>NC_073313.1:299774779-300457696 GCF_027595985.1 Sorex araneus | reverse complement strand
GTTCAACTGTTTATTGGAAAAAACATATTGAACACTTCCTGGAAATCCCTTCCCCGCAAATAAAATCAACCAAACCAAACCAAGTCAAACAAAACAAAACCTTTATCCAAAATTCTTTGGATAAATTACAGAAGACACTTGTATATTGAACAAAATACAGACTGTTGAAAACTGTTGCAGTATTTCTCAAAATGGGTAATATGTCTGTCCTTCTCACTTGGTGCCATTAATAGTGGGAGGTTGCCAACAGCCTTGGTATAACTGACTGGGTTTCCCGGGGTCTTTCTGTGTATTTGCTTAAAGACTCCAATGAGGTGATTTTTTTTTCTAAAAAGGAGGTAATAGACCAAATAAGTCTGGTATCTCTGCCAAAGAAAGAGTTATCCAATATCTACAAGCAGAACCGTAAAATATGTGCAGAAGAATACTTCTTAAAATTGTTTAGGAGACTGGGACCCAACAGATAGTACAGCACGTAAGGTACTTGCCTTGCATGAAGCTGACCTGAGTTTGATCCTGGCACCCCAGGAGTGATTCCTGAGTGCAGGTCAGTAGTAACCCCTGAGCATTGCCAGGCATAGAGCACCTGAAGAATTAAAGATATTTTAAGGAATTATGAGATGTTGAAAGTGTTTAAAGTCTACTTGGAGTTTTACTAAAATAGATGATGCATATATGAAATATTTGTGGTGATTTCAACACTGGTTTTATGTATGTGTGTCGTACTTTTGTGTGTTCTAGTGTAATTGGTAATTTAATATGTCCTAACAAGGTAATTATAGTAGAATTAGATAACATTTGAGATTTAAAATAACTCAGTAGCCTCCTAAAACTAAACAGAAAGTTTTCTGTGCTAATATGAACTTATCATTAATCTTACAACTTAGAACATTTTTGAAAATAAAAAGATGAGTTCTTAAGCACTTTTTTTCCTGGTTCAACAAACAGGCATAGATTGTTTCTGGCATAAGATGAAATAGAGGGCTCTATGTAGTTTGTATCCATGTTTGTGGACTTAAATATAAGTCACTGTCTATAAGAGAATGAGTGTATATTGATCAGTCTGGATTATTTAGAGTATTTACAAAAGCAATGTCATAAAAATAATTCATACTCAAGACACTGTGGGAAAGCACCTACTGATGGTTAAACGGGAACATTAAGAGGAAGCAAAAAGCTGAAAAAAAATTTATACTAACTCTCTGATCATCACTCAGTACATTCAGCTCAGCTTAGATGTATAAATATGTTCCATGCCTACCAAGTAAGTGCCATATGATCCTACTGGAAAATGACTTTTTCTATGAAATTTCATTTGTTTAACACATTGACTCTGTGATAACCTCCTCATATTCTTTAGTTGTTGAAAACATGACCAGAATAAGAAATATTGCAGGATATTTTTAAAAATTATTTTTATAGAACACTATAAAACAAATGATATTCTGAAGGAAATAGACCCCAGCAATGGTTGATTATGATAGAAATTTCTTATTAATTTTCTTAGAGAAAATTATGTTTAAGAGTAAAAGAATCATTAGCACAGAACAGTAAAAAGTGATCACATCATTCTGTAGGTGCAATAAAACTAATCCTACCAACATCTGACTGAGATTTATAGATTTTTCTTCTTAGTAGAATTCTTCAAATTGAGTTTCTACTTGAGGAAATAGTACTTTGAGATACTTAGCAAACATAGGTTTGTTGTTTTGTTTTGCTTTGTTTTGTTTTCTTGAGCCACACCCAGTGATACTCTGTACTTATTGCTGATTTTGTTCATGCATCACATCTGGCAGTCCTCAGGAAACAATATGTATTGCCCATGATGAAACTAAATCACGGGTGTGCAAAGCAAATGCCTTTATTCCTGTAGTGTCTCTCCAAACCAGATAAAATTAACCAGATATATATCAACTCCTGACAGGTGAAAACTGAAATAATTAGTGCATTTTTTTTTTGGTTTTAAGTGCCATAGAAATATTTCTCAGCAACATATATTTATTTGTTCATTCTATTGAGAGCAAATGGAACTTCAGGGACCAGTTCGTTTTTCATAAACATCGTCTTGTTGAGATTCAGCTGCAATCCAACCTTTCCATACTCGTGGTCGAAGTTGGCCAGCATTTGTGCCACTTGACTAATGTTTGACGTTATAAAAATGATGTCATCATCGATGCTCCGAATGCAGAAGCTATGTGTACCTGGATCAAGAAATCAACATGAGGAATGACTTGGTGCCAGAACTGCACAGGAGGAAGAGAGCAGCGTGGAATGCCTTCAAGAGTGTCGAAGAGGTGGTTAAGAGAACAAAGAACCTCCGCCTCCGGGCACATCTTTTCGATTCCACCATTCTTCCTGCACTAACATATGCCTCAGAGACCTGGGCCCTATGCAAGCAGGATGAGAATACTATTAGGGTATCCCAAAGAGGAATCGAAAGAGCTATGCTGGGAATATCATGTCTCACTCAAGTGAGAGAAGGAATCCGGAGTTCTGACCTCCGTCGACGGTCAAAAATCAGGGATGCTGTCTCGTTTGCCAAGGCATCGAAAATCAGATGGGCCGGTCATGTAATGTGATTCAGAGACAACCGTTGGACTAGAGCTGTTACTGACTGGATTCCCTGGGACGTCAGAAGACCTCTTGGCCGCCCACCAACTAGATGGTCAGATTTCTTCATCAAATCTCTGAGTGAACAATTTGAGGCTCTTTCTGTTCCTGGCGCGAGCAGGTATCATTGGGCTACACTAGCTCTCGACAGGGACAAATGGAGATGTTACTGGCGCCCGCTCGAGCAAATCAAAGATCAACGGGACTACAAGTGATATATTTATTTAGTTTCTGTATAAAATATTGTTAACTCAATAAATGTTTCAAGTAATATGCATAATGATCTTTCTTGATGCAGAATTTTGTTGTTCCCATATTCAATTATAATCTGTTAAATAAAGCATTCTAGGAAACAACATAGTTTTAGAAGACCAAGTCTTGCATCTACTATTGACTTGTAACAATTTATCACTGTTGTATATAAGTTTTATATTATACAAAGGATCTGCATGGTTTATCAGCAAATCATTTGTTTACTAAAGAAATGAAAATATTTGATAATGAGAGAAAACCTTACATTATATCTATAATTCTTAGTTGAGTTTTAAAGTGAGATTACAGATGTCCCATGAGAAACTTACAGTGTGAGGTAGACTTACAGCACCCTTACACTGTAAATGTGAGAGCAGAAAACTGGATCCTACACAGTTCTGTAATGACCTACTTCCATAATCCTCAGTATTGGAGTGATACAGCACAATTGATTAAGAAGACTAACAAACAAAATTTTTAATGAATCATGATGAATCACAATGTTATTCATGATGAATTCCATGTGTACAATGTCCTACCATCAATCCTGTTGCTTGCATCCACTTCCCTCTATCGGGGTCCTGGTCAGTCAACCCCAGCACACAGGAGTATGAGCCCCGAAGTCACCGGACTTACTCCCAGTGGGAGAGGGAGTGGGGAGGGGAGAAGCCTCTGCCCTGGCCGTCTGCTCGCCACACGATTCCTACTGCCGAGAAAGAAGCTGACCGAGAAGGTCACCGAGCAGAGCAGGGAGCCTGGTGGTCAAGCAGACTCCGTTTATTGATTCTTACACAGGGGATTTTATACACACAGTCTAGGGTGGGGGGACATTCCACTCATGTATCACTTTTACCCCGTAGAGCTCAGTACAGATGCCAGTTAATGATTTGTATTCCCCAATCTCAGGACCATGTTAACTAGCTCAGGTAAATGTTAACTGTCACACTCCTCATCCCATTGTCTCCTCAACCAGAGTGCCTGTGTGTGGAATGCTGAAGTGTATGGAATGCAGAGCCCCTGGGCCCCTGTAAATAGGGTCGACTCTTGCTTTCAGGGGCAGAGGCTTTAGTCAAAGTCTCAGTCAGGCTACTGAGACCCCAACACCCTCCACCAGATCCCAGTTTATCTCCTACCCCTTGTCTGCCTCTTATTACGGGCACCTTTTTATTTGTATCTCCATCCTTTAGGTTCTGGAGTTTGTAGTGCCATTACTGATAGTGTCTCATGTGCATCACTTTACCTCCTTTCATCTCCTAATACTGGGACAGAGTACGCTTCTCTCTCTCTTTGTCACATTGGTCCCTTCACTGACCTATCCCAACTACTCCTAGCGCCCAGTGGCAAGCTTCTTGCTAGGAACTAATTCTCTTGCTCTTAGTTTCTATAGGCTTTGGGTTTTAGTTATTTTCCTACAGTTAGATTTTTTTCAAAAATTAATTTATTTTTGGCTTGTGGGAACATCAAGAGATTCTCAGGGGCTACGACTGGCTCTGCTTTCAGCAATTGCTTTTGGCAGTACTTGGAGACCATATGAAATGCCAAGGATCCAGCCCAGGTTGGCTGTATGCAAGGCAGATGCTCTACCTGTTGCACTATCCCTCAGTCCCCAGGCAACTTTTATAAGGTGAGATTATTCTTGGTGGATGGGTCTGACCAAATGACTCCCATTTTTTGTGTGTGTCTGTTTAGGGAGCCACACCCTGAGTGTGTCCAGGCTTACTCCAGACTCTTCCCTTTGGGATCACTCCTGACCTAGCCTGAGGGACCATATGTGTTGCCATTATGAAATTAGGGTCATTCCTTTACAAGGAGAACTCTTTAACCTCTGGACTGTCCCTCCAGTCTATGAAGAACTGTGAAGCAATCAATCCCCCATCTGCCTAGAGTCAACAATGTGGGGGTTGTGAGGGGCAGAGAGAGAAGCTCAGTGGAACAAAGGAATCTGAAAAGCACAGAGGAACCAACCAAACCTGGCCCCCAACTAGCTTCTCAAAATAAGACCAAATTGGCAGTAACTCAGAATATTTGTCAAAAAAAAAAAAAGAGAACAGCACTTTCATATTAATTTCACCTGGAAGCCCTGCCTACCAGAAGGTTCATGACAAACATCTTAGATAAGGAAATAAACAGTCAGGCTCAATTTGCATCTTGAGAAAGTCCTGTTCAGGATTAGGAGGCTGTAAAGTGTTTGTAATATGAACTCTAGCAACTATGGACATGGTGTACTGATCCCAACCCTGGTCTAACAGTGGAATGACTGATCTGACCAAACCAAGGTTATAAGAAATGGGATGAACCACGGGGAGGCTCTCAGAAGCTGTGAATGGCCTCTGCATAATTTTTGGTATGGAAGTCAGGACTTTAACACAATAAGTATCAAAGACATATGTGCTGTCAACAACTTGGATTATGTGGAAGAGGATTTTCATCTTAGAATTTAACCTACTAATAACCGTATCTACCTGCAGAAGAAGAAAATGAATTTTCAGTACCTTTGCAACAAAGCTGTTTGGATTGAGACTTCTGGCCTAAAGAACTGTAAATAAGTGAGTATTGTTTTATGTTAGTAAAACTTCAGTAATTTATTATGTAGCATTATAGCGTTATAATATATATTCATTCAGGCGAATGAAAGAGATAAATGCTCATTAGCAACAGTTTTGAATTAGATTCATGGAGACTAAAACACCAGGGTAAAGGAAATGGAATTGGAAAATACAAACTAGAGAAAAGAATAGCAATATTGGTTCGATTATACAAAAATAGTACAATGCCTTAAAACCAGGGGAAAAATAAGTGAGAATGAAAAACAAATGTTTGATATCCATTAGGTATCAAGAAATGAAATATTGCTCTCAATTCAGTCTCATGCTCAAGAAGAAATTATATAGATTGATGTGATAATGACAGAGAACATGTCTTAAATGTATTTAATTACTTTAATTCTGACTCAGGTCATGCATTTCTTCCCATTTCTATAAAGATTAAATCTATCTTGCTTTCTAGTGGCCCTTACTCAAGAAGATTCACTCTTGATACTCTTGATACACAGTTCTATTCTGGTCAGTGCATTAAAAAATTTATAAATGTGTTATTGACCCAAATTTTCTTTACCTTTCAGCTTGAATTCAAATTTACATGATGTCAAGAAGAAGATGGAACCCGTGTTTGTTATAGCTTCTCCTTCTGCTCCATGGAGAAAGCATTGGACAACGTGTCTTGCCTAGTTCCCTACCAAAATCCAGAGAAATTTTTTAAAGTAGCAGAGGTGCCAATGTAATGATATCTAAGTATGTACACAAAGCAAAAGGTGACAAAGTAGTGACATATAAGTGTAGAGACATAGTGCGAGCTGGAGATTTAAATCCAATGTCAGAACATCCTTCTTTATGGGATGTGTATCTCATTTTCATGTTAAATTTTCACTCCTGGCTAATTTAGTATCAAAATGAAAACCGATAGTGAAGTATTTGCCCTGGAATAGATATTGCTGCATGTTGGTTTGATTCTTTCTGTATACTTCCTTTTATTTGGTAATATTTTTCCTTTTGAATTAATCTGAAATACCTGTTCAGGGAACTCTAACTTATATATGTACTTTTAATACTTATGACAATATTTATGGGTAGAGAATTTTGTACAATACTGGACTGAGGCAAAACATTCCATAGATATTGCATTTCTACATATTGTTCAGATACATGTTGATAACATATACATATTTTTTACATTGTACATTCTTTTATGTTACCAATATAAAATATAAAAGTAATAAGTTGAAAATCACAAAGCACAACTTTTATTCAGGCTGCATTCTCTAAGAATTCATATAGTCAGTAGGTTTCCTCTAGAATTCATATCGTCAGTAGTTTTGAAGATAGATAACACCTCATGCCAGAACAGTAAGGATTTTTGCTTTATGAAATAATAACTATATCACTATCCAAGGAAAATTTGTTTAAAACTAATTGTAAAAGATTAATGACCCTATCTTTAAGTATCCAGAATTGTGAGACTAAAACAATAAATTTGAACACTCTATGTGTACCCCGTTATATTCCCTTTATAGGACTTGGAAGCAGAGCATACTATAGTAAACATGAGTTTCATGTTTATGATGTGCTGTGAATGATCTGTTCTCGCATCATCATGACACGTATCTCTCACCAGCATCCAAGGAATTGTTGTGACAAACTGGCTAGGAAATTGTGCCGAATTTAAACCACTTAGAATCCATGCTAGATTATTTATCCTATCCATCTGCCCCTGAAAATATATGTGTAAGAAAGTTTGAGATAGAATATAACAAAAACTTATAAATAAAATAATGAAGAGACATGTTAGTACTGAAATTTGTATCATTACTGAATGTGGAAATGTTGCTTATGTATTCTCAAATTTAAGGTTGTACTTATTTAAAAATAATGTTAAATAAGCGTTAACATTTATTTAACATTAAATATAAGGGAAAAATTTACAAAAGTAGCACTGTAGCACTGTTATCCTGTTGTTCATTGATTTGCTCGAGTGGGCACCAGTATCCTCTTTATTGTGAGAATTTTTGTTACTGTTTTCAGCATATCAAATACACCATGGGTACCTTGTCATGCTTTGCTGTGTAGGTGGGTTAATCTTGGTAGCTTGCCTGGCTCTCCGAGAGGGATGGAGGAATCTAACCCAGTTCGCCCTGTGCAAAGTAAATGTACTACACACTGTACTATCGCTACTCGACTTTTCTTGATATACAAAATGAGCAATGGAAAACAGATGATCTAGCATCTGCCACTAGAAGGCAGGCTTGAATGGTGGTGTTGAATATCCAAGCAAAATATAATCCCCAAAACTATAGAGAGAGACCCAGAGACACAAAAACCAATTTCGGAACCCAGTGGCTTCTTGCAGAAATGCCTCTAGACTGTGAACTAAGCTATGGCCCCATGCCAGCTCGGGAGGGGAAAGCTTTTTGTCCCTTGGAGTTTCCTTTTGGCGATGGTGGCATGACGGCCTTCATCTTTCAGAGCCGATTGGACAGAGGTACAAGTTTGCAGTGGTGGGTCTCGCAGGAAATCTCGGGATGGGGCGGTACCAGCACTGCTCCCTGCCCAGATGAGACTCCGAGACACTGAGTGGTCACCCACAAATGGCTCCTCCACTCCTGAACGGCCATATTCCCAGAGGCACACAAATCAATTTCCAAACCTAGTGGCATCTGACAGAAATCACTCTGGACTTAATTACTAAATTACCAGAAATCCAAAATCATATGCTCTTCATTATAAGCAATAGAAGACAAATTATCAAATGATGCCTTTTCGGCAGGTCTGATTGTTGGGGGGAAATGCCAAATAATAATGGTGGGTTTTCTGCCCGAATATTGAATGTTATCAAAGTTAAGAGAGAGTAAAGTGAAAATTATCTGCCACACAGGCAGTGCGGGGGATGGGATGGGGGTTATACTGGGGTTCTTGGTAGTGGAACATGTGCACTGGTGAAGGGATGAGTGTTTGATCATTGTATGACTGAGATTTAAACCTGAAAGCTTTGTAACTGTTCTCACAGGGATTCAATAAAAAATTTTAAAAAAATATTCTAACATTGATTCAGTACTTTTTCAAATCCAATTTCCTGTATTGCAATTTAAATAAATCCCCACAATATTGTGTGTATGTGTACATGCACATACACACACTTTTGTTTTCTTTAGTATCAAGTATAACATCAGGTATAACTAATTAATTTAGGCTTTATTGATCTGTAAATATTCATTAGATTGAATTCTCTTTTTGGACCTTGAGAGTATTATAAATTCAAGTAATTTAAATAGATAACTATCAATAAGGATTTGATAAGTTAGAGTAGGAATATTATTGAGTGAGGGCATGTGCAAATCACTAGATTCATCATTTATTGTTGTTTTTATTAACTTTTATTCCTTAGTAAGTTTTCCAATAGATATTCTCTTAGGGGAAAAACATTTAACATTTAATCACTACATATATTGTAAAATATTGTTCTATTTTGTCAAATCACATTGGTAGTTTAAAAATGACCATAGAAGGAATATTTATGCTATGTACCTAGGCAAATATTAATATTTGTGTAAGCTATTTTCTTAAATCACATAAGAAAATGCTCACTAGTTTACTGCTGACCCTGTCCATTATTTGTATTTGTATTTGTTTTCATACTTTTTCCTAATATATTGAAGCATTCAACATTTTGACAAGCATACCCAGTCCTCTGAATCTCTTTTTTAAAATAAAGAAATAATAAGATATGATAGACAACCATCATTTTCCTTAGCTCACTGGGATTGTTTATTTTTATTTTATTTTCTTTTGTCTTGGGGCCACATCCGGCTGTGCTCAAGGCTCTACTCCTTGCTCTGCACTTAGGGAATCACTGCTGGTGGTCTCAGAGGACCATAAGGAATGGCAAGGATAGAGCACAAGTAGGCCACAAGCAAGAAAACGTGCCTCCCCATGGTACCATTGTTCTGGTCTCAGATTCTGTTTATTTTTCTATGGATAGTTTTATTTGGCTTCAGATTGCTGTTTCTGTATTACTAGATATATCAGTTGTTTTAAAATATTAAGTATTTACTTTTTACTTCTAGAATTTGTATTTGAATTTACTTTATATGTTCAGTTATCAAGCTAAAATCTTCATCTGGTCACTTGTTAAAATTCTATTTAAGTCCCTGATAATTTATTTACTACTTGTGCTAGTGTCATTCCCTCCTCAACTCACTGTCACTGAACCTGTCATCCCATTGCTCATTGATTTGCTCTAGTGGGCACCAATAAGGTCTCCATTGTGAGACTTGTTTTTACTGCTTTTGATCCTCATCTCAATTTAATGTTATTTCACAGACAATTTTTATTGATTGCTTATATCATTACTAGTAAAATAATATTCCAGCTTTACTGTCTTCTTAGAAAATTTTAATTTATATGTGGCATTGCTTTCCACCTTATGATTAAGAGGGAAAATGTATCACATTACATTTTTATATCTAATTAAAAAAATCCCAAGACCTCTCTACTTGAATTTTAATTTTATTTTACTATTTATGTTTTTGTTGATGATAGTGATTAAACCTAGGGCTTCACACATAAAAGGTAAGTATCCTAACCCTGAATCATATTCTCAGACTTGATACTTAGATTTTTAATATTAGCATTACATTTTTATTCTAATAACAGTATTTTAATAGTAAAATGCTGGAAAACATTTTAGAAATATTAAAGCTGTGTATAATAACTCTATGCAATTAATTCAGTAAAATATGCCTATGAGCCTAATATGTTGAGTTTTTATATGATGAAATGCAGTTTTGTCTTATTCTGATCTATTTGACACAAGGTGCTTAATATTATGTACTACACCTTAGCCACAGAACACAGGGATATATTATTATATAAACAAAAGTAACACTACGTTATGATTGTCTATTTTTATTTGCTTTTCTGTAATACTGTGACCTCACCATTATTATGTATATCCCAAAGAAAAGTATGTGTTACTTATTATGCTCAGATGGTTTGTTTATAATATTCAACTATAACAAATAGTATGCCAATAAAATAAAAAGTTTGCTGATAATAATGTTGATGAGCAATATTTTGTTTAACTGTTTATGCTAATTTGTATGTACTTTACATGTATTTGGTTTAGAGAATTTTACAAACATTTGATTTTTTACGCTATTTTTGCTACCCATTATTACAATAGGGAACAAAAAGTGATTATTTTGAAACTCTTCAATATTACATCTTATACATATACCCCCCACACCTATCAGATTCTTGTGATAATATGATAAGATAACTCAAAGATTGAAATAGGTTTTCATTTGAATTATCTTATAGATTACTGTATTATTTACCTGAGTAAAGTTTTATAATGGACTAATTGAGATTTTTATTCTCCTCCCTTAAGTTCCATTCAGATAGCACATTTCTAATCTGATGATAATATGACAATTGTAGAAATATAGTCAATGTTGTGTAGAGGTTAGGAAAAAATTAGGATTTTTTAAGCAAGGGTTAAAAAATAGCAATTAGTTTCAGTTTTAGTAATTTGTATGGCATATTCTATCTGAACTAATGTGAGCCCACTGACCATCTTCCCTGAGTGTTCGTTTTACTAATAAAGGCTACGCAATAAGTAATTCTCTATTATTCTCACAAGTTTAAAGAATGACATATGCCAATATTTAAGTGCTAGGAAAACTAAACTCTGAATATAAAAGAATCTGTGCTTTTGAGTTGGAGGGAAATGCCTGCCTTGCATGTAGTCTAGCCTGGCTAGATGTCTAGCACTTTATATGGTCCCCTGACCATGGCCAGGAGTGATCCCTGAGCTCAGAGTTAGAAGTAAATCTTGACCTCCAAAATAAACAACAATAAAAAGGAGTTTGTTCTCCTCCATAGAATGAGAAATAACATCCTGAAAATATAAACTATCTTAATGTGATAATCCATTTTCTGGAAAATAAAGAATTAGTTATATAACTTAGTAGATTAGTTTGTGCATATACAGATGTGTGATATGAAACTCTTCTAGGACATGAGATTTAATCAGTGTGATGATATTTTGTAAAAATAACAATGTAACATCTTTTATTATGGGGGACTAAAAATGAATGCATTTAATAACATGAAAATCATGTATATAGCAAGGAATATTGGCATTTCTTACTGACTCATCGCAGTGATTGATAGTCTGGTTTTACTGTCAGCCAGGAGGCAAATAAAACCAGATTTACTCATATGAGACACTTACCCTATTTTAATAACTATCAAAAATTAATAATTGCATTAAAATAGGATATATGTCCATGAAGCATTCCTTCCATGAATGAAAGATGATTAGAACTGGCGTGTAACCTTGGAATGTTCAATTCAGGTAATCACCTGGATCTATGAATTGAGAGTCTATTGAGAGGATATAGCAATGAAGAGATTGACTTAAATTATACATAGTCCTCTTGCATACAGAAATTTCTATGAAAAATGTTCTGAGAAATTAAAAAAAAATTAAACTTAGATTTAGTCTGTGGATATCTATGGGAAAGATAAATATGAAATAAGAGAGAGATCCCATATATATCTTGCTAGGTGAACACATGTTGATGATATTAGGAAGCTACAAATGAGGCATGATACGAATAGACTCAAAATGAGACTTTGCATTTTCAGTGGTAAAAGCTCAGAACAGTATAAAAGAATCAGAGCAGAAGGTACTTTACTAGATTAGACATCTAAATCACATTTTCATAGGGCAAGAAACACACTTTATTTGTCACAATAGTGATTGAAGATAATTGGAATGACCTATCAAAATACTTACTTTCTAATACTGGGAGACCTGAAGTTATGACGGACTCATTTACAAAATTTAATAGATGTTTGCTCACACTTAGTATGAGAGGATGGTCAAGGAGGAACCTTTCCTTTTAGATTCCTCCACAGTTCTCCATTGGAAAAACTAAGTAGAAAAAGGTTAGAATGGGATGCTGATAAATCTATATAATTTCATTTCTCCCCATTTAGCTTTATTTTTTTTCCTTTCTGAAAGTCTTAAAATCTCAGTTATCAATGGGGGTTAACAATAGCACTGTAGCACTGTAGTCCTGTTGTTCATTGATTTGCTGGAGCGGGCACCAGTAACATCTCCATTGTTAGACTTGTTACTGTTTTTTGCATATTGAATACACCACAGGTATCTTGCCAGGTTCTAACTTGTGGGTGGGGTACTCTCGGTAGCTTGCCAGGCTCTCTGAGAGGGATGGAGGAATTGAATCCGGGTCGGCCACGTGCAAGGCAAACACCCTACCCACTGTGCTATCACTCCATTCCAGTGATTGATCAAGGTACCAAAAAATGAAAATGCATGTGTGAACTTATAGCATTTTATTTAAAGGTACAACTAATTGAAACTGTCTTACTCGAATATTAGTTGAATTTTTAATTCTGCAATTATGTGGCACATGAATTCTCCAGCACAGATGATCAACAAGTATAGTTTGTTGTGAGAAAGACTTGCCCAAAGCTTAACAGGCTGGCCTGTACAATAAAAATTATCCTATACATTAAAAGAGCTCCAGGGTATATAGTTCGATCATAGAATTTATTCATCACATGTGAGAACTTCACATTTGATTCTACCACTGAAAAATAGGTTTGGTTTTTATATTCATATATATTAGAAAATAATATTGGTTTTTCTTGGATAATCACTAGCCAATGATAATAAACTTTAGATTCAGGATATTCTGTGAAGGAGAATAATAATGCATTTAAGATCATAGCTTTGATACCATATTATATCATTTGATATCAATCAACCTGTGGACTGAGATCAGGCATAAGTAAATATTCAGTCAGTCCTATGTCATGGAACCCAGGAAAAACTCCAAATGCCATGCTTCAAATAAACCTGTGTGATTAAATGCTCTATGTTTTTACATATAAGATGTTTTAAAAGGACAAAATACATTATACTTTTGGTAATTCTAATTTCCTCCTTGGCTGTGCTTTTTTTAGCTGATAGTAATCCTTGTCAACTTCCTTTGACATAATAGTCTCATAATAGTCTCAGATGAGTTCTATGTATTATAGTAGCAAATTGTCAAACTTGAGCATAATTTGGTTCACAAACTTTCTTTCCTCTAAAACCTGTAGTTGGTGTCAAAACTGAATGTGGTGTTTGGTATTATGCCTTTCTAACTAATAGGTTGCCTAACTCATCTGAACATATAATTTAATGATATTTTAGAATCAATTGAAAATTCTCTTTCAAATTAAAATTTCTGAGCTCAAGAGTGTATAAATCTAGATTTGGAACTATACTACATAGTGTAGGACACTTTTCTTTGGGCATGAGTGACTAGGTTCAATCCCTGGTACCACATATCTTAGCCTGAGCCCTTCAGAAGTAATCTCTGAGGACAAAACCAAGGGTATGTTCTGAGCACTACTAGATGTGGCATTCCCCCAGCAAAAAAAAAAAAAAGATAAAAAGGAATGTATATATCTGGTTCTGATGCCAAGCATGGTATATAAGCACATGAAATTTGTTAAAATATATATATCCTTAAATCCATGACCACTATTTGAAAATACATTAATATAGATTACTATATTTTTGAAAATGATAACCAAATATGATTTGACTACGAATAGGATAACAGCTAGCTAAATATGAGTGTTAATAACAAAATCAGAGGAAGTAATAGGATGCAAGCAGGAATCTCTCTAAAATACAAAGTAGATTTAATAAAAAAATAAAATGGGGAATATAATATACAAAATTTGAGAACAATTCTTGAACTAACAATAAAAGAGCTAGATTTTTTATTTTAAACTGAATGTATGGGCAGAATTGCTGTAATTGCCTGGCATTGTTTGTGTCAGTCTACTTGGTAAGAACTAAATCTATCATTTGGAAAGGTATTACCTGAGTTTATAATATACTATAATAAAAAGTATAGAATCTGGAGAAAAATAAGTATATAGAACTGTTAAATATCACTTAGCAAATGTCACTGTCACTGTCACTGTCACTGTCATCCCGTTGCTCATTGATCTGACCATGGTTCAATTACTCCACCCCTCTTCAAGAGCCCAACAAACTACAGAGAGTATCTCGCCTACATAGCAGAGCCAGGCAAGCTACCCGTGGTGTATTCAATACGCCAAAAACAGTAACAACAAGTCTCACAATGGAGACGTTACTGGTGCCTGCTCAAACAAATTAGAAAATATGTTATATAAAATTTGCATATTTTCATTAATTCATAAAGATTATAAGTAAATTCAGTTACATTCTCTTATTAGACACTTTATGAAAATATAGTTTGAGATTTTTTGTAAAAGACAAACTTCAGAAACAAAGATGTAACAGATGTAACAGTGTTGAATCTTTCTTCATTACTATTTCTTAGATAACTGTTTTTGTTTTTCTTTTTTTGTTTGTTTTTTGGGTCGCACCCAGCGAAGCACAGGAGTTACTCCTGGCTCTTCACTCAGGAATTACTCCTGGCAGTGCTTGGGTGACCATATGGAATGCTGGGAATCAAACCTGGGTCGGCTGGCCTGCAAGGCAAACAAATGCCCTACCTGGTGTGCTATTGCTCCAGCCCTGATAACTGGCTTTCATGATAAAAGGCTTGGATTCATGACTTCAAATTTTCTCACAGTTTTAGAATGTAATTAACATAATAGACATAAGAATTATGTTTCTTTTTTGAGAGAAAAGCAGATATTAAATGTACTTTTGTAATTTATATGTAAAAATCATTTTCTAATATTTTCCTAGGAAATATTAAAGGGGAAATTACATTTGATGTCCTGTTAATTTTACTTATGTATAATATTAGCAGACCTTTTATTTTTTTATTTTTTTTTTAAATTTATTTATTTTTAATTAGAGAATCACCGTGAGGATACAGTTACAGATTTATACACTTTTGTGCTTATACTTCCCTCATACAAAGTTTGGAACCCATCCCTTCACCAGTGCCCATTCTCCACCACCCGTAAACCCAGTGTCCCTCCCACCCTCCCCAAACCCATCTCCCCCCCACCCCACCCTGCCACTGTGGCAAGGCATTCCCTTCTGTTTTCTCTCTCTAATTAGCTGTTGTGGTTTGCAATAAAGGTGTTGAGTGGCCGCTGTGCTCAGTCTCTAGCCCTCATTCAGCCCGCAACTCCCTTCCCCCACATGGCCTTCGACTACAATGTAGTTGGTGATCGCTTCTCTGAGTTGACCTTTCCCCGGAACGTGAGGCCAGCCTCGAAGCCATGGAGTCAACCTCCTGGTACTTATTTCTACAGTTCTTGAGTGTTAGTCTCCCACTCTGTTATTCTATATACCATAGATGAGTGCAATCTTTCTAAGTCTGTCTCTCTCTTTCTGACTCATTTCACTCAGCATGAAACTTTTCATGCCCATCCACTTGACTACAAAATTCTTGACCTCCTTTTTTCTAACAGCTGCATAGTATTCCATTGTATAGATGTACCAAAGTTTCCTCAACCAGTCATCCGTTCTGGGGCATTCGGGTTTTTTCCAGATTCTGGCTATTGTAAACAGTGCTGCGATGAACATACATGTGCAGATGTTGTTTCGATTGTACTTTTTTGCCTCTCTGGGATATATTCCCAGCAGTGGTATTGCTGGGTCAAATGGGAATTCAATATCTAATTTTTTGAGAGTCGTCCAAATTGTTTTCCAGAAGGGCTGAACCAGTCGGCATTCCCACCAGCAGTGAAGAAGGGTCCCTTTCTCCCCACATCCTCTCCAACAGCGGTTGCTTTTGTTCTTTTGGATGTGTGCTAGTCTCTGTGGTGTGAGGTGGTATCTCAAAGTTGTTTTGATCTGCATCTCTCTGATGATTAGTGATTAGCAGACCTTTTAAAATATTTGGACAAGCTTGTTTTCTTGAATCTTAATTTTAGGTAAATTTTTAATTAATTTTTTTTCTAATCCTACCCAAAGAAATAGAACACTGTTCAAATCTTTTCACTGTTCTCAAGAAATAATGCTTTCCTATTTGACCATTTTTACAAGTTCTCTAACTTTTTAGATATAATAGATTAGAACTAGAATTTTGAAACACAATCTGTCAGTTGAAATTATCCAATTAAAGTAATAAAGACACTGCTAGGTTTGATTCATTTTGACTTAAGGGAAATAGAGTTGAAAGAGGGAAAAGAAATACAGCTTGAAAATGAATTTGGCTCTTGAAAGCACAATTTCCCAGCCAAATTGAGAGAATCTTGCTTGACATCAAGGTCAGATCAAACTCTAAACTTGATTTCATTCAAATTGATTTGATTTGAACCTAAAAGTTCAGCTGAGTTCTACCTGATAGAGACTTTCAGATTAATGTCATTTAGTACAATATACTGCATGGAATTGAATGTGGAAACTATCATGCAATCATTTAAGAACTACACTAAAATGTGAAAGATTATTTTTCACAGAGTTAAAGTCAAAGTCTTGTGTATTTTTCCATCAATATTATTGCCATGTCTTATAACTAACTTGTACATTATAATATCTACTTTCCCATACAGTGGTGGGAAAAAAATGAAAGAAAACATTTGAAGGAAATCAGTGTTTATTTAATAGATTTTCAGAAGTATATAGCAGTTCACAGACATGAGACTTTCAAATTTAAAGACTAAGAACTGAAGTAACATCAAAGCAACATTCTTTGAGCCATATTTGGGACAGTAGTCTTTTATCAGAGATCCAAGTGAAAATAAACTATGAGGGGCTCTAATGTCTCCAGTATTGTAGAAATCAACTATAATTTCTTTTTTATATAATTAACTTTTTTATTTCTCTTTTTTTCTGAATCACCGTGAGATACAGTTATAAGATTTCATGTTTGAGTTCCATTCATACAATGATCAAACACCCATCCATCCACCAGTGCACATTCTCCACCACCAATGTCCCCAGTGTATTTCCCCCTTCCAACCCTTCCCCTGCCTCTATGGCAGACAATTTCCCTCATACTCTCTCTCTACTTTGGGGCACCATGGTCTGCAATACAGATATTGAGAGGTTATCATGTTTGGTATTTTATCTACTTTCAGCACACATCTCCCATTCCGAACAATTCCTCCAACCATCTTTGACTTAATGATCCCTTCTCTATTCCAGCTACCTTCTCCCCCAACTCATGATACAGGCTTCCATTATGGGGCAATATTCCTGGCCCTTGTATCTCCTGTTCTTGTGTGCCTGTCTCATGTTATTTTATATTCCACAAATGAGTGCAGTCCTATGACTGTCCCTCTCTTTCTGACTCATTTCACTTAGCTTGTACATCCACCTATAAGCAAATTTCATTACTTCATCTCTCCTATCAGCTGCATAATATTCCATTGTGTAGATATACCAAAGTTTCTTTAAGCAGTCATCTGCTCTTGGGCACTTGGCTTGTTTCCAGATTCTGGCTAATGTGAGCAGTTCTGCAATGAACATACAGGTGCAGATGTCATTTCTACTTTGCTTTTCTGCACCCTTGGGATATATTCCCAGAAGTGGTATTATGGGGTGGTATGGAAGCTCAATTTGTAGTTTTTGAAGGACTTTCCATATTGTTTTCCAGAAAGGCTGGACCAGTCAGCATTCCCACCAACAGTGAAAGAGCATTCCTTTCCCCTGTACATCCACGCCAGCACTGGTTGCTCTTATTCTTTTGAATGTGTGCCATTCTCTGTGGTATGAGATATTTCATTGTTGTTTTGATGATAAAGACATACTCCAGAAGTAGGCCCTGGGTAAGTATCAAGGAAGCAATTGAGCAATATTTTTTAAAGAGCAAACTAATTGCCTCCTTAAAAAAAAAATTGGTCCCAAAGCATTCTGATACTTTGTTTGTGAAGAGTAAAGATTTTAAAAAGAACCTATCCAAAATAGCAGATTAAAGGTGAAGTTGAATGTTTTCTTACTTTAGCTGAAAAGAAAAACATTAATAAAAAAATCACCCATTAGGTCAGGGATGGCAAGTAATACAAGTGATACAAGTAATGAATATTAGATGGGCTGGAGCTATAGCACAGTGGGTAAGGCATTTGCCTTGCACGTGGCCGACCCCAGTTCGATTCCTCCATCCCTCTCGGAGAGCCCAGCAAGCTATCGAGAGTATCTTGACCATATGGCAGAACCTGGCAAGCTCCCCGTGATGTATTCAGTATATCAAAAACAGCAACAATAAGTCTCACAATGGAGAGACATGCAACTGGTGCCTGCTCGAGCAAATCGATGAGCAACAGGATGACAGTGAAGAGTCCAGGGAGAGAGCACACAAAGATCAGGGGCACATACCTTGCTGTATCAGACACGGTTCCATCTTTGGCACTTAATGGCCTCTTGAGTATTAGAGGTTCTACCTGGGGATGTTCTTGATTATCCCCAGAGTTGCCCAGGATATTTTTGAGCACCGTTGTACACTTAGGTCCTAGCATTGAACACACACGCCCAATTGAATATTGAGGCAAGTCACCCTCTGGGCCTCCTAAATACTGCTTTGGGGGCATGTTCTCACATCCTCCCAGTCCTCACCAACTGAAGACATGCCATAAACATTATCATAGATGAATGACATTCTAATCTAAGAGCTCTCAGATTAGGCAGTAGTTGGGTAACAGTTGTCGCAGAAAATGCTTATAATCAAAGAACTTGGAAAATTGAGCAGTAAAGGATTACTAGTTTGAAAATAGACTTACACACTAAAATATTTTGTGGTGGTTAAAAGAGCAGGCTCTGGAATTCAGAATATTGAATCCCAATATTGCTCTCGCTAAATACTTATACTTAAAATTTTGACTAAAGAGCTATTATACAAAGAAAACACACACATGCAAAATATCAATATTCCAGGTATATACCTTGTAATGAAGATTGAGCAAGTGACTCAGATAATAGAATGATTTAAAAAAAATAGAAAATATTTGTGATGTTTAGAGAGATTATAAATGAACAGAACACCCAATAGTAAGAAAAGGAAGAAAAAAGCTTATGGCGACATGATCTTAAAGATGATGGTATTATATTATGTCAATTATATTCTTAAAATAGTATAATATACTAATGTGTGCTATTAACATGTTTTAAAGTAAATAAATATGTACTCTTGAATATATGGACTGTGGTCAGTTTTATAGAACATGAAAGTGTATACTGCAGTTTTATTTATGCAATATTACATTAAAAGATTTGAAATAGAAGGCATCATTTACAAAAAATATGTGCATATATATATGAGCTATCTCTTTTTCCAGATTGGAGCAATAGCACAGCAGGTAGGGCATTTACCTTGCATGTGGCTGACCCAGGTTCGATTCCTCTGTCCCTCTTGGAGAGGCCAGCAAGTTACCGAGAGTATCCCATCCACATGGCAGAGCCTGGCAAGCTACTCATGGCTTATCTGATATGCCAAAAATGGTAACAAGTCTCACAATGAAGACATTACTGGTGCCCGCTTGAGCAAATCGATAAACAACGAGACAACAGTGACAGTGAAAGATCTCTTTTCCCAATGTTTACTAAGTTTTTTTTTGGATTAAAAAGATGGTATTTTATGCTTTGAAATCTCAGTGATTTTAGGGTTCATTGATATTGTTTGTTGACAAAAATCACTGTATGTAAAAAATTAAATTAGAAAAATCTATTTATTGCATATAATTAAAAATGTCACTAATTTATAGAGCACATTTGATTTTTAAAGTAAAAATAAGGATTGTTATGTGAATTCAATTCTATCTCTAACATTTATTGTTTTTTCACCTGAGAACTAAATGAATTTCTCTAAATGTCACTTTCTCACATAGAAAACTTATTGTGTAGCATTAAAAATTAAATTAAATGAAGGTTAAAATATTTCTCTACCTTTATAAATATAAATTTCAGGTCTAGGTCTTTTTTCAAACAATTTAGAAATATCAATTTACTTTTTACCATTATATGAGCAACTTACATTTGAATCCATTCTTGCTGTCTTAGAGAAAAATCTGAATCATTGTTCAATATTATTTGTTTAGATTTTTTAGCTTATAGCTTTTACCTTTTATTAACTTTTTATCTATTTAGATTTTGTCCACTTCTTTAAGCCAATAAAATATCTTTTCTCAAAAACGATATCTTTCTAACATATATGTATTTGAAAATTAATAGCATGAATAATTTTACATTGATACATTTAAAACAAATCTATTAAATATTTGCCAAATACTGAAGCAGTTAAAGTGATTACCTTGCATGAAACTGACCTGGATTTGATCCCTAGTAACCCATATGGTCCTCCAAGTTCATCAGGAAAGATCCCTGAGTGCAGAGCTAGGAGTAAGCTCTGAACACAGTCAGATAAGGCCCCCCAAACCAAACAATCTGTAGCTCTGTCGCACTGCTGTCCCCGTAGTTCATCGATTAGCTCAAGCGAGCACCAGTAACGTCTCTATTGTGAGACTTGTCGTTACTGATTTTGGCATATCAAATATGCCAAGGGTAGCTTGCTATGCTCTGCCATGTGAGCGGGATACTCTCAGTAGCTTGCTTGGCTCTCTGAGAGGGACAGAGGAGTCAAACCCGGGTTATCCTCCTGCAAGGTGAACACCCTACCCTCTGTGCTATCACTCCAATCCAACAAAACAAACAGCAAAAAAATACATGGAAAAAGAATTAAGAAAGTTTTAAGGGAAATATTAATATATCAATAATAGTATGTATGATTTTAATTTTATTTAATTTTTATTTTCCCTTATGCATTCATATACACACTATGGTTTACAAAATGTTCATAGTTATTTGCTACAGGCATTCAATATAACAACTACAATCCCACTACCATGACACCTTTCCCTCCACCAAATTTTCCCAACATTCCTTAACCCTGTCCTCATTGCGGGCTCTGAATATTTTTATATTGCTGGCAATCAATAATTTTCTAACAAAATAATCAAAAAAATTTTCCTAGAAGTAAGTTAGTGAGAATTGTTTTATCATACCATAGAACCATTAAGTCCTTACATAAGAGATTATTGAGATATTACATGTTAAACCTTCTGTGCTTATATTTTGTTACTTGAGATTGGTTCTCTTCTACATTTCATCCCATGCAATCTGGTGTGGTACTCCTGGTTTGTCATTGTGGCTGAGTTTGAGATTTATGGCCACCTGCTCTAGGAATTTCAAAATCTTTAACTGGAATGACAAAGCTGGAATTAAATTTTTAACTGGGTGGTGGCTTTGTGACATGAATCTCAGGGCTGCGGGAAGTCCAGGGAGATGGAGGTCGGGGGTCGGGGAGGTAGCCCATCCTTGACTCCCTAAAAGCCTGGAGATATCAGTCACCAACTGCATACCCGAATTTTCCAATCTGATGCCCAACTTTGGGGCCTGAAGGTAAGAACCCGGGTTATGGGAGGAACTGGGAGGGATAAAAAAATTACATCAGGACTGCAGGGTCTCCCAGAAGCCGAGTCATAAAAAATGGGCAATTCAAAGTCACAGCAGGATGCATATATTGAGGTCCTGAACTTTTGAGAAAGGCAGCTGGTGTACCTTGAAGGAACAAGTCCCGAAGTACCTCCTTGAGAGGGTACACAAGCATTGTTATTGGTTTGAGCCCAGGAGTAGAGAACAGTTCGATTTAAAACTGTGGGGAAAAAATAGGAAAATAATTGTGACGTGTGCATCAAGGAGGGGACTTGATCCTTGCAAATGAATCAAGGGCTGGGGCGAGTATGGTGCAATTACCACCAACCTGATTCCTCAGCACTAACCTGGCCAAAAATCAGAAAAACTAGCTTTTCCAGTGAGACTTAGGTGGATGCGCTGGAGGGTCGCTGGTCGGGGTCTGGGGTGGGAAACATCCCCTCTGACCCGGGGACTTCCCAAGAACAAGATACTGTTCAATTAAGAACTTTTAAAGTTTAACTCAAAAATGGTAACAGCTGACCACCTTAGGTTTACAACAACTTTGTCATAATTTATTTTCCTTCTTTATATTATCAAAAGCACTTTCTTGACCCATTTTTATTCTTTAATGGTCAGAATGATCAATTGATCATATATATGTGTGTGTACTTGTATATGTGACGTTTGTTGTCTTTTTGTCTGTCCTGTTTGTTTGTGTGGAGTACTTAAATGTTAGAGCCAGGCTGAAATTAGAAGTACAAATTTTTAGACCTGGACAAGTATCATCATTACACGAGGTTAGAGTGACATGCAACCCAGCAATTTTTAAAAAGTTTAGGTGTTTTTGGAAATTGTTAGACCAAGTTTAAACAAATTTTTTTCATTAGAATGTTGAAATTGAAATTCTACAGAGAAATCGAATTTCTCAATCTAAAATCTCTTACTAGAAAAAACATTCATGGTTATTAAAAGTTGAAATTCTTTTGAGCTTCAATCTGTATCATCTAGAAAAGAGCTGCAGAATTAGAGCCTGAAACTAAAGTGAAATAAGAACTCAGAGAATGCAAGGCTTTCTCTTACAAGCCTCAGTCTATTGTAATGAAAAATTAGTATGCTTTCTAGAGTTACAAAATTGGTTGCAAAACATTTACCCCATCAGAGTTTAAAGATATGGGACTGTTTGGCTGAAATTTCTGACCAGTTTCAGGTTTCCTTACTACAGAGGAAAAAATTAGTCATTTTAAAAATCCAAGCAAATCCAAGCAGCTGAAAACTGCCCTTTTGGCTTTAGCGACCTTGCAATTGAACAGAGGCAGCTGCCTCCCCAGACCAAGTGAGCTTGCCTCGGCTGAGAATAGAGACATTTCACAGTATCATGCTGAATCCAGACTTGAAGTTAAGAAGTTAGTATCTAAGTGCTAAAAAGTTTTGAATACCTTTTGAATTGAGTATATTCAAAACCCAAAATATGTATTTGTGGCAAAAAGGAATTTCAAGTTTAAAAATATTCTGGCACAAGAGTTTTGTCTCAAGACTTATGAAAGAGAATAGGAGATGAAACAGAAAACTAGAAGGAATATTTGACCTTCGTACTAAGATAAATATAAACAATCTAATTTTTTCCCTTTCTTTGTATTTTGTGATTTTCAAGAATTGTTTAAAAAATGCAAGCTTAAACTGCATATGTAACTGTTTGAGTTGCATATTGGAACTTATAAATAGCTACTGAAAAAGTCCAGAAAATGCCTCCTTGGAAATACTTAGGACAAAGTGTTTGGTTAACAAAAGTATTCTACAAAAGGATACAAATTAGGATAGATAATCTAAAGATGTTAAATTACTTTTTCAAAAATTATTATGGGATATTAATTGGCTTCAACTGTCTCTTGGAATTCCAACTTACACCTTACAAAATTATCTTCATTTTTAAGACCTATAATATTAATCATGTTACAGTTATCCCATACAACAGCACTGGTCAGCCAATCAGAACAAGTAAACAGAACACTGGAAGATACGCTCATTAAACAAAAAGGGGAATTATATAATTCTGGTAAATTTTTAAAATGTGATTGAAACTCAAATAGCCACTGACATTGTGACAGTCACAAAATTCAAGAAAAGGATATAAATCCCCCTGATTTGAGGGAAAGTCCCTCTGAGAATTACAGAGTGATGCAATATAAGGATCCTGTAACTCATGAATGAGTCCCCGTGAATATCATAGCATGGGGAAGAGATAAGGAAAAATTTTGCTGCAATTCAAAAAGCTTAACAGTAGAGTTAAGTCCATGGACAATTAGCCTGACATACTGGGCTGACATTCCTAACCCCCCTCCCCATTTACTGAGAGGTGTTTCCTGGCAGATGAAGTGAAGTGATACCTATTTTTTTTTATAATGAAGCCTCTTCACTGCCGGGCCCATATAATAATCACTGGCCACTAAAACCTGAGGAAGAAGGAACAATAATTTTTCTGAATATGAGACAGGAATTGAGGGAAGGTCTATTTACATTGGAGCAGGGGGCCATTGCCTGCAATTGACCAACCAGGTCTTGCTGACGTCTTATTTCTTTACTACTGAGCCTAGACAGTGTAGTTAATGTTCTTGGCTACAGTCTTTAAAGTTATTAGATTGGCTGCAAATACATCTATCCCAGCCATACCTCTGTGTAAACAGGAGGCCGTGAAAGATTTGTACCATTGGGCTTCTTGGAAAAATTATAGGGGACCAGTCTTTAATATTTTTATTGATAATTCCATTAGAATTCTAGATTGGAACCCTAAAAGTTATGCTATTCAGATGGACAAAAGAGGTATAAAAAGAAGCCTGATATGGCGATCAAAGATGATCAATATATGGATGCTGTATCATATGACACTATGTATTGGAAAAATGAAGTATTTAACCCTCCAACACCATTTCAACCAGGATCTACCAAAAAAAAAATCATTTTTGGAAAATTGGCTCCACTCTATATGAGCTTTCATCTTAGCAGAGAGGCCAAAGTAAGAACAGCACTATTGATGTGATGTATTTGAACAGAAATTTAACCCTCCCTGTCTTAGTTTGTGTGTCTCTTACTTATGTGATCTTGAAAAAAAATTAATTGGGATATACATGAAAGAGTTATTTCCTGCAGAAATTGTTCCATCCTAGAAAGAAAGAGTTTATATTTTTCAGAGACTGAGTAGGTGTCTGGATGCCAATGACTCTTCCTCGACCAAGGGAACAGAATCCAACAATGGGAGCACTTTGCCAACTACTTGTCCATATCTCCCGATGGACCAAAAGATTCCTGGATCTGCTCATCGTTGGTATTATGGGGATCATCACAGTGACAGAGTCTGCGACCATGGCCAGCGTGGCTCTGAAGCAAGGGACACAGATAGCAGAATTCATCCAGAAGTGGCATGAGAATTCTGAAAAATTATGGACTGCTCAAAGACAAATGACTTTGACTCTGAACTGTAGGCTGAATTAGCTGATGTTACACAAACTGTTACTTACTTAACTTGGAGACCAGTTAGCTAGTCTCCGCCAACAATTGTCTTTAAAATGTGATTGGAATATTACTTCATTTTGCGTAACTCCTGTACCTTATAATGAAACTGAGTTTCCTTGGGTTAATGTTAAAAAACATCTTTTAATACATAAAAATATTATAGCTAAGATTCTGGACTTGCAAAGTAAAATACACAGTAACTTTAAAGACCATCTTCCTAATCTGGGACCTCCAGAAATATGGCAAGGAATTTCTGATGGCCTATGCTCCCTCAACCCTGTAACTAGCATCAGGGGATTGATGGGTGGATCTGTAGGAATGAGTGTACTGACCATTATGTGTTTGATATTTTATTGAAAGTTTAAGCAGTACAAAACTAGAAGCTGGCATAAATAGGCGACACAATTTGCTATGATGGCTAAAATTTTCCCTAAACAAAAAGAGGGAGATGTTGGTGTTAAGAAAGGACATTAGGATGAGCCTCTGGACACTGCCCTGCAAGCAGGAAGCAGAACCAAGGTCCCACTTCTCACTTAGTAAAAGTGGGCAAACTAAAAACTTGTGCAGCCGATGACGTGGAGGAGTCCAGCAGGCTCTCATCATACACCCGCCTAGTCATACATTATCTTGGCAGTACAAGGCAGCAGTTTCCTCCTCTCTTACACATCCTTAATCAGGATCAAGTACCAGTATGAGCTTTCTCTTTTCCCTATGTGTAACCAACTATAAGAATGTGGGGGATGTAATCTGTAAAGCCTACATGCCCAGGTCCATATTTTCCTCTGATGTTTTTAATCATAACAACATAGCTTTGACAATGACAATGTATACCCTGATGTTCCTATGACGAATGCTCATCCTGTAACTGTCTGTACTCCCGTTAGTGAGTCTTTCCCTGTGATGAAGTCATTAGGATACAACTGATAAAAAAATAGAATAAAAGGAGGCCCCTGGCAGTTGATCTCTGCCTCGAGCCAGAATGAGCCTTGGCCCCCCATGCTCTGTACATTTCTCTTGTGTGTTCTATCTCCATGCCCCCGGCTGAAAGAATAGTCATGCAACACCAGTGGATTAATTTCTGAGGGAGGCTTGTCTCAAGCAGTGGAGTCTGGCCAGGAGGGTGGCAGCAATTGTGGAGTGTGGAGGTTTTCAGTTACTTGTGCTGTTTGGGCTGGTCCTGGTTTCAACTGCCCGCCTCCAGGGTACCCTAGGCAACTCAGTCTTGTGTGGGGTCCAGAAGATTACTTATAACTTGTTGGTCAATCTTTTGAGATTTATTTATAAATCTCTAAGGGTGTTTTTTTAATATTAAAGAGATTATTGGCATTATGTTGCAAAACATAGTTTTGCCATTTAGGTTTTTATATTTTCTGGTGCCATCATTTCTTTGAACTCATTAAATGTTCTCCACATGGTGTCAGAAAGGTCATTCTTTGAGTGCTGGTTGGTGCTGACAAGCCTTTGATCCTACTGTTTTCACTCATTGAGCTTGGTGGACATAGTTTTGTGCAGCTACCCATTGTTTTTGGTAAGCTCCTGCTGTGCTGAACTGAATCTTTGTAGTTTGCCCTGCTTGGAGTCTCCGAGGGATTTGGCTTGGTATTGCTTTTTCCCTTTCTTTATACTTTCACCCTGAAGACAGGAACTATAAGGAGTGTGAGGTATGGTGAACAGCTCAGCAGACATGGAGATGAGCTTGCTCTGGTTAGAGTGAAGACTGCCAGGATGCAGCTGAAAGGGAAGGGGATCTGCTTTCTTTTTCCAACAACCTCAGAGATAGGAACTGGGAACTTAACCTCACCTGGAGGGTTAGATGAAAAAAAAAAAGTATGAGATTTGGAGGTGGGCCTGCTGAGACGGTGGGACCCTTAAATATTTTTTAAAAATACTTTTTAAGGACCTTGACTACAATTCCCATAATTTATAAAATAATCAAAACTTTCATATTCCACTACCATATAACATGAAAACAATTAGATAAACATACACCATTTGAGTTTATCTGTTTTCTGCATCTCTTTTCCTCTTCAGTATGTTATGCGTTTACTGTGTCAAATTCATCTTTAAAAGATCTGTGCCTGACCCCAGTATTTAGAGAGGAGAAGAATAGAGATACCAAGGGTGTGGGTAGGGAGAGAACAGGCATGCAACAGGGCTTCAGGTATACTACTGATAAGGGTGAGTGATATAGCCATGAATCCAAAACAGACTCAACAAAATTGAAAACATGAGGCCTAAGCTGCAACATATACTTGTACTTTACATTTTTTTATGATTTGTAGACTTCTTTGATATAATTATGATTGCCAGATCCTGTTTTTAATAAATCAAAATTTTATTGAATTTATTAAAAATCTATAGATTATGATATGACACATGAAAGTCATTATGAACTAAATAATCATAATCATGTCCATCAAATAATGGAAAGAAAGCCAAGTCAAGTAACAATTTTTAACACTAATGAGCCACAATAACCCTATTTCAATCTACCAAAATAAAAGTTGTGCCTTCCTGCTGAGAGTTATAACATGGGGGTGGGAAGGATGTTGTGAATAGAAAGGTATCCCAACTTTCCACGTAAGGAATGTTTTCTTATAGATAGCTTGAGTCTAAAGAAAAACCAAATCTGATAGTGCCAGGCAGCCATTACGAGCCGAGTGCTCAGCCGGTCGGGCCGAGGAACCGGTGGCTGAATCCATACCTACTATATAGAATCCATGGAGAGCAAACAAAACATCACAAACCAAGAACGTTGGGAAATGAAGCCCAGAAGAAGTCTAGAAGATGATGAGTCTTTGAAAAAAGATTCAGGAGACACAAGCATGCTGAAAAGACCTGTGGTTTTGGACATGCAACAAACAACCCATTTTGATGAATATGATTGCCCTCCAGAACTTCAACAAGAACAAGAGCTCTTTCCAATGTGGTCCTTACCACTAAGAATTGCTGCTGTTGTGGGCTTTTTGACATTTGCTTATACTGTAATGAGAAGTCATTTACCCTTATGTGAAATTCCATAAACAATATTTATATAGAATTCCAATCTTGGTCATCAACAAAGTTTTGCCAATGGTTTCCATCACCCTCTTGGCACTGGTTTATCTGCCAGGTGTAATAACGGCACTTGTACAACTTCGTAATGGAACCAAGTATAAGAGATCTCCAAATTGGTTGGATAAGTGGATGTTAACAAGAAAGCAATTTGGGCTTCTCAGCTTTTTTTTTTTTTTTTTTTTTTGCTGTACTGCATGCAATTTATAGTTTGACTTATCCAATGAGGCGATCCTACAGATACATGCTGCTAAACTGGGCGTATAAACAGGTCCAACAAAACAGCGAAGATGCCTGGATTGAGGATGATGTTTGGAGAATGGAAATTTATGTATCTGTGGGGATTATTACACTTGCATTACTGGCTCTTTTGGCTGAGACATCTATTCCACCTGTTAGTGACTCTTTGACATGGAGAAAATTTGACTATATTCAGAGAAATCTGGGAATTGTTGCCGTTATCTTTGGCACAACGCATGCATTGATTTTTGCCTGGGATAAATGGATAGACATAAGTCAATTTATATGGTGCACACCTCCAACTTTTATGATAGCTGTTTTCCTTCCAATTGTCGTCTTGATGGGTAAAGCCATACTGTTCCTGCCGTACTTCAGGAAGAAGATTTTGAAGATCAGACGTGGTTGGGAAGATGTCAGCAAAGTTAAGATTGAGATGTCTTCTCACTCATAGAATTACTATTTATTTACATACTTGTTCAATATTGATAGATTTAACCATAAACATTTCAAATCTATATTTCTTTAATAAAAAGATGTTTGAGGATCTTAAAAAAAAGAAAAAAGAAAAACCAAATCAGGAAAGACCACAGAAAACAATATAATTTCAAGAGAAATATGAGGAAATAAGTTTGACTGACTTCAAAAAATTACCTAAAAAAATTACCTAACACAAAAAATTATATACAATACTATACTCTATAACTTAGAGAGAAATTGTCATTTTCACATCCAAGTAAGTATTTAATATATTTCCCATGTTCTATAAAGCCCTATGCATTCTCAGTTGCAATATTCATTTTTAAGTAGAGAAGCAAAAAGAGCTATTCATAAGGAAATAAATACTTCATTGAGGCTAATACTCATGAGTTTTATACAAAGCTTTGACAAAAAGCACTGTATAAATACAATCAAATATTATAGTATGACTTGACAAATGAGAGAAAAGGGGGCAAAGCACCTGCTTTGTGGAGGTAATAAATAAAGAAATATTTCTCTATCTTTTTTCTTTTTGGAGCTGCACCTAGTGGTGCTCATGGCTTTTTCCTGGCTCTATGCTCAGGGATCACTCCTGGTATACTCAGGGAAACATACTACATGTCAAGGATCAAACCTGGGTTAGCTGTGTGAAAGACAAGCACCATACTCTCTGTATTATATCTCTAGTCCATTTTTATTTTATTTTATTTTATTATTATTTTTTTTTTTGCTTTTTGGGTCACACCCAGCGATGCACAGGGGTTACTCCTGGTTCTACACTCAGGAATTACCCCTGGCGGTGCTCAGGGGACCATATGGGATGCTGGGATTCGAACCTGGGTCAGCCTGGGTCGGCCACATGCAAGGCAAGCGCCCTACCTGCTGTGCTATTGCTCCAGCCCCTCTAGTCCATTTTTAGTAATGAATCAACATCTCATTTATACTGAATGTTCTATGTATGATTAGGTTTTATTTTTGTAGTCAAAAGATTTTATTATATTTTACTTATTAACACAGACACTTAAGCAATATGTATAAAATAATAATTTATTATATAAAGCTAGTATTCCCTTTCTTAGAAAATACACTTGGTTTTTCTATAGGTAGGCCTATTCATATTTTTCTCTTTAAATTTTCTTAACTTTCTTCACTTACTAAATTTTATATCTGTAGAATTTACCTTTTAAAATAAATTTTAAATTGCATAGCACAGAACTATTAATAGTAGTCTTTAAATTTACATACCTCTAGAAATGATTTAGTTTTTGAAAAACAAAATCTTTTAAAATTTTGTGAAATTTTAGGACATGAGCTCTATTCATCTTGTTTGTGTGCAGGTGTAACCACCTTTGAGAGAGAGATCTATAATCTATAGATACTTTCATATGCCTAAAATTATTCTACAGAAATAATAATAATGATTAATAGTTAATAATAACCTCATATTAATGGGAGCAGGAGAAAGTACTGGAGTTAAATTCACAACATTTTTGTATGTCACATTTAAGTAGGATTTAACAGATTGACACTTGTGTACCAATCACACTTGAATATGGTTTAACTGATAGAAATTAGAGTGCAAGTTTGAGTGTGTTAAATTGTTTTTTTCAAATACAAGAATATTAGTCATCATTTGCTTGAATTTAGCTGCCATTCTTCTTTTATTCTCAACTGTCTGGAATTCTATAGCTCCCTTTTGTCATATACTATCTTATTTTGAAATGATTATAAACGTAAAGATATTAGAAGCTGAGTCTCAACCTTTGCAGTTAAGAACATAGAATCCAGATGAGAAGAGGTTTCACCAAAGGCCTCATCACACATAGTTATAGAGCTGATTCTTAAATTCTGAACATGAACTTGTAAGAAACTGGATCAGGACTGGGCCTCTTCCTCCCAGATCCCCCATTTTCCAGTAGCTAGGCAGTCACACCCAGAAAGTGCCCCCAGCGCCATGTAATCACATCAACAGCCAACATCCAGAAACGATAAAACCAAGATCCAGGAAGCAACGTTGTATAGCCTAGTTCTCCCTCTGGGAGAACCTGGCAAGCTATCGAGAGTTTCCAGCCCACATGGGAAAGCCTGGCAAATTTCCTGTGGCATATTCATATGCCAAAACTGGTAACAAAGATGGGTCTCATTCCCCTGACCCTGAAAGAGTCTCCGATGAAGCACCGTTGAGAAGGACGAACAAAGAGAGGCTTCTAAAATCTCACAGCTAGGACGAATGGAGACATTTCTGAGATCATTCAAGAAAATTGAGAATCAACAGGATGATGATGGCGATGATGATGGTGATAATTAAAAATAAATCCTTACAAGTGATTACCAGAATTTTAAAAACACTTGATATACTAACCAGTGCATTGAAAATACTTAAGTAGTCGCTGGATAATCTCTCAAATTCTTTTCAAATAAAAGATTCCGAAATGAGTCTTAAATCCGTGGATTGTAAATACATATGTATTTAGGGGATAAATATGCTATTGCAGTATCGTAAAACTCCACTTGTGTATATTCTTGAGATTTAGCGATCAGGTCCTAAATTATTTGGTTGTTTGAAACAACTTCATTATTTTTTTCCATTCCAAAATTTTATTTCTATAAAGAACCTTAAATTATACAGTTATTTATAATTGGGTTTTTGGCAAGCGTTGTCCCATCACCAACCATGCCACCGTTATCAACTTCCCACCACCAATGTTACTAGATTCCTTCTCCTACCATTCCCCCGACCCTTATCTCCAGTCTTCTATCTTGACGAGCACCTTTTAAATCTAGTTATTAAAATTTGGGTCTCACAATTTCAGTGTTGTTGGCTCTGTGGTTTGAATATTTAGCTCTAGTATTCCTTAACACTAGCCATTTATTTTATATGTTTATATATAAAAATGATACAAAAATATATTGAGGAGATTGTAAGAGACCTAAATCTTCTGTTCTAACTGTGATCTTTTCTAAAATAAAATAATACATGGAAGGTGATCTATCTTAAATTTTTGAAAATGCGTCATTGAAGTTAATCTGGCTACTTATACATAAGGCCTGTCTTGGAGCCAGAGAGATAGAAATGACAACTCTTGCCTTGCATTCTATGAGCCCAGTTTATATCCACTATATCTCCTAGACCATATATGTTTCCACAAGCAGTCGGGATTCATTCCTGATGTGAGAGATCAAAACAGCCCCGAGCATAACCACTTATGGCTCAACACCACCGCCCAAAAATGACTGTCATAGGCCTTTGAGTTGAGTTCTAGATATTTTTTCTTTGAGTAAGTAACAACAAGTCCCACAATGGAGACATTACTGGTGCCCGCTCGAGCAAATCAATGAGCAATGGAATGACGGTGACGGTGAATGTTTAAATTCTGAAAGAAAAATCAAAAGCAGAATCCATTTCCCTGAAGTATAGGATAAAGAACCATAAAATATTAACCAGATGTCAACAATGATCACATATAAATTGTTCATTGGCCAAAATTGAATGAACCGAGGTAGACTCTTCATTAAAAAAAGTTGTTTTTTATAACATAACATTCTATAACACTCAAGAAATGTCCTTACTGATTGATCCGGAACGGGTTATACAAAGATTTCTGTCAATGGATACCTCACTGTTGTATAGAATGATTGCAATAAGCTTTTCAAATATTAATGTCTAGAAATAAAATCATCTCCTATTTGGCCATTACAAGTAATTTCAGTGCTATGTGTGACGTTTGAAAAATGTTGATAGATCTGTTTCTATTGTTATATCTTAGTAAAAGAATTATGTTTTATCATGTGTGCTATTTGTTGCAGTTACAACACTGAATGACATATTATTAACACCATGAATTTAGGACAAAGGCTAAATTTTTCTATTTTGTCACTGTGATACGTCATTTGCAAGATTTATTCAATTTTCTTTTGGTGGGGATTAGTGGTATCACATATGGCATTGCTCTGATCTTACTTCTGGCTCTATGCTCAAGGATCATTCACTCCTGATGGGCCTCAGGGGACCATATGAGGTACCAGGGATCAAATCCAGGTCAGTTGCATGCAAGGCAAACACTCTATATGCTGCCCTATTACTATGGCCTGAATATTCAATCTTAATAACAACATTATTAACAGAGTTATGTTCCTTAAGTGCACCATAATTATCACTCTCATCATATTCTAGGCAAGGGCAGTCAGGCATATGAAAATTGACTAGCCCATAATTTCCTAGATGCTTATCTAAACATTTGCCACTATATTTACTCATTTAATAAAGAATAAATAATGAGGGAGACTTCTAGTAGTTTCATAATTTCTCTGGTTAGAATGAACACAGTGAAAAACAATTACTCTGGTGGAAACTGAAATTTAAAGTTATGACCTTGGCTATCATGTACAATAGGATCAACCCAGAGGTTAATTAGTTTCTGTAGCCTTTATTATGTGCCATCAATATCAGTTTGTAGATTCAGAAAACCTAAAGTATTATTAAAACCTATCTCTTCAAATGCAATGTTTTTTTATTAACATTTTTGGCAGTGCAAAAATTGGGGAGGTTGGCCAATAACTGGAGGTGAACAGGGCTTATTTCTGGCTGTGTGCTCAGGGATCATTTCTAGAAGTGCTTACAGGACCATGGCGAATTAAAACACATGCATTGCAAGTATCTTAAACCCTATCTCTCTGACCCACTTTTAATTTTAATTAAAATTATAAATATTATTATATAAATATATATGTGTATATTATATGTCTATAATATATGTTATATATATATTAGACTCAAACCTTAAAGACAAATGGGTTCCACTGTATTGAATAATGGATGAGTCAATTCTCCATAAGCATACCAATGAGCTTTCTGGACTGCATTTTTTTTTTTCATTTAGAAATAACTGAGTTTCACATTCTTTTGTTCTACATGTCACTGACAAAAGTATTTTTCTCAATTTATCTAATTCATAAATTGGCTGAAAATATTATAGAATAAAATACTACATTATAGTAATACATCAGTAATTAAACTCGATATTTATAGGTGTTTTATGTAATTTGTTTTGTCCTTATTACTTACTGGGCAGTTTTAAGACAATTCTTGTATCCTAAAAGAAATATTGATTTTGCTATATATTTTAAAGATTTAATTTTTTTACCTAAATTTGAACTTTAACGTGGCTTACACAGTGTTTTCATTTTGATGGGTTAAAGGCATTACATTAAGATAATTTGCTTTCATCTTTGCTGCATATCTTTTAATCATTTAAATTTGCTGAGTCACTTAACTGAATATACTATTCTCAGTTCCTCATGAAATCAAATATATAAGTAATTTATTTTCTTAATCAACTAATGAAGTTATTTTCCTATTTTATATGACCACAGTTACGCATTCTATATTGTCACTCAAAATGAAGTAAAATTTTAATAATAGTATTTTACTCTCGAGGTATTGGTTATTAATTAATTGTGCAAAATATGAATAATGAACATTATTATTTTGTAGTTTTAATTTTTAGGGGTGATTTCCTAGCAGTCAGAGGATTATTGTTGTTGAATCTTGACCAGCCATAATGATTATTCATTACTAGGGCCTACTCAGACCTACGTACAAGGCACCACCAGAATCATCCCAACAGTGCTTAGGGTTCACCAAAGACACATCATGTGGTGCTCTGTGACCTGTAGACCTATGCCCAGAAGTTTTGAGTGAGGAGAACTCTAGAAAAGAGATTGAACAGGGTCCTTTCTAACAATGCAAAGCATGAGCCCCTGGCTATTGCGTCTTACCTGACCTCAAAAAGATTGTTCAATCAGAATGTAGGCTTGTTTGCATTTTTCAGGTTTATCAAATCACATGAAGATATTTATTTACCTTTAAAAGTCAGAATTTATTCTATAAATTTGTCAAATCCAGTTTGATAAGCACTGTAATTTCTCATTTTCTTTCTTCATGACTATCATTGGATTTTAATTTTTATTATCACTGGACAGTGATGAATGAATTAATATAAAGATTAATGAATTAATATAATGATCAGAGGAAGCATATTTTAAATGCATATTTTTCTTTGAATTTTAAAACAAAACAACAGAGATTTAGAGAGAGTAATTTACTATAAGAGGAAAAGTGGTGGTAATAACTATATGACTTTCATGATATCTGATAGAGTGGATCATATTCGAAGTGACTTTCTGTAATTGATTTATTTTATTTGCATTATATTAAGGCTCATTCAGACTGTAGTACTTTATTTCATTTCTGTATATTTTCAAATGCTTAAATTTTACTAAAGCATTAATATTATATTTTATTAATAACAAGTATGAAACATGATAAATCTAAAACTGTATCTATTGTGAACTGATTGTCACAATATATAAATAACAATTATATCTATTAATAGTTGAAAATATTTTTCTTGTAATTAAAACATTTTACTTATATTCTCTCAAAAACATTTACATATCAACTACAGTTATTCTACTGTACATGTTGTTTCCATAACTTACCACTTTCCAATTATAAGATTAACCTCCTAAAAATATTTGCTTAACTACACATCCTGCCTTTGGCAACACCAACTTATTATTCTCTATCTGTTAGCCTGGTTTATAAGTAAGATAATTAAGTAAGATAATTAAGTATTTGTCTTTCTTTGGTTAGCTTGTTTAACTAAATATTCCTAAAATTTACTAATGTTGTCACTGATGGGGAAATTTTCTTCTATTTTTTTAAATGAGTAGTATCCCATTGTGTGTTTATAGATATTTTTGTATACCTATGTATGCATCCAATTATTTTATGTGTATGTCTATCTACCGATGTATCTATATATCTATCCATCTATCTACCACACATCCATCTACATCCACATTACTGCAGTTATATGTAGATGTGCTTATTACCAAGAGGTTATTATTAATAGTTTTGTTAAAAACAAAGACTATATGTAAACATGCCTGTATGTCATAATGTCATATGTCATCTACGAGGAATACTATCGACTGGTTCAGCACCTCCATGATTGTGTGAGGAACACCGAGAGAGAGAAAGCCACAAAAAGACACCTATCTTAAGAAACTCTCAAGCTCATGTGCCGACGTGGTTTGGCACGAGACTCAGGTAATCACAAGGTAATGTCTGAGCTGGCAAAGCTGTGCAGAAAAGTGGTAAAGAAGACTTCAAAGAGAGAAAAGCAGCAGTGTTGGCCGGTGTGGCAGAAACTGGGAAAAGTATTTGCAACACCCGCCTGTCCTTCACCAACTGCAAGACCAAGATGACTGCCCTCTGACATCCTGATGGATCTATCACATCTTCCAGAAGGGCAATGGAGAAGGTTATCCATGACTTCTACTCTTATCTCTTCAATAGACATGTCCACCTGCACACATACCAAATTCCACAGGATGGATACTTCATTCCCAGTGTTCTCCCTTCCAAAATTCGACACGCCATTTTGTCAATAAAGAAGCATACAACATCCAGTCCAGACAAGGTCAAACCCAAAAACCCGAAGAATCTGCCACCAGTACTCATCAATACAATGGCTCGGGTTTTCACACAATACCTATTTGAGTGCACAGTTCTGTCCTAATGGAAAGCCAGAAGGACCGTTCTGTTGTACAAGAAGAGAAACATCCACAATATTGGCAACTATATCCCAATCTGCTTGCTGTCTGTCGACTATAGGTTGTTCACTCAAGTCATCCTGAATAGTATAGGAAGAACACTAGAAGAAGGACAACCATGAGAGCAAGCCAGGTTCCGAAAAAGATTCAGCACGATGGACCATATCCACACAGTGACCAAGCTCATTGAAGTTTCACGAGAGCTCAAGATGCCACTCTGTCCAACGTTCATTGAATTAAAGAAGGCCTTTGATTCTGTTGAGACTAAGTCATCGAAGCCCTAACCAAACAGGGAGTTCAAACTCAATACATCAGGATCCTCTGTGAGCTGTGTTATGGAGTCACCACCAGGATCTCACCATTCTACAAGGAAGTGATCATCAAGGTAAAGAGATTGTCTCGACAGGGCGATACCATTTCACTGAAACTCTTCAGTGCCACCCTCAATAACAACTTGTGATGACTGGAATCGGAGGGAATGGGAGTGAAGATTTCACTCAAGTGAGATAAGGAATCTGCAGTTCCAACCTTCGTCAAAGATCAAGAATCAGGGATGCTATCTCATTTGTCAAGGTGTCGAAAATCAGATGGACCAGACACATAATGCGATTCAGAGACGACGGTTGGACTAGAGTTCTTACCAACTGGATTCCACAGAACATCAAAAGACCGCATGGCTGCCCACCTACAAGATTGTCAGTCTTCTTTGTAAAAACCCTGAATGAATGGTTTGAGGCTCTTCCTGTTCCTGGAACGAGCCGACGCCATTGGGCTACACTAGCACATGACAGGGACGAATGGAGACATTACTGGCATCCACTCGAGCAAATCAATGAACAACAGGATGACAAATGATACAAGTGAGTCATAATCTATATATAATAAACATAAGTTTATGCTAATATCCCCAATTACATTTTCTTTGATAATTCAATTTTTATCTTTATGCTTATCTTTACTTTTAATTTTTTATTGAGGTAGCATTTGTTTATAAGATTTTTAAATGTTTATATGTTTCAGGGATATAATACAGTTTCATAATCACCAAAATTATTCCTCCTTCACAGTTTATTTGACACCTTAATCATATCCTATTACCCTCCAATATGATGTTGTGTTTTGCATGTGTGTTCCTTAATAAGTTCATATATTTTATGTCTAACTCAAAATATTTTATCATTTTTGGGAAAATTTGTGTATGATGTGAGATGGTGATCCAATTTCATCTTTGCATAGAGCTATCCACTACATGTTTGTCATGAGACTTTCCATTCCCATCGTATGTCCTTCTTTCTTACAAGTTAACTCCAATGTCACAAATATAGGAGGATTTATTTTTAAGCTTCCAATAATGTTCTATTGATTTGTGTCTTCTATTCTAATACAATACAGTAGGAGAGTATAAATTCAGGGAACAAATGTAATTTAGTCTTATTTTCCTCTCAGGATTGCTTTGACTATTTGGGGAGTTTTGTGGTTTCATACATATTTAGTAATATTTGTTCCATATACTGAAGAATGCCGTTGGAATTTTAAAATAAATTGCATAGAATTTGTATAATGCTTTGAGTTGAATGATCATTTTAACAATTGTGATTCTTCCAATTCATGAAAAAGTTTTTTTTCTGTTTCCTTATGACTGCATTTCTTTTTGTAATGACATAGATTTTGATGTACAAGTCTTTTGTAACTTCCTCTGGAACAGTTTTTATGAAATGAAATTTATATTAATACCCAAAACTGACAGAGATATTATGAAAAAAAATAATTTAAACCAATATTTCTGAACATGCATGAAAAGATACTACAAAAAAATCCTAGTGAATCAAATACAACAATCTATTATACTCATCATATAACATGATCAAGTGGTGATTACCTTGGGCATGTAATAATGATTCAATATATGCAAATCAATTAACATTATGTGTAATACTAATAAAAATAAAAATAAGAGTCATCTAATTTTCTTTATAGATACATAAATAGTACTAAGCAAGATTCAACACCTATCCATGATGAAATTCCATAACAAAATGTCAATTGAAGGAAATTAGTTCAATATTGTAAAGACTATAGACAAAACACACAGTGAATATTTTGTCTAATGGGGAAAATCATAAAACCTTTCTTCTGATATCAGGTCCAAGACAAGGATATCCACTTTCACTATTACTATTCAACATAATTTTCACCTTTCTTTCCACAGCATTTAAAAAATAAGGAGAAACAAAAGGAATTAAAATTTCTTAAGTCAAACTGTCAATGTTCTCATTTCACATGATATTAGACACAGAATATCTTAAGTATCCAGTAAATACTGCTATAATAAAAAAATAAATCTATGCGGTAAAGTTACAAAGTTGAAGCACAAGAAATCTATTGCCCTGTTATAGAAAAAAAAAGTGAATAAAAGAAATTTAAGAAAAAAATTACGTCAAGAAGAGTTATGTCAAAAAACTTTAAATATATAGAAATGAACAAAGGAAGTTAAAGATGTATTTAGGGAAACTGTATGTTACTTCTGAAAAAAATAACAAAGAAAGAAGGAATTGGAAACATTCCTTGTTCAATGGTTAGAAGGCTAAAGATTCTTAAAATATCAATCTTACCCAAAGTAACTTTCCAGATGCAGACACATTCCCCATAAAAATTCCCATTGTATTTTTCATAGAATAGAGTAAATACATTTAAATTTCATATGGATAACTCAATTCCCAATATTGCAGTCTATCCAAGCAATACTGAGAAAAGAAGAGAAGGGGAAATCCCAGTCCTTGTTTTTAAACTCTGCTACAAAGTTGTAGCAATCAAATCACATGGTATTTAAACAAAGACAGACTTTAAATTTTTGGAATGGAATTGAGAGTCAAGAGATAAAGCTTAGATGTGTGAAGAGCTAATTTACAGTGAAGGGGCTAGATACTTGAAAAGATGAAGAAATGAAAGCTTCTTCAAATAGTGACACTGGGTAAACTGGATAGCTACTTGTAAAAACTATTTTCAAAAAAGGAATTAGAACTTTATCTCCACTGTACACAAAGGTGAACTGAATATGGTCTAGAGAACATGAAATCTAATTTTTATTTATTTTTTAATTTTTTTAATTTTCTATTTTATGAGGTAGTTCACAGTATTTGCTTACAATTAATATTCAAACACCAATCCCACCATCATTACACCTTCCCACCAGCATATTTGGGATATTTCCATCCCAATCCCCAATCCCTTTTCCAAAGTACAACTGAAAAAATATATTTGTATTGTTTGCTCTGAAAAACAACTGAAAATGCTACAAAAAATATCCACAGAGGAAAGAATGTGCAGATTGTTATATTTTCGCAGGAGCTATTAAGATATTCTTTAGGATATCACATGTTGTTAAAAGTTGAGTGATGTGAACATTCATATAAATATATATATATCTGAAAAATATATACATATGCATATATATGTATGTGTGTGTATATATACATATATATGGCATATATTCGGCAGAGTCTGGCAAGTTACCAGTGATGTAGTTGTTATGCCAAAAACAGTAACAATAATGGGCTTCATTCCCCTGACCCTGAACATGATAGGGACGAATGAGACGTTACTGGCGCCTACTCAAGCAAATCAATGAGCAACAGGACTACAGTGATACATATATACATGTGTGTGTATATACATACATATACATATATATTTCCCTCTATTACTGGTTGCCTATATTTGAACCCCATCAAATGTTGTGTGGTACTGTTGGAGATTGGGTAGGGCATGTCTTATGATGGTCCAGGAATATGTTCACTCTTGTATGAGGCTCGGCCTGAGTATGTGGGGAGAGTCCTTGAGCATGGTGGCCATTGGGTTGTGGAAGTTTTGGGCCGCCAGGGCTGAGTCCCTTGGGGTCGGGAGGGCTCTCACCCACTCCCCGTCTGTGGCGCCCCAAGTGGAACAGCCTGGCATAGGGTCCAGTGGCACAGCTATGGTGCATGTCATGTTGCTCCCTTTTAGGAGAAAATGCAAATTTTTATTTATAAAATACATTGAGGAAAGCATAGAAAGAGTTCTCAAAGAGTCTAACCTCAGTAATCTGATATTACTGGGAAAAAAGTTGAAAGCAGAAGGAAATGGAACTGCATTAGAAGAAAATTTCTACAATGCGAAAGAAATAAGGCCTAAAAAAATGGACTGTGGGTGGGTAGCAGTTAATCACACATCATCAAATATTTAATATCCAAGATACATAATACTCTCAGAGCTTAATAAAATACATAACAACAAGAATAAGTTAAAAAAAAATCGAGGAGCGATGAGTAGACTCTTCACCAAAGAAGGCATTTAGGTAGTTCAACAGTCAAGTTCAAAAACGACAAATGATAATTGTAAATATGAAAAAGCCTGGAAAAGACAAGTGTTAACAGGGATGTGGTGAAAAGGAACATTCAGTCACTGTCGGAAGGTCTGTTGTCCCGTGCATCTCCTGTGGAACACAGTATGAAGACTTCTCAAAAAATTAGAGATCAAGCTTCCAAATGACAACAATATCTCTCTGTGCCATCTTTACCAAGAATATAAAGGCACTGTCACTGTTACTGTCACTGTCATCCCGTTGCTCATCGATTTGCTACAGCAGGCACCGGTAATGTCTCCATTGTGAAACTTGTTTGTTACTGTTTTTGGCATATCAAATACAACACGGGGAGCTTGCCAGGCTCTCCGAGAGGGGAAGAGGAATCAAACCCGGGTCGGCCACGTGCAAGGCAAACACCCTACCCGCTGTGCTATCGCTCCAGCCAATATAAAGGCATTGATACAAAAAGATTTTCACATTTGCATGTTCATAGTGGCGTTATTTATTAAAACCATGATCTGGAAATAACTCAAGTACCAAATAACAAATAAAGAGAGGACACTCGGTCTGCTTCCATAGCATTTCTACATGTCATCAAAGCAACTGCATCATGGATGCATTTAAGTAAATTAACACTTCCAATACAGTCAAAGTGTTATTTGGAGGAGGATCATTTTGATTTTGATCCATACCCAGTAGTGCTTAGGAACCGCTTCTGACACAGTGCTCAGAGCATACTCAGGGAACTGTAAGGTGCTGGGCAAAAATTTATGACTCCTCTAGTCTTTTTTTCTGATGCCATGTAAAACATTACAAAGGCAGCACTTTGGCCTGGCCCATTTCGAAGCCAGAGTAGTTCACAGCTTGCCCTTGGTCCATTCCGTCCCTCGCCGGGACCCTGCTTTTGGGGTCCTAGGAACTAAGGGCAACTGAGTTGAGAAAGCAGAAGCCTGGGAATAAATATGATTGGGGTCAATCGGCTCCCAAGTTACAAAACATTACATTAACTGTCTTCCTGTGTCCATACAGAAAGGACATTGCTTTAAGGTAAACTAAGTTCCCTGCGGCAAGGCTGAAAGGACAAACCTCATGTTATCCTACAATGCTATAGTCATATCTTGCATTGCTTCTCCCAAATCAAAACTGAAGGAGTCATCTTAAAAAAATGTAATATAAAATATGATTCAGTTAATTATAATAACATTTCAACTTTAGTGAGTAAATTATAACCTTGATAATGGAGATACTATCTCTGATTTTAAATTCTGTTATATCTACACTGACTTCAAAAAATTTGATTTCACAATCCCCAAACTTGTGTCAATTTATTTCAGAACTTCTCTAGATTATCTTAATGTATGCATATATTCTGTATAATATGCATATCTATAATGCATATAATAATTTTGAAGTATCTTTTAAAAATCAACAAAGGCCTCCAAATATGACCTCAAGGTACCATTCTTAAAATTACAAATTCTGTAAAATATATATCAATAATAATACTAATTTAACTATGACGTGATATCTGAAAATATAATTAGTTTTTATATTTATATAAATTTGATCACTCACAAACCCAAACTCCTTAAAGATGTTAAACCAATGGATAAGAAATATCCAAGGAGTAGGATAAATATATATTCCCAGGAATTAACATCTAAGATATTGGCTCAGTTAAGTCTAGAATGGGATTAGGCAATGATATCACATATATCTCAGATGCAGATAAACTCTAGGGTTGTGGGCACAATTTTGAGAAACATTATATTTTATAGCTTGGAAAAATCTCTAGGAATGTGTTTTAATATAGGTTGAGCTTTGATAGTTTCACAGTATGCTTAGCAGTTGATACAAATTTACAGAAATAAAAAAAAGTTAATTATATGTATACTGATGGGGGGGGGTACTTTGAAAAGAAAGCAAAGAAGAGCCAAATGACACCAAACAGTTCCAGTTAGCAGTTTTTACAGGTGAAGTGTGTTGGAACAAACTGATGGCATTGTTAACATTCATCAGACCAACATGGCCTTTATCTTTCAATCAATTTCAGTTCTTATTCTCCCAGATTTGCCCATGAACTCAGATCCAGGGGGAAAAAAACTATGTTAATATTTTCCCTAATAACAAGAAATAATTTAGTAATTAAGAATGAGCCTATCTAATGCTTTTTAAAAAGTTTACACTGAATTTTTATGTTTTGGACTCATGGATTGATAGGAACTATGTATTCCTCTTTAAATTGTCATTAGTTTAAAAATTGTTTTTGAGCTCATCATAAGAAATGAGCTTATCTATAAGAAATAGATGACATTTTCAGTTTCTGTCCAAACATGGCTTTGATATGACGTTCTAATTTCCTGAATGCAGAATTTTGTTTTCTTTCCAGTAACCACAACTTCTTTACTTTTCCCATTATGAGTCTCATTTGTTTAACATTTTTTTAATAAATTCTTCAATTGTTAATATATTTACCTTCACAACCAGTGGGAAATACATGAATGCAAATAATACTGTCAAATAGGAAAAAATATTACTTATTCCCAACTTCCACTATGTTATCAACATTACACCTCAATATCTAAATGCTTCATTATATCACTTTTAATGTATGTGTGTGTGTGCATGCTCCTGTGTGTGCTTGTATAACATGCTGGAGTGTGGGGTCAGAGAGTAGCTGAGTATGGCATGCTTTCCAAACTGGAGGTTAGGAGGTGGATCCACAGCCCAGAATCATCTCCCCAGCACTGCCACGAGTGAACTCTGAGTGCACATGTGTGTGCTACTTGTCCAATACAGGCCAACAATGCCAGAGTGTTAGGAGATAAATTATAGAAAAGTTATCAATTAGTATTATTTCCCTTAATCATTTTTCCTTCCTCAAATATAGTTAGTCATCTAATTATGTCCATGACCATATAGGCATCACTTTCAGAGTTGTGCCACATCTTATTATAATAACATTTGTCATATTTGGGAGGCTGAAACAATAGTACAGTGAGTAAGGCACTTGTCTTCCACATAGCTGACCCTATTTTGATCCTTGGCATTCCATATATGTCCCCAGCGTCACCAGAAGGGTTTCCTGATACCTGATCATAGCTGAGTGCGACCCTCAAGCAAAATGAACAAACAAATATATTGTTCATTTTTTCCTCTTTATAAACACATTGAAAAGCCATGGTGTCAACACCTATTTATATCTTTTGCTTTCTGGTACTTTGAATCACATAATCTGAATATGTGAATGACATTATCTGAATGACATTATCATAAAGCATCATCATAAAGCAAACATCATCATCATCATAAAGCTAAAACAAATAATTAAAATATATGTGGAAGAAAGCTACATAGAGAATTATTACTAGAAAAAGGAGAAAACTTTCATGCTATTTAGATTTTAACAATACTATGAGTTGATCAATTTGAGAATGATGCATTTTCTCTAAATTGAGGCTGAAAAATGTTCCTTCAAACCATGTGACTTTTCTGGTTATTTTTTTGTTTTTCTTTTGCCATGTGACTTTTCTGTATGTTGAGAAAACATAAGAAAAAATATGTAAATTATATGCTCATAGCCTAGGGCAATAGTCAAATACAAGACTTTTATCATTTTTTTGGGTTAATTTGTAGAATATCTTCAGTGACATTTTTTTCTGCATCATCCCATTATGCCCAGGTATATAAGAGATAGGTATTTTGTCATAATTCAGAATTTGGAGGTCCATGCTTGGCAAATGTGGGTTTCTCATAGATATATAAAATGTTGTAAAGATACAAAAGAAATAAACATGCAAAATTGGAACAATTATGAACTAGTAGAGACTTAGAGTACTAATACTATACTATACTTGAGGAATTAAAGAACTTTTAAATTTTTTTTTTTTTGCTTTTATGGTCACACTCGGCAATGCACAGGGGTTACTTCTGGTTCTGCACTCAGGAATTACTCTTGGTGGTGCTTTGGGGGACCATATGGGATACTGGAAATCAAACCTGGGTCGGCCATGTGCAAGGCAAAAGACCTGCCCGCTCTGTTATTGCTCCAGCCCCGAGATTAAAGAACTTTTAAAATTTTATATACTTATAAGATTCCATCTATCTATATAATCTCTCATAGAATTGCATTATACATAAATTTGTTTGTATTTGTTGAATATAACTTACATTACACATCTTATTAAAGTGCAGGAGGTTTACAAATAAAAGAGGTTAAATGCTGCTAGCAGTCATTTTGCTGGCAAGCTATGAGAAAGTAGGATTAGATAAAATGATTTTAAGGCCTTTCACACAGGCGAGCTTCCAAATTTCTTATTAGGAGAAAGTTTTAAATTTCTTTCCAGGAGGATATTTCTAAAGTGCTTCTTTCCCAAGCTGCTTTCTCTATTAATGAAGGAAAGATCATGGTGGAATTTATCCTGAAAAGGGCAGTTAAAATTAGTCTAGATCCCTTTCACTTGCAGCTTAATTCCTATAATTTATGTGTTTAGATCTTTGGCTTTATTTTTGAATAGAAGATGTTTTTATAATGCTGCTATTATTACTTCAATCAAGTGTTAGTTTTAATTATTTGTGTTCTTATACAATGACTTGGAAGGTTTTACCATGTTTTCTATAATGTAAAATACTAATACTTTTCTACAAGAATTGATTTTATGACATTCTATATCTCACTATTTCTTCTCATACTCTAATATTCTTATTTTTAAATGTAAACCACTTTTAAATATATTCTATAGCAAGAAGATTCTAACCAATGAAAATACATATAAGAACATAAAGGAACTCTTTGAATAATAATTAAATTCTCAATAAATTCTAATAATTAAATTAAATTCTCTTTCTTCATCTTCTGATGCTTTAATTTTGCTGAAAACATTATTATTGAAGTAACACCTCTACAATAGTTTTGATATAATGCTTTTGGTGTGCATGTTACTTTATACATGTTAATTTACCACCACCAAACTGTCAGAGATTCTCCATCATGGTCTTGATGTCAATTTTTGTTCTCAGCGTTAAGTACCATTAATCCCAACTGAAGAAATATTGATTATGCTATACTTTAAAATTTTTTAAAATCTGAAAATCTGTACCATTTTTACTCATTTTTTTCCATTACACTCACAAAGAACTGATTGAAAACATCTATCTTTTTACAACAATCATTTTTCAAATATGTATACTTTTGCTTAGAATTTTTTCATTAATTTTATCTTTTAATATATCAGTATGTTTTATTTAATAATAGTGTTCTTTTAATGTGCATAAGTATGTTCAATTTCCTATGGATCTAAAGGGTTTTTTTGCATATACAAAATTTCAATTTAGGGTCAGAAGTGTAGGACTTCGGGTGTGGTGTTTGCCTTTCATGCAGCCTACCTGGGTTGGATCCCTGGCTTCATATATGGTACCCTAAGCTCTTCTAAGAGTAATTCCTGAGTGCAGAACCAGAGGTAAACCCTGAGTACCGTTGGGTGTGGTCCAAAGAACAGAAAGAATTAAATTATGCATTTATTTTACCTTTCTCTGTAGATTTTTATTAATGTGTCTTTTAATCCAAAATATTGAATTTTACATTTCAAATATTTTATATTTTTGCAATATTTATGGGAAAAGCTTTTAAGATCAATTTTTAAAAAATTATAGTCTATAAACCATTTATTATTCTATTATTTTGTATTGTTTCTAAATTTTTATACATAAAAATATATGAAGAACTAAAACATGTATTTTTATTAACTTTATTTTATTTCAATTAATGACATTATTTTACTTCTAATAGCACAATTTATTTCCTAGAGATGATGAAGAGAAAATATTATATTTGAATCTAGTTTTATTGTATCTTGATCATATCAGTATAACATTCTAGATATTTAAATATTAAAATAACGTTCTAAAACATTCAATATAACATAAAATAGCATCAATATGACATTCTAAAAAATCAATATAACATTCTAAATCATACCAGGATAATACCATAAAAGTTTGTATAACGTATGTTTTGTCCAAAAGAATATGTATCTTTTCATTATCCTTTCTCATTGATTTTTATGCAGCACACAGGAGTGCTTAATTTTTTTCATATTGACTTTGTGCCCAACACTATGCTGAATCATGGTAGTTTATCTGTGGATTCAATTGGATTTTATACTTAATTGAATATATCATCTACAAATGATGATAGCAGTTATTTTCTTCCCTTTTAAGCCTATGAAATTATTTTTTATTCTCTAAATTTGTTTGCTGTACTCCCCAACTCTCTGCTATGAACCTAATTTTATATATTCTTATGCATTAAAAATATGCATGGACAATATTTTTAACTACTTGTGATTTTTGCTAGAGACTTTTGCTACTTACTCTTCAGTTATGCCTAATCTACAATTAAATGAAGTCGTTTAAATGTTTTATTCAGTCTTTTAATTTATTTTTCCCAGTAGTTTCTCTTGAGCATAAATTGGGATTACTGCTGTACTTGTGTTTGATTAGTTTGGGGACCACATCTGGCAGTGCTCTAGGCTTACTCCTGGCTCTGTATTCAAGCATCACTTCTGACAGTGTTTATGAATGAAACTGGGGCATACTGCATGCAGTACTAGTTCTTTGGGCCTCTGGTGCTGAGTTTTTTTTTTTAAACACTGCTCATAGTTCAAGCATGTTTGACATAGATATAGTTTGTTTTTAAATCCCCTATGACAATTTATGTACAAATAAGTACAAGGTTTGATTCCTCCTTGGAGAGCCTGGCAAGCAACCGAGAGTGTTCCACCTGCATGGCAGAGCCTAGCAAGCTACCTGTGGCGTATTCAATATACCAAAAACAGTAACAATAAGTCTCACAATATAGACGTTACTGGAGCCCACTCGAGCAAATCCATGAACAATGGGATGACAGTGACAGAGACAATTTAGCTCTCTTTAGTGTGGGATTATTTTCTTCTCATATTTCTGCTGCTATTCGTTGATCCCATTTTTATATACATGAGTATCTTCTATTACCAACTAAATATAAAAATTATTTCAGAAAAATTTTCAGTTTTAGATAATCTGCATATTTGCTTTTCCTTATTATCAGATTTATATGATGAAAAATATCTGTATTATTTGAAGGACTGGAGTGATGGCACAATGAGTAGGGCATTTGCCTTGCATGTGGCCGACCTAGGTTCAATTCCTCCATCCCTGTCAGAGAACCCAGTAAGCTATCAAGAGTATCCTGCCTGCATGGCAGAGCCTGGCAAGCTACCCATGGAGTATTCGATATGCCAAAGACAGTAACAACAAGTCTCACAATGGAGATGTTACTGGTGCCTGCTCGAGCAAATCGATGAACAATGGGATAACAGTGCTACAAATGGGATAACAGTGCTACAATGCTATTTGAAGTCTTCAGTTTTTTATGCAATGGACATACAATTAATCAGAATCATATAATAACTATTTCTAATGTTTTTAATAGTTAGCAGAATTTTGTAATCTAAACCCAATAATAATAATCCAGATTCTCACACTTGTCAAATCTTATACTCTGACTTTTGCCCCAAAGTCTGTGCTAGCAGTCAAAACTCATTTAATATTTTGAACTTTATAGTTTACTTTATCAACATCATAAAAAGATAGGCTATGTTCTGGCATTATGGTGATTTATACAGATTTTAACTATTATTTGTCACCATTTGATAAATATGACACAAAAACATAAAATCTATGTCTCATGCTTTTAAAACATAGTTTTTAGCTGGAAAGAGGGCATCTTTTATGATGTTAATTATTACTGCATTATTATCTCCTCTATCAACATCATTATGAGCCATTCTCTCATCCAGAGTTTAAATTTTGTTAAAACTGTATGATCTCAGATTCATTTATTTTTCTTTGTCTTCTTGCTTATAGTTTCTTTATATACATTGTCATTATCCTTGGTGAATTTGTAAATGACAGAGGTCTAACAGCCGCAATTCTCATACCTAGACAATCCTGGGAGATTTTGCTCTCAGTTGTTGGCAGCTGCTAAGTATATGGCAAATGGCAAATCTACTGTAAGTACAAGAAATAATCCTTCTTAGTACATCGCTTAAGGTGTTTACCTTGCATATAAATGCGACTGGTTCAATCTTTACACCACTTATGCTCCCCCAAGACCATAACACCAGGGGTGGTCTCAACATAGCCTGGTGTGGGAAAATGGGAAGGTGGGGAGAGGGAGGGGAAGGGAGAGGCGGTGGGGTAGAAGGTTGGGAAGAGGGGAGAGATTCTTTTAAGACACTGAACAATTAAAAGTTCAAGAAATTTTAACTTTTATCATCACTTGCAAAAACTTGCTCTTGCATAAAAATACCATATTCTGCAGTTGGAAAGAAAATGACTTCACTCTGTTTGCTTTTCGTTTGTTTATTTTATCTGTCCATCACACATGGGGTTACTATTGGCTTTGCACTTTCAGAATTACTCCTGGTAGTGCTTCAGGGATCACAGAGGTTCCAGGATGCCAATCTAGGGTGAGCACTCGAAAGGCAATCATCTTATCCACTGTACTATCTATTCAACTCCCAAAACACTCATTTTAAAATAACCTTACAGGACCCTTCTTCACTGCTGGTGGGAATGCCGACTGGTTCAGCCCTTCTGGAAAACAATTTGGACGACTCTCAAAAAATTAGATATTGAATTCCCATTTGACCCAGCAATACCACTGCTGGGAATATATCCCAGAGAGGCAAAAAAGTACAATCGAAACAACATCTGCACATGTATGTTCATCGCAGCACTGTTTACAATAGCCAGAATCTGGAAAAAACCCGAATGCCCCAGAACGGATGACTGGTTGAGGAAACTTTGGTACATCTATACAATGGAATACTATGCAGCTGTTAGAAAAAAGGAGGTCAAGAATTTTGTAGTCAAGTGGATGGGCATGAAAAGTTTCATGCTGAGTGAAATGAGTCAGAAAGAGAGAGACAGACATAGAAAGATTGCACTCATCTATGGTATATAGAATAACAGAGTGGGAGACTAACACCCAAGAACTGTAGAAATAAGTACCAGGAGGTTGACTCCATGGCTTCGAGGCTGGCCTCACGTTCCGGGGAAAGGTCAACTCAGAGAAGCGATCACCAACTACATTGTAGTCGAAGGCCATGTGGGGGAAGGGAGTTGCGGGCTGAATGAGGGCTAGAGACTGAGCACAACGGCCACTCAACACCTTTATTGCAAACCACAACAGCTAATTAGAGAGAGAAAACAGAAGGGAATGCCTTGCCACAGTGGCAGGGTGGGGTGGGGGGGAGATGGGATTGGGGAGGGTGGGAGGGACACTGGGTTTACGGGTGGTGGAGAATGGGCACTGGTGGAGGGATGGGTTCCCAAACTTGGTATGAGGGAAGTATGAGCACAAAAGTGTATAAATCTGTAACTGTACCCTCACGGTGATTCTCTAATTAAAAATAAATAAATTAAAAAAAAAAGAAATAATTCCAGTTGAAATATAAAACCTAAGTATATAAAAAAAAATAAAAAATAAAATAAAATAACCTTACAGCTTCCTAGAGACAATGCCAGGGTTCCAGCTCTTGTTTCCCTTGCAGCCATAGCACTGAACCTAGTTCAAATCCTGGACACTACATAGGATCTCCCAAGCATCTCCAAGCGTGGCCCCCAAGTGCAGACCCAGGCATGGTCTCTGAGGACCACTGGATCTCCGTACCCACATATACATAAACTTATATAACCTTACTCTTTATGTACGTATACTGAGAGCTAGTTAGTAAATAATATTGGTGTTTGTAAGATTTCCAAGTGTGGAAACAACTTTGAGTTTTATCTCTTCTGCTACAGAATGGAGGTTTTAAGCAATGTTAGGATTAGTTGCATTTCTTAAATATTGTATACATGCTCCTCCTTTCTCTTCCAGTATCATTCTCTGTATGCATATTGTTTAATTTTCTTCCTGAAAAAAAATTTATTTAATGGAATCACAGTGATATACACATTTATAAAGTTCATGTTTGGATTTCAGTAATATAATATTTCAACACCTGTCCCTTCACCGGGGCTGGAGCCATAGCACAGCGGTAGGACATTTGCCTTGCATGCAGCAGACCTGGGTTCGATTCCTCCGCCCCTCTTGGAGAGCCTGGCAAGCTACCTCAAGTATCTCGCCCATGGCAGAGCCTGGCAAGCTACTTGTGGAGTATTCAATATATGCCAAAAACAGTAACAAGTTTAAAAATGGAGACATTACTGGTGCCTGCTCAAGCAAATCGATGCACAATGGGATGACAGTGACAGTGTGACAGTGACAGTCCCTTCACCAGTGTACTTTTCCCACCACCAATGAATGGTCCCAGTTTCCCTCCAGCCCCAACCACCACTATAGAAGGCACTTTTCCTCTCTTTCTCTCTGTCTCTGTCTCTCTCTCTGTCTCTCTGTCTGTCTCTGTCTCTGTCTCTTTCTCTCTCTCTCCCCTCTTGGATCTTGTGGTTTACAATACAGATAATGAAAGATTACCAGGCATATCCCTTTACCTACTTTCAACACTCAGTTCCTGTTAAAATTATCAGTTTACACTAATAGTTTTATACGTACTGTTAGAAATATTTCTTTCAAATCTTTCACTGGATTAATTAGTATTATGAACGTAAGCTCACACTAACTGTGCTTACAGAGTTAACCTTAGGATATATATACAATTTTTTTCCTTCAAATACATAATTTTTCAGGAAAGCATTCTGGAAAAGTACAATACACTAACAATAATATAGTTTTGGATTAAATGTGCAAATGGTCCTCTCACATACTCTGGAACATGTTCAATAATAAAATTACAGACTTTCTTAAGCCTGGGCTTCTGGGCTTAAATCTGGCTTCGGTTTGCTCTTCTGACAAGAATTGGAACTAACTCATGGAATATTTATGAGAAATAATTAAATTAAAAAATAGAAATAAAATGAGTAAAAATAACAGATTGTTAAACTCTGAATGTTTAGAAGTGCATCTGGAAATCAATGATTTATTTTATCTAAGTTATGATTAGAAAATGCAAAGTAAATAGTTCACCAGTATTGTACTGCTTTGTTTTTAATGTACTTATACTTATCTTAAACTAAGCTTAGAGTGTAGAGATTTAAAAGTATCTTGTATCCCACCTCACTCACCATTTAAATATTTTTTTTCTAAGCAAACCAAAAGTATTCTCATTTGAATCATAGTTTTGAGTTTCCTCATCCACATCCAGTCACTCTTCACCTCTCTCTTTCACTTACTTTGCCATCATGGCTCAGAAGCATTAAAAAGTCACATCTATAGTAAATTATCACTTTGTGGCATCAGCAGATTGCAACTGACCAGCAGATTCAGAACCTCACTGTCTTTTTTAAAAAGTCTTCAATAATCTGTCTTGATCTGTTTTACGTCATTATTTTTCAAAGTATTAGCTATTATTGTATATAAAACCAAACATGTATCCTAAGCATTGAAGAATAAATGGAATTTATATAAAGAGGCTTTCACCTTTCACGAGACCGACCCGAGTTCGATTCTTCTGCCCCTCTCGGAGAGCCCGGCAAGCTACCGAGAGTATTGGATATGCCAAAAACAGTAACAATAAGTCTCTCAATAAGAGATGAAGAGATGTTACTGGTGCCCGCTCGAACAAATCGATAAACAACAGGATGACAGTGATATAAAGAGAATCTAGGTAACATTATAAAATATTATAGTATATAATATACTATAAATATATATATATATATATATATATATATATATATATATATATATATATATATATATGGGCTGGAGCGATAGCACAGCGGTTGGGCGTTTGCCTTTCACACGGCCGACCCAAGTTCGATTTCTCCGCCCCTCTCGGAGAGCCCAGCAAGCTACGGAGCGTATGGAGCCTGCATGGCAGAGCCTGGCAAGCTACCCGTGCGTATTGGATAGGCCCAAAACAGTAACAATAAGTCTCTCAATGAGAGACGTTACTGGTTACTGGTGCCTGCTCGAACAAATCCATGAGCAACAGGATGACAGTGACAGTGATATTATAAAAACATGCTCCTGAGTAGGCAAGATAGTGCAGCAGATAAAGTGCTCTCCTTGCACATGGCCTATGTGAGTTTTGTCATCTGTTTTCCAAGCTCCACCTGTGTGACCCATAGTGCAAAGCCAGGTCTAAGTCCTGAGAGCCATCAATGTGTTCCCCCTCCAAAAAACAGGAATGAAAGAGGTGTATTTCATCAAGTTCTTTCTTTCTGTTTTGTCCTGACTTTTGATGAAGAAATTGAACTTAATTTCTCATTTAACACAAATCCCGGTTTGGGGAAATAGGTCAGGGATCAGCATCACATGTAATTCATGCAGCAAGGCCACAAGATAAATCCCCAGCACTTTATGGAGTGCTGAACATTCAGGGTGTGACCTTGGTGTTCCTCATCTCCAGTGAACCCAGAAGCAACATCCCAGTGTTGAACTGACAGATTGCTTGTAAAGGAGAAAAATGAGAGAATAGAGTTCTTCATTCTAGCTTTAGGAAAAGTATTTTTCATTTAAAGGTATGTGATAAAGGAGGTACTTAAGCAGTGAACGTACCTCAGTCTTAATGCTAAGGAACTAGAAGATTCTGATGCATACAAATGTTTACTTAAATGAAAACTCTAAAACCATACGTTTTATATGTTATTTATAAATAGCAAGGCACTATTCATAACATGTTGCACAAAATAGTGATCCTTTTTTTTTTTTAATTTATTTATTTTTAATTAGAGAATCACCATGAGGGTACAGTTACAGATTTATACACTTTTGTGCTTATACTTCCCTCATACAAAGTTTGGGAACCCATCCCTTCACCAGTGTCCATTCTCCACCACCCGTAAACCCAGTGTCCCTCCCACCCTCCCCAATTCCATCTCCCCCCCACCCCACCCTGCCACTGTGGCAAGGCATTCCCTTCTGTTTTCTCTCTCTAATTAGCTGTTGTGGTTTGCAATAAAGGTGTTGAGTGGCCGCTGTGCTCAGTCTCTAGCCCTCATTCAGCCCGCAACTCCCTTCCCCCACATGGCCTTCGACTGCAATGTAGTTGGTGATCGCTTCTCTGAGTTGACCTTTCCCCGGAACGTGAGGCCAGCCTCGAAGCCATGGAGTCAACCTCCTGGTACTTATTTCTACAGTTCTTGGGTGTTAGTCTCCCACTCTGTTATTCTATATACCATAGATGAGTGCAATCTTTCTATGTCTGTCTCTCTCTTTCTGACTCATTTCACTCAGCATGAAACTTTTCATGCCCATCCACTTAACTACAAAATACTTGACCTCCTTTTTTCTAACAGCTGCATAGTATTCCATTGTATAGATGTACCAAAGTTTCCTCAACCAGTCATCCGTTCTGGGGCATTCGGGTTTTTTCCAGATTCTGGCTATTGTAAACAGTGCTGCGATGAACATACATGTGCAGATGTTGTTTCGATTGTACTTTTTTGCCTCTCTGGGATATATTCCCAGCAGTGGTATTGCTGGGTCAAATGGGAATTCAATATCTAATTTTTTGAGAGTCGTCCAAATTGTTTTCCAGAAGGGCTGAACCAGTCGGCATTCCCACCAGCAGTGAAGAAGGGTCCCTTTCTCCCCACATCCTCTCCAACAGCGGTTGCTTTTGTTCTTTTGGATGTGTGCTAGTCTCTGTGGTGTGAGGTGGTATCTCATGGTTGTTTTGATCTGCATCTCTCTGATGATTAGTGATGTAGAGCACTTTTTCATGTGCCTTTTGGCCATTCGTATTTCTTCCTTGGTAAAGTTTCTGTTCATTTCTTTGCCCCATTTTTTGATGGGGTTGGATGTTTTCTTCTTGTAGAGCTCAGCCAGTGCTTTATATACCATTGATATCAACCCCTTATCTGATGGGTATTGTGTAAATATCCTTTCCCATTCTGTGGATAGTCTTTGTATTCTGGTCACTGTATCTCTTGCGGTGCAGAAGCTTTTTAGTTTAATGTAGTCCCATTTGTTGATCTCTGTTTTTACTAGATTGCTTAGTTCCGTGTCACCTTTGAAGATACCTTTATCTTCAATATCGTGGAGGGTTTCGCCGACCTTGTCTTCAATGTACCTTATGGTTTGTGGTCTAATGTTGAGGTCTTTAATCCATTTTGATCTGACTTTGGTGCATGGTGTCAGGTCAAGGTCTAAACCCATTTTTTTGCATGTGGTTGTCCAGTTGTGCCAGCACCATTTGTTAAAGAGGCTTTCCTTGCTCCACTTCACATCTCTTGCTCCCTTATCAAAGATTAGATGGTCATACATTTGGGGTTGTGTGTAGGGATATTCCACCCTGTTCCATTGGTCTACGGCTCTGCCTTTGTTCCAGTACCATGCTGTTTTAATTGTTACTGCTTTGTAGTAAAGTTTGAGGTTGGGGATGGTGATGCCTCCCATCATCTTTTTCCCAAGAATTGTTTTAGCTATCCTTGGACGTTTGTTATTCCATATGAATTTTAGGATTGCTTGATCCATTTCTTTGAAGAATGTCATGGGTATATTTATAGGGATCGCATTGAATCTGTATAATGCTTTAGGGAGTATTGCCATTTTGACAACATTGATTCTCCCTAAAATAGTGATCCTTTATCTTGGATTTAGCAAAAGTTGTCAAAATTCTCTCTCTACTCCAGAAACTATTCTGCAATAAACTATGGCTTCTGTGGCCACATGACGTTATGAAATTTACACTGTAAATTAAGGTAATATTTGCAAACACTGGGAAATTCATTGAGGATCCAGTACAATTATGCAGTATATATACTGATAGAGGAAAATCCTTTTTATTTATTTATTGTTTGAGTAGCTCCCATTAGGGAGCATCTCTGAGGGATGCTGCAGTAAGAGCTCATCCAGCACCTCCAAATCCCACATGAAAGTTTTTCTGACATATTGGAAAGAATTATTTAATGGGAAAAAAAGGAATGGTGATGTAGAAACAAAAGTATCAGGTTAAATTTGAGTTTATATGGGAAGAAAATAAATTATCTATTACAGGCATATTTGTGGGCTGGAGCAATAGTGCAGCGGGTAGGGCATTAGCCTTGCACGCAGCCGACCCGGGTTCGATTCCTCCTCCCCTCTCAGAGAGTCCAGCAAGCTACCAAGAGTATCTCTCCCGCATGGCAGAGTCTGGCAAACTATCCATGACGTATTTGACATGCCCAAAACAGTAGTAACAAGTCTCACAATGGAGACGTTACTGGTGCCCACTTGAGCAAATCAATGAGCAATGGGATTACAGTGACAGTGACAAGCATATTTGTAATATAAAATTAAATAAAACTAGGTATGGAAATTAGGATAATTATATATTAGAATATGATTAATCTTTTATACATATAAAGATAGAATAACAGAACTTAATTAGAAAATATGCTGACAGAGGTGCTAATTTTATATTTACACACTCCACTTTTCTTTTAATGCTAGTTTTAGTTTGCAAATTATGAAAGGTATAAAATGCAAACATGTCTAACTGAAAATATCATGTGCAAAGTTTTACTTTTTTATTCCTATTTCAATTATACTTTTCCACTCACCATACAAAATGATTTTTTTTAATTTTGACAATATAAAATAAATTTGGAATCAACCTACTGCTCATAATTTGTTTGAAAATGTGTACAGGAGATAACAGTAATGCGATTCAAAAAAATCATTCTTTGTCTCAGAAGGATATTGCCAGCTAAAGAAAATATAAGTCAGTGAGTCTGAATACTCCAAGAGTAAAACCCAAAGACGTCTGAGTGCTAACTTTAAATTTTTATCTCTGATACATTCTTGGAAATTAGTGGATAAAAATAAATAATGAAACATTTGACAAAAAAGGATCTGTCTCAGTGACCATCAGCTTAGATAAGAGAAGTTATAAAACTTTAAACCTCATAAAGATGTGAGGTTGAAGATAATTGACTGACAATAATGAGGTTGGAAGTAGGAAAAACTCAAATGTTACAGTAAAGAAAGTAAACTAATCTTCTGTGCACTTGGGAGAACCTACATTATTTTTGACCATGAGAATTAACTGAGTAAATATGAGTGGAACTACCAGATAGATAGTACAGGCAGTAAGGCACTTGCCTTATATGCAACTGTGATAGGTGTCCCCCTGTTTTCAATCTGTGTATTGGACATGAACCGGTCCAAATAGTGACATATAGCCCCTAAACTATATGGGGTCATTCTTCAGCATAAAGCCAAATATATCCCCTGAGTACCACAAGATATGTTATCAGCCCCCTCACCTGCTCTCCACATACATTTTTTTTTCTTTTTGGGTCATACCCACCGATGCTCAGGGGTTACTTCTGGCTCAGCACTCAGGAATTACTCTTGGGGTGCTCAGGGGACCATATTGAATCCAGGTTGGCATTGTGCAAGGCAAATGCCCTACTTGCTGTACATTGCTCCACCACCTTCCCAAATATATTTTAAGGGCCAGAGAGTGTACAAGGGTTCATGTACATGACAGCATGTGACCAAACCCCTGTTCAATCTCTGGCACCATATCATCTCAAGAGCATTGTCAAGTGAAAATGTGGAACACTGCAGGGATGGTCCAAGAAACTCAAGACAAGTGTCAACGTGCCCTAGAAGTATGCATTGTCATGTCCTTACAACGAACCCCAGATGCACATCTCTATAGTGATTATGTTTTAAAACAAAATTTTAGGGATAAAAATATAGAATATATATGCAAGAAACAAATTGAAAAACCATCTTATCCCCGTAAGAAGGAGAGATTTGGATAAGGAAAGAAGATTGCGTTTCTTAGTGTTTATCATTTCTATATTAGGCATACCACATGCATTATCTTGAAATTCACAGCAATTGTGTAACAGGAGAGTAGGTTATTTTCTTGGATTTCATTTGTGAAACATGCAGACCTTGTGAAGTTGAGACAAAATGAACATTCTCCTAAAGTCACCGAGTGGGAGAATCAGGATTTGAAGCTATTTTGAGTGTTAAATATTACACTTGCTTCTCATATCAAGCACGCTACTTGACATTTCTAATAACTTGAATATCAAATGGCCAAAGAATTTTTACAGTAGTTAATGAAAGTTTTTATATTGATAAAATGCATTTGTCTAGTGTCATATGCAAAATGCCTCTAAGCTGAGCCATAAAGTTGATTATGAATTGTTAACAAAAAAAAAACTGGTCTCCTGTACCTATTTGAATTACAATGAAGGTACAAGATTCCTACAGACTAGAATTTATCCATTTCTGGTTATTTATAAACATAATAATGAGATTATTTGCAAATTGCTTTCCTTTCTTTTTTTCTAAACCAACTTGATACATTTGACTTCTTCTGTTTGCTTGAGTTGTAGGGAAAATAATTTAATATATGCTAATGAATTCTAATTTACATAAATCATTCCCCTTAGTGATTTATAATTCTGAATTAAATATATCTGAAAATACCCACATGCAAAGAAGCCTATTATATGTGTAGGCATAATTCTAATAATCATGCAATTTAAAAGCTAAAATAGGGGGAAAAGATTAGATGACCTCAGGCCATTCAAAAATGAGCCTTTTCTTTTACTTTTTACCTCTTTATCAGTGTGTCAATTAGAGAAATTTAGTATATTTACTTTGTACAACTTTTGGCAATGCAGTAATGGAAGAGTAATTAAGTTTCTTTACAAAATTGCTTTGATTGTTTTATTATAAGGAAGCATAAATATGAGTTCACTAATTTATTTATTTGTACTTTAAACAATGTGTTTTATACAGCTTAATTCCAAGCTCTATTTTAAGGGCTGGAAGCAAAACATTATATAAGGAAGTCTGTATGGGTATTTGTTCCTTTACAGAACTAACAAGGAAGAACTAGGATAAAAAAGAAAATAATGCAACAAATAATTTTCTCCAGACTAAGAAACTCAATCACAGCATGTCAGAACTGAAGATTTTTTAAAAAAATTTTCTTGTTTAGGTTTCAGTTTTTTAATTGTTTGTGGTAAGTAAAGTTGACCTTGAAGCAGTAATATTTAAGCTGAGCTGTATAATACAATGAGGAATCAGTCCTTCCAATGTGGGGGGCAAGTTAAGGACAACAGCAATGAGAATGAGAAAAACTTAGTTCACTTCAAGAACATCAAGGATAGTGCGACTGAATTAGGTGAGTGAGCAGTAAACATGGGGAATCTGCAGATCATTTCAGTTCTTACAGATCATGGTGAGAGATTTAGACATGAATCTAAGTGTGATGGGAAAACAAGAAGGATATTAAGCAAATGATTATAATCAACTGCTTACTTTAAATGTAATGAGTACTGTGATCTTTTTCTGATTTGTTTGCTAATATGTACCAGGCCTCTCACACATTGTGTTGTTGGCATACAACATAATATTGGAATATGAACTTAATTAAAGTGTATTGAACTGAAAAACATATAAAGAACTTTATATAGTCTTGAGTGGGAGGAAATTGAGTTTTTACTTTTTTTCTTTGCATTTGGATAATAATATCATCTGAGTCTTCCTGACAGTTCTTCTTGCTATTAATCATAATTGGAATCATGGCAAACATCTTATAAAAGTCATATTTGTCATTACTGTCTTGTATATACTTGGGTTGCTTGTTTTCTATCAGATTCAAATTCCAAAAATGCCAAATAAATCCAATGCTCATAATAAAATAGTACACATAATTTTATTTTATAACTCAATTTTAGTTATATTACTCTAAGCATCAATAATAATTAAATACTTGAGCAAACAATTCAAAACTTAATATGTTACAGTTGATGCACAAGGTTGTTAAACTGAAGCAATTGAGTAGTCTAAGTTAGATACATTGTGTGAAAGTGTAATGATAGCATTTTTCTAGAGGAAAATGGTACCATGTCCCAAAGGTTAATGGTCATTTAGCCCTTCTCCCCCATTTTGTCAGACAGATTAATTGAGCATTATTTCTTGTGCAAGGGGGGGAGGTGGATAGAAGGGTTGGGACCACAAACAGCTGTGCTCAGGGATTACTCCTGACTCTTGAAGAGGGATCACTCCTGATGACAATGGGAAAATCATATGCAGTATCAGGAATCAGGTACCAGGTTGACTTATTAGGGATTCAATCCAGGTTGACTGTCTACAAGACAAGAGTCAGTCCTACTCTCTATACCAGCTCTTTAACACATAGCTTGCCATCTATTTGTCTTCTGTATCAGCTCTCTGTCTCATAGATTGACATTTATTATAGTTGAACCTATCATACTACACATTGTGAAGATGGGTGAAATGAGTAGATTCACTGAGGAGCCACAAATTGTTGGATATACCTAGCAATTTTTCTTTTCTTTTTTTGCGGGGAGAGGGAGACACACCTAGAGGTGCTTAGAGGTTATCTCCGGCTCTGTTCTCAGGAATTGCTCCTGCTGGTGCATGAGGATCATCTGAGTTGATGGAAATCAAATCTGGGTGTGCTGCAAGCAAGATAAGTGCCCTATCACAGTCCTATGATTCCAGTCCCTAACGATTTTTCTGAATTGGATAGAAATATCTTATTTCTTAGTCCCTATGAAAGGTATTTTATAATATTTCAGTATTCTGCCTCTTTCTTTACCTTCTCCTGTTGGCTGTGAAAAACTTGCATTCTCCAGGCAACCTTGGCAGATTATATCATTTAGATGTTTACTCAAAATTGATTAAAAATTAAACATCTTTACAGCTGGTAAATAATTGATTTGCAACTCCCTCAATCTGTTAAAAATACTGAAAGACAAGGAGGAATTATCACAGGGAGGGGTTAAATTTATTTGAAGACTACAGGAATGTATTATGGGTTCAGTCTTTTTGTTATCTTGGAGGACTTTACTCTCATTGATCTCTGTTTTTCCCTCTATGAATTGAAAAATTAATGAAAGGAACAGATACAAAGTGATCTCTTCTCACATGTGACTTAAGGATGCACAGTGAAACAGCAACAAATACCCAAAGTCAGTATAGCAGAGAACTAATACACACAATTGAATTGGGGGTGGGGGAGATGAGTACACTGATTATAGGTATGGTGTTGGTATTATATTTATGTCCATTAAAATCATAATTTGTAGAATTATAAGCTTATGCATATTAAAATAAATGTTTTGTTATAGTTGAGATCATTTAGTTACAAGGATGGAAACCTATTGAAACTTAATTTACCTAGTAAGGGGGATTTGCTTGAAATGTATCATGAGGTCTAAAACTATGAATTGAATTATTCCTGACTAAATTTTAAAAAAGTAGAAAAAGAAAAATCCATCTGTATCTTCCTTTGCCTTCCTTTTTTCTCACATAAGCTCTTTCTTTCTATAAAATTCTCTATTTCGTTGTACTTCTGTCAAGTATTTTTAAATCTGATTCTGTGTGAGCTTCTAGTTGAAGCATCTCTAGAGAATAACTAGAATATGTGTATTCTAATTACAAATAAGAAATGTCTTTCACAAAGCTAGAGTCAGAAGTCTAGCGTTGGTTAAATCAATTGTGAATTATCACACCGTCCAATTTTTCAGAGGCTATGTGCATGAAAACAGAAACCAAAATAACACCAAAAAACAAAAAGACATAAGCAAGTTCACTATAGAATTCTTACAGTCCATGATACTAGGTATTAACGTGATATCATCCTGTTCTACCTATATTGCACGATATCATCATTCCTAACAGCTGTGTAATACACCATCATGTATATTCTACCTCTTCAGTATCCATTGATATGTTGTTGGACATCTAGGTTGATTTTAAGTCTTAGCTATTACACTGAGTGTTGCAATAAATTGTGGTGTGCAATGAATATTTTCTGTCTGGCAGTAGATACCCAAAGGTGGAATTGCTTAGTCATAGGGAAGACTTTAAGTTAATCGAGAACTCTCCATACTGTTTTCCGTAGGATTCGGACCAGGCTACATTCCCACCAGCACTAGATGAGAGTACCTTTTACACCATATCCTCACCAACACAGAGTGTTCTCATGATTTTTGAAATCATGTCTAGAAGATTTTCAGAATGATAGCATATCAGGTAGACCTATATGAAATTTTGTTCTGAATTAGAGCTACATTTTTTTTATTTGGGCAAGATTATTCCCAAATATGTAGTTCTGGAGCTCAGACCTAGCAATATACAGAGTGCAGAGACTCAACTTTTGTCAGGTTCCTCAAGCCCTCATGCTCATTGTGATCTAGAGGGTCCTTTGGCTCTGTAGATGGGCTGACTTCCAATCCCAGGCCCATGCACATTTACTTCTTGACAATTCAGTTTGTAACATTTTCTTTTCCCCATTCAATTCTAAAAGCATTCTTTCTTATAATCTGTAATCTTAAATTTTATTTATTTTATTTTTTTTATTTTATAATTTATTTATTTTTAATTAGAGAATCACCATGAGGGTACAGTTACAGATTTATACACTTTTGTGCTTATACTTCCCTCATACAAAGTTCGGGAACCCATCCCTTCACCAGTGTAATCTTAAATTTTAACTGTCAGCTAGATTTAATCAAATAACTGAACAATTTTGTGTTTTTTTAAAATTTATGACAAAAGTTGAGTCCCTTCACCAGTGCATATTTTCCACCACCAAAAACCCCAGCATAATCCCCCCCACACACACCCTCTCCGAACCTGGGTGGCAGATGATTTCCACATTATTCTCTCTCATCTTTGATTGCATTCAATATTTCAACACCAGACCCACCATTATTATTTGGGGTTTTACCCCAACACTCAGATATTTTGAAAAGGCAACATTAGACTATTTGTTTTCTGTTGCTGATTATGAATAGCATGATGTCAAGTGGTAGCGGCCACACAATTTTGGAATTTTGAAATTTTAATAATTAAATCTGGAGGGATTTCTGCCAAAAGCTGCTGGGTTCTGAGATTTGTTTCTGAGTCTCTGGGATCATGGCCGTTAAGCAGCTTGATCAGTAGCCAAAGGGGCCATTCGTGGGTGGCAACTCAGGGTCTCACTGGGGCAGGGGAGCATCTTTTTGTTTTTAAATGATGCAGACCATGTCAACTAAAAATCTTAAATTTATTTTATTTTTCCAACATAACACCAAAAGCATAGAATATTATAAAAGGATACCAAAGGGCATCTAAGCTACCAAATTCGGGGGACAGGAGATGGTACAGATCTACCTACACCGGGTTTGATCTCTGATACTTCAGGTTCCTCAAAGCTTCCCCTGATTCAGCCCTGGAGCTGCTCAGCACCACTGGATTAGTTCAGCAAGGGCCACACAGTACTGCATACTAGGACCCAGGGAACAGACCACTGCTTATAGTGGGCACCAGACCAGCTGAAGTCCTCATGTGGGGCCCAAAACAAGTCAACTAAACAAGCAGTAACCAAAATTACTGAGCAGGACTGTATGCTCGAGTAATGGCCAATTCACATTTACTAACTCTGAACTATGTATAATTATAGCATTTTCCTTTATTCAAAAACAAAGACATTTTATATACAAATAAATATGTGATGCATTCCATGAAAATATTAAACTACTTGACTTTGGCACTTGAAAGAACATTGATGAAATTTATTTTAATGCTTAAAATTTGCTTTAATGTCTGAAGTTCAGTGCTTAATGTTGGGCCATATTTAGAGACTGATATTTGTTCAAGAGAATATAGAGGTGAAATTCAGAAAGCAAAGGCCTAAAATAAAATTTTAAATAAAAATAAGTTTAATTTTCCATTATAACTAGTTCTAATTTCTCATGATTTAGTCTGATGATAGAATAACACCAGCATTAACAATAACACAGTGGGTAGGACATTTGCCTTGCATGCAGCCGACCTGGGTTTGGTTTCTCTGACCCTCTCGGAGAGCCCAGCAAGCTACCGAGAGAATCCAGCCTGCACAGCAGAGCTAGGCAAGCTACCCGTGGCATATTCAATATGCCAAAAACAGTAAAACAAGTCTCACAATGGAGATGTTACTGGTGCCTGCTCAAGCAAGTCGATAAACAACAGGACAACAGTTCTACAGTGCTATTCTTACATAAATATTCCAAGATTTAATCCATGTAAAATTTCCTTGATCTATTTGTTTAAATTGCAAATACTGAAGTTTCAAACTAAAAATTTTTATCTAAAATAAATTACAGAAAAAAGAACTAAATTAGGAAATTAAAATACTGATTTCTAAGCATGGGATAATAATGTAAGCTCAATTAGAACCCAGAAAGAAATCATATAGAGGCGTTCTGTGATTCTTACATTGGCCTATTAAGTATTCCACCTTCATTATTTGCTTTGATTTAAATTGGGAAACAACTTACTTTGTTGTATATTGCAGATAAAGGGGAATGTTACATTCTAGAAATTCTGTGGCTTTTTCAAAAAACAATATAAATGAATATTTTCTTAAGCTAATTTCAGAATTAATTAGTAGATTATTAAACTCCAAGTTCTGATATATAAAATAAAAATAAAACTAGTATCATAGTAATAGATTCAGTAATCAATGATTTGGAGCTAAATTATTAATTTCTCAAAGTAAGTGCTAGAGGAGGTTTCAGAGAAAAAATAATTAGAAAACTAGAAAGTCTAGGAAAGCTTTTATTCACGAAGTAGGATTATATTTGGCTATAACTTTTGAGATGAAGAGAAGATATTTTTAGTTAGCAGAACTTTTTCTCACGAGAAGTAAGTGAAGTGTGGTAACAACCTGACAGCTTACCCAAAACCAATAAGGCAGAAATCCCCCGATTTTAACACAGGTCTCTACACAAAGCACTATTTCCTGATGATCCAAATCACATATTCAAATTCACCTATAATTATGGCTCTACCAATTGGTTTTGTAAACAGTGAATGTATTTATTTTTCTATACAATTATTTCCCAGTCTAGGAAGTCAAGAAAATTAGTGTTTATCACAGGTGGGGTTAAAAAATGAGATAAGTAGATAACCTAAACACAAATGCAAAAATTAGCATATATAGGGCTGGAGCGATAGCACAGTAGATAGGGCGTTTGCCGTGTATGCGGCCAACCCGGGTTTGATTCCCAGCATCCCAGCATCCCATATGGTCCCCTGAGCACCGCCAGGGATGGTTCCTGAGTGCAGAGCCAGGAGTAACCCCTGTGCATCGCCAGGTGTGACCCAAAAAGCAAAAAAAAAAAAAAAAAAAAAAATTAGCATATATAAAAAAACAGAAAAACACTAACAAAATTATTTTTTTATGTTTGAGTACTGCTTGGAAGTCTTCAACCTCTATGTCCAGAATTAGGACTAGAACAACTGTGTAATTGCAAGAACAAATAATGGAGTGTCCCATTCTCTTTCATTTATGTTTAGACAATGTATTGATTATTCTGTGGTTGCTTTTAGAGGATGTATATAAATGCTCATGGATTAAAAAACATCTAAAATTGTTTCTAATATCAAATAAGCACTCAGGGTAAGAAATCTCTCTCTCTTTCTGTCTCTCTCCCTCTCTCTCTCCCGGTGTCTGTCTGCCCTCTCTCTCTTACTCATCTTCCTCTATCTCTCTCTTTCTTCATCTTTATCTCCCTCACATCCTTAGGTACAACATACCTCTGAGAGAAAAGCTTGACAAAGCATTCTTACTGTGTGTTGTAATTATTATTTTGACTACATTCTATTCTGTTCAGAGACAAAAGTAGTGGTAGAAAGATAATATAAATTCACTAATAGAAAAAAAAGAAAAAATCCAGAGCAAATAAATAAATAAATAAAAATCAAATTACTTTTATCATCATTATTCTTTTATGATTATTGACATAAGAATTATAAAATTCACTGGAAAATTTTAGTAGGAAATCCTCAGCAAGTCAGTCCAAATAAATAGAAACAAAAGTCTTGCTTAAAATCTAAACATAATTCTTAATCAAAAAAAGAATTAGATACATGAGGGGGCCAGATATGCAGGAATGATGAACTGGAAAAAAGCGTATCTTAGTCCTAAAACAAAAACAAGCATTATGTGCTTGAAGATTTTAAAGAAAAGAGTAATGGCTGATGCCTATAAAGTGACAGGTAATGCCATTAAAAATTTAAATTACTATCCAGCCAATGATGCCACTTTGAGAAGTTGCCCCCTTTTAGCATTCTCAATTTAAAAGATGGATATCACTCAACTGTGAAGCTGTGGAGCTGTTCAATTATGTTTCTATAACTGAAAAATCCAGTGTTGAAATCACGACCGAACCTAGTTTTGTTTTTCTTTTCTCTCTCTAGGTGGGATGGAACACGATCTTCTATATGATTCTTTAGTGATTTATATGAAACCAGACAATGGCACAGACAAATGTAGAATTCCAGAGAAAGATTAATGGGTAAATGATAGTTATTTGGAAAAAAGAAACTTAAAGAACTTATCGACTAATTGGATTTAACCATTTTACTATCAAGATAGGGAGAAATGCTAAAGATTTTCATTGCACATAGTTTTCTTTTTCGTTTGTTTGGGGACCCAGTGGCAACACTAGCTTTGTGCCACAGCAAAATCCTTTGTTTTCCTGTGGAAGTTATCTGGGATAGGCATATGAAAGACAATCACCCTACCTATTATACTATCACTCTGTCTCCTACCAAACAGTGTATTTTTTAAATTTGTATCATTTGTTGCCAGCTTATAAAACTTGAAAGTTCCTAGGAATACAATTCCAAGTAGTCCAAGGAATAATGTCTCCTTAAAAGCCTGTGACAGAAACCTTCATCCGAGCTAGACTTATTTTTTTCATTCTTGATTTTTTTATTTATTTTTTTAATTAGTGAGTCACCAAAAGGGTACAGTTACAAACTTACCCATCTTTGTGCTTGTATTTATCTCATAAAATGTTCGAGAACCCATCCCTCCTCCAGTGTCCATTCTCCACCACGAATGAACCCAGTATCCCTCCCACTCTCCAATCCCGTCCCCCGCCCACCCCGCCCCGCCTCTGTGGCAGGGCATTCCATTTTGTTCTCTCTCTCCTTTTGGGTATTGTGATTTGCAATAGGGGTATTGAGCGGCCATTGTGTTCAGTCTCTAATGTACTTTCAGCACTCATCTCTCTTTGCGCGCAGGATCCCCAATCTCATTTTACTTGGTGTTCCCTTCTCTATCCTGGCTGCCTTTCCCCCAGCATGTGAGGCCAGCTTCCAAGCCATGGAGCCAACCTCCTTGTATTATATACTACTATTCTTGAGTGTTAGTCTCCTACTCTGTTATTTTATGTTCCACAGATGAGTTCAGTCTTTCTATGCCTGTCCAACTCTTTCTGACTTATTTCATTTAGCATGATACTTTCTATGTCGATCCACTTATATGAAAAGTTCATGACTTCATCTTTTCTAACAGCTGCATAGAATTCCATTGTATAAATGTACCAGAGTTTCGTTAACCAGTTATCTGTTCTCAGACACTCGGGTATTTTCCAGATTCTGGTTTTTATAAACAGTGCTGCAATGAACATATAAGTGCAGATGTCATTTTGACTATACTTTTTTGTTTCTTCAGAATATATTCCCAGAAGTGTTACCAATGAAATTCTTCAAAGAAATGGACCAAGCAATCCTGAAATTCATATGGAGCAACAAACGCCCACGGATAGCTAAAACAATTCTTGGGAAAAAGCTGATGGGAAGCATCACCCTCCCCAATCTTAAACTTTACTACAAAGCAGTAACAATTAAAACAGCATGGTATTGGAACAAAGGCAGAGCCGCAGACCAGTGGAATAGGGTGGAATATCCCTAAACACAACCTCAAATTTATGATCATCTAATCTTTGATAAGGGAGCAAGAAATGTGAAGTGGAACAAGGAAAGTCTCTTTAACAAATGGTGCTGTCATAACTGGACAACCACATGCAAAAGAATGGGCTTAGACCTTGACCTGACACCATGCACAAAAACCAGATCAAAATGGGTTATAAACCCCAACATCAGACCACAGTCCATAAGGTACATTGAACACCAGGTCAGCAAAACGCTCCACGATATTGAAGCTACAAGTATCTTCAAAGATGACACACAATTGACCAACCAAGTGGAAACAGAGATAAACAAATGGGACTATATTAAACTAAGAAGCTTCTGCACCACAAAAGATACAGTGACCAGAATACAAAGACAATCTACAGAATGGGAAAGGATATTCACCCAATACCCATCCGATAAAGGGTTGATATCAAGGGTATATATAGCACTGGCTGAACTCTACAAAAAGAAAACATCCAACCTCATCAGAAAATCAGCTGAAGAAATGAACAGAAACTTTTCTAAGGAAGAGATATGAATGCAAAAGGCCCATGGAAAAATGCTCTGCATCACTAATCATCAGGGAGATGCAGATCAAAACAACTATGAGATACCACCTCACACCACAGAGAATGGCACACATGCAAAAGAACAAAAGCAAGAGCTGTTGGAGAGGATGTGGGGAGAAAGGGACCCTTCTTCTCTGATGGTGGGAATGCCGACTGGTTCAGCCCTTTTGGAAAACAATATGGACACTTCTTAAAAATTTAGAAATTGATCTTTCATTTGATCCAGCAAACAGTGTTCTTAAGTTTCACAGATGAGTCAGTTTGTTCTATCTTACTAAGAAAAGTGTGGTTTAAACTATTATGTGATTACATTAATACTGTATATAAATGTGATAACATAAACCATTACATAACTATACAAAACACAGTTTACAGAGGAGGATTTGGTCAAATTGGATTCTTATATTGAATGTGCTTCTCCCAGATGCATAAGTCTCCCAGACTTATAACATAGCTTGTCCTCTATAAATCTTTAAGTTATCAAAAATATCAGTGAAATTCAGATGATGAAACACTCATGGGAGTAGAAATTTAAGTAGTAAATACAAAATATGTGCTAGCCATTCTATATGTGTAGATTACTCTGTTAGAATTTAGCAGCTGGAGAAATAGTACAATGAGCAGCATGTGACCAACAACAGTTTTATCACTGGCACCCTGTCTGGTTCCCCATGTCCTACTTTGAGTGATCCCTGAGCACAGAATTAGGAATAAGCCCCAGAACCTAAGAATGTTGCTTCCAAACCAAAAACCATACACAGGAAAAAACGTTAAATAAAAAAAAAATTATATCACTTTCTTGAAAGTGCCATACATATCTAGAATACTTGAAGGCCATCTTATTTCTGTAAGCACAGTATGATTTCTAAAAGTTGACTGACTTACAATGGGCTTAAGTGTGTAAGAATTTGAACTATTGGTTGATATATGAGGAGCAGTGATCATGAGTGGAATAATACAGGAATTCTGAATTTACTAAACATTGCCCTTTACTCCCTAAGAACATTATACCATTGACTGATAATTTTCTTTCTGACAATCTCATATAATGAGCTATAAATTATACTTCATATAGATCAATCTATAGAGTATTCATTGCACAGTTTTCGAGGGCAATGATGAAAGTTATTGAGAGAATCAGGTAAAGTACTTATACTGAATATTTGGGATATGATATTTTTGTAATATGTCTCAAATATAGGGCATGGTTAGTAATCTCCTACACCTAAAACTAACTCATATTTGCCACCGTTTCATTTTTTACTTAAACAGAATTTTTAGAAATAATTTTAATACTTTAATACTAAAATAATGTTTTGAGGAAAATAATTTTACTTCAATTTTTGTTTGAATTAATTTGAGTCTCAGTAATATTTAATAACCTCACATAGACAGTAAGGGTCTGTATATCTTGTACCATGTCTACTGTCTTTTTGTTTATAAAACCGCATAGAGCTCTATACCTAATACTGAGAACAAGAAAACCCAAGAGTGGGCCCTCCTGTTGGAAATAGGGAACTGTGTCAATGATGCCCATAGCCAACTTAATCCTGAAAGCTATTAAACTTATTGATGTGGATTTCTTTAAATAAAAAGCCAGACATGGATTTCTCATGGGGCCAGTATAGTTTCAGGAGCTATTCAACTTTTTTTCTCTTAAATCCTTATTATAAAATGTAAAATACAAAGCTCCACCATGAAAAACCTCATACACTGTAAAACCAGCAGGCAATGATATAATAATTTCAACTTTACAATATAATCTGAAATTGAATTACTCTCATTTCATGGCAAAGTCAATATTGCTACTAGATTAGAAACATGACTGAAAAAAGTACTGTTGAATTAATATTTGGGGAGTCATATAGAAAAAGGATTTCTCTTTTAGTATCTGATGCATGAAAATGTGGTGAGAATCTTGAAAAAAACTTCAAGAAATGGGCCATTTGAATATGTAAATGTTTCAAGCTCAAGATAAATGAGGCTAAGTAGGTCTAATAAAGCAATTGTGAATATTTCCTAGCATCCCCCACTTTGTTACTGATCCATATTAGAAAGACAGGGACCAAACTGTGAAAGGTCTAATTTACCAAGGTAATTTACCATATCCCATCAGGAGGTTATGCATGATGAGAACAAACTGTACTACTTTCCTCCTCTATACATGACTACTAACCATCCTCTTTCTGTGCATACGTTATCAAATCATGGTATAGGCCTCAATATGTTAATATTTTATGCTGTGGTTTTCATTAATTCTATAATATTCAGTAAAGGTAAAAAACACGGTGTTGACTCCATTTAAAATGCTCTGAATTTGCAGATGTTGAGGATTCGCTTGTTGATAGCTGTTTCAATGTTAGATACTGACTCTAATGTTAGATATTAACACACGCATATAAATATATTAACACATGACACCAAAGCTATAATTTGTTTTAATTAAGCCACATCCAGATGTAAGTCACTGGTGTACATGCAGATGTCAATGTGTTTAATAGCATTGGATTTCTAAGGAATTGAAGGGTGCCAAAATATTAGTGGGTCTGGAGTGATTCTACAGTAGGTAGGGAATTTGTCTTGTACGTGTCCAACCTGAGTTCGATCCCTGGCATCCATCTGGTTCCCCTAGCACTGCCAGGAGTAATTCCTGAGTACAGAGCCAGAAGCAACTCCTGAGCATCGCTGGTTGTGACAAAAAAAGCAAAATAAACAAATAAGATGGTTACTTATAGGTATCTTTATAAAAAAGAAGTATGAGTGTACAGTGTTTAGAAAACCAGTACTAGCTATGTCACATCTAAGCCTACCTTTTTAAAGGATGACTCAAAACATCTATTTGGCAAAAAAAAAAATTCATAATGTTGTTTTGACCAAAGAAGTCACAGACCATACATGACATTTGTAGTTACTGAGAAGAGGCTTGATTTAGGATTATGTCTTTAGTTTGTTTTTGACTTATAAGTATCTTCTGTGCCACACATGATATCAGTTAGACCTTAGATCTTGCTTTCACAACTTGGGTTGCCACCTGTCAAAGTGTAATAACCTTGCCAAAAATGTGTAACTTGAATATAATTATGTTGAAACTATCATAGTATGATACACACATGTACCCTTCATACACATGCTTTTAACAGCAATTTTGTTAAAGATGTCAAAAACTAAAACTTCCAACAAATTAGAAGACTGAACAACCTATGTGCATAGGCCTGGATCTGAGTGAAAAAACAAAACTTATTAAAGAGAGAAGTGAAGTTATTGAAAGTTGAAAATGGACTACATATATTATTAGAGTATTATATCAAAACTAATATTTATACATTTAATACCTGTGCTGTACATATGTCAGAGTATGTCCTTATTTTGGCAGATGATATTGAGTTTTTAAGTTGAAGGATTATGATATCTTCAATTTATCAAGATTTCCACAATATCTATATATACCATGTGACCCAGAAATCCCAATTCCAGACACCTATTCAAAAAACACAAAGCATCTATTTTATTGTAATGTTAATTAAAATAACCAGATGCAGAAGTAATCTGATTGCCAAAGGATAAATGAGAGGCTAGAGGATCTGGTCTATATAGACAGTGGTACATCATTCCGCTATAAGAAAAGATGAAATCTTACCCTTCATTACAACATGAATGAAACTGCAAAGGGTCACGCTAAGTAAAATACATCAGAAAAGAAAAATAAATACAGGATTATGTAATTAGTATGCCTGGTATAGAGAAGCAGAGAAAGAAAACAGAAAGGAAAAGAAAAGAAAAACAAACGCAGAATTTAGGTTGATAGTGGGAAAGGGGTTCAAGTGATTTAAAAGGAGAGAGGGCTCAAGAAATAGACTGTGAGCAAGGGATATTAGTACCATGGTGGAAGGTGTAGTTTAAAGAAGCCTGAAGTTGTGCTCCAGAACATGTACAGTCTTGTGTCATCCCAATTATTTTTTTTTTAAAAGGAACTGAGAATATAGGACAGAGGTGAGGAATTCATCATTAATACATATAGTATCCCAGATCACTACTACCTTGTGGCCCCTAGTAAGACTGCCAGAAATAGCTCTGAGTCCCAAGAGTTCTGCTGGGTGTGGCAATAGTGATCTCAGACCTACGGGTCCTGAGCACCACCATGTCCCCTACCATCTGTCTTGGCTCACCTACTATCACCAGAAGTGGCCCCCAGGTACCTGAAACACAGTTTGGGAGGCCTCCCAAATAAAAAAAATAATGAATAAAATATAAAATAAACAGTTAATTAAAGGAAATAATTTTCACTAACTGATGTTACTCACTGTTTAACACATGCTTAATTTTGTAAGGTCCTGGGTTTAATCCTAGTTATTCCACAAGCACTGTAGCACTGTAGCACTGTTCTCCCATTGTTCATCGATTTGCTCGAGCTGGCACCAGTAACGTCTCCATTGTGAGACTTTTTACTGCTTCTGGCATATCAAATGTGCCACAATAGCTTGCCAGGCTCTGCCCTTGTGGGCGGGATACTCTCGGTAGCTTGCCAGGCTCTACGAGAGGGATGGAGAAATTGAACCCGGGTTGGCTTCGTGTAAGACAAACGCCCTACCCTCTGTGCTATCGCTCCTGTTTCACAAGACGAATGACAATTTTTTTCAGATTGAAACAGAATGTATGTGTGTCTGGAAGGGGTTTTGAAGGAGTACAAGGGTTAATATGTGTGTCTTGCATGAGGCCCACCTGGTTCAGCCCCCAGAACCACATGATTTTACAAGTGGCTCTGCACCTCAGGTGTGACCCATGGCCACCTGCATACCAGTGGAAAGTCTGGGTGATCTCCAGCACCACAGAACCAAAGCAGCACTGTAGCCTTGAGCCTTCACCTGGCATCACAAAGTTATCTAAGGAACTAGGTTTTCATACTCAACACTTGAGATTTCTAGGAAGATTCTTAGAAATCTTAAAAGATTCTGTTAATGTTCATTGAAGTTTTGATCCACTGGAAAGCCATAATTGAAATATGAGTTGGGAGTGAGATCTTAGAATTAAAAACCAAAAGTGAATCTAGGATCTACTAGAAATGTCGATTTTCTTTGAAAAGTGATTTACTGTGTAATAAAATTAAAGAAGAGATATACATGGGGGTACATCTGATAACTATTATTTATGATAGATCCTAAACATATAGAGAATTCAGAAACATGATCATAATGTTTTCTAAGTAGAGTTATAAACAGCATATAATATTCTCAGATCTCATATTTTTCAAAATTGTTTAAAGACAATTTTATATTAAACTTGAATAAAGTTTGTGAGTGCTAGGTTAAGCATCAGAAAGAAAACTTACACCTAACTGATGAACCAATGAAAAAATTGTTAATAATCGACATAAAGGTATTATTGAGTAAGGAATAATAGGAACACATGAAAAATCATAGTAAATTGGCACATTTCCGTCTCACTATGTAAGTAGTTATACTAATAGCAAATAAATTATTATGAAAAGATAGTTTGCTTAGAACAGAAACATCTTAAGCTATATGATTCATAGATATATCATTAAGAAAAAATAGTAATAGTTGTATCATAATGCAGTGCTCTGTGTGATTAGATTAAGAGGTTTTACAATTTTGTGTGAACTGCATTTTTAGCAAATTAGTATGGAGATGCTATGATGACTGTCTCATCATAACCCTGACACCCTAAGCTACGTGGAGGCATTGTCATCCTACGTTTTTATTTGGATTTTGCAAGTAAGTTACCTGACTTGGTGGGTCAGTTGGGTCTGTTGCTACCCTGCTCTTTGGGCATCACTTGTATCACTTGTCATCCTGTTGATCTTCAATTTGCTCGAGCGGGTGCCAGTAACATTTCCATTTGTCCCTGTTGAGTGCTAATGCAGGCAATGATATCTGCTTGCTCCAGGTACACGAAGAGCCTCAAATTGTTCATTCAGGGATTTGACAAAGAAATCTGACCATCTAGTTGGTGAGCGGCCAAGAGGTCTTCTGATGTCCCATGGAATCCTGTCGGTAACAGCTCTAGTCCAGCGGACATCTCTGAATCACATTACATGAGTGGCCCATCTGATTTTTGATGCCTTAGCAAACGAGACAGCATCCCTGATTCTTGACCATCAACGGAAGTCAGAACTCCAGATTCCTTCTCTCACTTTAGTGAGATGTGATACTCCTAGCATAGCTTTTTCGTTGCCTCTTTGGGATACCCTAATAGCATTCTCATCCTGTTTGTGTAGGGCCCGGGTCTCTAAGGCATATGTTAGTGTGGGAAGAAGGGTGGAATCGAAAAGATGTGCCCAGAGTCGGAGGTTCTTTGTTCTCCTAACCTCTTCTTCGATGCTCTTGAAGGCATTCCACGCTACTCTCTTCCTCCTGTGCAGTTCTGGCACCAAGTCGTTCCTCACTTTGGTTTCTTGACCCAGGCACACATAGCTGCTGCATTTGGAGATGTTTGTTCCATTGAGAGCAAATGGAGCTTCAGGGAACAGTTTGTTTTTCATGAACATCATGTTGTTGAAATTCAGCTGCAATCTGACCTTTCCACACTCCTGGTTGAAGTCGGCCAGCATTTGTGCTGCTTGGCTAATGTTTGGTGTTATGAGAATGATGTCATCAGTGAAGCAGAGGTGGTGTAATTGCCGACCATCTATCTTTACTCCCATTCCTTCCCATTCCAGTCATTGCATGATGTTCTCCAGGGTGGCACTGAAGAATTATGTTGAAATGGTATCACTCTGTCACACCCCTCTCTTTACATCAATGATTACTTCCTTGTAGAATGGTGAGATCCTGGTGGTGAATCCACAATATAGCTCTCGGAGGATTTTGATATACTGAGTTTGAACGCCCTGTTTGGCCAGGAATTAGATGACCTCTTCAGTCTCAACAGAATCGAAGGCCTTATTTAAGTCGATGAACGTTAGACAAAGCGGCATCTTGAACTCTCGAGAAACTTCAATGAGTTTGGTCACTGTGTTGATATGGTCTCTCGTGCTGAATCTCCTTCGGAACGCAGCTTGCTCACATGGTTGTCCTTCGTCTAGTGTTCTGCCTATTCTATTCAGGATGACATGAGTGAACAACTTGTAGATGACAGAAAGCAGGAAGATTGGGAGATAGTTGCCAATGTCATGGATGTCTCCCTTCTTGTACAACAGAACAGTCCTACTGGTTTTCCACTGAGACAGAACCTTGCATTCAGACAGGTAGTGTGTGAAGAGTTGGGCCAGTGTATTGATGAGTACTGACGGCAGATTCTTCAGGTGTTTGGGTATGACCTTGTCCGGACCAGGTGCTGTACACATCTTTACCACGAAATGGCATGTTGGATTTCAGAAGGAAGAACATTGGGAACAACATATCCATCCTGCGGAATTTGGTACATGGGCAGGTGGATGTGGCTTTCAAAGAGGTCCAAGTAGAAGTCCTGAATAATCCTCACCATTGCCTTTCTGGAAGATGTGATAGATCCATCGGGACATCGGAGGGCAGTCATTTTGGTCTTGTAGTGGGCGAAGGACAGGCAACAATTGCAAGTACTTTTCCCAGCTTCTGCTGCACTGGCCAACACTGCTGCTCTTCTCTCTTTGAGGTCTTCCTTTATTGCATCTCTGCACAGCTTTGTGACCTTGGACGTTAGCTTGTGGTTGCCTGAGGCTTGCGCCAAACCATATTGACGAATGAGCTCGAGAGTTTCCGAAGACAGGCGTCTGTTTGTGGCTTTCTCACTCTCAGCATTCTTCACACAGTCATGGAGGTGCTGAACCAGTCGATCATATTCCTCCTCAATGTTGTCAAGGATGGCATCTTCCCACGTTGCTGCAATAAAGCCAAAGAGCTCCCAGTTTGAGGTCATTCTGTGAGTTCCCTTCTTAGACTTAAATTTTGCAGACTTTTCTCCCCTATCTGTGAAGTAGAATTTTGCATGAAGAAGACGGGTGGTCCAATCCCGTTTGGAATTTTGGGACATCAGCAGCTTCGGTCAGGCAAAGGCTTCAATTGAATATGATGTGGTCAATTTCATTGTGGAACTGCCCACCGGGAGACTTCCATGTCCAGCGTTTGGATTCGGCCTTCTGGAACTGTGACTTACCATGGATGGTCTTGGTAGACATGATGAATTCAGGTAGTCTCTCACCCTGGTCATTCCATTCTAGGCCATGTGTCCCAATGTGGAGTTCTTTGAGTGACCTTCTTGGACCTATCTTGGCATTAAAATCACCAACAATGATCTTGTAGAATGTGTGGTCTTCTTTATAGAGCGTCTCCAGTTCCATGTAGAACTTCTCAATTCTTCTTCATCATAGTTGGAAGCTGGTGCGTAGACGACTAAGACAGAAACTGCAGGCAGTGAGCACATCTATTCAAGCGTAGTTGTCCATTCAGGTTGTTAGGCATTCAAATGAATTGATGCTCATGGCCAAGTTCGTGTTGACAAGGACAGCAACACCACCAACACCTCTGTTGTCACATGTTCTGAGGAACAACTCTTTGGGCATAACACATACACATTTCCATCTACCTTTATTCTCTTTAAGTGTTTGACACTTAAAGAGAATAAAATACATACGTTTAAAGAGAATAAAATATACATACTTTTGCTTTGTATGTAGTCATTTTAATAGAACACTGTTCATTCCCCTGATACTACTTGATTAGAACAAAAGTCAGTTTGTATCTATTTATAATTATTTTTTGGCTACACCCAGTAGTGCTGAGGGTTTATGCCTGGCTTGGTTCTTGAAAATCCTTCCAGGCAGGGCTCAAGAGACCATAGTTTGTTCCAGGGACAAAACCCTACTGGGACTTTTACAAGGCAAGCAAGCTACCAGCTACACTATTGCTCTGCAAAATCTAGTTATAAAATCTTATAATAAGGGGCTAGAGCAATAGTAGAATGAGTAGAACACTTGCCTTGCAAGGGGCCTGCCTGGGTATGAGCCCCAGCACCACATATGGTCCCTGGAGCATGCCCAAGAATGATCCCTAAGCACAGAGCCAGGAGTAAGCCCTGAGCACTGCAGGCTATGCAGAAATACAGAACAGTAACAAAAACTTGTTGGAAATGAATATCTTCTTTAAATTAGTGTTTTAATCCGATTTAGTTTCTATGGACAATGAACACATAATTTTGTCACTATTGTTTATTTTCTGGCCACTCCATCACATTCATTGGAAGTGATGACAACCAACTATCTGTTGTTAGTGAAAACTCAGTCATGTGTGGGTTTTCCCTTCACCAATCCACACAGCAACAGCAGTCACTGTCACGATGTAAGTTTTATTTTCTTATATCTATCCCTGCACTGTTGTTGCAGTGATATCTGTACTTTGAGATATAATCTATCTATTTGCTGTTCTTAGCATGCTTAATGTTTCTTTCACTCTGAATTTCATATTACCTGGAATCACTGTGATTCTATAATATCTAACTACTATGTTATGCTACCTGATGATACTCTATTCAAATTCATGTTCTCTTGTTTTTACTCTTCTAGAACACATTTGCTGACTTTACCTTTCTGTTTAAGTGCACGTATTCATCTGATTATGCATTATTTACTACTTTATTTATAATGTATATCCCCTCCCTTTTCCCCTTCAGTCTAGTGAACAGTCTTAATATCTTGCTTAGTATAAAATTCTTGTTCCATAATTTTTACTTCATATTTACAAGCCCACTTGTAATTCATATTTACCAGCCCACTTGTCATTATTCTACATACACAAAACTCTCAACTTGGGACCTACCTTAATAGTTGCCTTAGATTATCTGAGTAGCTAAAAGCAAAATCACCCAATAATTGTAGAAACAACCATCAGATCGCAAACTTGCTATCACTTTCTTGAGAGTTCTGGTTCTTGACCTTGTAGAGGAGTCATTCAAGATTCATTTAAAGAAAGTATAAAAAAGAGTTTATTAAAACAAAGTATACCTCAAATTATCACAGTGTAGAAATAACCTAAAAACACAAGAATAAAATACTCAAGAATAAAAATGTGGACTTATTCTTGAAAAAATTATTCCATTTCTATACAAATTTTATGGTTATAAGTTACAGAAATAAGGTAAATTTTAGGAGTTGAGAAATGCATGAAAATTCAAAGAAAGTTTTTGGGGGTGATAATTTCCTGGAAATAAAGCACAATCTAGATTCTCTCCACATTTGGTGGCTTCTGTGGTTGCCATGGCAATTGCCGAGACATGAATCTCAGTGTAACTTTCATAATGTGAATGTGATATAATGAGCAAATGATGAAGACTCAGGTTGTCTTTCAGTCATGAGCCTTTGAAACTCACTCATCTCAGCTCTATTGCTTTTATCTTTTGATATTCAGTATTTGCAAGATTCAGGGCTTTAAAGATATGCAGGTTTGCAAGGGAAATTTAGTCAATGCTGGGAGCTTACTAAAGATGGAATGGGATGATTGATAGGACGATAGATGTTGACATGTTGCAGTGTACAAAGATTACCAACTAGACTGTGTATACACATAAATAAGTTTGCTTAATAGAGTAATGGGATGCTGTTCAGCTCTACATAAGATGGCATTTTTCACGAGAGACAAAGTTTTCTGTTTCTTCGTGTGTCTAAATCAGTTTATTACCCCTGGCCTTGCTCAGACTCCCGATGCTGAGGACAAATATACTTACACAAAAGAAATCAAAAAGAGAAAGCAGTTTTAATCTTATTCGCATGAAGAAGCAGGGCGCTGTAGGTTCACAAGTCCAAGAGACTTGGAAGCCCGACTTTCAACTGCATTACTATTACAGATTCACATTACAAGATACACCTGGTGGCTTTCCACAATTGGCACTTTCTTAATAAGGTGAAGCATGTGGACAGAAGCGAATATAGCTGCGAAGACATTCTATTTTCTCAGCTAGCACCATTTTAAGCCGTATCCTGTGACTATATTCTTTAACTTTTGCAATCAATGTTGTGTGGTCATAATGATATTGGTCCTCCTGAGTAGTCACTACCTATTTTCACAGGGAGGGGTACATTCCTGTTCTAATTTCATCTTTAGGCTCTAACAAGTTGTATACCATATTTACACTGGCTGCTACTGTCACTGCCATCCCTTTGCTCATCGATTTGCTCAGTGGGCACCAGTAACGTCTCCATTTTGAGACTTGTTGTTACTGTTTTTGGCATATCGAATACGCCACGGGTAGCTTGCCAGGCTTTGCTGTGTGGGCAAGGTACTCTCGGTAGCTTGCCAGGCTCTCTGAGAGGGGCAGAGGAATCGAACCGGGTTGGCCGAGTGCAAGGCAAATGTCCTACTGCTGGGACTACCTGATATTACAACTGTGCCTTCTCTCCAATTTCCTCCTCCCCTCAAAGAACTTTCATTAGAGAAAATGAAGCACTTGAATACACGTTCCTAAAATATATGCTTATAGAAGCAACCATAACTCTATGTTTACCTCCACTTCTTTCTGCAGCATAGTTCTTTTTTTTTCTATACCCAATTTAATTCACATGTAATATCCTCCGATTTGATATAATGTATCTCCTTAGGGATACTATCTCAATGTTGCACATAGGTCTCTTTGTTTATTTAACTCCAAGCATATAAATATGTTCGACTTATCTCAGCCCAAAGAATGCACACCCATGAGTCCTTCATTTCTAAAATGAATAACTTTTATTTTATTGATAGGAAAATATTCTAAAACCTTTATATTTTAGGAATGGTTTATAACAAGCTATGTTAATGTTTTAGTATACATATTATATGGCTTCTTTACATAGCATTATCCCACAAAAAAACTTTGTTTAAAAACATGATCAATGACTGCATTTTTTGTAAATTTTTTAACATTTTTATTTTATATTTCTTCAGCATTGGGAAGTTGTTGAAATCTATAGTTCTTGGCAAATAGACTCAGTTGTTCGTAAGTATTTAATGCTATTCCTTGGGATCAATAAAAGCTGAAAAGGGAGCAGGAATGTGCAGAGAGAAATAAATGATGAACTCTTATTAGAGGCCATTGTCACATTTATGGTTTTTTTAATAGATAAGGTAATTCTTCAGGACTGTCCTGATTTAGGACATGAAGATTTCACCATTATACAGATAAATCATTGTGTGCAGACTTTGAGATGGAAATGTGAAGTTGTGCTAAGCATTTCTCTTCAACTATGGAAAGTCCTGATAGAGGATTGAAAATTTGAGGCTGGCATTCCACAACACTGCTAGTTGTTGAAGAAACAAATTTGCTTCTGTAGATCTAGGTAACGAATCATAGCTTCCTACAGGGCCTTACTTAACAATACCATCTTCTTAAGAATTTTTTTCTTTCCATATTCTGCAACGGAAATAAAAGATTTGCCAACAGAGTTAAATATTAGAAAACTGATGTTAGGTTTTTCCTCATCTGACTGGGTTTTGTACCTGATTTTTCATCTTGTCTTCTAATGATTTTAGGAGATGCAGAGAAGATGCAAACAGATTCTTTCTACTAATTGCATATTTTACTGCATCCCAAGCCTTCGTTCTGGTCATGGTTCCTACTCATAAATTCTTAAACATTTTATTAGTTCCAATGGACCTAAATTGTGCTAGCTCTAAAAATTCTAACTGCATATTTCCCTGAGCGCCAATGTATACTCTAAATTATTTAGAGGGTACTTCCATATTTGGAATATGAGATTCAATCTATGCAAAACTACACTCCGCTTTAATTATAAAAATTTTATTTCTGTATTACTTTTAAAATAACATTTAGATATTGAAACAAGTTATGGAAATAATATAAATTGTGAATATGCAGGTAATTTCTAAGAAACTAAATACAACTCAAAGTGCAGTGCATATTAAGAAACAAAACAATTTTGGAATCATAGAAACTCTATTCTTTTTCTAAATATTTTTTCTCCTGATTTTAGGCTTTTGTTTGTTATTAATTTCCTTTTAAAAATGCTTTGCTTTGTTTTTAGCTTTTGTTTAGTTGGTTTTTTTTTACCACACCCAGTGGTATCAGGAATAATCCGTCTCTTCATAAAATCTCTCTTTTTTTATTTTTCACTAAGTAAAATCGTTTTTTTTATTGAATCACCATGTGAAAAGTTACAAAGCTTTCTGGCTTAAGTCTCAGTCACACAATGATCAAACACCCATCTCTTCACCAGTGCACATGTTCCATATTCCACCACCAAGAACTCCAGTATACCTCCCATCCTATCCCTCACCCCCAGTTGTGTGGCTGATGACTTTCACTTTACTTTCTTTTAACTTTGATTACACTCAATATTTCAACAGAAAACTCACTATTATTATTTGGTATTCTCAAAAAACAATCAGACCTGCTGAAAAGGCATCATTTGATAATTTGTTTTCCATTGCTGAGAAATGAAGAGCATATGTGGTTGCACGGCCACAGTTTTGGATTTCTGGTATTTTAGTAATTAAGTCCAGAGAAATTTCTGCCATAAGTCACATTACTACAAGCTTGTACCTCTCTTTAGTGGGCCTTATTAGATGGCGTTCGCCACACCACCACTGGGAAAAGGAAAGGTCCAGAGAGAAAAGTCTTTCCCCTTCTGGGGCAGCATGTCCATAAATTCCCTTGGTTACATGGAAGGGGCCTTGTCTGCATACTCAATACCTGCTCTATCACTAGTCAACCTGCACCTCTAGATTTGTAGGAGCACAGATAACATATACCACTACATAACTTTAAGATGAACTGATATAGTGTTAAATATAGTTGAGAATGAGACCCATCATTCATTGTTACTGGTTTGGGCATTATGAATACACCATGGGGAGAGTGGGAGACTCTCCCATCTGGGCAGAAAACTCTCGGTAGCTTGCCAAACTCTCCCAGAGGGAGAACTAGGCTATAAGATGTCATGTGCTTCTGTGAGCTTGGTTTCATAGTCTCTGGATGTTGGCCGTTGGTGGGATTACATGGCACCAGGGGAAGTCCCTGGATGTGACCGCCTAGCTACTGGAAAATGGGGAATCTGGGCGGGAGAGGCCCAGTCCTGATCTGAGCTGGCTTGGAGGTCTCAGCCCCGGGTTCCACACACCTGGGTTCCTCTGCCGGTTCCTTCTTGCGTGAGGCTTGTCCGAATGTGTGGAGAGGGGACTTGAGCATGAATGTGGCTAGGTTCCAGAGGTCTTCGGCCACAGGAGCTCTGCTTGGGGTGGGGAGGGAAACTGAAGACCACCCCACCAAGGGGTCCCGAGAAAACAGCCAGGCGTGGGGGCAACAGACACTTTTGATGATGAGTCTCATTCCCCTGACCCCGAAAGAGCCTCCAAATGCGGCACCATTGGAAAGGACAAGTAAAGAGAGGCTTCTAAAATCTCAGGGCTAGAAAGAATGCAGATGTTACTGAGACCTCCCAAGAAATTCGATGATTAACAGGATGATGATGATGATGATGATGATGATGATGATGATGATGATGATGATGATAATTGAGAAGATGAAACAGAGAGAGTTTCACACATTTACAGGTTAGGTTTGTTGACATACCTATCATTTCACACAATCACCTTATTTTTGTGTGAGAAATTTTAGTATCTATTCTCCTAAGAACTCAGTCATATAATAAAGAATCATTAAGCATAGTCACCAGGCTAAAATTTTAATTACTATAACTGGGACTTTGTACTTTTAACCAAAGTTTCTCCACTTGTACAAAAGCTTTTAGCAACCTATATTCAACCTTTTTTTACTATAAGTTTGCTTTTATTAGATTCTACATATGAGTGAGATTATATATTGTGTGGAGTGTTTTTTTGACTGTTATTTTGTTCAGTACACTTTCCTGAAAGTTTATCCATGTTGTAATCAACAAAAAGTCTCATTCTTTCTGGGGTTGAAGCATTAATTTTGCTTACATGTATATATATATATATATTGCTAGAGAATGCATACATATATATAATATGCATACCAAATTAGTGTGGTATCTGTTAATGGACACTTTATTTTTCCTTATTTTTATTAATTAACATGGGCTGGAGCAGTAGCACAGTGGGTAGAACATTTGCCTTGCATGAGGCCTACCAGGTTCGATTCCTCTGTCCCTCTCAGAGAGCCCAGCAAGCTACTGAAAGTATCCTGCCCACATGGCAGAGCCTGGCAAGCTACCCATGGTGTATTCAATATGCCAAAAACAGTAACAACAAGTCTTACAATGGGGAGGCTACTGGTGCCCATTCGAGCAAATCAATGAGCAACAGGATGACAGTGAGACAGTGATACAGTGACACAGAACATTTATAAAACATAATTGTTCTAGGTTTAAAAATTATATTTAGTTAGTGCAAATGAGTTGGTATTTTACTGAATACTACTAACCAATTTGGTTGGTAGAGTGTACTCCATATAAAATAGACACTGATTATGAGATCCTAACATTCACAAAGAATTATGTTAAAAGTATTTCCATGGGATTGGGCTAAAGCATACCTCTCATATGTGAGGCCCTGAGTTGGATACCCATCATTGCAACATAGAGAGAAACAATATAGATATAGATATCCTTAGAAATTGCAATCATCAAAGACAAAATTTTTTTCCCTCATCCTTTCTCGTTTAAGCATAGCTCTTCACCATTTAGATATTCATAGATTCATTATTTTTTATAAATTTTGGTGTTGTTACTTTTAGGTCCCACATGGAAGTGCTTCTCTCATGTTTATGCACTCAGAAATTACTCCTTGCAGTGCTCATGTGACTATTTGGGAGTCAAAGGATCATGAATAGATTCACTTTGTGCAAGGAAAGTGCCCTTGAGATATTTCAATCACCGTCACTATAACTGTCATTCCATTGCTCATCGATTTGCTTGAGCGGGCACCAGTAACATCTCAATTTTTTGAGACTTGTTGTTACTGTCTCTGGAGATATTTTAATACACAAATTATATAAAAGAATTGGATAAAAAATTATGCCTGCAATGTAAGCTTCACTTTGCCTTTTTTATTGTCTTGCTTTGGCCCTACTACCAAGTGTGGTGCTTGAGAGACCTACATGTGGCAAGAATTAGAACTGGGTTTGACCAGCAAGGCAAGCACCTTAACTCCTGAACTATTGCACTAACCTAAGCATTGCTTTTCTTGGAAATTACGTAGACTAAAATTTGAGAATATTTTAAATATAGTCTAACTGGATTTTATTGATTTAGTTAAATTAAAGTGAACCTTATTATATATCAGATATCTGATTACATGATTAGGATAACCTGGAAGGAACAGAAATATTTGGTACTGTCACATGAGTTATCAAATATGTTTGCTGAATTAAATAGTAATTTTTGAAATTTGTGCCTTTTTTTTCCAAAAACATAATAGTCAAGATTAAGACAAACATATGCTCTTGCATCTCAATAATGAAGACATGTTGGAGTATTTCACATGATTGATAGAATATTTGAAGATGTTGTTTGTTTGTAGAGATGAAAATGTAATAGAACAAAAATTTCCTTAATGCAATGGAAAATCTGTCTTTAGGATTAATGTTTAATGATTATTCAAGTCTGTACTTTTCACTTTCCGCTTTGGTATAGTTTTAATAATGTAGATGCTAACTCACATTATATCAATAAGATTTTATCAATTGCTTGTATAGATGGTAAATTTTTATTCATTAATTCAAAATTTGAGTTGGTGGAAAGAAAATTTAACTAATTGGATAGATTATCTAACTGGTAAGCTTTATTATTTAAGTTTTAATTGATTACTTCTATGAAAAGACATAGATTTACTTGAGATAATTAAACAGGCAGGCTCTTTGCTGTAAATGCTACCATATATTTAGGACACAGTATAATGGATGAATTGATCTACTTACCTAACATAATCACACCTGTTCATTGAAGTTATAAAGGACTGACAAGAAATTCCAATAAGCAATTTCATTCTGTTCTAATAAATGGAAACTAAACCTGAGAAGCTGTTGGATCTGAGCCAATGAAAGAAAGGATAAACTGTTTATTTTGTTTGTCAATTTTGTCTTTTGATACTGATGCATTTATTGGATGAAGATAACAAAGCATACATAAGTTTGACAGAGAGAGGAGTGTGGATTTCTCCCACACACACAAATTTTATAATGGTATCATTCAAATAAGTATAGTTTTCCCTTTGATTTCACTGTCGCTGTCACTGTCATCCCATTGCTCATCGATTCATTTGAGCGGGCTCCAGTAACGTCTCTAATTGAGAGACTTATTGTTACTGTTTTGGGCATATTCAATACACCACGGGTAGCTTGCCAGGCTCTGCTGCGTGGGCTCAATACTCTTGGTAGCTTGCCGGGCTCTCTGAGAGAGGTGAAGGAATCGAACATGGGTCAGCCACGTGAAAGGCGAACACCCTATCGCTCCTTTACTTTCACAATAGTCAAAAATAAAGCAAGCCTATATTAAAATAGGAACAATTATACTGTGAAGTAAGGAGAGATTCCATGAAATATTAGTGATGTGGTCAGAGTTGGGCTGGAGCGATAGCACAGTGGTTGGGTGTGCACCTTTCATGAGGCTGACCTGAGTTCGATTCCTCCACTCCTCTCGGAGAGCCCAGCAAGCTACCGAGAGTATGGAGCCCACGCAGCAGAGTCTGGCAAGCTACCCGTGCATATTGGATATGCCAAAAACAGTAACAATAAGTCTCTCAATGAGAGACATTACTAGTGCCCACTTGAACAAATCTATGAGCAACGGGATGACAGTGACAGTGATAGTGATCAGAGTTATCAGCTAAATGCATAATCAAGCCCTAATACAGAGGAGTTATTCATCTAGATGATCACTGGTTGATAATGGCTCTCAGGAATCAATAAATAAGTGAATATGAAGAACAGTACTTTTGCATTATATTGGTTTTTAATAGATAAGATAAAATATATGCAGACATATATAGAATAGATTATGTTCAGACATATGTGAGAGAAAAATATATGTATATATTGATATTTGTATACAAATATATATGCACTGTAGCACTGTCACCCACTGTTCATCGTTTTGCTCGAGTGGGCACTTATAACGTCTCCATTATTATTGCTACTGTTTTGGGCATATCAAATATGCCATGGGTAGCTTGCCAGGCTCTGCTGTGCCAGCAGGATTCTCTTGGTAGCTTATCGAACCCGGCTCAGCCTTGTGCAAAGTAAACGTCCTACCAACTTTGCAGTCACTCTAGTCCACAAATATATATCACATATATGTCAGTTTTTCACCTTTTAGTTACAAAATGCAGAATAAAGTAGAATAAAAATAATCAAGTCACTATATAACAGTTTTTGTTTGTTTTCATTCAGTAAGGTGTCTGGAAGTGGTAGTTCATACCCAGTACTGATACAGAACCTCAATAATAGATTTTTGAAAACTACTATTTTATTACTGTTGTTACACAATTTCATCCTGTCTCACCACCTTTATTACTTAATATTGGCTAGAGAGATGTGGTTTTTAAAAATTTCTACACTTAAGGGGCTAAACTCCACCACAATCTATTCTCACGTAAAGCTCACTGTGAATTCAGGTAGAACCCCATGAAATTTCCCTTCTGTCCAATTTCAGTTTCCAGGACCACCAGTGCAGACACAGATATAGGATAGGTTCAGTGCAAAGGTTTGTTTTTTTTTTTTCTTTTTGGTTCACATTCGGCGATGCACAGGGGTTACTTCTGGCTCAGGCACTCAGGAATTACTCCTGGCGGTGCTCGGAGGACCAGATGGGATGCTGGAAATTGAACCCGGGTCAGCCACGTTCAAGGCAAACACCCTACCTGCTGTGCTATTGCTTCAGCCCCAAGAATTTGTTTTCATGGTGTTAATTTTCCCTTCTTGGGATTAGCAGTAACATGTTAATTCCATACAATTTTATCCACCAGTCATAAAATCAGTCAAATGGAGTAATTAATATAGTTGTACTTTGAACCTCTATGAAAGCTTTAGAAAGTTTACCAAAAAATGGGGATGTGATAAAGGGGCTTAGGGGTAACAAGTGAAAATAAATGAAGAAAGTGGGAAGATGAAATGAGGTAGAGACTGAAAGTGCTTTTTTTTAGTTATATTTACTTTTTTTTGACAGGCACATTGTTGTTAAGACAGGCCTTTCATAATAGAAAAGCTGGGTTGTGCCATTTTGCACAAATAATTTTGCAAGAATATTTTGCCTCAGAGAACATTATAGAGTGTTGTCCAGATGGTGGTGAATGGGCTATTTGAATTGCAAACACTAAGAATGAATTTTCATTTATTATCTAGCTTTGGGAAGAAGTGGTCCCCACCGCCCCATCACACTGAGGTACTATGTATTAATGTTGGCAGCATCAGACTCTTGCATAATATGATTCACAAAGCCAAGAAGTGTGTCTTCTTCCCATGTCCCAGCACAGATCAGAATCACAGAAGGCAATAGATGTCAGCAATGAGATGATAAGAGACAACAAAATTATATAAGTTAAAGTGGGTATTACAGTGTGGAAAGAACTGGACAAATCTTAAGAATGAGTTTTGAAAGGCAGGTAATACTAAAGGTGAAGAACCTGGGCTAATAACAACATAAAGAAGACCTGTGAGTGATCCATCAAAAGGATATTTCAGAGCTTTTACTGAGTTTATTTTAGAACTTCAGGTACAGCTGGCCTCTTTCTAGAAAGGTGTTATTTTGACTGATATATGAGTAGTCTTCCCAACACCTTCAAACTATTAAGTGGTGTGTTGGGGGAAAAATAAACTACTGAAGGGAGGAAGAGAAAACTTATTATGACCAAAATCCCCATTCCTCCCCAATGATGATTTATAATACTTACACAGAGGAAGGAACAATATCCTTGCTATTCTTTTTCTGCCTAATAACTTTTAAACATTAATGCCTCAGAATAATAGTATAATTATATAGAAGATAGTGTTCATTCAACATCTTGAGGATCATTCTTGTATGTTAGGCTTTATCAGAGAATATTTTTCACTTCCTATAGTATTTAATACAAATAAATCTTCACTATTTTGCTTTGAGTATTTTTTATCATACTTTTACCCACATTTGGTACAATTCTTTTTTTTTTTTTTTATAATTTATTTATTTTTAATTAGAGAATCACCGTGAGGGTACAGTTACAGATTTATACACTTCTGTGCTCACACTTCCCTCATACAAAGTTTGGGAACCCATCCCTTCACCAGTGCCCATTCTCCACCACCCGTAAACCCAGTGTCCCTCCCACCCTCCCCAATCCCATCTCCCCCCCACCCCACCCTGCCACTGTGGCAAGGCATTCCCTTCTGCTTTCTCTCTCTAATTAGCTGTTGTGGTTTGCAACAAAGGTGTTGAGTGGCCGCTGTGCTCAGTCTCTAGCCCTCATTCAGCCCGCAACTCCCTTCCCCCACATGGCCTTCGACTGCAATGTAGTTGGTGATCGCTTCTCTGAGTTGACCTTTCCCCGGAACGTGAGGCCAGCCTCGAAGCCATGGAGTCAACCTCCTGGTACTTATTTCTACAGTTCTTGGGTGTTAGTCTCCCACTCTGTTATTCTATATACCATAGATGAGTGCAATCTTTCTATATCTGTCTCTCTCTTTCTGACTCATTTCACTCAGCATGAAACTTTTCATGCCCATCCACTTAACTACAAAATTCTTGACCTCCTTTTTTCTAACAGCTGCATAGTATTCCATTGTATAGATGTACCAAAGTTTCCTCAACCAGTCATCCATTCTGGGGCATTCGGGTTTTTTCCAGATTCTGGCTATTGTAAACAGTGCTGCGATGAACATACATGTGCAGATGTTGTTTCGATTGTACTTTTTTGATTCTCTGGGATATATTCCCAGCAGTGGTATTGCTGGGTCAAATGGGAATTCAATATCTAATTTTTTGAGAGTCGTCCAAATTGTTTTCCAGAAGGGCTGAACCAGTCGGCATTCCCACCAGCAGTGAAGAAGGGTCCCTTTCTCCCCACATCCTCTCCAACAGCGGTTGCTTTTGTTCTTTTGGATGTGTGCTAGTCTCTGTGGTGTGAGGTGGTATCTCATGGTTGTTTTGATCTGCATCTCTCTGATGATTAGTGATGTAGAGCACTTTTTCATGTGCCTTTTGGCCATTCGTATTTCTTCCTTGGTAAAGTTTCTGTTCATTTCTTTGCCCCATTTTTTGATGGGGTTGGATGTTTTCTTCTTGTAGAGCTCAACCAGTGCTTTATATACCATTGATATCAACCCCTTATCTGATGGGTATTGTGTAAATATCCTTTCCCATTCTGTGGATAGTCTTTGTATTCTGGTCACTGTATCTCTTGCGGTGCAGAAGCTTTTTAGTTTAATGTAGTCCCATTTGTTGATCTCTGTTTTTACTAGATTGCTTAGTTCCGTGTCACCTTTGAAGATACCCTTATCTTCAATATCGTGGAGGGTTTCGCCGACCTTGTCTTCAATGTACCTTATGGTTTGTGGTCTAATGTTGAGGTCTTTAATCCATTTTGATCTGACTTTTGTGCATGGTGTCAGGTCAAGGTCTAAACCCATTTTTTTGCATGTGGTTGTCCAGTTGTGCCAGCACCATTTGTTAAAGAGGCTTTCCTTGCTCCACTTCACTTCTCTTGCTCCCTTATCAAAGATTAGATGGTCATACATTTGGGGTTGTGTGTAGGGATATTCCACCCTGTTCCATTGGTCTACGGCTCTGCCTTTGTTCCAGTACCATGCTGTTTTAATTGTTACTGCTTTGTAGTAAAGTTTGAGGTTGGGGATGGTGATGCCTCCCATCATCTTTTTCCCAAGAATTGTTTTAGCTATCCTTGGACGTTTGTTATTCCATATGAATTTTAGGATTGCTTGATCCATTTCTTTGAAGAATGTCATGGGTATATTTATAGGGATCGCATTGAATCTGTATAATGCTTTAGGGAGTATTGCCATTTTGACAACATTGATTCTCCCTATCCACGAGCAGGGTATATGTTTCCATTTCCTCATGTCCTCTTTGATTTCATGGAGTAGCGTTTTGTAGTTTTCTTTGTAAAGGTCTTTTACTTCCTTGGTTAAGCTGATTCCGAGGTACCTGATTTTCTGGGGCACGATTGTGAATGGGATTGCTTTTTTCATGTCCCTTTCCTCTGCCTCATTGTTTGCATATATGAAGGCCATGGATTTTTGGGTATTGATTTTGTAGCCTGCAACTTTACTGTATAAGTCTATTGTTTCTAAGAGTTTCTTAGTAGAGGTTTTAGGCTTCTCTAGATATAGTATCATGTCGTCTGCAAATAGTGAGAGTTTGATTTCTTCCCTTCCTATCTGGATGCCCTTAATCTCTTTTTCTTGTCTAATAGCTATTGCAAGTACTTCCAGTACTATATTGAAGAGGAGTGGTGAGAGTGGGCATCCTTGTCTTGTGCCTGATCTCAGAGGAAAGGCCCTTAGTTTTTCCCCGTTGAGGATAATGCTTGCCATAGGCTTGTGATAGATGGCTTCGACTATCTTGAGGAAAGTTCCTCCAAACCCCATTTTGGCAAGGGTTTTCATCATGAGAGGATGTTGGATCTTGTCAAATGCTTTCTCTGCATCTATTGATATGATCATATGGTTTTTATCTTTCCTTTTGTTGATATGCTGGATTATGTTGATTGATTTCCGAATGTTAAACCATCCTTGCATCCCTGGGATGAATCCCACTTGGTCGTGGTGTATGATCTTTTTGATGAGTTGTTGGATCCTATTTGCTAGTATTTTGTTGAGGATCTTCGCATCGGTGTTCATCAGGGAAATTGGTCTGTAATTTTCTTTCTTAGTGGTGTCTTTGTTTGCTTTTGGTATTAGGGAGATATGTGCTTCATAGAAACTGTTTGGGAGAGTTCCTGTTTTTTCAATTTCCTGGAAAAGTTTGAGGAAAACAGGCAATAGGTCTTCTTTAAATGTTTGGAAGAATTCGCCAGTGAAACCATCTGGGCCTGGGCTTTTGTTTTTGGGGAGGTTTTTGATTACCGTTTCAATTTCCTTAACATTGATGGGTCTATTCAGGTATTCCAGGTCTTCTTTCTTCAGTCTTGGGAGATTGTAAGAATCAAGGAATCCATCCATTTCTTTTAGGTTCTCCTTTTTTGTGGCGTAAAGACTTTCAAAGTAGTCTCTAATGATCTTTTGAATCTCACTGGTTTCTGTTATGATGTCCCCCTTTTCATTTCTGATTCGATTTATTAGAGTTTTCTCTCTTTCTTTCTTTGTGAGACTTGCTAGCGGTTTATCAATCTTATTTATTTTCTCAAAGAACCAACTCTTTGTTTCATTGATCTTTCGGATTGTTTTTTTGGTTTCGATGTCATTAATTTCTGCTCTAATTTTTATTATTTCTTTCCTTCGGTCTGGTTTGGGGTCCTTTTTCTGGTCCTTTTCTAGGGTCTTGAGTCGTAAAGTCAAGCTATCTATGTGGGTCCTTTCTTCCTTCCTGAGGAATGCTTGGAGAGCTATAAATTTTCCCCTTAACACGGCTTTAGCTGCGTCCCATAGGTTTTGGTAGCTCGTGTCTTCATTCTCATTTGTTTCTAAGTATCTTTTGATTTCTTCCTTGATTTCCTTCTTGACCCACTCATTGTTCAACATGGAATTGTTTAATTTCCAGGTGTTTGATTTGATTTTCCGTATTTGTGGGTGGTTAGCTTCTATCTTCAGCGCATCGTGGTCTGAAAAGATGGTTGATACAATTTCTATTTTTCCGATTCTATTGAGGTATGTTCTGGGGCCCAGTACATGGTCTATTTTTGAAAATGTTCCATGTGCACTGGAAAAGAATGTGTATTCTTTCTTTTTGGGGTGTAAGGCCCTGTATAGGTCTATTAGGCCTCTCTCTTCAATTTCTTCATTCAGGGTCAGTGTTTCCTTGTTGAGTTTTGTTCTTGTGGATCTATCTAGAGGTGATAAGGCCGTATTGAAGTCTCCGACTACAATTGTGCTGTTAGTGATGTCCTCTTTGAAGTCTGTTAGGAGTCGTTTTAAATATTTAGCCGGTCGTTCGTTAGGAGCATATACGTTTAAGAGTGTGATTTCTTCCTGTTGTACATATCCCTTGATAAACAGAAAATGACCTTCGCTGTCCCTTTTGATCTTTTTCATCCTGAAATCTATGTTGTCGGATACCAGGATGGCCACTCCAGCTTTTTTAAGGGGGTTGTTTGCTTGGAGGATTGTTTTCCATCCTTTGACTTTGAGTCTATGTTTACTCTGTTTGTTCAGGTGTGTTTCTTGCAGGCAACAGAATGTTGGGTTTAATTTCCGGATCCATTTAGCTACTCTGTGTCTCTTGATAGGTGCATTTAGGCCATTGACATTGAGAGAGATTATTGTGATGTGGTTTTGTGTCATCTTTCTGTGGGATTTGTTGTTCTTATGGGGCTCCTCCTTGCCTTACAGTAGCCCCTTTAGACCTTCTTTCAAGATTGGTTTTGAGTCTACGAAGGACCTGAGCTGTTGTTTATCCGAGAAGTAGTGTATGGTTCCTTCGAGTTTGAGTGAGAGTTTAGCCGGATAAAGTATTCTTGGTGAGGCATTCATTTCGTTGAGTTTTTTCACTATGTCCCACCATTGTCTTCGGGCTCGGAGGGTTTCTTCTGACAGATCGGCCGTAAATCTGAGGGGTGCTCCTTTGTATGTGATTTCCCTCTTTGACCTTGCTACTTGTAGAATTGCGTCTCTATCTACAGCATCCGCCATTCTGACTATGATATGCCTTGGAGTCTTTTTATTTGGGTCTCTTTTTGCTGGCACTCTTCGGACTTCTTGTATCTGGACGCCTGCCTTCTCCAGCTCTGGGAATTTCTTAGCGATGATGTCTTTGACTATGTTTTTTTCATTGGGGTTACTTCCCTGTGGTTCTGGTACTCCGATGATTCTTATGTTGTTCCTCTTGAAGTCATCCCCCAGGGCTCTGATTCGCTCTATAGCCATTTTGAGGTCTTTGGCCATGATTTGTTGCTGTCTGTAAGCTTTCTGCAGCTCATCCTCAAGCTCGCTGATTCTGTCTTCGGCTGTAGTCATTCTGCTGTTGAGGGCATCTAGTGAGATTTTTATTTCATCTACCGATTGCTTTATTTGTGAGACTTCGGTTCGAAGGTTTGAAATTTCTGCTCTCATTTCTGCTCTCATTTCTTCCTGTATTTTCTTGGTAGACCGTTCCAGCGCTTGATTCATCTCCTCCCTTAATTTATTGGATGTCTGTTCCATATTTGCTTGGAGTAGGTCGACTCTCCTCCATATTTCCTCTCTGAATTGTTTATCTGAGAGGTCGTAGATGTTGGGAGACTGTTTTGAGGTTTCTAGTATCTTTTGTTCTCCCTCTCTTGGTGGAGGGGATTTTCGCTGTTTCTTCATATTGTCACGGAAGTGCAGAGTTGGCACCTTGTAGTTCTTTATTCCTCTTCCTGCAGGATGGAGATTGGTCAGGATCCGACGGCGGCGGCGGACAGGTGCCAGGCAGGGGCTTCCGGTACAATTCTTAACTAATCACCTATCAGCTAAAATGAGGGGATATATAGACAATTGTTCTGGATTCATATTTTGTGGATTTGAGTATTAGCTAGTTGTAATTTTTTAAACATAAGTAGGTTAAAATAAATTCTTATTTGAGATTTTCTTCATATAATATAATTAAAATAACACCTATATCAGTTTTTTAGGCTGTAATGCAAGTGCATATAATGTTCTATTTTTACATTTAATGATAGTATAATAGTAATAGTAAGAGTAGTAGCTACTACAACTTCAATAGCAGTAGTAGCAATCGTTGTGGTTATAGAGATAGTAGTAGTATTCAACATGTTTTTTACTTATGAAGGGAGTTACCAGTACCAATAAAAATTTTTGTTCAAAATAAATGTCATGGTTTTGACCCTAGAAAAGTAAAAATTAGTTGAACCTCCACAAGGAATGACCATTTTAGCTGTTATTTACAATGAAGTATGATATACATTTTAATAAAAACATCACTGCATAAATTATTCCTAGTCAAAATTTACAAGATGTAGAGTTTTATGTAATTGAGGGGATGGAGCAATAAGACAGCCTATAGGATATTTGCCTTGCACGCAGCCTACACACGTTCAATCCCTGGTACCACATATGTTCCTCAGAACCCACCAGTAATAATCCCTGAGTGCAGAGTCCAGATTAAACCCTTAGCACTACCAGATGTAAAGCCAAACAAAACAAAACAAACAAAAGACACTGAATACATTATGCAGTCTAATTTTTTTCCAGTTATTTGGGGGCTTATAAGTGACGGAGCTGGACTTTATTCTTATTCTTTCAGTTCTTTGTTTGTTTGAGGGGCCACAGCCCATAGTGCTCATGGCTTACTTCTGGTTCTGCACTCAGGAACCACTGTGGTGAGGCTTGGGGGACCATATTGAGTGCCAGGGTTCCAACCCAGATTGGCTGCATGCAAGGCAAATGCCTTAACTTCTCTACTCTTGCTCTAACCCCCCCCCCCATGATATTTTTAAGGTGGAATTATTACTAAGAAAACTTATTATTTTTCCTTGCATAACCTGTGTTTTTATAGTTTTCATTCCAGTAAATCTCACTCAAATATAAATCTTTAATGTATCTCATGCATTAATATAGACAAATCTTTAATGTATCTCATGCATTAGGTCAAGGACATCAATGTTTTATCAATGTGCACAAGATAGACACATGAACAATTGAAATTTTCATAGCTAAGGATAGTGTTTATGGAGAAATAATGTACACCTTAAATATTTTACTAAGCTATGAAACTTGAATATTTATTTTTCCTTTAATCATGAATCTTTCGGGGGTTCTGCCAAATGATCGAATTTATCTGAACACCGCTAAAATTATGGGAGTTATGAGATAGTACAGATAATAGAGAACATGTTTCGTAGATAGTAAATGTGGGTTAGATCCCCAGCGCAACTGGTGTCCCAAGCTGGGTGCAGTATTGGACTCCTTGGGCACCACCAGTGTGTACACCCATAGATCTGCAGCACTGATGGGGTGGACCAGGCTAATCATTAGATCCCAGGCCTGATCCTGGGCCCCTTGAATCAACTCATTGGCCAAGATAGTCAAGAACACTGTAGTAGGAGTCCTCATGTCCCCTGTGTTCAGCTTGCCACCCATCAAAATTATAGAAGATTTCTCTATTTGCAAAACTAAAATATAGTTGTTCCTGATAGTTTAAACAGTGTCAGCTGCTGTACTAGGCTTATTTATATTATCTTGTTTTGATAATCTCTTATCTATTTTTCTCTAGGAAGTCAATATCATTTATTATTTAGGTAACAAATAATAAATAACAATAAATAATAATTTAGAGACATTTTCAATGTCATTTATTATTTAGGGTAATTAATCCATAAGCTATAATGAGATCTAACATATATCAATTACATTGATAAAATGTAAACAATTAAGCATAGAGGTACAGATAAGAAGAACTCAGGCACTTTGGGGAGGAAGATAAATGTAAAATTGTACAACTAAGTTTGTGAAGACTTTGTAAGTTCTTTAAAACTTGATCATATACCTACTATAATTTTTGACTTTTCATTCTTAAGCAGTTGCCTAAGATAAAAGAAAGCATTTGCCCTACAAAATGGAATCAACATCGTGCAATTTTACTTGCATTTAAAGTCTAAATAATGAAAATTAATGAAAGCATATAGGTTAAGTATGAGGAAAGCAATAAGGAAGAAGACATTATAAGGAAGTAACAAGATGCTTTTGGAAGTAGCTGATATTTATTATTTTGCTTATGATTTTGGGACACAGCTATATCTTAATTTATAAAATTTTACAGTTTATATACGTAGTGTGTTACAGTTTTAGCTTAAATAAGCTGTTTCCTAAAGTTTATCTCAATAAGATGATCACATTTACAGATCAAAATTATATATAGATTAATTATATTTATGAATATATATTACAGTATAAAATCTACTAAAACAATGTTTTGCAGCACCACAACTATAAACAGATAAGAAATAAAATATAATTTGTGTTTTAAAGCTGTGAATTTCAACTTTGGTAATTCTGTCTAATAAATTACTGTCCCTCAAAAACCTCAACTGAGAGAACTCATAGCTACCTAGTTTGCTGACTTCAAACCACTATGATATTCAAGTGTTATCTTTAAAATTTAATTCTGATTAATAAAGTTCTTATAGAGCAATACCCCTAATGCATGTGCATATGTATGCAACAAGAGGGTCAGCTTTGCAAATAATGGGATACTTGTACAGCCCATTAAGTTTTCCAAGGATTTCTACATAATTTTTCTTGAGCCTCATTAATCTCCTAATTCAATCTCCCAGCGTCTTCTTAAGACAAATGAGTCCCCAAATTTCTGACATATGCTGCAGTATCACTGTCCCTCCTACCTAGCAACAGAACGGACATGCGATCTATTTCTCCCTTTAACTCAAAATATCCTTTAAACATTATAATTTGTTTTAAATTTGATGGGACAATAAAATTTATGTAATCATTGCAACCTCATAGTCTAAGACTTTCACTAAAGTCTACCAAACTTTTTTTACTACTGACGATCTTTATTATATGTTCAAAATTCTCTATCTGGTATAAAAAAACATCAACAGTGTTTACTTATATTCTATTCTCTGGACAATATTCTTGTTTCTCCAAAAAATATTTTAATTTTATGGTATTCATCACATTTATGATTTTTGTAGAAACACTAATTTGTTAAATAATTTTAATTACTTAATTTGTTGCTAATAATTTTTCTCTCATATGACTATGATCATGACGGAAATGATCATGTGTCTTCAGTAAAACCAAAGATTTAGCACGTTGCCCAACAGTAAGCACAACTCTTATTACTCATTGAAATGTTACTTGGTATGATCTGTTCTTGTCAAATATACTAGAATTCTCACAGCATTCTATATTTAACTTCTCTCAATATGGAATATTAACTAATTTATAAAAATGAGTAGATATTGACGCCATTTATAGAAAAAATAGTAAAGTATAAAAAATTTATTCAAATTAGGTATTACTTAGCCAGTACAAGACACAGTAGTCCTTGATTTATTTTTTATTTATTTTATTTTATTTTATTTTATTTTTGCTTTTTGGGTCACACCTGGCGATGCACAGGGGTTATTCCTGGCTCTGCACTCAGGAATTACTCCTGGCAGTGCTCAGGGGAACATATGAGATGCTGGGAATCAAACCCGGGTCGGCCGCGTGCAAGGCAAATGCCCTAGCTGCTGTGCTATCGCTCCAGCCCCAGTAGGCCTTGATTTATTTTTTTCCAGTTGAATTTTCCTTTACCCAAGAATTATGTGGGTTTTTCTCTGAGTAATGTAAAAGAGCCCCCACAAATGCCATATATCATTTTAATCTCCGTTGTTGTGAAATTAGACAAACATTTCTAGTGGATCAGTAATAATCATAAACAGTATGTATTGTGAATTTTATGCATATATTAATTGTTCTCTTGTTTTTTCTTAAAACTAAGATCTTATATCTGGCATCCACAACTGTTTCTTATTAATCCAGCAAAATGGTTATAAATTGTGCCTAAGTATCTGTCAAGAAACAAAATGTTTAAAACCACATGTCTGTTTTGCTTACATTTTGTTTGTAATTGTAGTAAATATAGATACAGTGTTTTGCATTATAGACTTTGGGAATAAATAAATTTAAAATTCTGGTTTAGAATTAGTCTGGTGTACATATTAGTCTATATTAAATTAAACAATTAAAAATACTTTTAGAAATAGATCTTGCCAGAAAAGTTTAGAAAAGTGGGAACAACCTATAGAATAAATATTTGTTCATATTTACCATTAAAATTAAATAATATCTTTATTTAAAAAATATTGTGACTGGATTGATAGCATAGCAGGTATGGCATTTGCCTTGCATGTGACTTACCCACGTGCCATTCATCTGTCCCTCTTAGAGAGCCCAGTAAGCTACCGAGAGTATCCCACCTGCAATGCAAAGACTGGCAAGCTACCCATGGCGTATTAGATATGCCAAAAACAGTAACAACAAGTCTCACAATCGAGACTTTACTGGTGTTCGCTTGAGCAAATCGATGAACAATGGGACAACAGTGCTACAATGTACAGTGCTATTTAAAAAATATCTAGATATAATTTTATAATTGCATTCAATATTACTCATGTAAGGTATTGCTTTATCTAGATTCCTTCAAAAGTTTATTATATATACTTTCTCTCCTCTAATCCCCAATCTTTTCTTTGTAATTTTTTTTCCTTTTCTGAACCAATAAAGTTTCAGATATGATGCAAGATTTAGGCTTTTCCTAAATATTTCAGTATTTTCTCTCTAAAAAAAAGAATTATCTTAATCCCCCAAAAAATAATCAAAATAAAAAGTGAATGTCAACACACAAGCAGTCCCAATTTTGATTCAATATTTTTTAAAATATCATATTTAATAGTCAAGCCTCAGTATAATTTATCTGGAACAGTTCCTGAATCTAGCTTTTTTTCCACACAACTGATATATTTTAACAAAATAAGAGTAAATTTTTAGTTCTGTTAATTTTGATATTTTTATATTTTCTCATAGAAGATTCAAATTGATATATTTGGCTGTGAAAACAGAAATAGTCTGTTTTATCTCAGTGTATGACATCAGAAAGCACAGATTGCTAACTGTTGAACTTGGCAACGTTAACTTTTGTAACTTGTTTTAAGTGGTCTCCGTCAATTTTATCAACCATAAAATTATGACCTTACTTTTTATAATTATTAAATATGTTATAAAATATTTTGAGAATATATAGTCTTATGATTATAAACAAAGTCTAAATCACTAACATCTATATCCATGATGATCTTTGGATTAATTAATATAATGCTTTTTAATTACTTTTTTGTCATTTCATCAATCTTCTTCATTGATTCTTGATATTTATAGAAAAGAAAAACCTTCACATATATGTGTATGTAGGTGTATATAAAGGTAGATAGCTACAGATCAACATGTATATACAAACAAGCATACATAAATATGCATGTAAATATTCACAATATATATGCGTATAAAATAAATTGCATAATCTCTATTTATCTGAATTTATGCACATACATTTATGTAGCTGTATATTTGTGAATGCATATACATAAGATTGTATTTAGCTATGGTCACTGGTAAGCTTTTCAAAATTACTTATTATCCTTTGACATGATTCCATATTTATTAGAACACTATTTAATTCCCATTAAAACCAACCATATTAAATATAGACCAAGACCAACTCATTGCTACTAAAGTTTGTTTATATTCCTCTCCTCTTGATGCTTGTTGTATTAGAGAGTCTGCAAACATATGTGTGTAAGTGTGTTAGTGTGTAAATTTTATTAATTATTACTGTTATTCATTCATTTTGATATCTCTAAACCCAATTCTATTCCAAGATGTTATAGATTCTAAAAAGCACATATGTAATACTCTACCTATTGTAATAAGATATTTTAACAATATTGTCATCAGTACAATTAAACAATAGCAGGAAATAGAAGGTACACAAATTTAGGATGTGATTCAGGCTTATTTCTTTATAGATTTTAAGGTTATATGCTTTAAATTTACTATAATATCAATGAAAGCACCGTTTGTAGCACTGTCTTCCCATTGTTTATCGATTTGCTCGAGCGGGCACCAGTAATGTCTCCATTATGAGACTTGTTGTTACTGTGCTTGGCATATTGAATATAGGATGGGTAGCTTGCCAGGCTCTGACATGTAGGCGGGATACTCTCGGTAGTTTGCCAGGCTCTCCGAGAGGGATGGAGTAATCAAACCCAGGTTGGCCACGTGCAAGGCAAACGCCCTATCTGCTGTGCTGATATGAGAGTTTATTAAAGTAGAATTTATAAGATTTACATATACCAGAATCTTTAATATACATAAGCATAACTTGCAAATTATTACTATGGTTGTAAAAACTTCATTTCAAAGAACACAATAGATTTTTTAATCCACATTTAATTTAACAAAAATCTGTGAAACCTCTATGAGATTAAAAAAAACTCTTTAAAATTGTCCTTGCAGGATCAATCTTTTTGTTTCACTAACGTTATTAAATTTTAGTTTGAATTGGTTTTTGTATTTGATAATGTCTATTTTTATTTCATTGTGACTGAAATATCATAATTGTTTAGTTTATAAATCTTTCTCTTTACTTTACAAGATTTATAATAAATTTTTATTTCTGTTGTACTCTTTATAATGAGTGTGTAAAGTTCAATGCATAATTATGTAAAACTATTCAATCTTTTGTTCTGGGAGTGAAATATTAAGCCTATTCAATCTTTTGTTCTGGGAGTAGAATATTAATATTTTCTATTATTAGTTTGTTTCTCTATGTAAGTTTTTCTTCCTTGTTGATTTTTGCTTTAAAAACTGGTTAGTGCATTAGCTGGTATATAAAGATTTGTATTACATATCTCACCATTGTGAAATGTAAATTTTTACTATAATGTTACAATTTTTATTTCCAAAGATATGGTGGAATAGATACTGGCAAGCAAAGCTGAGTGTAAAGACTAGTTATTCATACGTCTGAAAACTTTTTTTACTATGATGTGCATAATTAAAATAGGAGGACCTATAAGTAGAGTGATTCAGTCTGTGCACCTGCTGTTGCTATTGGAAGACTGATTTATCAGTTCTTGTTAAAGGGATGACAAAAGGATGACAGAGACTTTAGAAACAACATCACATAATATCAGACTTTACAAATGGGATTAAAAGTCTCTGGAAAGACTGCTACTCATAGAAACAGCGCATTGGGAAAATTAAAAGATACTTGCACTCTTTATGTTTTTATAGGACTATTCACAGTAGTCAAACACTATTCTTTTCTAAGTTTCTTTTTTTTTTTTTTGTAGGGGTGGGGTTGGGAGGTGTGGGCACACCCAGGAGTGCTCAGAGTTTACTCCTTGCGCCACACTCAGAGACCACTTATGTCAGATTTGGGACAACATATTAGGAGCTAGGGATCTAGCCTGGGTCAGCTGCTTGCAAGGCAAATTCCCTACCTGCCATACTTTCCAATTTGGACCACAATTCTAACTATAAGATCCTAAATCTTTGTGTAACTTTTTGTTTTTCAATAATAATGTAAGTATGTAATTCTTTTCTAGCTATTAGAATTTCTGTTGAAAAGTTTCATGAAAGTCTAATAGAAGTGCTTTACTTTCCCCCATGTATATATATATGCGAATGTATATGTATATATATGTGGGTGTGTATATATATATAATGAATTTTAATGAATATGATCTGTGGGGCTGTTTATAGCCCACCAAAATATTGACATCATAAAAGTCCCGGAAAAATAGCTCAAAGAGCTGGAATGCTTGCTTTTCATACTATAGACCTATGTTTAATTCTTAGCATATAAGACTCCCTGAACATTTGAGGAGAGCTTTTTAAGCATAACTCAGGAGTAACTCCTGAACACCACCAGATGTGACCCCAAACTAAAAAATCACAGTGAACAGCATTTCTGATTGCACTATACATAAGACTAACAGAAACTAAAAGAAAATGCAAAGTTTTCAAACGTGGAGACTAAGTAATATACTTCTGAATAACATTGGGGACAGTGAAGAAAATAAAGGAGAATATACTTCTGGAGGAATTAATCAACATAGCAATATTTTTAATCATACTATTATATAAATAGCTCTCATTCTCTCTTTCAATTCATATGCTACCGATAATTTACCAAAAATTTACCTCAATAATGATATTAATTTGCCATTTATTTCAAGTGTAACAGAGGCGCCAACCAACATTGCAGCAAAAGTACATAGAATTTTGTCACTTGTCATCCCATTGACCATCAATTTGCTCGAGCGGGTGCCAGTAATATCTCCATTTGTCCCTGTTGTGTGTTAATGTATCCAATGGTAACTGCTCATTCCAGAAACATGAAGAGCCTCAAACTGTTCATTCAGGGTTTTGACAAAGAAATCTGACCATCTTGTAGGTGGACGGACACGAGGTCTGGCGTCCCGTGGAATCCAGTTGGTAACAACTCTAGTCCAGCAGTCGTCTCTAAATAGCATTACAGTGTCCAACCCATCTGATTTTCGACGCCTTGGCAAACGAGACAGTGTCCCTGGTTCTTGACTGTCAACTCCGGATTCCTTATCTCACTTGAGTGAAGTGTGATATTCCAAGCAAGCTCTTTTGATTCCTATTTGGAATACCCAAATAGCGTTCTTGTCCTGTTTTTGTAGGGCCCAGGTCTCTGAGGCATATGTTAATGCAGGAAGAACAGTGGAGCTGAAAAGAAGTGCCCAGAAAATGGGGTTCTTTTTCCACTTAATAACTTCTCCGAGGTTCTTGAAGGCATTCCATGCTGCTCTCTTCCTCCTAATAATAGTTCTGGCACCAAGTCATTCCTCATGTTGAGTTCTCAACCCAGGTACACATAGCTGCTGCATTTGGAGATGTTCATTCCATTGAGAGCAAATGGAATGCCAGGGACTAGTTTGTTTTTAATGAAAATTGTCTTCATGAGATTCAGCTGCAGCCAACCTTTTCACACTTGCAAAGTCGTCCAGCATTTGTGCCACTTGGCTACTGTTTGGTGTTATTAAAACTATGTCATCAGCGAAGTTGAGATGGTGTAGTTGCGGACCGTCTATCTTCACTCCCATTCCTTCCAATTACAGTCCCCGCATGACATTCTCAAGGGTAGCACTGAAGAGTGTGGCTGAAATGGTACCACCCTGCAGAACGCCTCACTTTACCTCGATGATCACTTCCTTGTAGAATGGTGAAATCCTGGTGGTGAATCCGTAACACAGCTTGTGGGGTATCCTGATGTACTGAGTTTGAATGCTCTGTTTAGCTAGGGCTTCGATGACCCCTTCAGTCTCAATAGAATCAAAACCTTTCTTTAAATTAATGAATGTTAGACAGAGAGGCATCTTTAACTCTCGCGAAATTTCAATGAGCTTGCTCACCATGTGGATATGGTCGATCATGCTGAATCCTTTTCGGAACCCAGCTTGCTCGCATGGTTGTCCTTCATCTAGTGTTCTGCCTATTCTATTCAGGAAGATTCGAGTGAACAACTTGTAGACAAAGGACAACAGGCAGATTGGGCAAGAGTTGCCGATGTCATGGATGTCTACCTTCTTATACAACAGAACTACCCAGCCACTGCCACTCTCCAGGTCACTTTCTAGACACTCAGACCTAGGCTCACGCATGTGTACAGCCCCACTGAACCAGGTAAAGCAGAACTTTGTGACCTTGACTCCAGGCTCAACGGGAACTGGAAACAGAGATCCTCTGTCTACTTCCCCCAATCTCCAGTGCCCCAGGGATCACACCCAGAACCCACCCTACTGGCACCAGATAAGTACCTCATCGGCTGACCTCCACTACGTCCATTACCCAGCCAGCACCACGCTTCAGGCCACTTTCTGGAGCAAAACGGTCATGGGACACATTCCAAAACACTCAATACCGATTTTCCATAATCACCGCACCATATTTGACGGGGTTCAAATATTGTGTGAAACATGCGAACACCAGAAAGAGTGATTAGAGACTGCCCTAAAAACCTCTATTTCTCTCAAAGAGCCCAGCAAGCTAACGAGAGTATCCCGCCCGCACGACAGAGCCTGGCAAGCTACCCATGGCATAATCGATATGCCAAGAGCAGTAACAACAATGGGCCTCGTTCCCCTAACCCTGAAAGAGACTCCAATATGGCAGCGTTAAGAAAGATGAACAAGGAGAGGCTAGTAAAATCTCAGGGACAAACTAGACTGCCAAAATGAAGAAGGACTAAAATGACTGTCTGTACTTTCAGCGCACATATGCTGGCATCGGAAGCATCCCTTGAGAACCTGATAGTGCAAGCGCAGATCAAGTATGACATTGGTCTGACCAAGATGAGAAGGCATCAATCACATGATGACATTTTCGACACTGGAGAAGAACTGTTCCTCAGAATATGCAATAATAGAGGCATTGGTGGTGCTGGAGTCTTTGTCAACACAAACTTGGCGATGGGCATTGATTCATTTAAATGCCTAACAACCCAAATCAGATGATTACGCTTGAATAGATGTGGCTCACTGCTGGCAGTTTCTATTTTCATCGTCTACACACCAACATCCAACTCCAATGAAGAAGAAATTGAGACATTCTACATGGAACTGGAGACGTTCTATAAAAAAGACCACACCTTCTACAAGATCATCATTAGTGATTTAATGCCAAGATAGAACTGAGAAGGTCACCCGAAGAACTCCACATTGGGACCCACGGCCTAGAATCGAACAAACAGGGTGAGAGACTATCTAAGTTCATCATGTCGACCAAGACCATCCATGGTAACTCGCAGTTCCAACGTCGAAACGTTGGACATGGGAGTCTCCTGGTTGACAGTTCCACAATAAAATTGACCACATCATATTTAATTGATGGTTTTGCCTGAGTGGTGTCACTGTTGTCCAAAATTCCAAATGGGATCAGACCAACATCTCCTTTGTGCAAAATTCTACTTCACAGAGCAGGAGAAAGTTCTGCAAAGGTTAAGTTTAAGAAGACAACTCCCAGAATGACCAGAATGACCACCAACTGGGAGCTGTTGGCACTATTGAGTCAATGTGTGAAGATGCTGTCACTGAAAACATTGACACCTCCATCAGCACCTCCATGATTCCAAGAGGAATTCCGAGTGTGTAAAAGCCACAAACAGATTCCTGTCTTTGGAAACTCTTGAACTCATTTGCCAAAGGGGTCTGGCACAAGCCTCAGGCAATCACAAGTTAACCTCTGAACTCGCTAAGCTGTGCAGAGAAGTGATAAAGGAAGACCTCAAAGAGAGAAGAGCAGCAGTGTTGGCCCATGTGGCAGAAGCCTGGAAAAGTATTCTCAACGTTCGCCTGTCCTTCGCCAACTACAAGATGACTGCCCTCTGACATCCTGATAGATCTATCACATCTTCCAGAAGTACAATGGAAAAGGTTATCCATGACTTCTACTTGGATCTCTTTGACAGCCACGTCCACCCTGCCCACATACCAAATTTTGCAGGATGAGTATTTTGTTCCCAACATTCTCCCTTCCAAAATCTGACAGGCCATTTCATCTGTAAAGACATGTACAGCACCTGGTCCAGACAAGGTCAGACCCAAACACCTGAAGAATCTGCTGCCAGTACTCCTCAATACACTGGCTTGGCTCTTCACACGCTACCTGTCTGAATGCAAGGTTCCATCCCAGTGAAAACCAGAAGGACATAGAGTTTTAAACTTTACAAAATAAGAGCAACATACTTTAAATTAGTTGCACATAAATGAAGTTTTTGTAGCTTTTAGCAAAGAACTTTATATGATTATACAACTTTTAAAGAAATGCTTTCCATAATTTTACCTGATTTCCAATTCCTTAAACTCATCTCTTTTTCCCAGAATAGAAATATCATGACTCCTACTAATATATGCAGCTCTGATCCAGGGAGTAATCTCTATCTGAATCAAGTAATTAAGAGTAAATCTTATTCAGAAGGCTAATATGTATTTTATGAATACTCAAATCTTAGAAATGTGTGTATGGGGGGTGGGAGGGGGGCGGTGGTAAGGGAGAAGGCTGTGGTACACCTGACAGTGCTTAGGGATTACTCCCAGCCTTGTGCTAGGAAGTTGGAGAGTTACCCTTGTGCTGCTTTGGGAATCAGGTGGTGTGCTGAGGTTGCACTATGCAAGGCAATCACACTTCCTTCTCTACCATTTCTCTGGCTTCTAGAATCTGAATCTTGGATCCTTGAATATACTCCACTGCTCTGTAATGAACACTGAGTCATCTCATTTAAACCACAATGTATGAGCAGTTAGGATACATCACATTATTTCCAAAGAATTTGGAAAACTTTCTAGTCATTGTATTTTAGTACGTAATTTGAATGATTAAGTTTAAGACTGAAGTTGCAATGAGGGAAGACTTTGATTAACAAAACAATCTTCAAAACATGACAATTTGAATATTACATTGATAGCTGATAGTTGAAGTCTCAGAAACTAAATGGCTCATAAATTACTTATTGTCCTTTGGAAATATTTACTGGATTGATCTTTGAAAATTATGAACAGAAAAGTCAGAGGGCAAGAGAGAAATGGAAGGAAGGAATGAAATACATGGCAAACTTCTCTATGACAAAAGGAGATATAGTCTCAGATTCACCAAAATATGAACACAATTAAACTAACAGATTAAAATTTATCTAAATTAAAATGAGATATATACACATAGCAATTTTAACATTTTCTCCCTACTACAGAATGTTCTGGCTTCATGGTTTATAGTTAACCTTAGGATGAGATGACTTCTAATTCTCTTGGTTCAGTACATATTTTTGAAAATTGAACCAGTGATTTTTCTCTCTATAATTTGTGTTTTAGTTATTTAATTCCTAGAAAAAATAGACATTTTTGGCATTGTATACCTTATAGGAATAAAGTTCAGTTTGTCCAGATGGTTGTATGTGGAGAGTTCTTTGTGGTCATCATGTAGACCCTTCTTCAAAACAAAGGAAAAGCAGATGTTTTATCTCTAATTACTCACATAAAAACTGAAAAATATTGCTGAAAAAAACCCTCCTAAAGTGCATGAATTATTTATTTGCTTAAATATTCATTTATTGACTTTTTAAAATCACTAGGCACTCAATTTGTAAATTAACAAAGCAGTATACACAATCATTGCTGTCACAACAAGTGTGTTTACAATATGTGACATTAGTTTTGAAAAATACGAGGGTAATAAGTTTCAAAAGTTTTAAAGAAGACCATAGATAATCTTTTCTTTTAAGTCAATATAGTTATGCCATTACTCATGGAATGATTGCTATATTTACAATCATATTTTGTGAGAAACAAAAGATCAAAATTGAAAATAGAAGTGCTATTTAATTTAGCTATTTGGCTTCTAAATATGTATTCAAAAATATGAAGATTCTAATTTAAGTAACTTTGATATGTGTATATGAATTATGTACATACATATGTGTTGGAATATTTCCCCTTTTCCAGCTGCCTTCTGGAGTTTTGTCAGAAACCTTTTGTCACAGAAACCTAGCTGATCTTTGACCCGCAGATCTAAGGTGCTAGCCAGGCTTGACTTGACATTGTAGATTCCAGGCTCTGGCCCAGCCTAGTCTTTGGGATGTAAATTTCAGGTGCTGGCTAGTTTGTAATTGACATGTAGATTTCTTGCTGAAGCCCAGCCTGGTCTTTCAGCCCAAAGAAGGCTTTGGTTTTGTTTTTGTATCTTCTTTCCAGGGGGCCTAGATTAAGGGCCTGCAGATACAAGAGAATTATGTTGCCTCAATGTTCTTCCTGTAAGATCTTTTGGTGCTTTTGGTGATGTCAATGTATTGCGCCCTTTGGAAGGGCCATGATCAATAAAAGGGGTTTGGAGAGAAGGTGAGAGGGCGGAAAGGTGTAGAGAGGACCTAGAGTGTATAGAGGGAAGACTGGAATAAACTGCAAGTGAGACCAACCATCATGGCTCCGTTCCTTCCTTCTCCTGCCATATCATCGCCATCAACCCCCCCCCCCCCCGGGAAGCGGCCAGAGGCTACCGAACTCGGGTGGCGGGAGAGACAGCTGCTGCCCTAGGCCCTGTGCCTGGCTCGGTGCGGTGAGGCGTCCCTTCCCTCGCCCGCGCCTTTTCTTTTTCTTTTTATACACATATGTACAGTATATATACATACACACTGCAGTATTGTGTAAGCTAGAGAATGATTGTAAACTTCTATATGCCCATCAAGATATGAAAATAAAAGATTAAGTTCAAAATGATATTTTCTAAAATTTTAACCATTAATTTTAATTTTTGATTTTATATATACTAAAGCTATATTCATTAACTAGTTATAATAAATTAATGATACAATTTAAATGAAAAACTTACTGATCACACAATTTAATGACTCCATCTTTACATTTATATTGTTCTTTCTTCTGTAATCTTATAGTCTACATACTTAGAATCATTCACAACTCTTAATGATTCATCTATTCTTTTAAAAACAAATGTTTAGTCTTTCATCCCAACATAATTATAACTTGGAGAATTATGAAAATATGTACAAACTACTATATTTTTCTCTGATTAATTTTTTACTGAATAGTTTATGTTTGAGATACATTTGGTATCAATTTAGTTGTCTGTAGAATTACTTAATGAATTTTCACTGTTGCATGAGTTTCCATTTTGCAAATACTATGTATATAATCAAATAAATGTCAATATATAATTTTTATCATAAGATTCTGTTTTTACATTTGTTTTTGCTTCACCATTAAGAATTACTCCAGATTGAAAACAGGTTACCAGTAGAAAACTCGTAACCAATTTCTAAGAAAATCATATTGTATCTGCTAGTACAATTATATTGTATTTGCTGTTTCTAAAATTTTTAACCGTTTTTAAATGTGTCTTGCTTCAATGTATATATTATAGTCTTTATACTAGTTGACATCTACAAGTCAAATTAATTTATTTTTGTTAAATTTCATGGTATTGGAATTTCTACATGTATCAGATTTGTTTGTTCTTTTGACATATTTATGGACATCTTAATAATTGATGTGAACGTTAAAGAATGGATGTTTTAATCCCGAGATAAATGTCCAGAAGCATTACTCATTATTGACTATTGTCTCTTAAGCAGTGCTTATTGAACAGTAGTTGGGTAGGTCAATTCTTATCTTCCTATTCAAATACCTGTCCATCTGGTCTCTGTTATAGATTATCACAAAAGATTATAAAAACTGTCTCACTGATATTTTATTTTTCTGTGGAATAGTTGTCATAATCTATTTTATATCAGCCAGAGAAGCATTTAAACTTTTAACAAGACTTATTCTTTTGATTCTTATTAACTTTAATATCAGTTGTGTCAGTTTTAATGTTCCATATCCATTATTACTAGATGCCATGGCGAAGGCAGTCATTGCCAGCAGTCGCCCCCCAAAAAAACATAAACCAAAAAACAAACAAAAAAAAATTCCACTACATCCCAACTGAAATGTCAAGTATTTTGACTTTATTTTCTTCATAACAATAGCGTTCACTGAGATACCATATGTCCTGGTTTTGTACTGTGTAGTAAACAATCCCAACACTGTACAGCTTGAGATGGCAATAATTATATTAGTCACTTGTTATCTATTTGATCTGATTAAAAATAATTTTTATATACAATGAAAGCTAAAAATCTCATTTTCAAGATGATGTTCTCACCTGATGAACTTTTTTATATTGCTCATTAATTAGGAACTCAGCAGCCTCTCAGTACTAGACATTACAAGGCTCCTCAAGCTTCATTACTGCATATTGGTTGAGTTCCAGAACTATATATCTAAAAAGAATATTTATATTTATATATGACCTAGAGCTATATCACAGCGGGTAGGGCATTTGCCTTGCACATGACCCACCTGGGTTTGATTCCTCTGTCCCCCTCAAAGAGCCCAGAAAGCTACTGAGAGTATCCCACCTGCATGGCAGAGCCTGGCAAACTACCCATATGCCAAAAACAGTAATAAGTCTCACAATGGAGCCGCTACTGGTGCCGGCTCGAGCAAATATATCAACAATGGGACAACATTTACAGTGACAGTTTTATATATATGTATATATATATATGTATATACACATATATATGTGAATGAATAAATATTTGTAATATTATTTAGTTGCAGAAATAAAATATGATCCCTTCCATCTTTCAAAAGTAAGAGTATATAGATAAACATTCATAATCACCAATGTGGTTATCAAGTTGTAAATGACTTACTTCAAATGAAGAGGAAATAAAAATAGAGGAAGTGCGGCTTCTCTACATGCTCTTCACTTGCCTTATCTCTCAGGGATGTGTCTGTAGAAATTGAGAACTAAGTAGAATCTGCTATGAACACTGCATGGTATAGACGTTGTGTCTCACTAGCTCCATCAAACCAAACCTGAGAACTACTTGTTCTTTCTGACCTGGGAACTGGAGCACCTATGGTAAAGGGTTTTCTGGGAGCCATGGAATCCAGACTGGAAGGAGGCATTGCACCTTACAAGAAAGGAAAGTCAGTCAGAATTCGGACCCAGATTTCTTTTTCAGGTGTTTCCTTCCTTGAGCGTTTCAGGAGGAGGTGAACAATGAAGTAAAGCTATTTTATTTAGAGATTTTGTGGGAGGAAATAGAGAGTACAGAGTTCATAAAAGATCATGGGATTCCCTTAAGGGGAGAAACTTTGGTTTACACATCTCAGTTGGATTGACGGTCACACCAAGCCCTAAGAATGGGGAAGTGCCCGACTTGCTTTAGCAGAGTGGCTTTCTCCCGAGCTCCTCATGTTGTGGGGCTGTCTTATGGAGATAGGATTCATTGTCATGGCCTTGTGAAGGGGAAGCAGTTGAAACTTTGGTCCACCTACATATCCTTTTCATAGGCGCAGGTTCCTGCTGTAGCTTCTCGTTGGAGGTGGGTCCAGCCTGCTCTGGGATGCTGCTGGCAATAGTTAAGTTCCTATGTCAACAAAACACATTGATCCACATGCTTTTTGACTACTTTAGAGCTAGTGGCAGAGTCACTTTAAATCCCTTGATTTTATTGCTTCCCAAGAACTCTCTGTCAGCTCCCTACCACCAACCCTGTCATCAACCTGCTTACTTCAAACTGATTGATTCATGGGCTGGAGCAATAGCACAGCGGTTGGGCGCTCGCCTTTCACGCGGCCAACCCAAGTTCCATTCCTCTGCCCCTCTCGGAGAGCCGGGCAGGCTACTGAGAGTATTGAGCCCACCCGGCAAGCTACCCGTGCATATTGGATATGCCAAAAACAGTAACAGTAAGTCTCTCAATGAGAGACGTTTCTGGTGCCCACTCAAACAAATCGATGAGCAATGGGATGACAATGATATTTATTCATATATTTTCTATTTTAAATAATTATTTTAAAGAGCAAACCAATTTAAAGAAAAATTCACAAAATAGTCATAGAATAATTATATGTAAGGAACTATTCAAGTATAAAAAGTTATTAAGTAAGAGAAAAAAGGAAATTTTCCAAGTGATATATATTAGTATTGGATTGTTTACCTGAGCAGTCTGAGGAAGGACTGCCTGGCTGCCTGAAAGTAGAAAGAATTGAACTACTAAGATTTGTAATAATGTAAGCCAGAGATATTTTTCTGCAGGATATTCAATCTTCGAGTAATAAAAATTTGTTATACGATGCCAAGGTACTTGCCCTTAGGTAGTTAATATTGAAAGCAGAAGGCAGGGAAAGAGGTGGCTGAATTCAGTAGAAACTTTATTTGATAAAGGAAGGGAAGAGTAGGAAAGGTGGAGGATAGGGTATCCTTATGTATGGGATAAGTGAAAAATTATTTTTTATATATTTTTTTATTTTGAAATGGATGAGTTCTTGATATTGAGTCTAAGATATGAAAGATGCAAAGATAAAGGGGCAGGGAACAAGTAAGATGTTTGAATGGTTATCTTCTGTATATTCTGGGTGCATATTTTGGGCCCATTCTCAGGAATCTCCCTCGGGGGTACTTTTTAAAAATCTCACTCTGTCTAGTTTTCTCCTATTCTTATTTGGATGTATCAAAATGATGTCAAATTATCTTTGATACCTCAGGAAAGGCTAGGACTAATGTGAGTTAACAGAAGCCTGGAAAAATGACTGTGGAATTAAAAAATAGGACACAAAAATTAGAAAAGCACATCTTTCAGTGGTCACACACTACAAAGAATAGGCTGTATATAATGTGTTTGCAATAGTCAATAAACAAGATGAAAGAATTGCAACTAGCAAATACAATCCATACCACTTCATCTGAATTCAGTGTTGCCACATTATTTAAACTCCCTCAATTTTAATTAAAAATAACAAGGAAAATAATTATGTGCTATTAAATGAAGACATGAGTTATATAATGGGGGAAATATATTAAGAGAAAGTATTGCCCAAAAAGATAGGATGGATTTACTAGGCCAAAGTAAAATAAAAATAAAGTAAAATAAATTTTGTTTAGTAATATAGAGAAAATAATGTATCTAAGGATTTGAAGTGCACTAGTATTCTAAATTATAATATAAGGAACATGTACAAGGCTAAAATGATGCAAAGGAACTAACTGAGCGTCTTGAATTTATCAGTATATAAAATAAATTTTAAAAAGTATTTGCGCTATTGTGAGGGGTTTTAAAAGAAAGGATTCAAATACATAACCATGTAAATAAGTAGCATGTTTTATGTAAATATTCAAATAGGTTGAAAGTAAAAGGTTAGAAAAATGTACATTGTGAAAAATAACTAAAAATAAAAGTGGAGGGTGACTATTATAACAGAAAAAATGACTCTAAAATGCCTAGAGCAAAAAAATGTTGAAATAGCAATAACAAAGGCTTTAATTTTAACAATAACATTTGAACAACAACAAAAACTGTAATTTTTGATGGCTTGTTTTAACAATAAAAAAAACTTTAGTTAGCTAGCCTTTTAAAAATAACAAAAGCTTTAGTTTTTGTTGATTTATTTTTTGTTTATGTGCCAAACCTGGAAGTGCGTAGGGCACACTCCTGGCTCTGTGCTCAGGGATCTTCCTGGCAAGACTCAGGGTAGCATATAGGATGCTGTTAATCATGCTTATGTTGGCCTATCTCTCCAGCCTAAGAAACTTTATTATTATACATTTGATGATAGATTCCTATAATATGGAAGTACCATAGAAAAACAGAAGACTTAATATTCATGATAGATGAATTTGATTTGTAAGTACGTATAAAGCATTCCACTCCACAACAGCAGAATAAATATTTTTCTCAGATTCACTTGAAACATGCTTCAAGATGGACCTGATGTTAAGTCGTAACTAAGTTTAAAAAGGTTTTATATCTTATGAACTATGTTCTCAAACAATAGAATTACATTAAATTTAATACAAGAATAAAATATATTAAAAATTCAACTAAATACTAGCTAGCTAAATGACTTTATATAAAAATGGTTATGTGCCATGACCAAATAGTATTATCTCAGGAATCAAAATTTGGTTTTACTGGGGACACTAATGGTAGGAAATGTATACTGATGAAGGGACAGGTGTTGAATCATTATATGATTGAAATCCAATCATGAACAACTTTGAAACTGTGTATCTCACAGTAATTCAATTTTTTAAAAGACAGGAGTGATTTAAATATGTAAAATCAAACCAGTGTAATATATTATGACACAAAAGGTCAAAACTCATATGATCCTCTTAGTAGACAAAATAAAATTGCTTGGTTTAATCCAACAACCCTATATGAGAAATTACTTTTATATGAAAAACAAAAAAATCCAGTAAAATACAAATGATGTTAACAAGATCAGAAATATTGCAAGTACATCACTCTCAATGTTTCTATGCAACAATGTACCAGAAATTAAAGCAGAAAAATCAGAAAACAAAAGTTAAATTATATATATATATATTGTAAAAAGGGAATAAAGATCCATTTTATAGAGCATAATTACTATAGAAAATCCTGAGGAATTTACTCAGACCAAATAATAATAATAATAATAATAACACAAATGTGTTTCAGAAATGTAAAATAAATTAAACCAATATGCAAAAATTCAGTTGTATTTCTATGCACAGGAAAATGAGGACAATCATAACAAAATTAATGTAACTCATATGTAAAAGCATCAAAAAGGAAAATTTATAGGCTTAAATTAAATGATGAAGTATAAAACCAGAGGGAAAAGTACAAAAAAAATCAAAATCTTCAAGATATGATATAAAGACTTAAATAAATGAAAAGACATTTCATGTGGCTAAATTGAAAGATTTGCCATTGTTAACATTACAGTAATCCACAAATGTATCAAAAGGTCCAAAACAATGTATGTTAAAATCACAGCTGCTCTTCTTTCATCATTTTTTTCCCAAGATACATAAATTGATCCTAAAACTCTTTTTGAAAATGAGAGAAAACCAGAGGAACCTCACAAATCTTGCCTCAAGAAATAAGACAATTTAAGATAACTTGTAATTTTCTGTTTTAAGATGACAGTAAGGTCTAGAGAGATAGTACAGTGGGTTAGGTGTGGTAGGTGTTTGCCTTGCAGACAGCTGACTGATCCATATATCCCATAAAGCCTCATTTTTGAGCCTGACAAGAGTGATCCTTGACTGCAATTCCCCGAGTAAGGCCAGAGTTTCTGGGTAAGGACCCAAAACAAAAACAACACCAAAACCAAACTAACAACCCCCCATCTACCCCCTCTACAGATACTAGTACTACATAGTAGTACTGTAGCACTGTTGTCCAGTTGTTCACAATTTGCTCCAGCACGCACCAGTAAAGTCTCCATTGTGAGACTTGTTACTGTTTTTGGCAAATCGAATACACCATGGGTAGCTTGCCAGGCTCTACTGTGTGGGCAGCACACTCTTGGAAGCTTGCCGCTCTCAAAGAGATATGGAGGAATCGAATCTGGGTCAGTCGCGTGCAAGGCAAATGCCCTACCCACTGTGCTATTGCTCCAGTCCACTGCATAGTACTGTGATAAAAATAAATATTTAGGTCAATAGCTTAAAACTGAAAATGCCAAAATAAATTTATATATTGCCAACATGTTGATTTTACAAAGGTGAAAAATAAATCAGTGGATAAAAAATGTGTACAACAGATGATTTTAGGACAAAGAGCATCCATTTACAAATAACTTAAATTAGACATACATTAACTTTATTATCTTGAAATTGAGCCAAGATGATAATGAAATTATTGCAATTATATAAACCTAAAAAGAGACAATTTATGTGTATATATGCTTTAGATATACATAGGCATATATTACTATTGATAATCAGGAAATGCTTTCTTAATATGACATAAAGCACAAGTAAAGAAAGAATATATACATTGAGGGGGCTGGAGTGATAGCACAGCGGGGAGGGCATTTGCCTTGCAAGCAGCCGATATGGGTTCGATTCCCAGCATCCTATATGGTCCCCTGAGCACTGCCAGGAGTAATTCCTGAGTGCAGAGCCAGGAATAACCCCTGTGCATTGTCAGGTGTGACCCAAAAAGCAAAAAAAAAAAAAGAATATATACATTGATAAAATATTTATAAAATTGCTACACAGAACAGCATTAATATAACTTTTAAAAATGGACTATAATGGACGATTCTCAAAAAGTTAGAAATTGAGCTCCATTTGACCCAGCAATATCACTCCTGGGAATATATCCCAGAGAGGCAAAAAGGTATAGTAGAGATGACATCTGCATTTCTATGTTCATTGCCGCACTGTTTACAATAGCCACAATATGGAAAAAAACAGAGTGCCCAAAAACAGATGACTGGTTAAAGAAACTCTTGTATATCTACACAATGGAATACTATGTAGCTGTCAGAAAACACGAAGTCATGAAATTTGCATATAAGTGGATCAAGATGGAAAGTATCATGCTGAGTGAAATGAGTCAGAAAGAAAGAGACAGACATAGAAAGATTGCACTCATATGTGGAATATAAAGTAGCTGAGAGGTACAAGCTTACAATGTTGCAATTTCTGGCAGATATTTCTCTGGACTTAGATACTAAAATAATAAAATACAGAAATCCAAAACCATGCGGGTGCTTGTGCGGCCTCTCGATCTCATATCTCTTCATTCTCATCAATGGAAAACAAATTATCAAATGCTTTCTTTTCAGCAGGTCGACTTTAGGGGGGAGAAACTCCAAATCAATAATAGTGAATTTTTTGTTGAAATATTGAATGAAATCAAAGTAAAGTAAAGTGAAATTTACCAGTTACACATGCGGGGTGGGGGGCTGGAGAGGTGGGGGGGAGGTATACTGTGATTCTTGGTGGTGGAATATGTGCACTGGTGAAGGGATGGGTGTTCAAGCATTGTATAACTGAGACTTAAACCTGAAAGCTTTGTAACTTTCTACATGGTGATTCAAAAAAAGAATAAATTAATAAAAAAAAGTATAGAGAGAGTCCCAGAGGCACACAAACCAAGTTCAGATCCCAGCGGCTTATTGCAGAAATGCCTCTAGACTGTGAACTAAGCTACGGCCTCATGCTGCCCTAGGAAGAAAAGGTTTTTGTCCCTTGACCTTTCCTTTCGGTGGTGGCAGCGTGCCATGGCCATGATTCATATCCCATTGGATGGAGGTACGAATTTGCAGTGACAGGGTGTGCAGGAAATTTTGGGATGGGAGGGCGGTACCGTGCTCCTCCCTGCTCGGACAAGATCCCAATGGCCACCCACAAATGGCTCCTCTGCTTCTGAACAGCCATGATCTCAGAAGCACACAAACCAATTTCAGAACCCAGCAGCTTCTGCCAGAAATCACTCTGGACTTAATTACTGAAATGCCCTCCCTCCCTCCCTCCCTCCCTCCCTCCCTCCCTCCCTCCCTCCCTCCCTCCCTCCCTCCCTCCCTCCCTCCCTTCCTTCCTTCCTTCCTTCCTTCCTTCCTTCCTTCCTTCCTTCCTTCCTTCCTTCCTTCCTTCCTTCCTTCCTTCCTTCCTTCTTTTATTCTTCCCTACCTTCATATTTACTCCCCTCCCTCCCTTTAACCTTTACTCCATCCCTATCTCCTTTCTTCCTTGCTGCTTGCATATGACTGATCACTTATCCCCACACTTTTGTTAGAGAGGCTTTCCATATTGTACCTCATATTTTTACTCTTGTATCAATGATTAACTGTTACCAGTGGTTAACTTATCAATGATAAGGTGTCTCTATAAATTCTTTTTTCTCTTTTCGGGCCCAGGAATGCACAGGGGTTACTCCTGGATCTGCAATCAGGAATTATTTCTGGCAGTGCTTAAGGGACCATATGGGATGCAGGGGATTGAATTTGGGTCTGCCACATGCAAGGCAAACACGCTACCTGCTGTACTATGTCTCTGGCCTCTATGAACTCTTAATTCTAGAATATGGTATTTTATCTATAAATATAAATGAAGTGAAAGAGCATCCCTTTATCCCCACACCCATGCCAGCACTGGTTGCTTTTGTTCTTTTGAATGTGTGCCAGTATCTGTGGTGTGAGATGATACCTCATTGTTGTTTTGATTTGCATCTCCCTGATGACTAGCGACATGGAGCATTTTTTCATGTGCCTTTTGGCCATTTGTATTTCTTTTTTGAGGAAACTTCTGAAATGCCTCCTAGAACAGCCTTTCTGGAAAACAATGTGGACAGTCCTTCAAAAACTAGAAATTGCGCTTCCATATGACCCCACAATACCACTTCTGGGAAGTTACCCCAAGGATACAAAAAAAGCACAGTAAAAATAACATCTCTACATGTATGTTCATTGCAGCACTGCTCACAATAGCCATAATCTGGAAACAATCCAAATGCCCTAGAACAGATGACTGGTTACAGAAAATTTGGTACATCTACACAAAGGAATACTATGCAGCTGTTAAGAAATATGAAGTCATAAAATTTGCTTATAAATAAATATAAATGGAGGTTATCATGCTAAGTGAAATGAATCAGAAAGAGAGGGACAGACATAGAAGGGCTGCACTCATTTGTGGAGTATAGAATAACATCACATGAGGCTGACACCCAAGGACAGTAGGTACAAGGGCCAGGGGGGATTGCCCCATAGCTAGAAGCCTGCTTCATGAGCAGAGGGAGAAGGCAGGTGGAATAGAGAAGGGATCACTAAGAAAATGATGGCTGGAGGAATCAGTCGGGATGGGAGATGCATGCCGAAAGTAGATAATGGACCAAATATGATGGCCTCTCAGTGTCTGTGTTGCAAGCCATAATGCCCAAAAGCAGAGAGATAGTATGGGGAATATTGTCTGCCATGAAGGCAGGGGGTTGGTGAGGAAGGGGGGGTGTACAGGGGATATTGGTGGAGGGGAATGTGCACTGATGGAGGGATGGGTGGTTGATCATTGTGTGATTGTAACCCAAATATGAAAGCTTGTAACTGTCTCACAATGATTCAACATATTTCATGAATAAAAATAAATAAAGTACTCCAAAATGCTACAACATGCATGAAATTTGAAAATATTTTGTGGATCCCAAATCCTATAAAATCAAAAGAAAAGAAAATATTGTCATAAGTCGAAGTAGACATAACAAAAGATTAAATGATTTTATTTATAAGAACTATACATAATAAATAAATCCAAAGAGGATACAGATTAATGGTAGTCAAAGTATGAACCAAGTGTTTAAGGGAAAGTAAAGAATTTGTGATTATTTTCAATTTTCACAAGAAGTTTTGAGATGTTAGGAAGTGAATTTATAAAGATTGCATTACCTGTTACCTAACGCATTTTAGAATTTTAACTCACATATCAAGCAATGTATTCAAAGAAAGAATTGAAAATATATATTATTCTCAGATTCTTAAGCGATATAGAAATGAAATGATATTAAGATACAGAGATGTAATTTTATTTTGCTTACATAGTGGGTCACACTGGGATCACTCATGGCTCCCAGGTGCCTGAGATGTCTATGTGCAAGGCAAGTCCCTTACCTGCAGTATTTTATCTCCAGGCCCCAGAAATGTCACTAAAGATGCATACTAGAGGTTCTATAGGTTTTTTTACCTAAAGTAAGACTTTAGTTTTACCTAAAGTAAAACTACATATATGTTGCATATTCCCTCTTGAATGTCAACATTTAAAAGTCAAGAGAAAATGGGAGAAAAAACATATTCACTCAAGGTCTAGCAACTTGAGAAAGTGAATGATTCATGTGCCAACAAATTTTGTGACTGCATGATGATTATAAGAATCAGATTTTTTTTTAAAGAAATAGCATTTTGAAGAAAGGTGGGTTACAGACGTGGATATCAGTGTGATCAATGAATTCACTTGAAATTCTTCTAATATAATTGTAAATAAATGTATCTGATTAAGATTGCTAGCGTCCTCCTTCAGAAAAAAGTAGGTTAATGTTCTTAATAATTTTAACCATTCTTTACCCAATATGTTTTCTGGTTTTTAATATTCAATTCAACTCTTAATTGGGAGAGGTGTTTCAAGATGATTTTTACTTTTCTAGACAGTAGTGAATAAAGATGATGATTTAAAAATAATGCATTTAGGGGTTTGGAGGAACTTTCCTCAAGATAGTCGAAGCCATCTATCACAAGCCTACGGCAAGCATTATCATCAACGGGGAAAAACTAAGGGCCTTTCCTCTGAGATCGGGCACAAGACAAGGATGCCCACTCTCACCACTCCTCTTCAATATAGTACTGGAAGTACTTGCGATAGCTATTAGACAAGAAAAAGAGATTAAGAGCATCCAGATAGGAAGGGAAGAAAGCAAACTCTCACTATTTGCAGACGACATGATACTATATCTAGAGAAGCCTAAAACCTCTACTAAGAAACTCTTAGAAACAATAGACTTATACAGTAAAGTTGCAGGCTACAAAATCAATACCCAAAAATCCATGGCCTTCATATATGCAAACAATGAGGCAGAGGAAAGGGACATGAAAAAAGCAATCCCATTCACAATCGTGCCCCAGAAAATCAGGTACCTCGGAATCAGCTTAACCAAGGAAGTAAAAGACCTTTACAAAGAAAACTACATAACGCTACTCCATGAAATCAAAGAGGACATGAGGAAGTGGAAACATATACCCTGCTCGTGGATAGGGAGAATCAATGTTGTCAAAATGGCAATACTCCCTAAAGCATTATACAGATTCAATGCGATCCCTATAAGTATACCCATGACATTCTTCAAAGAAATGGATCAAGCAATCCTAAAATTCATATGGAATAACAAACGTCCAAGGATAGCTAAAACAATTCTTGGGAAAAAGATGATGGGAGGCATCACCATCCCCAACCTCAAACTTTACTACAAAGCAGTAACAATTAAAACAGCATGGTACTGGAACAAAGGCAGAGCCGTAGACCAATGGAACAGGGTGGAATATCCCTACACACAACCCCAAATGTATGACCATCTAATCTTTGATAAGGGAGCAAGAGATGTGAAGTGGAGCAAGGAAAGCCTCTTTAACAAATGCTGCTGGCACAACTGGACAACCACATGCAAAAAAATGGGTTTAGACCTTGACCTGACACCATGCACAAAAGTCAGATCAAAATGGATTAAAGACCTCAACATTAGACCACAAACCATAAGGTACATTGAAGACAAGGTCGGCGAAACCCTCCACGATATTGAAGATAAAGGTATCTTCAAAGGTGACACGGAACTAAGCAATCTAGTAAAAACAGAGATCAACAAATGGGACTACATTAAACTAAAAAGCTTCTGCACCGCAAGAGATACAGTGACCAGAATACAAAGACTATCCACAGAATGGGAAAGGATATTTACACAATACCCATCAGATAAGGGGTTGATATCAATGGTATATAAAGCACTGGTTGAACTCTACAAGAAGAAAACATCCAACCCCATCAAAAAATGGGGTGAAGAAATGAACAGAAACTTTACCAAGGAAGAAATACGAATGGCCAAAAGGCACATGAAAAAGTGCTCTGCATCACTAATCATCAGAGAGATGCAGATCAAAACAACTTTGAGATACCACCTCACACCACAGAGACTAGCACACATCCAAAAGAACAAAAGCAACCGCTGTTGGAGAGGATGTGGGGAGAAAGGGACCCTTCTTCACTGCTGGTGGGAATGCCGACTGGTTCAGCCCTTCTGGAAAACAATTTGGACGACTCTCAAAAAATTAGATATTGAATTCCCATTTGACCCAGCAATACCACTGCTGGGAATATATCCCAGAGAGGCAAAAAAGTACAATCGAAACAACATCTGCACATGTATGTTCATCACAGCACTGTTTACAATAGCCAGAATCTGGAAAAAACCCGAATGCCCCAGAACGGATGACTGGTTGAGGAAACTTTGGTACATCTATACAATGGAATACTATGCAGCTGTTAGAAAAAAGGAGGTCAAGAATTTTGTAGTCAAGTGGATGGGCATGAAAAGTTTCATGCTGAGTGAAATGAGTCAGAAAGAGAGAGACAGACATAGAAAGATTGCACTCATCTATGGTATATAGAATAACAGAGTGGGAGACTAACACCCAAGAACTGTAGAAATAAGTACCAGGAGGTTGACTCCATGGCTTCGAGGCTGGCCTCACGTTCCGGGGAAAGGTCAACTCAGAGAAGCGATCACCAACTACATTGTAGTCGAAGGCCATGTGGGGGAAGGGAGTTGCGGGCTGAATGAGGGCTAGAGACTGAGCACAGCGGCCACTCAACACCTTTATTGCAAACCACAACAGCTAATTAGAGAGAGAAAACAGAAGGGAATGCTTTGCCACAGTGGCAGGGTGGGGTGGGGGGGAGATGGGATTGGGGAGGGTGGGAGGGACACTGGGTTTACGGGTGGTGGAGAATGGGCACTGGTGAAGGGAAGGGTTCCAAACTTTGTATGAGGGAAGTATAAGCACAAAAGTGTATAAATCTGTAACTGTACCCTCACGGTGATTCTCTAATTAAAAATAAATAAATTTTAAAAAAAATAAATAAAAAATAAAAAAAAATAATGCATTTAACTAAAAATTTTAGGTAAAAAGAAGAACATTGCATATGGGACAAATAAAATCTTAAATGAAATGTAAAATATAAATTTAGTAATCCAACCAATTTTTACACTAAATGTGAATGTTCCTACTAATGCATTTGGAAAACACAAACTTAATATATAGAAAACATGGCCAAAGTAAATGATGTCTCCAAGAAACCTATTTTAAATGTGCCCAGATATCATTGTATCACTGGCATCCCATTGTTCATCGATTTATTCAAGGGGGTGCCAGTAACGTCTCCATTCGTCCCAGTCCTGAGATTTTCGCAGCCTCTCCTTATTCATTTTCCCAATGATTGGAGGCTCACTCAGGGTTAGGGGAATGAGGCCCATTGTTGTTACTGTTTTTGACATATTGAGTATGCCACAAGGAGCTTGCCAGGCTCTTCCATGTGGGCGGGATACTCTTGGTAACTTGCTGGGTTCTCTGAGAGGCATATATCTTTCCCTCTATGATTTTATGGAAAATGAGTAGGGAGTGTCTTATGATGTGTGACATAACAGGCTCTTTTCAGGGTCAGGGCTATGAGACCTGTTATTTGTTACTGTATTTGGATTTGGCATATAGAACATGCCATGGGGTGCTTGCCAGGCTCTTCCATGTGGGTGGGATACTCTCAGTAGCTTGCCTGGCTCTCGAGTGGTGTGTGTGTGTGTGTATATATATATACATATATATATACACACATACATATATATGTATATACATATATATGTGTGTGTATGTATATACATATATATGTATATTCATATATATATACACACACACATATATATTTCCCTTTATGATGATGTGTCATGCCGCCGCGTGGTCCAGGAATATGTTCATTCACTTATGAGGCTCAGCTCCAGGAGAAGCAGCTGTGAGTTCTGGAGGGTGGCCGATGAAGAGATTATCTGGCACTGGCAGGAGGTGGTTTATGGGTGTGACTCTTGGGTCACCAGATATTGGGGGAAGCAGGAAGAGGATCTCTGCTCCAGGGTGCTGTTGAGCCCAGTGTCCAAGATCACAAAGTTCCGCATTACCTGGGTTCCCTGGGTCTTTGCTCATGAGTGAGGCTTGGACTGAGCATGTGGAAAGCAGCCTGGAGCATGGCAGCGGTTGAGTAGTGGAGGTCGACTGCCAGGGCTGGGTCCCTTGGGGCAGGAAAGGCTCTAACCTGTCCCTTCTGGGGCACCCCTGGTGCGGAGTTCGGTGGCATGATCATGGGAGCCTCATTTAATGCTCCCTTCCGGGAGAAGCAGCTGTGAGTTTGGAAGCCGACCACCACTATGCCCAGATATGTTAAAATTAAATAATGTGAGAAGGTGTATCATAACCTAAGAGTGATATATGTATCCTAAGGACAGTATTATTGACTGACTGTAATTCAATGAGACAAAATAAGTCTTGACAACAGGAATGTTCCCAGAAATTGCAGGAGACACTTTGCAATAATAGATTATTAATATAGAAGATATGAGTCCTAATGTTTATGCAATAAATTATAGAGCATAAAAACCACATTAAACAAATATGGTATGCCAAACAAGAGAAAAGTAAGGAATCACATTCATGCTTTAAAATTTAAGCACTACTCTACTATTAGTTGGTTTAGTGAGAGTTGACAGGAAATAATTACATAGGAAACATAAACATTGTTGAACAATGTTAGTTTTTTGTTTGGCCTTATTTGTTTAATTTGGGAAAAAAATCTGGCACTGTTCAGGGTTCACTCCTGACTCTACGCTCAGGGATCACTCCTGGTGGTGCTCAGGGGACCACAATAAATACCAAGGATGGAACTCAGGTCCGTTTCAGTGTCTTACCAACTATACTATCTCTCCAGACCTTAAGTGTCATTTAAAGTTAGCAATAGCAAAGTGCACATTCTTTTTTTTAATTTTTTTAAATTTTTTATTCTTTTATACAATCACCATGTGGAAAGTTACAAAGCTTTCAGGTTTAAGTCTCAGTTATACAATGCTTGAACACCCATCCCTTCACCAGTGCACATATTCCACCACCAAGAATCACAGTATACCTCCTCCCTCACCCCCATCTCCCCAGCCCCCCACCCCGCATGTGTAACTGGTAAATTTCACTTTACTTTCACTTTACTTTGATTACATTCAATATTTCAACAAAAAATTCACTATTATTGATTTGGAGTTTCTCCCTCCTAAAGTCGACCTGCTGAAAAGAAAGCATTTGATAATTTGTTTTTCATTGATGAGAATGAAGAGATATGAGATTGAGAGGCCGCACTAGCAGCGGCACAGGTTTGGATTTCTGTATTTTAGTAACTAAGTCCAGAGAAATATCTGCCAGAAATTGCAACATTGTAAGCTTGTACCTCTCAGCTACTTTATATTCCACATATGAGTGCAATCTTTCTATGTCTGTCTCTTTCTTTCTGACTCATTTCACTCAGCATGATACTTTCCATCTTGATCCACTTATATGCAAATTTCATGACTTCGTGTTTTCTGACAGCTACATAGTATTCCATTGTGTAGATATACCAGAGTTTCTTTAGCCAGTCATCTGTTTTTGGGCACTCTGTTTTTTTCCATATTGTGGCTATTGTAAACAGTGCAGCAATGAACATAGAAATGCAGATGTCATCTCTACTATACCTTTTTGCCTCTCTGGGATATATTCCCAGGAGTGGTATTGCTGGGTCAAATGGAGCTCAATTTCTAACTTTTTGAGAATTGTCCATACTGTTTTTCAAAAGGGCTGAACCAGTCGGCATTCCCACCAGCAGTGAAGGAGAGTCCGTTTTTCCCCACATCCATGCCAACACCGGTTGCTTTTGTATTTTCGGCTGTGGGACAGTCTCTGTGATGTGAGATGATATCTCATTGTTGTTTTGATCTGCATCTCCCTGATGATTAATGATGTTGAACATTTTCTCATGTGCCTCTGAGCCATTCGGATTTCTTCTTTGGGAAAATTTCTGTTCATTTCATCACCCCATTTTTTGATCGGGTTGGCAGTTTTCTTCTTGTGGTGTTCAACCAGTGCATTGTATATCCTTGTTATCAACCCTTTATCAGATGGGTACTGCGTAAATATCCTTTCCCATTCTGTAGATTGTCTTTGTATTTTGGTCACTGTAAGCTTCTTAGTTTGAGTTAGTCCCATTTACTTATCTCTGTTTTCACTTGCTTGTCCAGTGGCGTGTCAGCTTTGAAGATACCGTTGGCTTCAATGTCGTGGAGGGTTTTGCCGACCTTGTTTTCAGTGTACCTTAGGGATTCTGGTCTGATGTTGAGGTCTTTTATCCATTTTGATCTGACTTTTTTACATGGTGATAGGTGGAGTTCTAAGCCCATTTTGTTGCATGTAGCTGTTCAATTTTGCCTGCACAATTTGTTAAACATGCTTTCCTTGCTCCACTTCACATTTCTTGCTCCCTTATCAAAGATTAGATGATCATATATTTGGGGGTGTGTGTCAGAGTATTCAACCCTGTTCCATTGGTCTGCAGCTCTGCCTTTGTTCCAGTACCATGCTGTTATAATGACTACCACTTTGTAGTAGAGTTGGAAGTTGGGGAGGTTGATTCCTCCCCTTTTCTTTTTCCCAATAATTGCTTTAGCTATTCGTGGGGGCTTATTGTTCCATATGAATTTCAGGAGTGCTTGCTCCATTTCTTTGAAGAATGTCAAGGGTATCCCTATAGGGATCGCATTGAATTTGTACAATGCTTTGGGGAGAATTGCCATTTTGACAATATTAATTCTTCCAATTCATGAGTAGGGGATGTCTTTCCATTTCCTCGTGTCCTCTTTTATTTCCTGAAGAAGCGTTTTGTAGTTTTCATTATACAAGTCCTTTACCTCCTTTGTTAAGCTGATTCCGAGGTACTTAATTTTTTGAGGCGCAATTGTGAACGGGATTGCTTTTCTCATGCTAGCTAATAAGGACTGTGTGATAAACTCACCTTACAGTATTGTATGAGACCTGCTGCGGAGGTACAGATTGGAGTGATAGCACAGCGGGTAAGGCATTTGTCTTGCACGAGGCCGACCCTGGTTTGATTCCTCCATCTGTCTTGGAGAGTCCGGCAAACTACTGAGAGTATCCCGCCTGCATGGCAGAGCCTGGCAAACTACCCATATTTGTTATGCCAAAAACACTACTAAGAGGTGTCACAATGGAGACGTTACTGGTTCCTGCTCGAGCAAATCAATGAACAACGGGAAGACAGTGCTACAGTGCAGTGCTACAGTATTGTATATCAAGCCCATTTATATATTAGCAGCAAGGAAAAATATTTTACAATAAACAGTAAAATATAAGAACTTTAGCAGTTTACTTTTAAAGACTATCTAAGGTATATAGTATTGGCATCTTTCAGGCACTAACTGCAGAAAAAAATCAACTTAAATTCTATACACAACTAGACAATCTTATAAAATTTAGCCTAAAAATTTGGATCTATTTTGGAAAAAAAAAACTGACAAAAATCCATTGCCAGTAAATAGACCTAAACTAAAATCAAATTAAAAGCTGAACTTCAAAGATTTTTCAGCTATATAAAAATCCACAAAATAGCAATTTTGCTTTAAGAAGGAAAAGAAAATAGTAAAACGATTATGGAGCACTCTTACATGTGCTGACCCCAGTTCTATCCCTGGTATCTCATGCTTCCCTGATTGCCACAAAGTGCATTTGTGAAAACCTCGTAAGCACCACTGGGTTGCTCTGGGGGGTAATTCTAGGCACACTGGGTAAGCGACACTGCCTTCTCAAGCACTAGTAATGAATTGCTGAGCCACTTGGAGGAGGACCTGTGGGCATAACTGCAGGGCACATAGACAACACTTGAGGTGCTGGAATCAAAATATTCAGTTTTTTGAGGAGCTTGAGAATGACAGGTCATGAGTGATCTTTGACGTTTTGAATAAACTCACTGGTGAGCCGGAACCCAGCTTTTATACTTCGGAAGATCTTGTAATTGCTGCTTCAATTTGTTTCCATGACTGGTAAGTTTAGGTCTTCTTCTTCTTCCTCAAATTCACATCAAGAAACTATGAGATTTATGAGTCATCTGTTTCAGAAGTTTGGATAATTCTAAAATGCGTTCATTGTTTTTTTTCCTCTGAGGAAGTCCCCAGGCAACAGTTTGGGAACCCCCATTCCCCAAGTACACACAAGTTCACACACAACTCCCAAATTCTCCCAGAAAGAACTACCAAAATGTAGTCATAAAGAAATAATGAAGACCTATATGAGGAAGGAATTATGTGAAAGTAAGAAATAACATTTTGAGTAAAGTAGAAATATTCTTCTCAATATGGGGTCCTCAGATACTGCTCTATGCACCACCTGGGAATTTGATAGAAATGCCAATTCTTCAGTCTTACATTTAAAAAATGCTCTTTTAAAACATTTATTATTTTAACAAACCCTTCAGTGAGTCTGATGTATATGATAGTGAATAATGATTGAAGTAGAGTTGGTAAAGACATATTCTTTTTGTCTCTCACAATAACTTGGGCAGAATATTATATGTTATAGAGGGTTAATCTGTATCAAGTACTGCTCTGACAGATAAAAAGACGATAGCCAACAAGTAGCTATTTCTAACCTCGGATTTCTCATTAACACAGTTGAAAATCCTTGCTAATTAGCAAAATGACCTCAGTATTTAGGAGGTCACAATTCATGAGCCAATGCTCCCCCCCATCTAAGAAATTTTTCCCTAGATACACTAATTCTTGCTTTCAAAAATTCCATATTACATTCTTAACATAGTTAGCTACTTTACCCTCTATTATTAGAAGAGTTAACTTCTAAATTCTGCTAACCCCCTTTTAGTTTAATTAAAACATAATTCAGAAGGTCTTTAGAAGCATCCTGGTTGAATTTATTAAGTTTATAAAATAGCTCAAGGGGCTACTTGACCGTTGATGCAAAGTTTGAAGTCAGGTAGTTGTGAATAACAATAGTAGTAGGCATTGAAACAATGCCTGTGAGTCAGATTCTGTTTGGAAGGCCATAGTGAGTTTTACAAAGCCCTTGTACATAGTATTTAACTGAGCTTTATGTGAGAAATCTAAGACATCTAGAAGTTACATGTTTTTCTTTTTTTTTATGTTCTTTTCTTTCTTTTTTTTTTTTTTTTTGGAGGAATGCTTTGAAGACACTCTCACTGGTTCTCAGGGCTTTGGCTCTTTGATTATGAGTTACTTCTGGCAGTGCTCTGGAAACTTTATAGGGTGTTGAGGGTTGAACCTAGGTTTGCTGCTTGCAAGGCAAATACTCTACCCATTGAACTATTGCTCTGGCCCATATATTTTTTTTAAGAACATAGAAGAGAGGGACCAGATGGAGCACATCCAGATGTGCTCAGGGCTTAATTCTGTCTCTATGCTCAGAGATCATGCCTGGCTGGGTTTGGGGAACCCTTCAGGATGCCTGGAATAAAACCAGGGTCAGTCACATATATTGCAAGTGCCCCATTTACTATACTATTTCTCCAGCCTCTTACTTTCATCACTTAAGTTTATAGCTCTTTCTGTTTTCAATTCTCAGAAGATTTTAATGGCAAATGATACTAGCCTCAGGGTTGTGGATTGTGAGATTACTAAGTTTTCAAATGAATTACAAATGGAGAACTGAAAGATTACACACACATGGTGAAATTACTAAAATTATTTAGGTAAGAAGCAATGGAGATTTAAACAGTGCTTTAAGAGGACTTTAAAGGAGGAATAAGAAAGAAATAAGGGGACATATTAGTTTCCATATTATAGCAGGTAGAATTGAAAGAAAAGGAGACACTGGAAGTGACTACGGGCCTCCAGGTCTGTAAGCAATAGATGAATGGTGACATTACTTGAAGATCTGAAATAAGTTCTCCCTGCCACCTCTGTCTTGGGAGTCACTAATAGAACACCTGCTTCCACTCCTGAAAAATCACAAAATGAAATGAGCTTACTTTGAAATAACTTTCAGCTTTGAAATTTGATATTACAAAAATAGATTTGAAATAAAAATAACAGTGACAACTACCTGACATGTAAGGAATCCATAAATCTTAACAATAGTAATGAGTTAAAAATATTCCTCTATAAAATCCCTATATATTTTAACATGGTATTTATAGACATATAAATACAGAACAAAAATTTTACATGAGGCAATTGATTCATTTGTCCCCTGTAGCAATTTGATGACCTTTAGCTTGCTGGCTTTCATGTTACCCAGCATGAATAATTTTGTTAGATCCTATTTTACATTTGGGCACATCTTCCAGTATGCCTGCTCATAGGCTTTGTTAAGTGCTGAGTGAAGCACTAACAACCCTTACTGAATAGCAATAAAAACTATTCTAATTTCCTTGGAAAATAGCTTAAATTACTCTTCTCTTTCGCACTTCCTTTGGGCAATGTGTGTTAAAATCCGTGACACCATCAATAAATACAGTAAGAGAAAAAAGGCTGACTGAAAATAAAGATGTATCAAGGTATAGATTTTTTTTTCTCATAATTTGGCATCCTTCCATTTAACTTTCTAAATTATCTTCAAAATTTACATAATATAGAATGTGATCACTTTGGAGAGCATGTTTGCATGTTTTCTTCAGTGATATATATGTATATATATGCATATACACATATACATCAGGTTATAATTACAAACTTTAGAGACACATTACTGTCACCTTTATTCCATGGCTGTCTTTTTTCTCATTCTTCAATAACTCTGTTGTTAGTGGAAATTTTCTTTTATCAAATTGCTATTATTTTGTGAAGTAGTTTCACTTATTAAAGTATTAATAATTTATGAATGTGTAAACATTTATCAGTTTTAGCAGTACATTGTTATTCCCTCTACTCTGTAGCTCTCCATATATCACTGTGACAAAAGATTTGCCTGATATTGTCTTTCAGTTCCCGTTCTGGCTATTTAATGAATTTCTTTATTCACCATAAAACTACAAAGTTATTTATGATTGGGTTTCAGGCATGTGGTGTTTCAACACCAGTCCCTTCACAGGTGTCCACTCTTCTCCACCAATACCCCCACCCCAATTTGCTCCCACCCACCAGTTTGCTTCTACAAGAGGCTCATATATATATGTATACATATAAACATATATATATATGTACTGTGGTTTAAAGTATTGTTGTGGATAGGGTTTTATACAGAACACTTTTCCACCTTTCAGCAGTACCTCCTTCTCCCAGTTGTGCACCTTCCTCCACCATAGATGTTATCCTCTCCCTTTCCTATCCTCCAGCCTCTTTGATTGGCACATTCATGCTAAATACCAGTTCTCATGCAGTTCTCATGCTGTGTTCATGGCATCTGGATATTTGTTATATCTCCATTATGTTTCTTTATATTCCCCATAGGAGAGAGCATTCTGTGTCATATATATCCCTCTCACACAGAGCATTTTCAAAGAACTAGCCTGTCATATCTCATACTATTTATTTAATCCTACTCAAATTATAAGCATTTCTCTTCAATCTTTACTTTGACACTCTCCTCAACATAACTTTCCACCAACAAAGGGCAATATGTACTGCCTGTATAATTTCTTTTACATTCTGCCCTCTGTCTAGAATTTTTTTTTTTGCTTTTTGGGTCACACCCAGCAATGCACAGGGGTTACTCCAGGCTCTGCACTCAGGAATTACCCCTGGCAGTGCTCAGGGGACCATATGGGATGCTGGGTATCGAACCCAAGTTGGCCGCATGCAAGGCAAATGCACTACCCACTGTGCTATGGCTCCAGCCCCTCTTTTTTTTTTTTTTTACTATCTTCAAGGGACCAAAGTGTCCATTATTTTTATTTTTTTAAATTTATTTTATTGAATCACCAAGTGGAAAGTTACAAAGTTCTCAGGCTTATATCTCAGTTACATAATGATCAAACACCCATCCCTTCACCAGTGCCCCTATTCCACCACCAATAAAAACAAAAACAAAACAGAAACAAAAGCAAAAACAAAACAAACAAAAAACAAAAAAGCAGTATACATCCCACCACTCACACCCCAACCCCCCCCCTCATGCGTGAGTGATAATTTCACTTCCTTTTCTCTTTACCTTGATTACATTCCAGATTTCAACACACAACTCACTATTGTTGTTAGAGTTTCAAAACAGACTCACTATTTTTGTTGGAATTTATCCCCCAAGAATACAGCTCTATTAACAAGGAAATATTTGATAATAAGTTTTCCACTGATGAGAATAAAGTGATAAAATGGTTTACAATTTCTGTATTATAGTAATTAAGTCCGCGAAGATTTAAGTTGGAAAATGAATCATTTCCCTTCCTGGAACAGCATGTAGCCAAAGTTAGTTCACAGTCTCCATACATGGGTGCAAGCACTTGCTGGAACCCCAAATCCTAAAGCTGTCTCTGGTTCCCGCTCGTTCCACATCCATCGGCTGTGCAGAGGCACGGGCACCCAGGCCGAAACCCAGCCGGAGCCGAGCACCCCCTCTTTCATTTCTTATCTAACGCCTGCAAACTTTTAAAAGCACTTGAGATTCCCATCTTCTGTAACTCCTCTCTGGCCTATTCTATAATTCTGGTCTATTGTACAGTTCTGTTGAATTGAATTACATTGTATGATAACAATTCTTGTATAATAGAATTAAGTAAATGATGATAAATATAAATATATCCATTAATTTGGTACATTAATTTCACTTTTTCAGTTTTTTTATCCAAATTAGAGTTTTCCTCCATAGCAATAAAAACTGTGTACTTTAACCATTTCGGATTTTACAGCTTATGGGGAAATTTTATGATTTGTACATATATTATTATTTTGGTTCCCCTACTGCATTATAACAACAGCCCAATATCATATGCCCAGTGTAGTATGCCTATTTCCTTAATGAACCATTTTTTTCATTTTTAACAGAACTATAAACACTATTATGTTTATAAAAAGTGTAATGAATTTATAGAGTTAAATATAGTGCTACACAATAAGCTACATAAAAGTTTCAGTGAGGTTTTGGGGTATAGCTCAAAGGGGTGAAATGTGAGAGGTTTTGAGTTTGCATGTGAGATGTTCGAGTTCAGTCCTTGGCACCACATGGCATCTGAGCACCACACCAAGTGTGACTCCCCTCCAAGGGAACAAATAAGTAAATAAAGTCCCTGTTATATGCAGTAAGATTTCTTTTTCTGTTGCATACCTAGAGGGGGTTGTTGTATATCTGGTTTGACTCTAGAATTTGATTTTATTCTAGGTCTAATCCAAAATTTAAACATCAACCTTTAGTAGGGGAAACAAAAGGGAACTATTCTGGTTATAAAATGCAGAAGAGAAAGAACACAAAGTCAACCTTCTATTAGCATTTTCTTTATATCATCTTATCTCTTAACATTCTGTTGATTAAAGCTTGTTATTAGGAGCATGAAGAAGCACCAATTCAAGAGCACGAGACCAAAACAAGAATGTGAGTTTGAACATGTACATAACTCCTTCCGGGGAAAAAAATAATTCACTTTATTAGAAGGGAAACAGACAAAGAAAGCTGATTTCTTGTCAATTCTGCCATCCTATAGCTTATAGTTACTTTAGGGTAACTGGTAAATTAAGATATAATTAAAACACAATAACGAGAGTGAAATTTTAATACCCAAAGTGGTTTAAGGACATTTATTAATGTGTATTTCATTAATAATTATTAATGTTTACTAATATGTAACTATTAAATTTTCTAGAACTTATTCATAGAATAGAAAATGTAAACACTGATTTAAATCTTTTTTGCCAACTGGATGTCCCTGGCAGAAGTCAAACTCGACATTTGTTAAAATTAAGCAAATCATAATTAATTTTAATTTTTTGAGAATAATGTTCTCATAACACCAAACATTAGCCAAGCGGCACAAATACTGGCCGACTTTGACCACGAGTGTGGAAATGTCGGATTGCAGCTGAATCTCAATAAGATGATGCTCATGAAAAAAGAACTAGTCCCTGAAGCTCCATTTGCTCTCAATGGAACGAACATCTCCGAATGAAGCAGCTACGTGTACCTGGGTCGAGAAATCAACATGAGGAACGACTTGGTGCCAGAACTGCGCAGGAGTAAGAGAGCAGTGTGGAATGCCTTCAAGAGCATTGAAGAAGATGTTAAGAGAACGAAGAACCTCCGACTCTGGGCACATCTTTTCTATTCCACCATTCTTCCTGCCCTTACATATGCCTCAGAGACCTGGGCCCTATGCAAACGGAATGGAAACGCTATTAGGGTATCCCAAAGAGGAATTGAAAGAGCTATGCTAGGACTATCACACCTCACTCAAGGGAGAGAAGGAATTCGGAGTTCTGACCTCCGTCAAAGGTCAAGAATCAGGGACGCTGTCTCGTTTGCCAAGGCATCAAAAATCAGATGGGCCGGTCATGTAATGCGATTCAGAGACAACCTCTGGACTAGAGCTGTTACCTACTGGATTCCACAGGACATCAGAAGACCGCGTGGCCGCCTGTAAAAAACTAAAGCACACCAAGGGGCGAGTGCACTCTTGGGCTCTCTGAGCGGCTCTATCTCAGCGCCCACGTTCGGTGCTCTGGAACCGCTGTGTGTGCTGTTGGTCAAGGGCAAGCGACGGAAGGAAGAAGACCAAGCTAGTTGCTGATTAGTTACCGTTTATTCAATCTTCCATCTTTCTCATCTCCCGCACTCCCAGATCCGGCCTCTCTCTGGATCAACTGCAGCCTTTTTCGTTTCTCCCCTCCTACTTGTCTCTCCCACCTTGACCTCAAGGCTACACCCAGCCTGGCAGTAAAATCAACATAAGAAAGCCCTTCCTGAGGGCTGGGCATTCCAAAGCCCTTCCTGACTCTTAAGGTGTTTTTCCTTTCCTTAGTCCAAACACTTATTAACATCTTAATACTAGCTATTTTTGTATGGACATAGCAAGAGATACATTGAGGCTTGCAAGGCAGCTCTCTTGGCAACATCTTGCCACAGACTCAGACCATAGCACTCAGTCCAGATTAATCATTCCTAACCCTAGCAGGGTCCAAATCTAGTTATCACTGTTTGGATCATGACACCATTTGTCCATGATCAAGCTCTTAACTTATAGTTAAGCATTAGGCACTTCGGCCAGGCCCATCTCGATGCCAGGGTAGCACACAACTCACCACTTGCCCTGAGTCCGTCTCATCCCTCGTCAGGAGCCTGCTTTTGGGGTTGCTAGGAAGTAAGGGCAGCTGAGGCTTAGGTTGAGAGAACAGATGCCCAGGAGGAAAATATCAAAAGCATAGCATTTGCTAAGTCTTCCTGTGTCCATACAAAAAGGACATTGCTCTGAATAAACTATGCAAAGGACTCAAGGAAAAGAGAAAAACAGTATTTGCAAGTCAACAGAACACTAAAAAAGAAGTTACAAATAAACACAGAGGAGTGGGAGCACTGTAATGGGAGTAACCCAATAAACCTAAACTACCTGAGGCTATGTTATCCTACAGCTGCCCACCAACTAGATGGTCAGATTTCTTCCTCAAATCCCTGAATGAATGATTTGAGTCTCTTCCTCTTTCTGGAGCAAGTAAATATCATTGGGCTGCACTAGGACACGACGGGGACAAATGGAGATGTTACTGGCACCCACTCGAGCAAAGCGAAGATCAACGGGATGACAAGTGATACAAGTGATACAAGTGAGAATAACGGAGGACCAAATGGATAAGACTAACAACCTGAAAAACGAGTTAATAGGTAACTTTTCTCTACTACCACATTCTTAATTTTACAATAGTTAATAATCTTTATTAATTTCATCAATTATCCACCCTCTTCATTATGATAATAATGTGTGTTGGAGACCCCAATCAATGTAAAGATAGTCCTGTGATTAATGTAATCATGGGTTTCCATGAGGACACTCAGAACAGAGATTTCAGCTGTGGATTATGCCTAATTATAGCTACATGTTATAATAGAAAAAGTCAATAATTTAAGAAACTAGAATTTGAAAAAATATACTAATTTGGAGTTTCACAATTCAATATACAGTATAACTTCCTTAACTTTAGACTATTTCAAAGCTAACACAAGTTTTCTTAGCCCATCACATACAATCACATGCCCCAAATTCATGTTCAAAATTTATATGAGGGGAAGCGTATACTAAGCATATTTATTTATTTATTTATTTATTTGCTTTTTGGGTCACACCTAGCGATGCTCAGGGGTTACTCCTGGCTATGCACTCAGGAATTACTCCTGGCGGCGCTTGGGGGACCATATGGGATGCCAGGGATCGAACCCGGGTCAGCCGCGTGCAAAGCAAACGCCCTACCCGCTGTGTTATCGCTCCGGCCCCAACTACTAAGCATATTTATATACATCAGATCATAAGGCAAAGATCGCATTAAATGAAATAAGGGAGAGTTGTTTGGCAGTTTGTAAATTGGAATCACACACAAACATTGAAAATAAACTGAAACTGAGAGCTAAAGCAGGCTGGAGATAGAGGATATATCAAAATATAAAAGGAACTAAAGACAAAACAGTTTAGTCACAGAGAAGAGATTTATTTATATTGGGGAATGAGTATGTGTAACATATAATCAGTTCTGAAAAACCTGAATTTCCATAATAGAGGTACTACATTGTTAGGAGGTTTGGGGTAGAAATTACCAGAAACTGGATACTTAAAAAATGCTTGTGCTAAAAGTTTTATAAAGATACAATAATATTTGGAGATTTACAAAAAAATAGTTATGTGACCTAGATCATGAGGAGAAAATCAAATTATTATATCAACTAGTATATAATATACATTCATCCAAACTTGGGTAATCACAAGTCAGAACCACCCCAGGATAACAAAAAGATAGTATTTAATTAAATTGAAGTAGGCTTTAAAACCTTGTATTAAAGAACTGTGCTTGCTAAGTGAAATGAGTCAGAGAGAGGGACAGACATAAGACTTCACTCATTTGTGGAATATAAAGTAACAGAATGGGAGACTAACACCCAAGGATAATAGAGATAAGGGCCAGGAGGATCGCTTCCACAACTTGGATGTCAGACTCACATGCTGGAGGGAAAGGCAGCTGGAATAGGGAAGGGACCACTAAGTGAATGATGCTTGGAGGGTTCATGGGGATGGAGATGTATGCCGAAAGTAGACTATGGACCAAACATGATGGCCACTTATTGCTTTGTATTGCAAACCATAACACCCAAAAGGAGAGAGTAAAAGGGAAAGTGCCTTTCACAGAGGTATGGTGGAGGGGCGGGGATATACTGGGGACATTTGTGGTGGAGATTGGGCACTGGTGAAAGGATGGGTACTTGATCATTGTATGACTGAAATGTAATCACGAAAGTTTGTAAGTCTGTAACTATATCTCACGATGATTCATTAAAAAATCTTTAAAAATTAAAGAATTGTGCATTACGTAGTTATTCTTGATTCTGTTTTAGACAAATATTTTAATACCGATTCCCACAACCAGTGTCAACTTCCCTCCACCAGTATTCTTGAGCCACCCACCCTCACCCACACCCCATCCTCCCACCTGGGCAAGCTCGTTTTCAAATTTGATTCAAAAGTTTGGATCTGAGAGTTTCAGTGTCATTGACTCTTATTTTGGATCTATTACTCTATTACTGATTACCCTGCTCACTCCCAAAACTGTTACTCCCCTTTCTTTTTTTTTTCATTAGTGAATCACCATGAGTTACAGTTACAAACTTATGAACTTTCATGTTTGCATTTTGTTTATATCCCTCCACCAGTGCCCAGTCCCCTCCACCAATGTTCCCGGAATCCCTGCCACCTCCCACCCCATCCCCCCACCCTACCACACCTCTGTGGCAGGGCATTGCCTTTTGTTCTCTCTCTCTTCTTTTGGGTGTTGTGGTTTGCAACAGAGGCACTACGTGGACATCGTGTTTGGTCTATATTCTGTTTTCAGAGTGCATCTCCCATGCCATGCGGGTCCTCAAACCACACTTTACCTGGTGTTCCCTTCTCTCCCCTCTCTTATCCTCTTACTAATCCTGCTTATTTGATTTTAGGTTTCTGTGGGAATACTTCCACCGCTAAGAACTGTCCTTAAAAAAAAATGAGAATGCTAAGCTTGTATATAAAAAAAAAATACTGTCATTAGCTAAGATGAGAAAATAAATAAGGAAATTTGTGAACATTCAAGTTATTCTAAAATAGTATAGGGTGACAGATTTATGTTGGGTTAGTAAGCAGGTCTTGATAAAAATTAGTCTAATCATATGCTAATTAAATGAGGGATTTGGTGAAAATTCTGTAGAATCTCCCTCTAGCCCTAAAATTAGAAAACTAAATCAGCATAATTTATATGACAATATTTTTTGTTTTTATTAATACATGAAAATATGCGACACCTTGGCTTCTTATTTGAGATCATCTCTGTACAGAAATAAAAACAAAATCATTGAGATTGCAATATTACATAGCCCCAATTATAATATATTTGAATATATTAATAAAAAACATTTAAATCTTAAGCTTAAATTTCTTATCTGAGGTAAAATTGACATTGTTACTAATTTCAGTTTTAACTTTAGGCTTTTAATATATTCAAAGATTACGTGGATTAATATTAATATCTCACATTATGCCCGGTAGTTTGTGAAATTATGAAAATTTCAAGAGGAAATATTGATGATAATCAAATAATATTATGCCAACTATCATTTTTCAGGACAAATTATATTGAGCAAATTTTATAGTTTATTAAATTGTATATTAACAAATCTGTAATCAGATATGTTTTGCATTATATGGTTAAGAAAATAGGCTGAAATTACCAGGGCCCTTTTTTGGTGGAGTGTCACCTTCAGCAATACTCAGGTCTAATTCCTGGCTCTGCATTCAGGAACAAGTCCTGGCAGTGCCTGGGGGACCAAATGCAATGCTGGGGATCAAAACCAGGTCAGCCATGTGCAAGGCAAATGCCTTACCACTGTATTATTGCTCAGGCCTGTCTTGGTCATTTTCGTCAGGTCCCAGTTCACAAGAAAAAAAGAAAAGTCATCTTTCAAATTTAGACTACTTCCATGATTTTTGCTTCTCATCTGAGTCAAAGGGATGAAATTCTACATACACTATAATGGAGAAAGAATTGTCATTCCCAAAAGGACTTGAATTTCTGTTAGCTATCTTGTTTCCCAATTTATTTTCCATTCACAGATCTATGTGGATTTTTCCATATGTACTTATGACTCTACTAAAAATTACCTTGCCATTTTCCTTTCTGGAGGAATAGTGTGGTTGACATGCTTGTAGTAGGCATCAGCTAAGAGATACCTGATTTGATTCAGTTTCGGGTGGAACCCACAAAATTTTTGTGGAGATTACAAAAGCAAGAGAAGCTGGTTTTGTAAAGAAATAAGAAATCTGGGAGTGAGAGAGATAGTCCAGCTGGTAAGGCAATTGCCTTGCATGGGACAGATCCCAGTTTCAATCTTGGGCACCATGCATGTCCCTTAAGCACTTTCAGGAGGGATCTCTGAACACAGAGCCAGGAGTAAAGCCTGAGCACCACCAGGTGTGGCCCCAAAGCAAAAAAACAAAACAAAAAAAAATGTACATATAATTTGAGAAGGAATAGATGCTGAGAGCCAGGAAACACAATCCAGATTTACCCTATCCAAAATAACAAACGTAACAGAAATAAAGACAAATGCAAACAGTTCATTATCTATCTATTCTCTATCTCTCTGTTATTTTAATGCCCACTTTGATAGCTTCCACAGATATGTTTAGTAAACTTGCATTTCTGTTGTCATTTCAGAAATTAATCATTGAAATCAAATGATAATAAACTTGCATCATTTATTTAGTTCAAGATTGCATTAGAACTATACACAGCCTCCCTCCTTGTTTTCATATTGAAGCAGTAATGACAAATGAAGAGTATTTAGAGATAACACCTCTTTGTAAGGTAATGAGGCTCAAACAACATCATGAGGTTTGGCTCCTCATACTGTGATTTATGCTGCTATAAAAAGTTAGAGCGAAAGAGCTTGCTCTTACCTATCATTCTTCAAGGAAGAAAAAAGGTGTCCTCAGCTTGCAACTCATGTGTATGAAAATACAAGAGCCCAATTTGGCCAAAAAGTGATAGATCTCAGGCAATATAATAACACCCAGCAGTGTTCAGGGCTTACTGCTGACCCTGAGCTCAGGGCACTCCTTGCAGGGCTCTGGGGACCATACATGGTGTTGGGGAATGACACTGGGTTGGCTATGTGCAAGGCAAGTGCTTTACCTCCTGTACTACGGCCCCGCCCCAAGTTTGCACTGAGCCTTGCTCTTGGTTTTTCCTCCTCCAGAGTTCTGAGAAAACACATTTCTTTTTGTTTTAACTACAAATTTGATTTTATTTTGTTATGGAAACTCAAACTACCTAGGAAAATTATTTCCCCCTATGTCCTGCTGATACAGTGAAAAGTAAAACTATAGACTGAGTCAAGTATTCTGAAGACATCATTTTTATTCTTGTACTTCAAGCCTTTCATCCATTTCCTTTAATCATTGACTGCTTTTTATTTCCTGTCGTTTTGAGTAACCCCTTCCAACAATACTTAATTTTGAACTGTAGGTTGCAAGATTCTAAAAAGATTCTTCAAAATCTTTCCCCAAATCAGAAGTCTTGCTGTGAAGTTGTGCATTTAGTTTCTCCGCCAGTATATTGCTATTCTTGCAGAAGTAGTCTTCCACTTTCTTGTTACTAACTACAAAGAAATATAGTCTCAAAAGGAAACTTGGTTCAATATTGCCTAAATTTTTGATTTTCATGGCTTTTTATTGGTTTCACTTTTTCCAGAGACTATAAGTTAATATGATTTAAGAAGAAAATGTATGTCTGGATTAAAGACCCTTCTGAAAAAAAAAATCATTGTTCTTAATTGACATTTGATAACTGACAATCTTGTCACAGTTGTTGTTTTTAATTGCCAATGAATAAATGAATCACTGTCACTATCACTCTCATCACATTGATCAACAGTTTTCTCAAGTGGGCACCAGTAACACCTCCATTTGTCCTAGCTCTGAGATTTTAGCACCCTCTCTTTATTCGTTCTTCCCAGCAGTGCCACATTGGAGGCTCTTTCAGGGTAAAGGGAATGAGACCCATCATTGTTACTGATTTGGCATATCGAATACGCCACAGGAGCTTGCCAGGCTCTGGCGAATAGGTATACCTAAATATAATATTTATGAAACAATTGAAAAGGAGAGAAATCTGTGTGAAGTTAGTATTTTAAGTTATGAAAATGAATAGTATTAGAGAAGATGGCAAATATGAAGCCCTAGAAAAACAAAATGGTATATGAAATGGCAACACTCGGTTCTCTGAGGCATAACAATTCGTATATTTAATAATGCAGGGAAGACAATAGAATTTTATTTTGCAATTGAAAAACAATAATCTTCTGGGTTTCTAGGCTTTCTATCAAGACATCTTTCAGGGCGTAAGCAACATCATGCCATTTGTAATAGTTTCAAAAGTAATCTTGGGGGTGGGCAGGAAAAAAAAAGTAATCCCCAAACCACTGTGATGTAGCTGGAAGAGAGAGATATTTATTTTATATAATACATTGTTTTGCTCTTCCCTTTTCTTTGTCATGTCTTCTCTTTCTCTATACTGATAATCCTTACAAACTTAACCTATTTTTCAACTTCTAGGTTAACTCATATCATAATGATGATCTTTTCACTGAAGTCTAACATGATTGTGTACACAGAAGAATGCATATTTGCGTTTATATACCGAAAATAGGTAAATGTTATAAAAAATTACATTTATTCTCAATTTTGTGAGATTTTAGTCATTATAATATGTGACTTTATTCTCCACTAAAATTTAGGTTCAGTGTTCATTATTTGTATCACTTGTCATCACATTGCTCATTGATTTGCTTGAGCAGGGGCCAGTAATGTCTCCACTTGTCTCTGTAGTGTGCTAGTGTAGCCCAATGGCGTCTGCTAGCTCCGGGAACACGAAGAGCCTCAAACCATTCATTCAGGGTCTTGACGAAGAAGTTTGACCATCTTAGGTGGGTGGCCAGGTTCTTTTGACGTCCCTTGGAATCCAGTCTGTAACAGCTCTGGTCCAGTGTTCACCTCCAAATAATGTTATGTGTCCAGTCCATCATATTTTTGATGCCTTGGCAAACAAGACAGTGTCTCTGATTTTCTGTCATCGATGGATGTCAGAACTCCAGACTCCTCTCTCTCACTTGAGTTAAATGTGATACTACAATCATAGCTCTTTCGATTCCTCTTTGGGAACCCGAATAGCGTCCTTATCCTGTTTTCATAGGATATGCCCCAGTTCTCTGAGGCATATGTGAGAGCAGGAAAACAGTGGAGTCGAAAAGATGTGCCCAAAGCCAGACATTCTTTGTCCTCTTACAACTTCTTCAGTGCTCTTGAAGGCGATTTATGCTGCTCTCTTCCTCCTATTTTATCAATGTTGTGTATGGATTTCTCTTTTTTTATAGTTTTTAGATAACTTTTTTTTAGACCCCACCTAGAATTGTTCAAGAACTATTTTTTTCTTTGTGCAAAGAGGTTGCTACCAATGGTGCTTTTGGAACCATGTGGTACTGGCGATAACCTCTGGATACCATACATTACATAAGTCAAAACACCTTGACATGTGTATTATATCACAGACTTCCTTCACTCGAAAGGATAAGTAGCATTCCATTACATACATATATGTATATATATGCATATATGTCTGTCATTTTTAATCTAATTATTATGTATTGATTCCAGGTACTGTTAATAGTCCTGTAATCACTGACAGTAACCCCACACTATATCAATAGATTCTGATACATCTTTAATGCACCAGTTTAAATTATGTTTGCTTAAAAATACAGATTTGGGACTGTGCAAATAGTAGCAGTCAGGGGCATATGCTTTCCATGCTTGAACCCCACTATAGCATGAAGTTTTCAAGCATTACTGAGGTGACTCCTGACTTCCCTGCCACCACAAGCCCAGGAAAACATCTCATCCTCGGGTCTTAGCATTGAGCCATTGGACCCAGTTGGCCGAGTGTCTCTTGGAATAACTCTAGGGTGTCCAGTGGTTGGGGAGACCTCCCAAGTATTACAATTCATACTTGTAAATATTGTAGTTATTCTTTAGATTTTTGGAGGAAGTTTATTTTTCTCCATCAAATCTATACCATTAACATTCCTCACAACAATGTACAAATTTTGCACATTTTTTGTATCTTCACCTTCACTTGTCAATTGTTTTTTGAGAATTGCCATCTTAACATATATCAGGTGAATTTGTGAATTCATACTCATTGTGAGTTTGATTTGCACTTCCCTATTAATTAGTGTCATTGAACATCTTTTACATTACAAAAATTTTAAAGCTATGATAATTGGAAAATATGAGTAGCTATTCATGAAGCATGTGGAAAATAATATTAAAGGAGGTATATGTTGCTATGGTTCTTAAATGTAAATCTAAACTGAGACTAGAGCCATAGCACAAAGCATGAGTGCATGCCTTGCAATCTGGATTAATTCCTGGCACACATATGGACCTTGATGTGTGACAAGAGTGATCCCCAAGGCCAGAACCAGGAATAACCCATGAGCATTGATGATTGTGGCCCAGACCCCCCCCCCACACACACACATGTAATAAGGTAACTCAAAACATTCTGGATGGGGAAAGAAATGAGTCTCAAAAGAGATGAACTTTACTGAATAGAAGGTATTTATGCATGGTTAGTCAGGCAGAGAACTAATTCCAAGATATATAAAGCATTTAACAAGGCTCAACAACAAAAATGGAGAGACGAATTGAACATATATTTCTTCTGGGAATTGAGATAGTTAGTCAACAGACACATGAAAAAACCATCCATCGCTACTGGTTATTAGCTAAATGCAGTTCAAAATAGCAATAAGAATCCCCTAATCCCATTGAGGTTTGTAGCTAAAAGAATGGAAACAAACTAGTAGTACTTCATTGTCTGTGAGACTGTTGTGTCATTCAGACTATATGGAAAACATTTCAAAGAGTTCTCAAAAATTAAAGATAGAATTCTCATGTAGATTAAGTGATTCCCCTCTGGACATCTACAACAACTCTGAAATGTCAGTTCACAAAGGTATCTGCACACCTGTGTTCATCACATTGCTCACCATAGCCAAGATCTGGAAACAATTCCAGTGGCCATGGAGGTTGGAACAATAGTACAGAGACGAGGGCATGCACAATCCCTAAGTGCAGAGCAAGGAGTAAGTCCTCAGTACCACTGTGTGTGACAATAACAACAACAACAAAATAACAAATAACCAAAAAGCAAATAGCAAATAATAAAAACAATAACAACAAAACAGTACAAGAAAAGTGCTATATCCAACAATAGATGAGAGGATAATTAAAATATAAAATATACATCCAGTGATATTTTACTCAATTACAAGAAAAAAATGAAATCAGGCAACCTAGAAGAAATTGGAAGAATTCAAAAGGGAGAAAACAAATACTGCACGGTTTCATTCCTATGTGGAACATAATGAAAGAAACAGATAGGCAATTCCCAATAAAGTACACCCTAAGATATTGTTAACAGAACTATGAACTGAGACCATAAAGGGACAAGGAGGGAGAAATGACATGTGGGGGGAGGTTAGTGGCATTAAGGCAGTGGGAATGGTGATGTAGCAATGCAAGTTTAAAATGATGATATGGAAGCCTTTGTAGACAAATGACCCCAATACCATTAAGTAAAAATATTAATAACAAGCAGCCAGAAAAAAGTAACATCAATCAATTTATAGACAAGCAACTGGATATGAAATTATATCCATTTATTTCTCCTCTAGGAGAAAACAGCAGTGTTCTGGAATTAATCCAACTATTAAACTTCATATCTAACTTAGCATATAGAATTCTTTCCTAATTTGCATCTGTGATTATAAGGTAATGTAGATTTTGTCAAATTTTAATTAAGATAAAATAAATAGCTTGCTAAATTTTGAATATAAATGAAAATATAGACATTTGTGCACATTTCTGAAGGTGGAACAAAATATTGTTAAAATAAAAAGGTTTTGATCTGTGCTGAATTCTTATCTATACAAAAGGAGATAACAATAAATCTGATACACATACACAACTATTTAAAAAGCTGTTTTGGTAATGCATTGATGACATATGATTATTATTATTTAGAGCCCCATGAGTGAAAAACATGTACATGCTTTACAATTTTATGTATTTGAGAACCTTTAAGAGAAATTATGATTTGTTTTTCTCTTTTTATCTAATATTCTCTATGAAAGAATTTGACATCTACTTGCTTTTTTAAAAAAAATAACTAGATAGGGGCTGGAGCCATGGCACAGCGGGTAGGGCATTTGCCTTGCATGTGGCCGACCCGGGTTTGATTCCCAGCATCCCATATGGTCCCCTGAGCACCGCCATTAGCAATTCCTGAGTGCAAAGCCAGGGGTAACCCCTGTGCATCCCTAGGCGTGACCCAAAAAGCAAAAAAAAAAAAAAAAAAAAAAATAATAATAATAATAATAACAATTAGATATATTTAACTAACATTTTTTGAAATAGAAAACAACGGAGCATTTTTCATTAAATGGCATACAATAAAATTTGCCATACATTTATTATCATAATTATTATTGCAAATAAAGTGATTAATTTTTATTACATTGACAATGTATCCAAAGTAAAATATATGTTAGAACATATTTTGTTGTATCTCTTGGCATGAAAAAATGTTATTTAAAGATCAAGTGCTATTTACATTTTTTAAACTTCCAAATGTTATCAACATATGCTAAAACATTGCAAAAAAGTTGATTGGGGCGCTGGAGTGACAGCACAGCGGGTAGGGCGTTTGCCTTGCACGTGGTGGACCCAGGTTCGATTCCCAGCATCCCATATGGTCCCCTGAGCATCACCAGGGGTAATTCCTGAGTGCAGAGCCAGGAGTAACCCCTATGCATCGCCGGGTGTGACCCAAAAAGGCGAAAAATAAAAAGTTGATTGGACCGAAAGAATAGCTTTGAAATAATAGAGTTTTCCAAAATGCTAGTGGTACCAGATTTTCAATTAGATCTATTACTCTTTTCTAAAATATTTCCTTTCTTTCATAACTTGGAAATTTAAATTAGGGCAATGTATTTTTCAAAGTGTTTATAAAGAGAATCGAAAATGGAAATGGATTAATCTCTTAAATTGATGGTCCAATCCTTGTATTGGTTTATATATCTACATCACCTTATCATTTCACTTAATTTTTATACCTAGAAATTTAATTTTGTGCAAGAGAATTAAAATATAATCTATATTAACTTGCATTTGAATTTTTAAAATGTCAATATATTAAAAACTAGACCATAGAACATCTGATTTTGTACAAAATTGTAATTTTTTTTTTTTTTTTTTTTGCTTTTTGGGTCACACCCGGCGATGCACAGGGGTCACTCCTGGCTCATGCACTCAGGAATCAGCTGTGGTGGTGCTCAGGGGACCATATGGGATGCTGGGATTCGAACTAGGGTCGGCCGCGTGCAAGGCAAACGCCCTACCCGCTCCAGACCCCAAAATTGTAATTTATTATACAAATATAAATTCAGTGTACTTGTCCTATTAACCCAAATAGTACTTTTAAAATTGTGTATACCTACATAGTTGTTCATTCAACTGTGTATAGTAAATAAACCCATATGCTAATTAAATGATTTTCTAATCCCAGGTCCTGCACATTTGGGTTCTACTGCCAGTTCCTTCACTTGTGAGGCTCTTCCGAATGTGTGGAGAGGAGCCTTGAGCATGGCCATTGCTGGGTTCTGGAGGTCTTCGGCTGCCAGGGCTCTGCTCAGGGCGGGGAGGGAAACAACCCACCCCCTCTGAGGGGCCCCGGTGAAGACAGGCGCGGGGGTATTTGATTATGATTATGCTTAATTATGATAATTAATTAATTATGCAGTTATTATTTATTATAGATTTACCCTATTAGTACCTTTTCTCAGCAACTCTTTCAAAATTTTCAAATTCTTCTTATGAAAATAATATTTTTGTTATAAAACATGCTCCTTTCATAATCTTGAAGAAACTTGATCAAACAAACTACCCTAGACCAATAATAATTAATCACAGCGGTAGTTTCCAGGTGTAGCTCCAATATTGCAAACATCCCTTGACCAATAAAACTGTCTTATTCAAATACTTCTGTAAAATATTGTCATAGTTAAAAAAAAGTTTACAAATGCATTTGCTTGTTTGAAAGAAAAAAGCCTTGCAACAAAGTAGTAAATAAAAATTGTCCTCAGGGTTTACTTATGGGCATTTCAACTGATAAAAAAAAATTATGATTTCAAATGATCAATTTATATGTATATAGGAGGTCTTTCCTTTTAGAGAATTTTAAAAAATAATCTCTGGATAGAATTTTAATAAATATTCAGAAAGAAAGAGATTTTATAGCCCTCTAATAGACCCAGAAATTCTGCTTAATTTCCATAATCACAAATACAGGATTGAGGTGTATCAAGTTAGAAAATGTTTTAACTTTATATGTATGCATATAAAGTTTTAAATATGTTGCACATATACAAAATGATGATAAATTCATATTGTATATATACAACATATAAAAAGTATTTATCATATTGTGTATAACATACATAGGTTTTATATATATATAGTTGTACATATATAAAGTTAGAATATATACATAAAACCCTTGCTCATCAATTTGTTTGAGCGGGCACCAGTAACGTCTCATTGTGAGACTTGCTACTGTTTTGAGCATATCAAATGTGCCATGAGTAGCTTGCAAGGCTCTACCATGCAGGTGGGATATCTCAGTAGCTTGTTAGGCTCTCCGAGAGGGATGGAGGAATCAAACCAGGGTTGGCTGCATGCAAGGCAAACACCCTAGCCTCTGTGCTATCGCTCCAGTCATACATATATAACTGTATATATTCAAAGTTAGAATATATATAGTTTTTTATAGTCACATATGTAACACATATGTAGTTCTATATATAATCACTTGTATCACTTTTCATCCCGATGATCTTCAATTTGCTCGAGCGGGCACCAGTAATGTCTCCATTTGTCCCTGCCGCGTGCTAGTGTAGCCCAATGGTATCTGCTCGCTCCAGAAACACGAAGGACCTAAAACCATTCTTTGAGGGTTTTGACGAAGAAGTCTGACCATCTTGTAGGTGGGAGGCCACTCAGTCTTTTGACATCCCTTGGAATCCAGTCTGTAACAGCTCTAGTCCAGCGGTCGTCTCTAAATCACATTATGTGTCCGGACCATCTGATTTCAGTGCCCCCCCCACATACACTGAAAGTAGTATATATTAAGTTGGACTAAATAAATAACTGTAAATTTATATAAAATTTTATATAAGCTTGAAAACATATAACCTTTATATGAACCTACATTAACTGTACATAAAGTTATATATAAAAGTAATCACCTCAGAGAGTTCATAAAGACAAATCTCCAAGCATTTATTTTTCGTATTACTTAGTGTCAAAGAGCCACTTATTCTTTCCTTAGTTTAGTTGAAAAACTGGATTAAAGCCCTTAAATTTCGTGTGCTATTGTATTTTAAAAAATACTCAAATAATAGCATACATGAAAGCCATTTTATTGCCAATATTTTGTATAGTTCTTTAGAGAAAGAACAAGTATCTGTTAGAAAAAGTCATTGACTCTCTAAACTTCACCTTCCTTCTGAATTCTGTAAATAACTTTATCATTTAACACTGTCATAAACATGGACTTTTTGCTCAAAAATAATAATTAACATGTCCAGCTAATGTTTCTTCCTCAAAATTAATTCAGTCTTCATTTCACCAGTATTATTTTAATCATCCTTCACCCAATTATTCTTTCACCTTTTTGATCTTAGTTTTCTTTACTTGAAATCTCTATTTTGCTGCTAGTGTGAAAAAGTCAATTATCTACTTAAAAACCCTTCAATTATCCCCAGTGCCTAGAACAGTGATTAGAAAAGTGGGTGTAACACCTTTCTTGTCTCTAATATATTTGGTATATTGATGTATGGGCAGAAAATATTAGAATTCATTATTTATGATTTATCACAAATTCAAAAATATGTTTTGTTTGTGTGATTATTTGAATTGTTATTTAACCACAATAATATATTGTACCTAATATATTGTGTCATTATGAAAATATTTATATTAGTATACTCTTAAATATTTCATTATAAATAGGCACAATCAGGATGAAATATGGTACTTATCTATTAGTGCCTAGAATTAAAAAATTAAAATTACTCACTTAGTACAGTAAAAGGCTCAACAAAACTCATAGTTTGGTGGGTATATATATACATATATATATATAGAGAGAGAGAGATGCATACACACATTATATATAATATGTGTTAAAAGTTTATCCATACCAAAGTGCCAATATTCCACTACCACTGTTCTTAAAATCCTTCTCTTCCACTCTTTGATAGCCTCAGTTTCCTCAGTTTTTACATTAGAGTCTAAGTTTCTGTTTTCATTGAACATTATGTATTTCATTACTTTGTTTACTATCTACACAAAAGATCATCTATATGCAATTCTCCTGACTTTTTTTTTTAACTCAGCAGGATATCTTCCACTTTCATTCATGTTGTAACAAAAAGGCAAGACTTAACTTTTCTTATAGCTGAATAGGATTCAATTATGCACAACTTTATGTGGTCTGTTTTTAGTTTGGGGGCCATACCCAGCAGTGTTCAAGGCTTTACTCCTGGCGCTGAGTTTAAGGATTAGTCAGGGGACCATGTTTAAAGACAGGGACTGAATCAGTGTCGGTTGCATGAGAAGCAAGCACCTTTACCCCGTACCATCTCTCAAGCCCCCACTACAATTTCCTTATCCACTCATCTGTGTTTGTGCACCAGGGTTGCTTTTATACATGGCTATAAATAGTGCCACATGAACATAGGTATGTATAGATCTTTTGAATTAATTATTTTTTATATTCTTCAGGATTACTGGATTGTATCATAGTTGGTTTATACATTTTCTTGAGAAAATTTCCACTGTTTTCTGTAAGAGGATTAATTTTATTTTAGAGATAAACATTCAATTCTTTTCCATCTTATCTAGCCATTTTCATTCTAGATATTTACTCAAGCTTAAAGAAAGCATATGTTCATACAAAGATTTTTATACAAAAATTCCTAGCATCACAGGCTGGAGCAATAGTAGAGTGGGTGGGGTGTTTGCCTTGCACATGATTTGACCCAGATTCAATCTCAGTATCCTGTATGTTTTCCTGAGTTTCCCAGTAGTGATCCCTGAGTAAACACTGGAATACAGGAGTAAGCTCTGAATACAGATGGGTCCCATTGCTCATCAATTTGCTCATCAATTTGCTCATCAATTTGCTCGCCATTGCACATCAATTTGCTTGAGCGGGCACCAGTAACGTCTCCATTGTTACTGTTTTTGGCATATCTAATAATGCCATGGGGAGCTTGCCAGGCTCTGCTGTGAGGGCTGGATACTCTCGGTAGCTTGCCGGGCTCTCCGAGAGGGATGGAGGAATTGAACCCGGGTAAGCCGCATGAAAGGTGAATGCCCTACCCACTGTGCTATCTCTCCAGCCCATAAATAAGATGTAAGATATATGTTTAAAATAATCCGTGCAACTACAGCTTTTAGAGAAAAATAAAGAGTCTAATAAATATCTAGGTCCAAGAAGTTTATAGAGAAGGCACTTATCTTGCATGTGACTGTAATAGCCATGACTCTGGCTTCCATCCACAATAGCCTCATGGTTTCCTAAGCATAGCCAGGAGTGACTCCTGAGCACAAAGCCAAGAATAGCTTCTGTGTACTACTGGATATGGATCAATCCCTTCACACCCCAATTTTTAAAAATTGAAACAATATTTAGAAAAATTAACTGAGATGGAGCAAAAGGAAAAGAGTAGGATACTCTCTTCATTTTATGGACCAGAGAGATAGCTCAAAGGATTGGAGCAGACCCTCTGCATGAGAGAGGACCAGGTTTAATTCTTTAACACTTTGCATGGTTTCGCCAAAAATCACTAGGATACTATCGCATAGAGAGATAGCACAGTGGGTTAAGGTGTTTGCTTTGCATACAGCTGAACTGGGTTCAACCTCCAGCATCCCATATGGTTCCCCAAGTACCACCAGGAGTGATTCCTGAGTGCAGAGTCAGCAGTAATCCCTGAGCATCACTGGGTGTGACCTAAAAACAAACTGAAAAAAGAGTAGGATACATTAAAAAGCTCATTTTAGGGTCCAGAGAGTATAGGGGTTAAAGTGCTTGCCCTGCTCACAGTTGACCTCAGCTTAATCCTGGTGCAGCATGTGGCCCTTGGACACCATCAGGAGTGACCCTTAAGTACAGAGCCCAGAGTAAGCCCTGAGCACAGCCGTGTATGCCTCTCCCCCTCAAGACAAGTTCATTTTATGGACCAGATACATAGCTCAAAGGATTGGAGCAAACACTTTGCATGAGAGAGGACCAGGTTTAATTAGTAAGTCTGCATGGTTCTGCCAAGCCTCACTTGGAGTGATCCCTGAACACTACTCTTCCTGGCGTAGCCAGAACACTATTGAGTGTGGTCCAAGATCAGAAAATTATTTACAAAGAGAAAATGTTAGTAAGCCAAGAATCAGAAATAAAGTTTAGAGTATGAATTAGCAGTAAGGGGCGGGGGAGGGGGATCCACAGGCATTACTTTGAAAAAATAATAAGGCTTTTCTATTTATATATTTGCATGCAAATAAAAATATCCCTGGGAAATACTCCAAAATATTAATAATACTGGCGTTGAAGAGTAAGCTATAAAGAAATCATACTTTTCTTTTTCTGCCCTCTTTTAACTTTATCACAATATATACTGCTAGAGAGAACAGTACCAGTATAAAATAATCAGGAATCTGTCACTGTTTGGGCAAAGGGGTTAAAAAAAGGACACTTCAACTACCAACGACCAGGATACTTCAACTACTTTATTGAGAAAGACTGTACCTGCACTGTCAAGAGGCTATACAAAAATCTATCTGAAAGTATGGTATACAAACCATGGCTAATAAACAAGATAAATCCAGTTAAGTGAAAGACCACAAAAGTTATTTCAATATAATTTTGTGTAACTAACTCACTGTTCCTTATGGAATCAATCTCAAACTAAACTCATTTTCCCATCAAAGGCAGGTTCAAGCAGCCCCCCTTTATAATTTTTTTAAATTCTTTTATTGGTTTATAATGATCTTTTTTTTTGGGGTGGGTCACACCTGGCAATGCACAGGGGTTACTCCTGGCTCTGCACTCAGGAATTACTCCTGGCAAAGCTCAGGGTACTATATGGGATGCTGGAAACCCTAAAACCAAAAAATGAAAAAACAAAAACCCAAAAAACAAATATTAAAAACATCTTTGTTTGGAATAATTAAAAAGGGGACAATCCAAATTTCCACTACCTGGCATATGTATAAATTATTTGCTGCATATCTGATGAAATTGTAGTAAAAGTTAAAAGTGGTTGATACATAGAACAACATTTATAAAATTTAAAGCACGTAGGTTTAGTAAATTGCTAATTGTTCTGTCAGTAAAAGAAGCCAGGAACAAAAATACATTATATATGATCCTATTTCTAAAAACCACAACAAAAGTAAAACTAGTCTATAAGAGAAGTAAATCAACAGATACTTTGAATATATTTATCTTCTTTGCAACTACATTAAATGTGTCTATACACATATAAAACATGAAACATTATTTATCTATATGCAGCATTTTTGTTTACTTTTGGATCACATCTGGCAGTGCTCAAGGGGTCATCCGGGCTTAAAACTCAGGGGATCATTTCTTTCAGTGTTCCAGGAGAATGCATTGCCAGGAATGAAACCCTCAGGCATCTGCACTGACCTAGTGTATTGACCTATCTCCCTGGCCCCAATATACACATATTGTGTTAATCATACTTCAGTAAAGCTGTTAGATTTTGGTTTTCTTGCTATTGTTTCCGTTCAGAACCACTTGCCTTATTAAAGAAAAAAATATTAGGTGACATTCACAACCTTATCCTTTGGTAACTGTATAATACTACAGATACCCTAATAATTAATGATTGCTTCTACATAGTAAGGATTTTCTTATCTGTCTGCTTTTTCTTATCCTCTTCCGTTTGCTAAGAACACACTTGCCTGATTTATTTTGTCTGCTAACTTGTATGTATCCTTAGAGAATTATTGTAATTATAAGCTCCTTCTCTAAAGCTTTCTAAGGCCATCAAAGGTCAAACTAGGTGCTAGATTGTTGTAGTAATAATATTCATCACATTTATTTTTCCCCTAAAGGATAAGGCTATTATTTATTCACCTAGGAATACTTAGGTGCCTTTATAAAGTAGTTATTTAATATAAATTTATTGAAGTTACATTTAAAAATGCAGTATAAACTGTGTAGGATCCCATCCTGCAAATGATGCTTGTCTCTGGGAGAATACGTTAGGTCAAGTATTTTCTGAGGTTAGGCTGAGGAATAAATTTTCATACTGTTATTTTATTGTCTTTGTAATGAATCTATCCTATTATCAAAGTAACTAGGTAAATATGTCCTATGTCTCAGTGTAGGAGTTGATGTCTGTTTCTTGATTTTATTTCTTAATACTTGGCATTTTTGGCCTATTGCAAAAGAAATCTTATGTTCAGTTCTGGTCATAATTAGCAGATCTGGGTTAGATTTGATTTAAGTCACATTAATTTAAGTCACAGGCTTATACTTCAATCCTAGATAAATTGTGCCCAATTGTGCTCATCCATCACTTCTCCCTACTGTCCAATTCTGAGTTAAGAAGTGTGTATCCATGGGCCAGATGGCAAGCAGGCCAGGTTGGATCTGGGCATCCCATGTGGTCCCCCATTCAACACCAGGAATAATTTCTGAGTGCAGAGCCAGGAGTAACCCTTGAGCTTCACTGGGTATGACCTCAAACCAGACCTAAATTCAGGCTTACTGAATTTTCTTTGTAAGACTAAGAGTTTTTTATTTACAAATTTCACTGTCATCCTGTTGCTCATCGATTTGCTCGAGTGGGCACCAGTAATGTCTCCACTGTGAGACTTGTTGTTACTGTTTTTGGCATATCGAATGTGCCACGGGTAGCTTGCCAGGCTCTGCTGTGTAGGAAGACACTCTCGGTAGCTTGCCGGGGTCTCTGAGAGCAGCGGAGGAATCAAACCCAGGCCGTCAGCGTGCAAGGCGAATGTCCTACGTGCTGCTATTGCTCCATTTACAAATTTAAGAAACAGCTCTATGTTTCTTTGAAAAATAATTAACAAACCTAATACTAGCAATTTGTCTCACACCAAATTCTTGCTAATTAACATGAAAAAAATGTTATCCCCCTTTCTTGCTTATCACTGAAACTTGGCCAAAGATAAATAGGGTCTTGGGTAACTGTCTTCGCTTCAAAGCCTGGAGATAAGGACAGTTTATCCTCAGTTTATCCTACCCCCACGCCCCTAACCTAATCCTTTATTTTGTTTAGGTTTATAGTAGGCCTTAGGGGACCAGCCCTCTGGAGAAAGCATTCATTCTGGCTCTAATTGCTCTGCAGCCCAACCTTTCTTACCTGAGCTTTCCCGCCTTCAGATCACAGAGACAAGATGTTTTTTGGTTGTGTGTTTTTTTTTTTTTTTTTTTTGAGGAGGATAAGAAGTCCACCTACTCAGTAATCAAAACTGTTTTTTTTTTTTTTGCACAACCTTTGTTTTTTGAGTAATTGGCAATTGGTTTTCAACCTGCAAGCAATTGAACGAACATGGATTCCATAATGTTCACACTTTTATAAATATTTGAGGAACTTATAATTCTTTTAGTTTCATTTACCTTGAAGACTACAAAGTAAGTCTACCCCATGTCTATAATCTTTTTAAGTTGTTCACTCTATAACTTAACTAGGGCACTCAATTCTACCATGATTGTGTTTTTCCATATTTTCTGCTACATGTCTCAAAAGCACCGAATTCCATTATTTTATCTCGATAGAAAAGTTGATTCTGGCTTCATTATACATTTAACAATTTTTTTTATGTATTCACAATTTCATCCATTCTGACCTGTTTTCATTATCCTTAACTTCTGAATTGTCTGTCCATATCCAAAAACACTTACTAAAACTAATTTTAGAAGTTTCTAGAGAGAGCTAAGCCTTGCTTTGTTTACAGTGAGATCATTTTGACACAGGTGCTCTTCTTCCTAGAACAATAAAATATAAACATTACATTTCTTAGTTTTTACTTTGGTTTGGGGTCACACCCAGCATACTCGGGTTTTACTCCATGTTCTGTGCTCAGGGGGAGCTCAGAGGCCCATATGGGATGCCAGGGATCAATCATAGGTTGTTGGCTGCTTACAAGTCAAGTTCTCTACCTATTGTACTTAGCTCAGCAACTAAGAACATGCCTTTCCTAAAATAAGGCTACTTTAGCTGCTTTTACAGAAATACTGAATGGTTATTAGTGCCAAGTCCGCATAATCTATATGCTAACTTATAAAACCCAAATGTAAGCTTTTGGGGGCCTGTTTATTAATCTATTATAAATAAAACATATCTTCCTATTTAATTCTGCCTAATGTTCCTTTGCCTTCCTATTTATTTAGCATGTGCTATTGCAAGAGGGATGATATAGGAAAGAGATAATTCTTCAGTCTGTAGAGACCTTCTATAAATTCAACAACATATGCTCATTTATATCACTTATATGCATGTAATAATCCTGACCTTAAAATAGGTAATTGTCCATCTCTTTCTCCTTATCTGTACTATTTCTATTCCAGTTTTTTTAATTGATACTTAACTAGCTCTAGTACCCATTTTTATTGAGGACTATCATAACTTTGCTGTTAATGATAGTGAAGAGGAGGGCAGGTTAAGAGTCAAGAACTGAAGGGCAGGTTAAGGGTTAACCGCTGAAGTTGCCCTTTGTAACTACTTGACTGCTTTGAAAGATGTCTTCAGGACCTACCTCTGGGCAGGACTCTGTCACAAAATGGGCCAACAAACTGCCCCTAGGAACTGTAAACAAACATCTGCTCAGAATGGTCAACAAACGTTGAAATTAGCATATTAAGTGAAATAGGTGTGGTTTTCCCTTTTGTATGGTTTTCCTATTGATCCAATACCTGTGATTTTCTTTGATATGTATGATTCTCCTTTGATTCAATACATGTAATTTTCCCCCAATATGTGAGATTTTCATTTGTCAACAAATGTTTAGATATGCAAATTAAGTGACCTATGTGATTCCCTTTGATATGTGAGATTTTCATTTCTCCCCCAAAAGGGTATAAAAACAGCTAGCTTTTTGAGTTCGGGGCCTTCAGTTATGCCACGCTATTGAGGCACAATTGAAGGTCCCAATATAGCTATATTGGCTTAAATAAACCCCATGCATTTGCAGAAAGAGTTGTCTTGGTTTTGTTCTTTTGTCTCTCCGAGCCTCCCCCGGGCAGAGATCTGCCGCCCCTAACAATAGTTCCAACACCATCCCTTTCAACAGAGTTCCTGCTGCCCTCTCCCAAAATTCAGAGACCTCTCCCATTCACCTCACTTCTCCCCTAAGTAAGATCAGTTCTGAAGACCAACTTTCCAGTTGTCTTTGACAACTTGACTAAGTTTCTTTCAGTTTAATTTATGAAGGAGATTATTTTGTATCTGTCTTCCCTTATAATTAACAGTTATATGATACCCTCTAGTTTCAGGCATATTGGACAGCAAAATGTGATTCCTTTCTTCCTTCCTTCCTTCCTTCCTTCCCTCCCTCCCTCCCTCCCTCCCTCCCTCCCTCCCTCCTTCCTTCCTTCCTTCCCTCCCTCCCTCCCTCCCTCCCTCCCTCCCTCCCTCCTTCCTTCCTTCCTTCCTTCCTTCCTTCCTTCCTTCCTTCCTTCCTTCCTTCCTTCCTTCCTTCCTTCCTTCCTTCCTTCCTTCCTTCCTTTCTTCCTTCCTTCCCCTTTTTCCTTCCTTCTCCTTCATGTTTGAGAGAATTTCTTCCTATATCCCAATATTAGTAAATATAATACAGGGATGTGAAAAGTTTTTATTATAAGGTTTAATCCTTCCAACTCTGTCATCTCCATGAGAAATCTCATCACTAACTAGGTCGATGGGTCCTTCAACTGCAGACATTCATTATTTCTAAAATTAATTATTTTTGTGATATATTTTATTTATTTATTGGCCACTAATAATTGTTTTTAATTCTGTTACTCTTTCACTTCTGAATTTACTTAAGTTCTATTTTTCTTGTCAAAGATTTATAACATTTGTATTATATTCCATAATGTGATAGATTAATGTGTTTTATCTATATCTTGATTCTGAAGGCTAAAAGTCAAAAAACTTTACTATGACTATGCATATAGTTCATATAGTTAATGTTTATTGTCTTTTTTTTTTTTTTTTTTTTTTTTTTTTTGCTTTTTGGGTCACACCCAGCGATGCTCAGGGGTTACTCCTGGCTTTGCACTCAGGAATTACTCCTGGCGATGCTTGGGGGACCATATGGGATGCCGGGGATCGAACCCGGGTCGGCCGCGTGCAAGGCAAACGCCCTACCCGCTGTGCTATCGCTCCGGCCCCTAATGTTTATTGTCTTTATTATAACATATTTTTTCTAGGTTTAGGCTAGATTTAACTTACAATGTTTGTATTTAATGGTATATTTATTTGAAAATGTGAATTGGCAAAAAGGACATGAGGAATCTTAGTTAGACATTAGCCCTTGGTAATGATAAAGAGAATATAGGTTAATGCCATGCATGATCAAGAATCCTAAACCATCATATGCAAACTTCAATATATATACCTTTATCTTAGGCTATTTTTGTTGTAACTAATAGATCTGAACAATTGAGAAACAAACTATTTACAAAAGAATTGTTTTAATGGCTACACTTCTGTGTGTACCCTATCAGTTTTTTAATAAGCTTCATTTTTTTGTTTTCAGTTATATGTACAATGAACACTAGTCTAAAAAGTTATATCCTGTGATAAAACTATTATAGGAAAGGGACTTTCAGTTATTTTCCACTCTAAGTGACATACACATTTGTGTAAATAAACTTGGTCATGTTCATTCATAATGTTATAGGATATGTCTTAGTTGTTCATTCACATGGTCCAGTGGAGAAAGAATGTATAATAAGGTGCTGTTAGCATTTTTCTTACAGTATCCTTAGGATTTTTCAATTTCGAAGAGAGAGTTAAGACAAGTTTAATTTCCTTCATATTCTATTTGTCTCTCTATTCACTCTAATATGTCTTTTCAAGAACCTGCTATCAACTTTTCAAATAATACTCTAGGATCTGCTTAAGAAAAATGAATATTCTAATTCTTATACCTTAAAAATGTATGTCTATTATCATATTTGCATGATATTTTACCCCATACCAAGAATTCAAGGTTCAGAATAATCTTTCCACGAAACAGGAAATCTTTCAACATAAAGTACAGTTAATTAAGAAAACTTATATGCTTGATACTTACACCTTTATGCTAATAAGTATATTTGTGTTTGTATGAGGCCAGGCTTCTAGGAGAAAATAACTACTTTTTCATAATTTTCTTTGAAATTGTATCATTTCTGTGCTGTCATTTACTGGTAGTGCTGATATGTCACATCATCTGTTTACAAATTATTTTATAAACAGTGTTTCTTCCATTATTTTCTCAGTTGATTATAATTAATAGAACATTTCACTGGTATCTGTAGTATACAGAAGGTAATACTTAATGGAAAAGTAAAGTGAGGAAAATTAACACCATTTACTACTGTGTATGTTACAATGTGTATGCTCATTGTTATAGTCAACTCAGAGTAATCCTGAAGGTGATTTTTTCTGCATATACATTTTAATATCATAATCATGATTATAAGAGTTATGGTTATTGCCAGGCCACACAGAGATATTTTGCAGATGAGATAGACATAAATCCAGAATTACCTGGCCTTAAGCCAACCCACTTCATAAATTTTCCCCTTCACATGTTGAATAATATAACCCTCTTAAGGGCCCTTCAGTTCTTTATTTAGTTGTCTTTTGTTAAGAATCACAAACTCCTTTATTTACCTTTAACAGTCATTTGAGCTATTTTCAAATATTATATTTTAACCTGGAGAAATCACTTCTCTTAAGAAAGTTGCTCAGCATTTGAGCTTGGTGGGCAGTATATAATTGGTCACTTTTTCATTCTAGTTGATGGAAGATTCTATGTATTTGTTCAACTCCACGTGCAATGCTAATTTCATAGAAAAATGCACATCAGTTTCTTCTAAATATATTTATGAAACATACCGAGATTTTGACAATAAAAGCATAATATCACTAAAAATAAAACGATCTTTGCAAGTGCACTGAGTTAAAAATGGGAAGTATATTAGTAGCTAAACACAATTCACTGAGGCTCATTTCTCTGGTGAGACTGGCTTACATTCCACAATACAAAGATAATTGGAAAAAGGATATCTGGCATTGTTGGCTACATATGTGGATTTCCAGGAGGAGATAGAAAAATAGAAATTTAGCTAAAATGAATTAGGGAGAGTTTTCTGTTCCAACACTTTCTTTGATGCATATTTTGACAAAAGTCTAGACTCAAGTAATAAAGCTACTTCACCCCAGGGAAGTTTCAGTATTGTACAACTGTGAAGAGGTAGATTTGGTCGCCTGCAGTAAAACTCCAGTGGATCTGGTCTATTGTACCCAGGAGCAAACACATTCCAACTTTTGAGGTAAAGTATTATTCATTATGACATCAATGTCATATTTAATAATATAATAAAAAATAAAAAGTATTTCAGGCCAATGTAGTTCAATAATTCGCATTTTCTATAACAAACGGCATCATTAAAATTTGGTATACATAGTTAAGTATTGGCTATCTACTTTTATTTAACATTGGGTAAAAGTTACAATTTTGTGCTTGTACTGCAAACTTTTCAGAAATGTTGCAAAGGGGGACCAGTGTCATTAGAAATAATTTCATGAAATGAATAACCTGCTAAAATTCAGCTAACAAAAAATAGACTGATTTAACATCTGAAGGCATATTATATCAATAATGGTGCCCTCTTGGATATAATTTTACAATATACTTTATTTCTTCTTTAGTTCAATCTTCAGTAGTACATTTTAATTTCTGTTCCTAATTCAACTGAGGTGTATAAAACAAAATTTTCTCTAAAAATTCCTGCAAAGTTACATATTAACATAATATGGTACAGGTTTTTTCCAATGGCTGAGTAGCACTGTAGCACTGCCGTCCAGTTCTTCATAGATTTGCTTGAGTGGGCACCAGTAATGTCTCCATTGTGAGATTTTTGTTACTGGTTTTGGCATAACGAATACGCCACAGGTAGCTTGCCAGGCTCTGCCATGTGGGTGGGATACTCTCAATAGCTTGCTGGGCTCTCTCTGAGGGACAAAGGAATCAAATCCAGGTCGGCCGCATGCAAGGGAAACTCCCTACCTGCTATGTTACTGCTCCAACGCAATGTAAAAGGGGAAAATTTAGAACAATGATCCTCAACATGGAAGAATCAGTTATCTATTCTAAAGTAGAATGGACAGTGAATTTTTCTTCTTAAGAGCAGTTTACTACCTCATACCTTTCAGGAAAAAAATCTAAACATGGCTTAACCAGGCCTCAGCTTATGATCTCTCACCTGGTTATATAAAGGTTCAACTGGAGCTGGTTTTACTGGCAAATTCATTTACATGGTTGATGAAGGAGTCAATTTCTAATGGGATTTTAGCTGAAATCCTTAGTGTCTTTCTGGCTATATACTTAGAGGCTGGCCTCGATTCTTTGTCATTCGCAATGCTCCCAAATGCAACTTATTTCATCAAAGCAAGAAAAACAATGAACTAGCCAGATGAAAGTCACAGTCTTTTATTACCTAGTCATGGGAGTGGTAGCATATCACTATTTTTGCTAGATGGTATAATTTAGAAGACAAAATGAGTAAGTCTAGTTTGTATTCAAGGGGAAAATTAAGTAATAGCATAAATGTCAAATAGTCTGGGAACCTGAGATTCATTTTATAAATTTATGACTACAATAGGTAAAATACTTATAAGACTCTGGGACATAGTAATTGTTCAATGAATACAGGAAATAAGAATTTTTAAGAGTAATCAATAGTAATACATCCTTGTCAACACATTAAAAATTAAAAGATTTCATCTTATTTGATTGAGCTTCTTCAAAAATAGTTATATATACAGAATCAAGTAATGGGTTTAAATTAAAACAGGAATTATGTGCTGAGATGTGTGTTAGCAGCAATATTCGAGTCTTGTGTGCTATAGACCTGGGTTCTATTCCTGATACTACAAAAATAGCTGGTGGGCGCCAAGGCCGAGTGGGCCATGGACATGTGCACCGTTGCCCTTTCAGCCAAGGCCGCTCGGTCCCTGACCGATCCCAAGAGATGCTGGATGGGATGGGAGATGCATGCCAAAAGCAGATAATGGACCAAACGTGATGACCTCTCAGTGTCTCTGTTGCAAACCATAATGCCCAAAAGCAGAGAGATAGTATGGGGAATATTGTCTGTCATGGAGGCATGGGGAGGGTGGGAAAGGGGGGGCATACTGGGGATATTGGTGGTGGGGAATATGCACTGATGGAGGGATTGGTGTGTGATCATTGTGTGATTGCAACCAAAACATGAAAGCTTGTAACTATCTCACGGTGATTTAATAAAATTTAAAAAAAAATTAAAGAAATTAAGAAAAAATAAAAGAGAGATGCTACATGGTCCAGCTGCAGTCCGGCGACTACTTGGCGGTGAGCTCTGGGGCCGCGCGGCCATCGCATTTACCTGGACTATGAGCTGGGCCAGCTTTCCTTCTATAACCCCAGGGACAGGTCTCTCTCACCTGCACCCTTTCACTGAGCACTTTTCTCAAGAGCTCAAGCCGTACTTCCTCGTGGGGCTGGGCTGCACCCCTCTCTCTGTGGACGTGGGAAGGGCTGAAGAGGGATGATCACACCGTTGGCTTCCCCCTGTCTCCTGTGGACAGCTCTTGGTCTTGTAAATATGGAATTCTTTGCATTAGGTATCAATGCTTAGGGAAGAAGTGTTCCCATTTTGTAACTCTTTGTAAGGCAAAACCAATTATTTTGTATTTCTATGTCTATTACAACATACTAGTGGAGTAAAAGCTTACATTCAATCTACTGGGAACACCTGTAAAGGCAATTAAAAGACACCCCAAAAGTTTCTGTCCCTCTCTGAGAGCTGAACAAGCTACCGAGAATTTCCCGCCTGCACGGCAGAGCCTAGAAAGCTCCCCATAGCGTACTGGATATGCCCCAAACAGTAACAATCACAGTCCTCATTTCCCTGACCCTGAAAGAGCCTCTAAAACGCCATCAGGCTACACTAGCACATGACAGGGATGAATGGGCATGTTACTGGCGCCCATTAGAGCAAATCAGTGAACAACAAGATGACAGTAATACAGTGATATGAAAATAGCTAGCTAACTAAAGCAGGAATTAACAAACTTAAGCCAACTATGGCCCACCAGTTCTTTATATAAAGTTGTATTGAGATGCAGCTATGTTTATCAATCATGCATTCTCTATAACTAACTATATTTGTTCTTCCATGAAAGAACTGAAAAGTTTGGAAGTGACAATATAGTCTTTAAAGTCTGCTTCTTTAGAGGAAATTTTGCTAATCTTCTTAGCTATAAACTGTTATCTTGCTACTCAGTTTTTCTGAAATAAGCAAAAAGGTTACTCTCAAATGACTAGCTATCATTAGAAAATAACTTTTTAGTTGCCTTTATCATGCCTATTTGGTAAAGATGGAAATGAATTTTTTTGCTAATTACTTCTATCAAAAAGTAATTTTGCTCTTATATGTCTTGAAAGTTTCAAAGAATTTTTTCCCAAAAAGTGGGTAAAATGGATAAAGAGAAAAAATATATTACAGAATCATTTATTGAACCCTCTTATATTCCATTATATATATACATACATATATATGTGTGTATAAATACCTCTACATATACGTAATGTAATGTTTTATATATATATCACACTTTATTTACTCCTCCTTTATTGGACAATTGGGTTGTATATTGGCTTTTGTTATTGTAACTAGCACTGCAACAGGCATATAAATGCAAACATATTTTTAGTTATCTTTTTATGCTTGTGGCATTGACACCATAGAGCAGAAGGAGTGGATCATATGACACCTTTACTTTTAATATTTTGAGAGGTCTTCTGTTCCCATAGAGTTATCAAATATTTACAACAGTGAATGAGGGTTATATTTTTACTACATCTGTTGATTTTAGTGTTGGCTTTTATTCCATTACTGTTAGATAACATTGGGTTGTCCTTGCTCCTCTCCAGGGAGCTTAGGTTTATTAACCACTCCCGTAAGAGTACCCCTAAGGCACACCCAATTCCATAAAGCACTAATAATCCTATATTGCCTTTTCTCTTTCCTTTATGTTCTTTGCATGGCTTAGCAGTGTCCTTTTTGCATAAACACAGGAAGATAGTTGATACTATGCTTTTGTAACATTAATTTGGAGTTAATTGACTCCAAATAACATTACTCCTGGGCATCCATCATATTTACCTGATTTAAACCTCAGTTGCCTTTACTTTCTAAAATCCCTGAAAGGAGGGTCCTGATGAAGAGACTGGATGTTAGCTATGGATGTTAGCTACCGGATGTTAACAGGGCAAGCTGTTAGCTAACCTGGCATCGAACGGGGGCAGGCTAAGCACCATACGTATAATAAGTTAAGAGCATGGTCATGGGACAAACTGTCATGGCCCAAAAAGAAGTAACTGAATAAGGACCCTGTTGGGATTAGGAAAGATTTACCTGGTCTGAGTACTGTAGTCTGGAATATATAGTGAGATGTCCCCAGGAAGAGACAACCTTTAAGCTTAATTTTTTACTGTGTTCATACAAAATGACTAGAAATATTATAAGAAGTAAATTCACTATGATTGTTCATATGGATTACTAGTTGAGGATGAGGAGATTAGATTATTTGGTGCCAGCAGGAGGTGGTTTATGGGTGTGACCCCTGGGTTGCCAGAGATTGGGGGAAGCAGGCAGAGGATCTCTCATCGGCCACCCTCCAGAACTCATGGCTGCTTCTTTTGGAAGGGAGCCTAAAATGAGGCCCTCATAACCATGCCACCAGACTGTGCATCAGCCTGTTTCCACTCGGGGCACCCCAGAGGGGGGCAGGTGAGAGCTCTTTTTGTCCCATAGGACCCAGCCCCAGCAGCTGACCACTACCCAACTGCCACCACGCTCCAGGCTGCTTTCCACACACTTGGGCCAGGCCTCACGCATGAGTGAACATATTCCTAGACTGACACATAATCATAGAGGGAAATATATATATATATATATATATATATATATATATATATATGTGTGTGTGTGTATATATGTGTACCTCTCAGAGAGCTCAGCAAGCTACTGAGAATATCCCGCCTACACGGCAGAGCCTGGCAAGCTCCCCATGGCATATTCACTAATGAATATGCCGTGAATATTCAGAATATGCAGTAACAATAGGTCTTATTCCTTTGACCCTGAAAGAGCCTCCAATCCCTGATAAAGACAAGTAAGGAGAGGCTGCTAAAATCTCAGGGCTGTGATGAATGGAGAATTTACTGGTGTTTGCTTGAGTAAATCGATGAACAACAGGATAACAGTGATACAGTGATACTAGCTGAGGAAAGGATAAAGCAATATACCCTAGATAGAATCCCACCCTTAAGCGGATTTTCTATTAATCTGGAGTGCTAAATCCTCAAATGAGATCTTGTCCTTGAGTTAATCCCCTAGGACATCCCCTAATGGAGTGACTTTACCACTGTTTATTGTTATGACAATGTTCAACCACACCAATCTGTACCCCCACCCTTCATGATTTCTATATTACTATGCAAGTACGTGGTAAGAGAGGTAAGAGGGGTAGAGGACTTTGTGGTCTACGAGAAGACTAGGATGATGATCACTGGGACTACGACCAAAACTGCAACTATAATTTTCCTGTAAGGGGAGAGGTCGAACCACACTGGGGAGGAAAGAGAAATAAACAGACTACTGACCAGCTTGCCCTGGGTCCGTTCAGTCTCAGGCCCTGTTTCTCTGTTCCCCTGTCCTCCGTCCATTCATCATCTTGGGCTGGCTAGGAGAATACCTCTTGGTCACCAAACCTTGAGTCTCTCGTGCCCACCCACGTTTTTTTTTTTTTTGAAACTTACACATTACCACAGTTTTGATTGCTATAGATATATAGTATAATTTAAAATCAGGAAGATACATGCCTCCCATCTTCCTTTTTCCTTGAATTTCTTTGACAATTCAGGGAATTTTATTACTTCATATATACTTAATACGTATTTGACACATGTCCCTAAAATAATACCATTGTCTTTTTATAATGACTATACTAAATTAATATAGTGGTTTGTGTAGTGTTTATTTTAATGCTGTTAGTTCTTCCAAACCAGGAAGAAGAAATCTGTTTCCATTTCCTTGTGTCTTCTTATTTTCATAAGTGATTCATAGTCTGCTCTGTATGTGTTTCAACATCTTCATTGATTCTCAGGTACTTGATTCAGTTGAGCACAATTGTGAGTTATGAATATATACTGTATGCATAGATAATTTATCTCTCTTCTCCCACATTGATTGCATATAATAATGCAACAGATTTTTGCATATTGATTTTGTAGTCTAACACCTCACTGTGTATGTTATTATTTCTAGGAGCTTCATGGTGAAAGCTTTAGATGTTACCAAGCATTATATAATATCATCTAAAAATAGTAATAATTAAACATCTTTCCAATTTGAATCTACGTGATAACTCTTTCTTGCCTAATTGCTATGGCAAGGGCTTCAAATATTATTTTGAAAAATGTGGTAACCTTAGATATCTTTGTCTAATGCCCAAATCTCAGAGGAAAGACTTTCAGGTATACATCACTGTATCACTGTGTCACTGTCATCCCATTGCTCATTGATTTGCTCTAGTGGGAACCAGTAACGTCTTCATTGTGAGACTTGTTGTTACTGTTTTTGGCATATCAAATACGCCACAGGTAGCTTGCCAGGTTTTGCCATACTCTCAGTAGCTTGCTGGCCCCTCCAATAGGGATGAAGGAATCTAACCCGGGTCTGCCGTGTGCAAGGCAAATGCCCTACCCGCTGTGCTATTGCTCCAGACCCAAATATTTATCAATGAAAATAATGATACCTGCAGGATTGTAATATGTGACCTTTCTATTATCTTCATTTGACAGTTTTTATCATAATAGAGATTTATCAAAGACTTTTTGTGCATCTACATGTATAATTACATAGTTTAAATTTGATTCAGTTGGCCACTAGTCATTTTCTTCAACTTGATTCCTCTTTTACCTCTGAATTTATTTTATTTGTATTTTTCTTACCAAAGATTTTTAGCATTTATTGGGAGCCATAGAAATAGTATAGGTAGGGTAATTGCCTTGCATACAGCAGACCTGGACTTCTTTTTAAAATATATTATTATTATTATTATTATTATTATTGTTATTATTATTATTATCGAATTGCCTTGAGCTACAGTTACAGACTTACAAACTTTCTTGCTTACATTTCAGTCATGCAATGATAGAGTACCCATCCCTTCACCAATGAACATTCTCCACCACCAATGATCCCAGTATCCCCCATGCACCACCACCCCAACCCCAACCCCACCCAGCCTCTGTGGCAGGGCATTCTCTTTTTCTCTCTCTTTCTAATTTGGGTGTTGTGATTTGCAATATTGGTATCGAGTGTCCATCATGTTCAGACCTGGACTTCTTACCCAGCACCTCATATTGCTCCCCAAGCTTGTCAAGAGTGATCCCTGTGCTCAGAGCCAAGTACCTCCAAGCACCATTGTCTGTGGCCCAAACACATACCCCCCAAAACTTAAATTCACATTATATACATAATTACTTAGATGCAATGTGCTTTATCTATATATTTATTGTGAAGACTGGAAGTGAATGTTCACTACAACTATGTATATACTTTCTGTCATTAAATGTAAATATGGCCTCTTTTGTTGAACAAGAAGCAAGTAAAAAAGCAGATGGAAATGATACACGATAGAATAAGATTTCAACATTGAGGAAAGTTATCTTTTGCAAACCCAAAGACTAAATAGAGATTATGGATTACTATGAGAAAAAAAGCAGATAGAGCAACAGAGTAAAATTAAACTGTTAAATTTTATGGATCAAGCAACACCCAACATCCTCAGAGTGAAAGATGAGCTTCTTACAGACCTACTGGATGAAGCAAAATAGACTCAGAAGGGTGGTCAAAGGTAGAACAAGGTATCAAGTGCTGACAGATGGGCTGCTCATGAGTGTTTGTATCTGTGTCTGAAACACCGAACGATTGTTTGTTCCTGGAAACAGGATTCCCCTCTAATAATGGCTGCTGTTCAAAAAGAAATCCCCTTGAATAAACTTACTACCACCCCTTCCAAAATATTGATATTTACATAGATCAGGAGGACTACCTGCCTGAGGTAATATAAAGTTTATATCTATAATGAGATGATAAAAATAAAGATTTTAGTACTCTAGAAATTTGGATGGATCTTGAATGATGCTAGAGGTATAGTGAAGCTCATTTGGTAAAGTTGTCAAGATGAAATTTGTAGATTAAGCTGGAAAGTGTATTTCATCCACTTTTCTGCTTTCACTGCTCTAATGGAAATGTCTGATGTTTGAAAAAATATTATTTGTGTAACTTATTCTTTCCTGTATAAGTATTAGCTGTTTATCAATAGATAGTGTTCTGTTATTACTAATGTCCTTGGCCTAATTGTTAAGTAAAAGGAAATTTTTTTAATATGATCAGGAAACCTTACACATGTTTTATTTTATATGACCAGGAAGCCTACCTCTTTTGTAAGGTAAAACACAATTTTCAGTGACCTTCTGTTGTGTAAGTGAGCAAATCCGATGGTGGTGGCATGAACTTCAAAGCATCTCTTCTTTACCTGCTTCCTGTACTCCAGTCTAGTGATACATACAAATGGTTTTGTCTGTCTCTAAGGCTTAGCTCTTTGAGCTTAAAATGCATGTGGACCGTGCACTGTCTCCAGCAGTATAGTAACTTCACCATTACCTACTGGACCTAGGACTTTTCCTACCTAAATGTGATTAAACATTTAAGTCATAAATCCATGCTTTATTTTAAAACAGAAGATTTATGTGAAAAAGGAAGAAAGAAAACTTGGAATATTTTTTTCAAAAATATTTGAAATATTTTTGAAAAATAAAACTGTTCAATTGGAATAAAATCGAACAGTTTAATTTTATTCTGTTGCTCTATCTGCTTTTTTTCTCATAGTAATCCACATTATCTACAATGTGGATAGAACTGGAAAGTATGTTCACTGTATCACTGTCATCCTGTTCTTCGTCAATTTACTAGAGTGGGCATCAGTAATGACTCTATTCCTCCTAGGCCTAAGATTTTAGCAGTCTCTCCTTACTCTTCTTTCCTAATGATTGGGGGCTCTTTCAGGGTCAGGGGAATGAGACCTACAGTTACTGATTTTGCCATATCGAATACACCACAGGTAACTTGCCAGCTTCTGCCCGTGTAGGCGGGATACTCTCAGTAGCTGACCAAATTGCTGGGCTCTCAAATATATATCTATATAGATATATATAGATATATATAATATGTGTATATATATATCTAATTTGTTGCCTACCGTGTGGACTCCATCAAATATGGAAGATATGTTATGCTGATAAAAATGAGTTAAAGGAGGATAAATATTGAATGAGTCAAAGGAGGAAAAATACAGTAAAAAAAAAACATTATAAGGGGATGAAAAGAAAATAACCAGGATAAAAAATGGTAGCAGACCCTGGAAGTCTTCATACAGAACTATTTGCTAAGTGGAGCTAGGGAAGCAGAGGGAGGAATATGAAACTCACAGGGTATCTAGAGACACTGGTAGAGGGAAGGAATGCTGGTGCTCTTGTGTTGGGAATGGGTTAGCAAAATTATATTCCTGAAATGATATTAACAGAATTGTGAATCATGATCTCTAAATTAATTCATAAAAATATTTTTAAAAGACTCATGTAAAGACAATGAAACAAACAGAAAGAGCTTTCAATGACCACAGCTAGAACAGTAATATTGCATGACTAAAATATTAATCACTATGTCCCTGTCATCCTGTTGATCACTGATTTGCTTGAGTGGGCACCAGTAACTTCTCCATTCATCCTAGCCCTGAGATTTTAGCAGCCTCTTTTTACTCGTTCTTCCCAGTGGTGCCACATTGGAGGCTCTTTCAGGGTAAGGGGAATGAGACCCATCATTGTTACTGTATTTGGGATATTGAATACACCACGGAGAGCCTGCCAGGCTCTACCGTGCAGACAGGATGCTCTTGGTACCTTGCCAGATTCTCTGAGAAGGAGAACTAGGCTATTAGAGATCTTGCAGCTGCACTTTCTGGAAGGTTGTTTTATAGTCTCTGGATCTTGGCCGTTGATGGGATTACACGGTACCATAGGGTGTTTGTGGGTGTGGCTGCCAAGCTACTAGAAAATGGGGGGTGTGGGTGGAGGAGGCCCAGACTTGATTTGAGCAGGTTTGGAGAACTCAAACCGGGGTCCTGCACACCTGGGTTCCTCTGCTGGTTCCTTCATGCTTGAGGTTTGTCCCAACGTTTGGAGAGTGATCTTGAGTATAGCTGTGGCTAGGTTCTGCTGGTCTTTGGCTGCCAAGGCTCTGTCAGGGCGGGGAGAAAAACTCAACCCGTCCTGCTTTGAGGGGCCCTGATGAAGACAGCCCCCACGCCTAAAACATTAATACACTACAAATCACGATACCGCAATTAAAATAAAATAATACATAACTTTGTAAACGACACCATTAAGTTTCTGTAACAGAAATGTGAAAAGGTAACATAGAAAAGAAAAAAAAAAGAAGGAAAAATATGGCTGCCATTTTATAACTTTTCTAGTAATAATTAACTTGAGAGTGATGGAAAAGTTGTTAACCACTGTCTGAGTTACTGACTCATGGTGACACGGATTTCCTGGTGCATTCTGAGCCGATGACCATCTTCTTGGCTATAGATGAAGGAATAGGTCCACAGTTGGGTAGTCAATGGCACTTTTATTCAAATTAATCAGAATTATTATTAGTAAATAGAAATTATGTAGGGTGGAGGGCAGCAATTACACATAGGTGTGGTTGAACATTAACATAAGCAATTAACAGAGGTAAAGCCCCTCCTTCAGGTGAAATTATTCTGGGAGATCCACCTATTCTAGGATGGCATTCCATCTAAGGGCTTAAACATTCTAGATTCCTTCTTGGAAATCCACCCAGATGTGGAATTCCATCTAGGGCCTTATTGCTATCTCCTTTCCTTTGTTGATAAACTGTTGATATTAACCTTAAGTGTTTTAGGCTTCATCAGTGAATTGCCCTTTTTTCTCCTTACATAGAAGCTTGTGAGCACCCAGAATCCCCTGACTTTATCTTTGACCTTTCCTTTGTGCTTTACTTCTCATTGTCACAGTTCCTCAAGTCAGTATTCGCTACTTATAAATCAAAACTTTCTGGTAATTATGGACTTTATATTTTTAGTGAATTACCTGCTTTTCTGTTTCCCCTATAGCCTTTTCATATTTTTCCGTAGAACGATGTTCTTTATTTAAAGACAGAAACACTATTACTGCTGTGCTCCTATTACTTGGGACTTGATTGATTCTGAAATATATCTACTCCTGGGCATCCATCATAATTATTTGATTCAGGCTTCAGTTGTTGTAGTTCCTAACACCCCATAAGGGAGGTCCCACCATGGGACTGGATGGACCCAGGGCGAGTGGCAAAGCTACTCAGGCATCAAAATAGAACAATCTAGAAAGCATAAATGCATTGTTTGATTCAAGCTGTTATAATTTAAGAGACAGGACCCTCATGAGGAAGGATAAGCTGAACTCGTCTGAGGATTAAGTCTGGGATTTGCTTGCTCTCAGAGCCCAGAGAACTAAGTTTTGTAATCTATATGTCTTACTGTGCTTATCCAGATAACTGCAAGTATTAATAAGAAGTAAACTTAACTGATTAATATGTACAACTTAAGAGAAAGAGAAATGCAATATAGGCATTCTGGGAGATAGATTTAATCCCCAAGAGAATTACCTCTGCTGAAATGTTTTACCTCTGTAAATGATCAATCACATCTACATGTAGTCTTATACCTAAAACCCTTTCAGATGTTCTATAAGCATGCTAGCATCTCTGTATTACACAGGTCATTTTCACTATCAGTCTGGAGCTCCCGTCTTTTGGTTCCTCTGCTGGGGAGGCCTGGAGAAACCTGAGGAGATGGCTCTTGGCCACCAAACACACACGTCTTGTACCCTGAGATTTTGTGAAATCACAGCAAACCATTTAAAGAATCATATTAAATTTACTTCTTAATAATGTTTTAGTCATTTCGTATAAATAAAATATAAACCAAAACATTCATTTTGTATTACATACATTAAGCTTAAAGTGGTCTATCTGGACTCAGGATAAAGGGAGGCTTCTTCTGGGGACATCTTACTACATTTCCCAGTATATAGTCTTCAGGGAAGTTATTCTTTCCTAACCCCAATAGGGACTTTATTCAGTTACTTCTTTTTGGGTCATGTTTAACATGGACGAAGAGTTTGCTCTATGACTGTGCTCTTGACTTACAATAACTTTTATAGCCTTTAGGCTGTCCCGTGTCAAATCCAGGGTTGTTTAAGACTTACCCCAGCGCTCTCTGCCGAGATGCGACTCGAGTGGCCACATGTTTATTTGTGCAGCCTCTCTGTTGCTGATGACCACGATCCAGAGGATACCTAGACTACTTTTGGTACCAGCAACTGCTTCCACCAATATCTCTAGACTGTGAACTAAGCCAGAGCCCCATGCTGCCCCAGGAAGGGAAATGATGCAATTTCTAACATAAATTTCACTGAACTTAACTACTAAAGTACTAAAATGCAAAAATCCTAAACTTGACTAGACTTCATATCTCTTCATTCTCAGCAATGGAAAACTAACTATCAAATACTTCTTTGTCAGCAAGGTTTTTTTTTTTTTTTGAGGGGAAACTCCAACAACAATAGTGAATATTGTGTTGAAAAGGTAAAGAGAAAATGAAGTGAAATTTATCAGCTACGCAAGCGAGGGTGGGAGGTATACTGGGGTTTTTGTTGGTGGAATATGGGCATTGGTGAAGGGACAGGTGTTTGAGCAGTGTATAAACGAGATAAGCCTAGAAACTGTAACTTTCCACATGGTGATTTAATTAAAAAATATTTTAAAAAATTGACTTACCCAGCTCCATTCAAGTCTGTTGATAGGACCCACCTTTTGGGGTATAAAGAACTAAGGTTGACCTAAGGGCAACTGAGACTTAAGTCATGTAAATATAATGGGCGCCAAGGGTTAATATATTTCAAAGTCAGTTAACTCTCATATTACAAAAGCATAGCATTAGATGTCTTCCTGTGTCTATACAAAAAGGACATTGCTCTAAAGTAAAAATATGCAAAGGTAAAGAAAAGAGAAAAATAATATATCAATAATATATCACTTGCATATACAAAATCCAGAACCACCAGAAGATTTGACTTTACAAGTTACCATGTCTGATTTGGAGATATTTGTGCCTATCAGATAGGGGGGTAGGACACAAAAGGGAGATTAAAGATAAACACAGAGGATTGGGAGTGCTCAGGTGAAATTGTGTGTGCCCCAGGAGCACTGTAGTGGGTGTACTTCAATTACCCTAAGTACACTGCAGGAGAAGAAAGGACACCCAATGTTAAACATAAGATTCTGGGGACAATAATATAATAAACCATTACTTTTTATTTTTTTTTGACTATTTTATACATTTTATTTTCATAAAGTAGTTCACAATAGTTCATTACAGATAATATTCAAACACCTACCCAACCAGCAAGCGTCTTCCCACCATAATAAGAGAAAAGTGTGTAAAGGTTGTTGATTTCATTCTGGGGACCTTTAAGCCAGTATATAAGAGAATACAAGCAAGTATGTTAAAGTCAAACACATGTGTTCTGCTTTAGGTACTTCAGTAGGCTAGAGTATAAGAGGGCACATTTGCAGCCGTGTTCTTCAGGAAAAATTTCATCCCTCTCTTTTGGGAACTTTGATTTATAGTCTCTTGATCTTGATTGTTGATGAGATAACATGGAGCCGGGGCCAGTTTGTGGGTGTGACTGCCAAGCTACTAGAAAAAGGGGCATCTGAGTGGAGGAGGCCCAGTTCTGATCTGCAGGCTTGGAGATCTCAGTTCTCCAAGGACTGGAGATCTCAGTACTATATACCTGTGTTGGCTTGTCTGAGCATGTGGAGAGTGGCCTTGAGTATGACTGTGGCTGGGTTCTGGAGGGTTTTGGCTGCTGGGGCTCTGTTTGGGGCAGCGAAGGAAACTCAACCCGCCCACCTCCGAGGGGGCCTTGGTCAAGACAGCCTGGCACAGGGGCAGGAGATTCTTCCAAACCACTTTTCAGTCCAGAGAGATACTACAGTTGGTAAGTTTAGTGAACCCAGTTTTGATCCCTGGCACCATGTCTGGTTTCTCAAGTTCAAGCAGGAATGATCCCTGAGCACAGAGCTCGGAGTAAGCCCTGAGCATGGTTGAGAGTGGCCTAAAACAAAACAACAAAAATGACAGAAATTAGAAATTTAACTGCATTATAGTGTTCCCTTGAAAAAAAAAAGGATACAGTTTCTTTTTTCTTGAATTTTGCTGTGCCTTTGTGGCTATCCCAATATATTAGTTGAAGTAAACATGCACATTTATGACTTGTGATGTTAGGTTAGAAGAGGCTATGCAGTTTGTGTTTATTGGAACATTAACTTGAAGGCTTAATCACTTAAGAAAACTGAATATTACAAAAAGACCTGGAAAAAGCATATGATGATGGATAACAGATACTAAAGAATATCCTAGATATTTGCTTTAAACTTTTATAGACTTCTTGGTCCAGACTCTAGAAAACAGAAATGATGGTCTTAGGACTGGAGCTATAGCACAGCAGTAGGGTGTTTGCCTTTCACACGGCCGACCTGTGTTCAATTCCTCCGTCCCTCTTGGAGAGCCTGGCAAGATACTGAGAGTATCACGCCCGCATGGCAGAGCCTGGCAAGCTACCCGTGGCATATTGGATATGCCAAAAACAGTAACAATAAGTATCTCAATGAGAGATGTTACTGGCGCCCACTCAAACAAATTGATGAACAACGGGATGACAGTGACTGTGACAGTTCCTCAGGTAATACTGATGCCAGTGTTTGAGAAACTGAGAATAAGAACATTATGCAGAATCAGTTCTGATACCGATTTATGAGGAACATAAGCAAATATTCTTATTTTGCATTACTGCTATATTGTTGTTTATTGCAGAGCTATAGTAACTGAAGCATAAGGTGTGCTGAGTACCAGACCACAACCTGTCCTTTAAATAAATGGGGATCACTTCAATTATGTCTTTTAAAATTTTTTGAAATACAATTATATAACAATTTTCTTCATTAAATTTTTCTAGCTCACAGACAAGACAATTAAAAAAATTAAATTAAAAAAATTAAAAATCTTTCTGTCCTCTATCCCTCTATGTGGAATTTAAATCGAACACAAAACTTCTTTATTAACTGCCATTTCTAAAGTATATACAAGAGATATGAAATCAAAACATTCAGCCAAATATAAGATACACCTCTAGCTGAATAAGTTGCTTTATAGGTATTTATAGGTATTCTTAGTAAGGATATTAGAAAATACTTCATTGATATTTTTTACTGCCAAAAGCAGTAATAAGAAGCCTCACAATGGAGATGTTACTGGTGCCCGCTCGAGCAAATCGATGAGCAATGGGATGACAGTGACAGTGACAGGTGTTCTTGAAATTAGGTTTTATGAGTTTTGTTGACGTGGATCGGTTTTGCTACTGGGCCACAACCAGTGGTGCTCAGGGAATATTTCTGGCAGTATTTGGGGAATCAACGTGTTGATGATGAGGATTAAACTAGAGGTGTTGGGGATTAAACCAAGCCTTCTACATGCAAAGCCTGTGTTCAGCCTGTTTAGGTATGTCTCCAGCCCTATTTTAAGTAGACTTTAAGGAAGTGAAGCTTTTCTCTGGTTTATCTGATGCTAGGAAACTGTCCATTATTACATATCATTGTAATTATTATCTACAAGGAATAAATAGGCTGTGACTAAAATTATAATTGTAAGCAACCATCATTCACTAGTTTCTAGAAAAAGTGGCATCTTGTTGTCATTCCATGACTTAGATAATGTTTGTGGCTGTATGGATGTTCATTTAGATACGACAACAAAGTTGTTTTAGTTGCCTTTTATCAATCATAATCAGAAACTGGCCATGAATTCATCTTATAATGATATACAATAAAATTATTTATGCTTCTAGTTGATCATCAAAACAAGTTTATTATAAATCTCTCCTTTTTATTACCTACACTAGTTCTTAGATTTTCTCATGTTTGATAGCCTTCATATAAGATGAGATTAATAATAATTATACTTGCTGATAGATGTCATACTTACCTCCCATGCACACCTAAATACACTTCTTTATTTCTTGTCTAGATTGGAGAGAGGGAGGAAAAAGTACTCATAAAGCTTGAAACATGTCAGCCTATTACCTTATTGCATTTTAAAAGTGTGTCTCAATATGTATGTTTCTAAATTTTCATGTTATTTTATATATTTTCTATTTTTATTATATTATTCTTTAAAAATTCTCTTTATTTCACTTTCTACATAAATTTTTTAAAAATATTCAAAATATAAATGCAATATCAACATCCAAGTAAATTTGTAATACAAATTTAAAACAAATGTGTATATGGTGGAGGAAATTGCAAGGAAAAGAGCCATAGAACTGGAATAAGTACTTGCTATCATCACAGCTTTCAGATGCGGAGTTCACTGTTTGAAAGCAGAGTTTTTAGAACTACAGCTAATGGTTCTCACTGTCCAGACTTTTTGTAACCATACGACATAAATTGCTCAGTGAATATAGATTGTTAAGGGAAGCAATGATAGTATGGTGCTTATGATGCTTGTCTATCATCCGTGGCATCACATATGGTCCCCAAATCCTTCAAGGAGTGATCCCTGAGCACGGAATCAGGAGAAAACCCTGAGCACTACTGAGTATGACCCAAATAAACATAAATAAAGATTATTTAAGCATTTTATAGTCTTGTCATTACAACTATAGTCAGTGTAAATCTTTTATACATAGTGGGCCACTGGAAAGGGATGCAGTTCTGTGTTTCTCTATCCAGGATAAAGCTTTTGTCCCATGAATTGATACAGAGAGTGGCTAGGAGAAAAGCAGAGAGAATCTCCAAAGGCTACCTAGAACTACTGAAACACACATATGACTGTCCCATATTCGTTCTGTTGTTATATTGACAGAAATCTTACCACATGAGTATCACCTTATGCAAAATACTAATAGAGAAAGAAGTTCTAAAATGGATAGTTGCATGCAGAGAAAATTGGGTACTTTGGGGGAACTACGAAAAACATTTTTTATTGTGGATGTGGCACTACTTACTGGATTGGAATGTCTTGGCTTCCAGTTCAGCACTGAAGGGTCTACCAAAGGTTCAAGACAAACTTGGACTAGACAGATAGTTCAGTTGACAAAACACTTGCTTTGTCTGCAGCCAACCTGCCTAATTCCAGATCCCAGTACCATATATGGTTCCCAAAGCACTGTCAGGGACAAGTCCCTAAGCACTGTTAGGTGTGAATTAAACTGTCCCTATCCCTCTCATCTCAGAAAACAAATAAGATAAATAAATATAAAAAAAATTATCTCTCTATTAGAAAGAAGCAGCATTATAAAGCATATTTATTCATGTGGAATGTCTTAGAAATTCACATAATTGAAATCAGGTCTGAGGTAAAGATTTTGCTTTCCAATTCAATCAGGAAAGATCGGAAGAACAGTAATTATTTCAAATGTGAGAACATAAATCCCTCAAGAAAATGAACAATCAGGGAATATGAAATACCAAAATAATTTTCTAAATAAAATGATCACTCCAAGAAGGAGATGTTCAGTTTGTGAAATAAAGAATCCAAAATTATTGTTATAAATAATCACTATCAACTACAAAGCCATTAAAAAATACAGTTAAACAAAATCAAGAAAGAAATAGTGGAAAAACAAACAAATAAAAAAATGTTTGAGCAGTATAAACCACAAAATGTACCAAAAACAAATTAGCTATCTTATTCAGAAAATATAATTTAACTGAAAACATCAACATTAGATATTCCAAATGGAGAAAAGAAATTTTAGAGATAGACCACTTGAAATTATCCTGTTATAATTTAACAAAGAAAAATAATGAGTGAAGAAAGCCTATATGAAATATGAAATTCTTTTCTGAAAACAATCTGTGCATCTATCATTGAAGTTCAAAAAATAGAGATAAAGTATCAGAAAGCCTATTTAAAGAAATAATGTCTGAGAACTTTTCAAATCTGAAGAAAGTAGTGAACATTCAAGTTCATGAAGCTCATATATCCACCAGAAAGTTTAACTCAATCTATCTTTTCCAAACAAATCACCATAAAATTGTCAAAAATTGAAGTAAAAAAAAATAAAAACTGCAAGAAAAAAATTCTTTGTGTAGAAAGTAACTCCCAGAGGATATAGATAAATTTCTCAAAAGACAATTTGCAGACCACAGGAAAGTGGCTTGATGTATTCAACATCCTAACAACAACAAAAAAAATCTGCCAACCAAGAATATGTTGCCTAATACAATTTTCTTTAAAAATTCTAGAAGATGTAAAGATTTTCATAGTCAAATAACAGTTGAAGGATCTTATAATTTCTATACTTACCATAAAATAAAATTTAGTGACGTGAAAATTCATGACAAAAAACAATCAAAAATTAGTATATAGTTAAAATAGAATACTTTAATGCCATTTAATGGTGGCATATTAATTATATAACTTCAGGACAAAGATTAAAGGAATAAAGTATCAAAATAGCATTATCTCTAATAATTTTTGTTACTGGATGCAAAATATTAAAATACATAAATTCTTCAAAACAGAACATGTGAAGAGATTAAGGATACATATCACTTTATCACTGTTACTGTCATCCCATTGCTCATCAGTTTGCTCAAGCACCAGTTAACATCTCCACCGTGAGACTTGTTACTGTTTTTGGCATATCAAATACACCACGGGTAGCTTGTCAGGCTCTGCCATGCAGGTGGGATACTCTCAGTAGCTTGCCGGGCTCTCCAAGAGAGGTGGAGGAATTGAACCCGGGTCGGCCACCTGCAAGGCAAATGCCCTACCTACTGCGCTATTGCTCCAGCCCAAGGATAGCTAGCTAGCTAGCTAGCTAGATGATAGATAGATTAGTACATATATAGACAGATACATAGATACATAGATTAAGGGCATATGTAATATAGATACATATGCCCTTAATCTATGTATCTATCTAGTATAGATAGATACAGATAAATAGTTGATATATGGTCAAATTAAACATTTTACCACAATATGTGCTATTAGGCATTTAAGCAAATATGTACTATATATTAATAGCTAACAATGTATATTAGCTTAGAGACATACTGTTAGATCATTTATAAAACACAAGATATTTTTATGTATGAATAAAATACCACAAAATAAAATATATCATAGACACATAAAGAATGAATAAGGGAATCAAAGTATACCATTTAAAGAAGATCAGTTACCAACAATAGAAAAAAGAAAGAAGGAATAAAAAAGTTCATAGAACAATTGACAAATCCATTTTACATCCCTTATCTACTGACAAAAATTTTTTATAAAATGATTAAATCTCCAAATGAAAAGGAAGTGTGGATCAGTAAAAATAATAATAATGATATTAGTCAATTCTTTGATTCTTACAAGCAGTTCCCTTCAGGAGCATACAAATTTAAAATGAAGGGATAAAAACAGAGTCCATACAAGAGACACTTAAAATTGAAATAAATTGAAAATCAAGAGAAATTAGAGGTATATATAAGGAAGATATAGACTTTAAATTCAACACTGTAATAACAGACAAAGAATGTCATAAGATGAGAAAGGAGACAATTCAGGAATAGAATATAATACGTATAAAATATATTCAAACAATTTCAGAGCACCTAGATATTTAAGTAAATGTAACATGTGAAGGTAGAAGTAGATAATTCAATCAAAGTAGGTTATATCAAAACCCACTTTTCAGAAATGAAAAGGTGATGCAAAATAATATATCTATATGTATAGATATCTATAATTTCTTTTATTTATTTATTTATTTTATTGAATCACCATGTGGAAAGTGGCAAAGCTTTCAGGTTTAAGTCTAAGTTATACAATGCTCGAACACCCATCCCTTCACAAGTGCACATATTCCACCACCAAGAACCACAGAAAACCTCCCCCCACCTCTGCCCCCAGCCTCCCACCCCATCTGTGTAGCTGATAAATTTAACTTTACTTTCTCTTTACTTTAATTACATTCAATTCTTCAACAAAAAAGAAATTATAGAAATTATAATTTCTATATATATCCATATATAAAATAGAACTTCCATTTTATAAACCAAGCAGAGCTCATGGACATAACAGAACTTCTTTTTTAACCATACCAAAATAAACAGTTTTTACATTATAGTCACATAGAATATTCTCTGATAGCTAATATGTATATATATATAAATATATATATACACATATATATGTATACATATAAAACCAAACAAGATTATCAAAACAAGTTTACCAAACAAGACTTGGAAAAATTTAAATATTGAGGTCATATCCAATAATTTTAACTACATGCTATTGAATAAAATCAATAATAGGAAGACAATTTAAAATAATCTCATAAAGTATCCCACAGATATGTGCCAGTGAAACACTACTCCTAAGCCACCAATAAACAATTTATTATTATTTCATTTAATAATCTCGAATCACAATCACACGAATCTCGAAATCCCGTTGATTGTCGATTTCTGGAGTGGGCTCAGTAACCTCTCCATTCGTCCTATCCCTAAGATTTTAGAAGCCTCTCTCAACTCGGCCTTCCCAACAATGCCACATTGGAGGCTCTTTCAGGGTCAAGGTAATGAGATCCAGTTTGTTACTGGAATTAGCATATGAATACACCATGGGAAACTTGTTAGGCTGTCTCATGTGGGCAGGAAACTCTCAGTAGCTTGCTAGTTTCTTGCAGAGGGAGAAGTAGGTTATAAGATATCGCTTCTGAGAACTTGCTTTTAAGTCTCTGGATGTTGGCCATTGATGGGATTACATACACCTGGGTTCCTCTGCTAGTACCTTCATGTGTGAGGCTTGTCCGAACGTGTGGAGAGGGGCCTTGAGCATGGCTGTGGCTAGGTTCCAGTGGTCTTCGGCCACCAGGATCTCTGCTCGGGGCGGGGAGGGAAGCTGGAACCCATCCTCTGCAAGGGGACCCGGGGAAGACAGCCAGGCATGTGGGCAAGTGACTGCCATTTTATTTCACACAGCAGGTAGGGCGTTGGCCTTGCATGCGGCTGACCCAGGTTCAATTCCCAGCATCCCGTATGGTCCCCCGAGCACCACCAGGTGTAATTCCTGAGCACAGAGCCATGAGTAACCCCTGAGCATTGCTGGGAGTGACCCAAAAGTAAAAAAATTCATTTAATAAATTAAATGAAACTTCCCCCACCAAAAAAATTTATTAAAAGAGGAACATTACATATAAAAATCATGGGTAGCAGATTTTTACTAGCATAGAAAGTACTTATTTGATACCTGACAATTTTAGAAAAAATTGTCAGAGATATAGTATAGGGGTTAAAGTGCTTGCTTTGCAAGTGTGATTGAAGATGCTAAATCTCAAGTTGTTAGTCTCCAAACACCATGAGGAATGACTCCTGGACAGAGCCAGGAACAACACCTGAGCACTTTTACATATGGTCCTATCACACCTTTTTTTTTTTTAATTTATAAGAAAATCTTTAACACCTCTATAATGTGAAAAGGAGAGAAAATTTCAGATATTAAGCAAGAGAAGAAAATTTTTTTAAATGCTAAATGAAATAAAGGAATGAAATAAAAGTTTAAATGAAACTGAGTTTATTGTAAGATAAAAATAAATCTTAAGTAGATTAAAACCAAAATAATGCATGAATTAATGAAAATTTTAGCTAGGAGATATTGCAACTAATCCCACATATGTACAAAGACTTCTAAGAGACAAATAATGTACAATTATGACAGCAAATTAAAAAATTAGAATTTCTACAATATATAGGATAATTTTATGTAAGTATTTGTGAGTAACTTTTAGTGTTTTTCAGTATGTTGAGTTCTTTTCTATTTCAAGTTCAATACTTTGAGAGTAATATATTCAGAATACAATTAGAGTAATGCATTCTTGATACATATAATTAAATTAAAGTTGAATAAATGCATGAAGCTTTGCCCATTTTCTCAAGTGTTATTTATCTCTACATTCAATTTACAGGGTCATTACAAATAAGCAAGAGTAGAAGTGTTGTTTTTATCAATAACATTTTATCATGTTTTTAAAATGAGTAGTGAATGAGAGCCTAAACTAATAAAATTCAATATAGCATCCAACAAAATGCTGGGACAGTGATGAAAAATAAAATTTAGTTTTGTAGCAAACTTGAATTATAAGGATATATTCATAGTTTGAAAAAATAACTAGAGTGTTTTCTAATATGGAGTTTCTACCCTGTAGTGATACATTTACTGTGTTTTAAATACCCCTTAGAAGAGTTGTTGCTATGTAGTGAAGATACTCTATACACGATCAATAATCTCAGGATATTTATCACAAATACCACTTCATACAGTCAAGTATACAAATCTTCTTTAAGAGTGCAAGGATTTTAGTGATCATATGACTGAGCTGGAGAGATTTAGCAAGATCCTGTGCAAGAATGCCCTCAGCAAAGGTATGTATATCCAACATTTGTTGGAATACCTTTTGTCAGTGAGAGATCATCATTTCACATAGAACTACATCCCATCATTCCTACAGAACTACATTCTCTTGCAGTATTTGTAATCTTAAGCCATGTCCATCTCCTGCGTTCTTAGTCATCATCTATAGTTCACAAATATATTGCAGAATTTAAATACAAGGCTAGATCTTCTTACAAATTCAATTTTATATACTTATTCATGAGAAATAAAAGTATGCATTGCTAGTCTAGGTAAAAATCTCAATATGCACAGGACAAATCCTGCGTACATAACTATTTAGAAAGTGAACTATTTAGAAAGTGACACATGTTGTTAGCTTCATCAACTTCATTGTTTTATCTCTCTGTACCCTCTCCCGGGGTACTGTCCATTCAGTCACTAACATTGAGACATCTGTATCAGCAGAGAAAACACTTTTGTCATTTCTAATAATTATGGTATGTATAAATAATGAGAACTTTGAACATCTGTGATCTTGCATTTGATCAGAGGAAAAAAACTGAACAAAGGATACAACCAAACAAACAATAATGGCAGAATCCTTAAATATCTATTCGAAGCTGACCTTAATTATAGTAAGAAATTTTGAAACAGTAATAGGATTTCTAAAATTTTTACCACTGAGATCCGCTTTTGCCTGAAAAGTGTAACATGACCAAGCATTCCCAGAAACACCTTAGGTTTATCACATGGTAGTTTTTAAATTTATTTTCAGTCAATTGCACATTCAGAAACCTTTTACTCTTTCCAAAATTTTTGTGACCCATGGTGTAAGAAGCTAGGGACTGTAGAGTGAATATAGATGTGGTAAGTTAGATGAAGATCCTTTAATACCAAACAAATAGCTTTTTAACTTACTTTAACCAAAATCTTGTTAGTCTTTTTATTTTAAGTATTTTCCTTGATTTATCCTACATCTTACTTCCAGAGTTCTGTGTTCCAATGATACTGAATATAACATGGTTAAAATGGTAGATGTAATTTATTTGGCCTAATTCTTTCAAGACTATAGTTGCAACTAAAAAAAGCACTTATTTCAGACATCCTCTTGAGAATAGTCCTTTACTTTTGAAAAGTAAGTAGTCATTAGACTACTGCATTATTTCCACCAATAATCAATGAGCTAAATAAAGATGTCAGTGTGAAAATGTGTCACATACATTCAGCTTAAAATAGTCCTCACTACTCAGGCAAAACTTCCTATAGGAGGTAGATGAGAGATAATTAGACCCGTAATTAGAGCAGGAGATAAAACTTCCAAAAGTTTTGTCATTCATTTAATGCAATATCTAGGAGAGAGAGAGAGATGTGAATTTTAAGACACTAATCTTTACCTTGAAATTATTGCCTAATAGCAACTGTTATCCATAGGGTATTTGGTACAGGAAAGAGTTACATTTAGTTATATTTTGTCCCATCCTTGATGTTTTTTTCTCTGTTTTTGATTCGCACTATTTTTATGGTGGTGGTTGGGGGATACGGGGCAGGGGGCACACCTGGTGGTACTCAGGACTTACTGCTGACTCTACACTGAGGTTTTCCTCTTTGTGGGGTCAGGGAACCAAGTTCAGTGCCATGGATCAAACCTTGAACCTGGGTTGGCAGTGTGCAAGGCAAATGCTTTCCCCATTGCTCTATCCCTCTGGCCCCTTATCCATACAATTCTGGAACTGTTGAATTCTAATCATTGCTGATAAGAATGTTTAAGATAAAATATTAAAAAGTAAAAAGCTGAAATACATCTAGCTTTTATGATTTTGTATAATTATCCAATTCATTATTTTCTGATTAAACACATTTCCATTATATAGGTGTGTTAACCATCAGTTGCCAATGTAATAAGAAAGAAGATACAATGGTTTATTTTATCATAAAAATATTTGAATATTGTAGGTATTATTTATATTTCCTATGATAGTATAGCCATGCTCAAGGCCCCTCTCCACATGTTCGGATAAGCCTCACGCATGAAGGTACCGGCAGAGGAACCCAGGTGTGTGTAATCCCATCAATGGCCAACATCCAGAGACTTAAAAGCAAGCTCCCAGATATCTTATAACCTACTTCTCCCTCTGCAAGAAACTAGCAAGCTACTGAGAGTTTCCTGCCCACATGGGACAGCCTTGTAAGCTTCCCATGGTGTATTCATATGCTAAATCCAGTAACAAGCTGGATCTCATTCCCCTGACCCTGAAAGAGCCTCCAGTGGGAATTCCTTGGGAGGGTCGAGTCCAGAGAGACTTCTAAGATCTCAGGGAAAGGACAAATGAGAGGTTACTGAGCCCACTCAAGAAATTGATGATTAACGGGATCTTATGATTGATTGATGATAGTAAATACATAGATATTTACATTGTCTACCCTGTGGATGACCTTAGCAAAGTCAAGCTTTCTCAGCCTAAATTCCATAACAATCAGGAAAGTATCAGTTGTTATACACTTTCATGGGTTCACAGCATTCACATAGTTTACTGGGCCACATAAGAAATGTATATATAAGATGCTGGAGCAATAACACAGCGGGTAGGGTGTTGCCTAGCACTCGGGCGACCCAGGTTTGACTCCCATCATCACATACGGTTCCCTGAGCACCACCAGGAGTTAATTCCTGAGTGCATGAGCCAGAAGTAACCCCTGTGCATCACTAGGTGTGACCCAAAAAGCCAAAAAAGAAAAAAAGTATATAAATTGACCAATATAAAATAATTTTAAAAATTTTCCATTCAAGTACAATATGTCACAACATTATATAAGTTTCGTCCATGTATGTGTGTGTTTAAATCAATATCTGTGTAAATAGAAAGTAATACGTACTTTTTTTTAGGTTTTAGAGTATAAGACCTAGTGGTATAAATCCCTCACCCCAATTCAAACGCCCTATCCGCTGTGCTATTGCTCCAGCCCAGGAGGCATTCGTGTGTGTGTGTGTGTGTGTGTGTGTGTGTGTGTGTGTATTTGATGGGGAATCCTCCCTAGAGGTGCTCAGGGCTCCAACCTATGCTACTATGCTACTTGGTCAGCCTGGCTTGTAGTTTAATGTTCGGGCCGGAGGTGAGGAGCTGTCTGGGCCCTGCAGTGCTGGGGACCACCAGACCACCCCAGTAGTACCGGGTAGGGGAGGGCTCCAGGGTCACACCCTGTGGACCAAGGATCAAACCTGTCTCTGCCACATGCTAGGCATATGCCCTAACTGCTGTACTATCTCCCATCCCCACCTAGCGTTGGGGGAGAAATTTGGACTATAATTAGACATTTTTATATTTCTTCAAAGATAATTTTCTGGGGCTGGAACAGTAGCACAGCACGTAGGGCTTTTGCCTTGCGTGCTGTGGACCTGGATTTGATTCCTCCATCCCTCTGGGAGAGCCCGGCAAGCTACCGAGAGTATCCCGCCCACATGGCAGAGCCTGGCAAGCTTCCTTTGGCGTATTCAATATGCCAAAACCAATAACAACAAGTCTCACAATGGAGATATTACTGGTGCCCGCTCGAGCAATTCAATGAGCAATGGGATGAAAACGATACAGTGAATATAGATTATAACAGCTCCCTATTATTTTATAATTTCAATACTACTTCATCACTCCCACAACAACTGTCCCATTGTACCTTTCCCATAAGAACTTCATTCAGGTAGGGAAGAAGCAAATCATTTTTGCTAAAGGTGAAATGAAAATTTACATAACAAGGTGAAGGATATGATTGGAAATTTGAAATCCTCATAGTTCAAGGAAAAGCTATGACATTGGACCTAAGGTTCAAAAACAGGTGTTTTTAGTAAATTCCTGAGGGGTGTGATTTTCCTAGCTGTATTGAAAACACACAGTAGCATTGGGAACAGGTTTTAATCAGTTTTGTTCCTGCTATATCTTTGACCCATCTTGTCATCTACTTATTTAATATTCTTCAATATATTTTTTGCACATACATAGAAATGTTGTAAGTTTGTCAGTTATTAATTTTGTTGTGCACAAATTTTCTTAACATATCTGCATGTTCCTTATTATTATTTTACTAGGAAAGCCAAAACATATTCTCACAATTTTAATGACAAATCAAGGTATTTACAATTGAGTGAATTCTTTAATATTTTGTATTATTTTTAATTTGAGCTGAAGGAATCTGTCATCTAATGCTTTCCTCATTTAAGTTATCAGTTAAAGAGACTCTCTTACTAAGGTCATCCTTGGGAGTGTTGAGAGTTTTGATGAAAAAAGATTTACCCAAACTTCTATCCCCATCTGCTAATGACTCTTTGTTCTCTCATTATCCCTAAAACTTGATGGGTACTAGGGTGAAATTTCAAGATCTCAATGGTCTGAGCAATGATCTATATGCTGTTCATTATATCATGGTGGTATTAGTGCCATTATTGATTTCTGGCCATCACTTGCCTCTTGGGAAGGAATTTTAAGTCGGGTGGGCCTGGATGAAGGTAGACTGCAGATTCTATTAATGGGAGATTGTTGGGGTGAGGCAAAGTCTGGAGCGAGTTCCTTATGAACGCATCGCTGAAGTTTGTGGGGTGGATAGAGAAAAATGGGCTTGTGTCTGGGGGACAAGGCTGGGGTGGATTGGACCTGCAGAGGCATCCAGAGCAGAGTAAGGGGGCTGTAAGATCCAGATGCGGGAAATATCCATATGCAAAGTCTTCAAACATGGTCAAGTCCATATCATACTAAGTGGATTAAAAATGAATTTAATTGCATATTTGTTTCTCCTGATGTCTAAAATTCTGAGATTTTCTGATAGGTTAAACTGAGGACCCATCTTCAAATAGATTTCATTAGAGATTCAGATTAAATTTAATTTTCATATGAATTTCCTAAATTTACTTATACAGACAAATACTTGTTATGATTTTATTTATTTTATTTATCTGTATGATATAGATTAATATAAGGAAAGGTTTATGATGAAAGGTTTCTTGATAGTATGCATGTAACTTTGGAGTAAGGGCTAGTTCTTAGACTAGTTTGTGGTAAAGAGGAAAAATATTTGAATGCATCTAAACCACTAGAACAAATACTGAAGTAATCATGGAACCTATACTACAATAATTAAAATAAAAACAGCATTTGTCAAGGATCATAGGTTGGAGTTATAGGTGGTAACCTGCAGTTATTGATAGAGATGTCACTGGTGGTGGAAGTAGAATTAGGAACATTATATAAATAAAACTTTATTGTCAATCATTTATAAATTATGAAGTCCAGAGAAAACTAAAATAAAACAAGAGCATATTTTATATATTTTTAAGTTTGTTAGATACGAAGAAAGATGAAAGACATGGGCCTGTTTTCATGTTGGAAATAATCTGGTGATACTATATTATTGTAGTGTTATAAATACAAGAGTGTTATAAACACAAGAAAGGGGCACTATGGACATTTATCCATTATCACATATGTGGAACAAGGAAAAGAGAGTAATAAAAACAATTAGTTTGAACCCAACTCTCTTTTTTAATTTTTTTATTTTATAGTTCACAATATTTGATTACATTTAATATTCAAACACCAACCCAACCAACATTACACCTTCCCACCACCAAATTTGGAATTTTTCTATCTCAAACCCTGATCCCTGTCCCAAAGCACAACCAAAATAATATATTTTATATTGTCTTTTATGGAGAACTGCTGAAAACGCCTACAAAAAAGTATCCCTATAGGAAACAGTGTGAAGATTGTTCTATTTTGGCAGGGGCCATTAAGACATTTTTTAAGATATCATTAACATGCTGTTGAAGGTTGAGTCATCTGAGCTTTCATATATATATGTATATATGAAAAATATATATGCATATATATATTCCCCTCTATGTTTTGTTACCTACTACCTGAACCCCATCAAATGTGGTGTGGTACTTATGGAGAACGGGAAGGGAGTGTCTTAGGATGTGTTCAAGAATATGTTGGATGGTCCTAGAATATGTTCACTCAAGGCTCGGCCGGAGCGTGTTGGGAGTGGCCTTAAGCATGGCCACAGTTGGTCCTGGAGGTGTTCGGCTGCCAGGGCTGGGTCCCTTGGGGCAGGGAGGGCTCTCACCCACCCCCCTTTGGGACACCTCTAGTGGAACAGCCTGGCCCGCAGTCTGGTGGCATGGCTATGGCAGTCTTCATGTTATGCTCCCTTCTTGGAGAAAAAGCCATGTGATCTGGATTTGTGGCTGATGACAAGATTATCTGGTGCTTATGAAATATTCCATACATTAAGACTTTTAGTGAAATTATCTTAAGAATAAGGCTTTAGGATCCAAGAGATAGTATTGAGGTTTAGGTGCTGGTCTTGCAGATAGGAGGTGGCTTATGGATGTGACCCCTGGGTCGTCAAAGACTGAGGGAAACAGACAGACGATCTCCACTCCCAGTCCCATTAAGCCCAGAGTCCAAGGTTACAAAGTTCCTCATTACCCGGGTTTTGTGGGATTTCACTCATGTGTGAGGCTCGGCCCAAGTGTATGGGGAGCAACCTGGAGCGTGGTGGCGGTTGGGTCTTGGAGGTGTTTGGAGAACCCAACTCTCTTGTTGTAAAAGATCCTTTCTTCAGAAAGAAAATGATCCAGTAATTTTTCTTGTTAGTAGAAGTTCTCTTTTTTAAGTTACATTAATCAGTTCATGTAACAAAATCCTAACAAAGTTAAGTAATAATCCATTTAGAAATATATATCACCTTCTGATAATATCACCTGCCTAGAATTTTGTCTATTTCAGATCTGAAATAGTCAGAATTCCTAAACCATAGGTCAATTTCTCTCTTACTCATCTGTCTCCCAGAAAATATTTACTAATACTTCTGGCTGAGAAAAGTTTTATTTCAAAAAAAGAGGGTTCTTGTAGTTATCTTTTATGTCTAGGCTTCTGTTAACTTCTTTGTTTTCTAGATATTTGAGTCTGGATTTTAAATAAAATATAGCTTTAATGACCTCAGCAGATTAGCATGGTCCAGGATGTGGTCTGATAAATAATACATGCTGAGTGTATCCATTATTAATTCTGACTATCAGCAATAAACAATGGGAGCCTAAATAAACACTTCTGCTTCTTCCACTCGAGGCAGTTAGCTCATTGCACAAGATACTTTCAGAACTTCATCTTCTCTTTATATGTGTATTCTGAGAGGCTGTGATTGGAAACCTACTCACAAAACGTTTTGCATTGGGCCCCTATGGCAGTCTCAGCATGCCATTTATTCCTTACCATATAGAGTTTGTTAAGATGCATCGTGCTGCAGCTTGCTGGACAACACTTAAAGATATAGTACATACTTCCATAAATCCACAATGCATGCAGTCCAAAGCACAAACAAATCTCTCTGTACTAAAAATCCCACTCTTCAATCAACACAGCATTCTAGTTTATCATATTTCTACAACAGCTGCAGAGGGGATAACTCTTGTATAGAGGTTTAGGGCTTTCTTTTAAAGTAAGATGTGTGCATGAGTGACTTGCAAAAAAGAAGGGAATAAAATTCTGAAATCTTTTCCAATTTTCTTTCTCTATATTTAACGGTGCCTGGCATTTCTATAGATGACATTTAATATTTGAAAGGGCATAATTTCTTTCAGTGTACAGAGAAGTTCTGTTTCTAGTCGAAATAAAAAATTGTATATCTCTACATGAGATCTGCATTAAAATCTCTATATGTGATGTATGTTTCTCAGTATTTGTACCTTCCACACTGAATTTCAACTCAATCTAAATGAGTACTCTATTTAGTACTCTTCTATACATCTACACTCTTATTTACAAATGAAATATAACAAAATGCTATAATTGAGAGTAGGGGAAAATCTGGTTTGATGTTTTAAAAGCGTGTTTCCCTGAGACCAAGCATTCTGAAAATCGTCTCAGGGACAGAGGCTATTATTTCAGGGAAACTGAAGGTAGTTCTGTTCAGTCACAACAACTAGGCTCTGAAATATTCCATACATTTAGTTTTTTTATTGAAATTTTCTTAAGAATAGTGTTTTAGGATCCAAGAGAAAATACTGAGGTTTAGGCACTGGTCTTGCACATAGATGACCTGGGGCTGCTATGACCATCTAAACTTCCCTGAGTAATACCAGAAGTAAGCTCTGAACAAAGACAGTGTGACCCACACGCAAACAACACTAATAATAACACCAACAATCAAAGTTTAGAATTGTACTCACTGAAAACAGACAACAGGCCACTGACTGAATCAACTAATTTCTTCGCTACTGTAGCACTGCTCTGTCGCATTGTAATCCACCCATTAGCTCAAGCAGAAACCAGTAATGTCTCCAATGTGAAACTTGTGTTACTATTTTTGGCATATCCATATCGAATACGCCATCGGTAGCTTACCAGGCTCTGCCATGCGGGTGGGATACTCTCGGTAAGTTGCCAGGCACTCTGAGAGGAAGGGAAGAATCAAACCTGGGTTGGCCATGTGCAAGGCAAATGCCCTATCCACTCTGCTGTCACTCCAGTCCAATTTCTTCAGTATTGGGATATGAAATTGATAATTTCATGTCCAATATAAAGACCAAGACAAGTTATAGAAAAAACTGTACAATGTTTATGAAATGAAATATCTGTACTCAAAACCTTTCCCAAAGTGAAGCAGTGTGAATTCCATTTCAGCATTTTCATTCTGCAAGCTTTAGTGCCATGCAGCTAAACTTAATATTAGAATACTTAATACAAAGATGAGCTTCTTGGGGCCGGACCAATAGTACAGCAGGAAGGGCTTTTGCCTTGCATGCGGCCGACCTGGGTTTGATCCCCGGCATTGGTCCCCTGAGCACTACCAGGAGTAACTCCTGAGCACAGAGTGAACCCTGAGCATCGACTAATGTAACAGAAAAAGCTTCCTGACTTCATTTCATTGACAACTAAAAGGAAAAAGTTGAATTCAAAAATCATTATTTTCATTTTGTCAAGGACCTTTTTCTAACTTTACATGCAAGTTTAATACGTTGTGTTCATTTACTGAGAATACATTATGATGTTAGAAGTACTCATTGAGAACAAAATGATTTTAATCTTTCTAGTGTTTAAATCATCCTATTATCTGTTTTTAAAATTCCCATTAAAATAGTGCAGTAGATTTGATGATCTTATATATTATATATGGTAAATATATAAGGTGTATTGGATATGCCAAAAACAGTAACAGCAATGGGCCTCATTCCCCTGATATTAAAAGAGCCCCCAATATGGCAGCATTAAGAAGGATGAATAAGGAGAGGTCGATAAAATTTCAGGGATGAACTAGACTGCCAAAACGAAGAAGGACTAAAATGATTGTCTGTACTTTCAACACACATATGTTGGCATCGGCAGCATCCATCTAGAACCTGATGGTGCAAGCGCAGAAGATCAAGTATGACATCAATGGTCTGACCGAGATGAGAAGGCATCAATCACATCATGGCATTTCCGACACTGAAGAAGAACTGTTCCTCGGAACATGTGACAATAGAGGCGTCAGTGGTGTCGGGCTCCTGGTCAACACAAACTTGGCCATGAACACTAATTCATTCTAATGCCTAACAACCCTAATGGGATGATTAAACTTGAATAAAGTGGCTCATGCCAGCAGTTTCTATCTTCATTGTCTATACACTGACATCCAACTACGATGAAGAAGAAATTGAGAAGTTCTACATGGAGCTGTAGAAGTTCTATAAAGAAAACCACAGCTTCTACAAGATCATTGTCAGTGATTCCAATGCCAAGAACTGACCGAGAAGGTCACTTGAAGAACTTCACATCGGGACCCATGGCCTAGAATGGAATGAACAGGGCAAGAAACTGTCTGAGTTTATCATGTCGACCAAGACCATCCATGGTAACTCACAGCTCCAGAGGGCCGAATTTAAATGTTGGACATGGAGTCTCCCAGTGGACAGTTCCACAACAAAATTGACCACATCATATTTAATCTATGGTTTTGCCTGACTGATGTCGCTGTTGTACAAAATTTCAAACTGGATTGGACCACCATCCCCTTTGTGCAAAATTCTATTTCATAGAGTGGGAAGAAAGGACTGCAAAGTTTAAGTCTAAGAAGAGAACTCCCAGAATGAACACCAACAGGGACCTCCTTGGCACTATTGCGGCAATGTGGGAAGATGCTGCCATTGACAACATCGACAAGGAATACAATCTACTGGTTCAGCACCTCCATGGCTGCACGAGGAATGCCAAGAGTGGGAAAGCGACAAAAGATGCCTGTCTTCGGAAACTCTTGAGTACATTTGCCAATGTGGTTTGGCACGAAACTCATGCAATCACAAGCTAACGTCCAAGCTCACAAAGTTGTGGAGAGAAGCGATAAAGGAAAATCTCTAAGAGAGATGAGCAGAAGTGTTAGCTGATGCGGTAGAAGCTGGGAAAAGTATTCGCAAGGCTGGCCTTTCCTTTGCCAACTACAAGACTAAGATGACTGCTCTCCAGAATCCTGATGGATCTATCACAACTTCTAGAAGGGCAATAGAGAGCATTATTCACAACTTCTACTCAAATCTCTTTGACGGCCATGTCCACCTGTCCCCATACCAAATTCCGCAGGATGGAATATGTCGTTCCCAACATCTTTCAATCCAAAATCCAACACGTCATTTCCTTGGTAAAGACACGTACAGCACCCAGTCCAAACAAGGTCAGACTTGAACACCTGAAGAATCTGCCTCCAGTACTTTTCAATACACTAGCTCGGCTCTTCACACGCTACCTGTCCGAATGCAAGATTCCATCCCAATGGAGAACCAGCAGGACCGTTTTGTTGTACAAGAAGGGAGACATGCACAACATCGGGAACTATCTTAAGTCATCCTGAATAGAATAGGCAGAACATTAGACAAAAGACAACCATGCAAGCAAGCCAGGTTTCAAAATAGATTCAGCACCATCGACTATATCCACCCAGTGACCAAATTCATTGAAGTTTCGTGAGAGTTCAAGATGCCACTCTGCCTAATATTCATTGATTTAAAGAAGGTATTTGATTCTGTTGAGACTGAAGCGGTCATCAGAGCTCTAGACAAACAGGGTGTTCAAACTCAGTATATTAAGCTCCTCTGAGAGCTGTATTACGGATACACCACCAGGATCTCACCATTCTACAAGGAAGTGATCACCGAAGTAAAGAGAGGGGTTTGGCAGGGTGATACCATTTCACAGAAACTCTTCAGTTCCACCTTCAAGAACGTCATGGATGATTGGAATGGGAAGGAATGGGAGTGAAGGTAGATGGTCGGCAACTACACCACCTCTGCTTCACTGATGACATTGTTCTAATAACACCAAACATTAGCCAAGCGGCACAAATGCTGGCCGGCTTCGACCAAGAGTGTGGAAAGGTTGGACTGCAGCTGAATCTCAGCAAAACAATGTTCATTGAAAACTAGCTAGTCCCTGACGTTCTATTTGCTCTCAATGGAATGAACATCTCCGAATGCAGCAGCTATGTGTACCTGGGTCAAGAACTCAACATGAGAAACGACTTGGCACCAGAACTGTACAGGAGGAAGAGAGCGGAATGGAACACCTTCAAGAGCATAGAAGAAGTGGTTAAGAGAATGAAGAATCTCTGGCTCTGGGCACATCTTTTTGACTTCACCGTTTTTCCTGCACTAACATACGCCTCAGAGACCTGGGCCCTACGCAAACTGGATGAAAATGCTATTCAGGTATCCCAAAGAGGAATCAAAAGAGCTATGCTTGGAGTACCATGTTTCACTCAAGTGAAAGAAGGAATCTGGAGTTCCGACCTCCATCGAGGGTCAAGAATTAGGGATCAGCCCTTTTGGAAAACAATATGGACGATTCTCAAAAAGTTAGAAATTGAGCTTCCATTTCACCCAGCAATACCACCAATACCACTCCTGGGAATATATCCCGGAGAGGCAAAAAGGTATAGCAGAGATGACATCTGCATTTCTATGTTCATTGCCGCACTATTTACAATAGCCACAATACGGAAAAAACCAGAGTGCCCAAAAACAGATGACTGGTTAAAGAAACTCTGGTATATCTACACAATGGAATACTATGTAGCTGTCAGAAAACATGAAGTCATGAAATTTGCATATAAGTGGATCAACATGGAAAGTATCATGCTGAGTGAAATGAGTCAGAAAGAAAGAGACAGACATAGGAAGATTGCACTCATATGTGGAATATAAAGTAGCTGAGAGGTACAAGATTACATTGATGCAATTTCTGACAGATATTTCTCTGGACTTAGTTACTAAAATACTAAAATACAGAAATCCAAATCCGTGCAGCTGCTAGTGTGGCCTCTCGCCCTCATATCTCTTCATTCTCAGCAATGGAAAACAAATTAGCAAATGCTTCCTTTTCAGCAGGTCGACTTTAGGGGGGAGAAACTCCAAATCAATAATAGTGAGTTTTTTGTTGAAATATTGAATGTAATCAAAGTAAAGTGAAAGTAAAGTAAAATTTACCAGTTACACATGCGGGGTTGGGTCTGGGGAGGTGGGGGGGAGGGGGCGGTATACTGTGATTTTTGGTGGTGGAGTATGTGCACTGGTGAAGGGATGGGTGTTCAAGCATTGTTTAACTGAGACTTAAACCTGAAAGCTTTGTAACTTTCCACATGGTGAGTCAATAAAAGAATAAATTAAAAAATTATGAAGAAAGGAAGAAAGAAAGAAAGAAAGAAAGAAAGAAAGAAAGAAAGAAAGAAAGAAAGAAAGAAAGAAAGAAAGAAAGAAAGAAAGAAAGAAAGAAAGAAAGAAAGAAAGAAAGAAAGAAAGAAAGAAAGAAAGAAAGAAAGAAAGAAATAATCAGGGACGCTGTCTTGTTTGCCAAGGTGTCAAAAATCAGGTGTGCCAGACACTTAATGCGATTTAGGACTACTGTTGGGCTAGAGCTGTTACTGACTGGATTCCACTGGATGTCAAAAGACTACATGGTCGTCCACCTACGAGATGTTCAGACTTCTTCGTCAAAACCCTTGAACAAAAGATTTGAGACTCTTTGTGTTTCTTGAGTGAGCAGATACCATTGGACTGCACTAGCAAGCGACAAGCGATGGGGATGGAGGGAGATGTTGCTGGCATTCACTAGATTCACTAAATTGAAGATCAAGGGGACGACAAGAGATACAAGTGATATAAAGTTATATATTATATATGATATAAGGTAAAAACACATCTATACTTATAAATATGGATTTAAACATATATCTATACACATAAATATGGATTTATATGTACATAGACATATTTGTCCATATATATCTATGTAAAATTGGATGTTTTATGTTTCTCTGATAACATATATAAATATGGATATATATGCATATATAATAGTATATATTAAAATATAAAATATTGAGTATATATACTCAAAAGTTTTCTTTTTGATTCCTTGTATTTTAAGGAATTATCACGATCACGAAATCCCCATTAATCGTCAATTTCTTGAGTGGGCTCAGTAACCTCTCCATTCGTCTTTCCCTGAGATATTTATTAGAAGTCTCTCTGGACTCGACCCTCCCAAGGAATTCCCACTGGAGGCTCTTTCAGGGTCAGGGGAATGGGATCCAGCTTGTTACTGGATTTAGCATATGAATACACCATGGGAAGCTTGCAAGGCTGTCCCATGTGGGCAGGAAACTCTCAGAAGATTGCCAGTTTCTCCCAGAGGGAGAAGTAGGCTACAAGATACCACTTCTGGGAGCTCACTTTTAAGTCTCTGGATGTTAGCCGTTGATGGTATTACATACACCTGGGTTCCTCTGCTGGTACCTTCATGCGTGAGGCCTGTCCGAACATGTGGAGAGGGGCCTTGAGCATGGCTGTAGCTAGGTTCCGGTAGTCTTCAGCCGCCAGGAGCTCTGCTTGGGGTGGGGAGGGAAGCTGGAGCACATCCACTCTGAGGGGCCCAGGCGTTCAGGCAACAGACTCTCTGGAATTATACCAGTCCTTTATTAACCATCCTGAGTGGCATGCAGGAAAATTATATAACAGAAGAGTATTAAACAGAACCAGTTGCTTATTGATTTAATAAATCCTCTAAAATTATGTATTTAAATGGCACAAGATACTTTAATAATTATTTTTATTTATTTATTTTGACTTTATGGGTCACACCTGGAGATGCTCAGGGCTTACTCCTGGCTCTTCACCCAGGCATTACTTCTGGCAGTGCTGGGGGGACCATAGGGGATGCCGAGGATAAAACCTGACTTGACTGCATGCAAGACAAATGCCTTGCCCGCCATACTATGGCTCCAGCCCCTTTAATATTTATTTAATACATAAATATTAAATATTTATTAAAATATCCAAAATATTTTAAAATATTAAAATATTTATTAAAATATCCAAGTCTGTGAGAGACACCACAGACTTGGAACTCACCTTCCAGTAACATATAAGCCATAGGAATCATTGACAGATGGTGAATCGCTAATAATACTGAAGACAAAAATAAAAAGAAACAAAATAGTGTTCCCTGAACTTTGCTCCATATTGGGGGCTCTTCAGAAACTTTAGAAAGGATAGTGTCTAGTAATCCCCTCCAAGATTATGTAATTGCATGCTCCATTTCCAGCTTGAGCACTTTTGGTTCTTCTTTGTACTCTATGACACTCTTTTCTATTTTCTTAATAATACCAACTTTACTGTTATTATTAAGTCTCTGGGAAAACTAAGATAAGAATAGTCAACTATTTGGTTCTCAAAGCTTCATTCTGGGAATTCTTAGCTATTAGCATTTCCTGTTATTCAGTGGGACTGTTTACTCTCCTTGACTATCAGAAAGAGAACAAACTATTTTTTCCTTAATTTTTTCTCCATCTTACACTGTTCTCAGAACACGCTCCACCTCCTGGTTCCCATCAACCAGGGCTCGCAAATGCTTTGGCAGAGACCCTCCCAGCCACCCACTAGTCCCCACCTCCCGCTACCTCCTGGGCTGACCCGATCCCCCAAAGCCCTGCCACCCGCCCCTGCGCCCCACTTTGCCAGATACGTTTTCATAATCCTCTCAGGCCGCTGACATAGAAGGGAATTGATCATAAGGAAAATGCTGCAGACTCACATAAGGAGCTTCAGAGGGAGGCCGGGTGCGTCCTTAGGCTGCCACACCCGCCCCATCACTCCTGCTCACTAGATAGAAAACAAACTTAGAAACATTAGTATCATCTAAGAAACTTATGCAATAGTTTAAGACCATAGTGACCCAACTTTGTTTTACATTACATCTCCTATTCTGATAGCATAGGGATGGGGATGGAGCCGGATAGTTCAGCAGGTAGAGTGCTTGCCTAGCATGGAGTCAACCCAGATTCAATCCCTGGCACCCCACTTGATCCCCTGAGTACCTCCAGGAGTAATTCCTGAGTCCAAAGATAGGAGTAAGTGCCCCTAAGCAGCACTGCCACATGTGGCCTCAAAATAAAAACCCAAAGAGTATGGGAGGAAATCTAAACTCTTTTATTTTTTTTTGATAAGGTTGGGGTTTGAATCTTTCTGTGCTCAAGACTTACTTCTGGCTGTGCACTTGGGGATTTCTCCTAGAGATCCTCAGGGGACCAAGGCTGTGTCATATATCTCAACTGGGGTCAGCCATATGCAACGCAAGTCCTTTACCTTGTGTATTATCCCACTCACCCAACCCTCAGTTATTTTTGAAGGTCCTCAGTAATTCAAATGCTCAACAAAATTTGGGAATCATTTCTCTAATTCCAGGGCTCCCTACCCATAGATTGCAATTGAATTGCTCTTAGGAGGGGCACAGGAAAGAAGAATTTTACAAATTTACCAAGATATTCTATAACTCATCTGATATATGACACTATTAAGTTGAAACAATTGCTCAAAAATGGATAATAATTGTAATTATTATAATTATGCAGAGGGGTTAAAAACTGCAATATATAAGACTATTAATTCAAAGTACAGATCTTTAATACATGCTACCAGGTCCACTAAATTGTTAGTCCACGTTGAAGATACAGATCATAGTATCATTCTTCTGTATCCTTGTTATTGTTTGGATGTAACATTTTGAATTAGAACAAAATTCAAATATTTAAATGTTCAAATAGTCAAAAGAGTTTACCTCTTTTTTTTTTATTCATGCATCATTTGGCAATCTTTAGAGGTATTTTTAACTATGACTACATTAACATATGTTAATGGGGTGCATAAAATCTAAGAATGTTTGTAACTCCAAAGTAAATTACAAATTATTTTAACAATCTCAGCTCCCAAATGGCATTATGTCATCATTGAGAAACTAAAGAGAATCATTCCTCAGGGTTCCAGAAAACAGCTCTACAACCTGGACCGGTCACAAGCACTCAGTTTCTGGGTTGGGAGAGATAATACAATGAGAATGGCAATTTTCTTGTATTTGGCTTACCCAGGTTGTATCTCCAGCCTCCCTATAGTTCTCCAGTACCATCCGGAGTGATTCTTGAGCACAGAGCCAGGAGTAAACCCTGAACAACACCCAATGTGGCCCAAAACAATAGCAACAAAATTTAATCACTGGGGTTCATCCTGAAGTTTTGTATAGGGTAATGGCAAACTGAAGTCAAATAATTTTCATGAGAATTAATATCAAAAAATATTCTAATATTGTGGACATTGAGGATTACTTTTAGATCCAATGATGTGGTGATTGCTTCTCATTTTTTATCCAACACTTATGATTCTATCTTAGCATAAACAAAGTTAATCAACAGATGAAAATTCTAATAGATCTTTAAAGTACCAAGAACTTTAAAACAAGCAAACCTTATGTTGCTAAACTTCTAAAATTATTTTTGAGCATCATGCCATTTCTCTGTCTTATCTGTCAGTATTACCACTCAGCTATAGGGCCATACATTTGATTTTAAGTACGATACTCACCACAATGTAAAATTCATACTTTTAATTTAGTCTTAGCATCACTTAGTGATTCTTAGCATTACTTTTATATGGAATCCTTTTATAACATTCACTACACTGAAAAGATCTATAGAACATTTAGAAAATTAAATTATTAACCTAGCTCATTACCTTTTTGAATAAACAAGTTTTGTTTATAAAACAAATAATTCTGAGCAATACCTTTAATAGAAGTGACATAGGCCATCTCAGACATCTCAGGCCGCCTCAGGCTGCTTTGCCCTGACTTTTTAAAAACAATTCTTGCCCCAGATCATTATAATCAATAGACTCAGACACACACAAACAATGTTAACATCTCTGAATAGAGATTTAAAGTGCTTTCATCAAGCCCTCAGTCGGTGCTATCTGCATTAGTGCCATCAATAACAAGAGACACAAATAATAAAAATTATTAATCTGTAACTAGGCAACAAGGACAAAGCTAATGAACATTGGACCAGAGATGGTAGCCTTTATAAATGATTCCAAATAGCACCTTAGCTGAGTATATTTTCTAGTTTACTGCTATTTAGCATAAATGAACCCAAGATATATTTCCCATAGCTTATTTCCTTTTCCCCCTTATTTTCTCCTTGTTTATGTTCTACATTATCACTTTGCGGAAACAGAGTGGCTGTAAAGAAGTTCATAAATTGAAGCAAAACCATTTTTACCATAAATACTTCTACTTACATATACTGTCTTATTTAATATGTCCAATCAGCAAATTTTTCAAAATGATTTTTGTTGTTTCTTTTTTGTTTGGCCATGCTATCTGCAGTGAAAAGTTATGGTTTGTGAGTTTGGCAAAAACACTGTGCATGTAAATGAATAAATGAATAAAAAATCAAACACAGATGTAGGGACATAATAACAATGTTTGGTCTTATGTTCTTTTTTCAATGGAGGAATCAAAATGCTCTGGGATCCTAATAAATTAACCTTGTTTATATAAATGTATTATATTAGTTGTAGACACTGTCTTCTTTTCTGCTTAATTTTGTTTTTGCATCATTGACTCTCATCACTTGACCTCCAAAAGTTTGAAATTTTTAATTAAAATCATAGGCTAGACTTAAAAATTTTTTTATGGTCTTTTGGGCTGAGAATGCAATATTAATTATCATTGAATAAAATCAAAATAAAAATAAACAGTGTCCCTTGTTTTGAAGTTATTAATTTAATTTTCATTTTAACCATTTTATATTTAGTTGAGTCCATCTGTATGGCAGGGACTTTTCTTCTTTTTCTTTTTCCTTTTGTGCTTTATGATCTGCAATACAGGTCAGAGGTCATTATGTTTGTTCAGAGCGTTCAGTATTTCTATCGGGAAGGTAAGGCTAGAGTAGCCTTTTTCAATGAGTGGCAGCTTTGGCTGTGGATGTGACTACCAATGCTTCCAGGAAGATGGGAGAGGTAGCCCATCCTGACCCTGAGAAAGCCTGGAGATTTTATCCACAAAACCTGCATATCCAAATTGTCCACAGGTAAATATCCTGGTGAGGTCAGTCTTGAGATGGTGGAGTCTGGCCAGGTGCATGGTGCTGATTTTAGATTGTGGAAGCAAGTGACTGCCAGGGGTTCTGCTTGGACAGACACCGGGCTGACTCCCTTCTCCCCTCCAATTTACTCCAGTCTGTTCAGCCTGGCACGGCTCCAAGATTAACTGCGGCTTTTGATTACTTTCAGATTTATGTATGGGTCTCTGAAGCAAGGCTAAATGAGCTTGTATAGCTGAGCCTGAGGTGGTTTGTGGGTGTGGCTCCCACATACCTAACTTTTGGTCATTTAATTTCTCGGGAAATTTGGTCCCAAGTTGTTGGCATAAGGCCGGAGGCACACTGACAATTTGGGGGTAGAAGGAGGCCTGAAGGTACCATCAGATTGCTGATGCACTCACCCTACAGGTACAGGTCAACCTGCTGGCAGCACTGCATCCCCTTACGCTTGAGTTTTAATTGTTGATTTAGTTGGTTTGGTGGTTTTGGTTTGGGGCTATACCCAACTATGCTCAGTTCTTACTCCTGCCTCTGTACTCAGGGTCACTACTGGTCATGCTTGAGGAAAAATGTGTGGTGCCTGGGATCAAACCAGAGTTAGACAAATGCAAGACAGGGCACAAAACCCCTAAACTTGAAACAAGTTATTTTCTAGTAGAAAAAGCATTAAGTGGGTGCAAAAATATTTTATGGTACTCATTTTGTCAGAGTATAAGAAATAGATGACATTAATAAACTTGAAAAAGAGAACTCCAGAAATTTAAGAGATATTTCCCTTTATAAGTTAGAATTTATAAACATTAATATGATAATTTTTCTCCTATTAACACCAATGGCTACTAGAATGATCAGGGTCATGAAGAAGAAATACAATGACTGATTTATTCAAAATCTGGGATTATAGGAAAAATCTATCTTAAGTCAAACAACCACACGGAACACAAAACTAAGGAAATGGGTAACTGAGTAAATAATAACACCAGGAGATCTCAAGATTTTATGCTGACCCAAGGTAATGTGATAGGGTGGAAATTTATATTTCAGATAATTAGGATGGGGCTTCAAAATCAAGGTAATTTACTTTCCCCTTTACATTAATTGTACTGTAGCCACAAACTTATCTGTTTGATGCACTTTGAAAATTATTTTTGCATTATTAAAAACATGCCCTTAGATATAGCTCCTTCCCATTGTACTAAGACTTTATACTTCAAGGATGTGGCTATAACAAAATTTAAAAAATGTAAAAGTACTTGGAAAGGATTTCACTGAGGAAGACATAATGTGGTATTCACTGTGACATAAGGAGTAAAATGGAAAATATGATGTAGAAGACAAATATGACTTCTCAAGCATAGAGTACATTGTTATCTCTAAACAACATATTAAAGTACCAAAATAAAAATAATTAATAAAAATAAACCCATAAAACATTTTGTTGTGTGAAATAAAAATTACACCATTGTTATTAAATCCGGAAGGGTTAGAATGTTTTATTATGACAAATTCACACTTGGACATGAGGCAAAAAAATCCCCTCAGCAACTTATACGTTTTTGAACCATGAATTCAGTTATTATGATGTGGCTTAAAACTCAGCACTTAAATTTTATAGCAAAATGGCAGAACCAATAAGAAGGCATTAAAATGAAATGCATGCTAATTTAGTGAATGAAAATATCGATTGCACTGGAAGTGGTTAGGCCAATAATTTCCATCTACCCATCATATGCCATTGCACACATACTTAAATGTGCATTTCCAGCGATTACAAAAAATGCAGTTAGGGATCATCAAAACCAAGCAGAAGAAGAGAAAAATTTAGTAAAGTCTTTTCATGCGTCCTTCTTCCGTTTCTTTTAGATATCTGAGTATGTACCTCCAAATTTGCATCATAAGTGATATTAAATTATTATTTTATGTTCCATACAAATTAACTTCCAAATTCCCCAGGGCAGCAAGCAATAGGAGGTAGCTGAAGGAATTAGAGTTCTTTCTGTCACTTAATAGTTTAGAGACAGGCATAACTAACAAATGAAAAGAGAAAAGTCAAAAAAGTAATCACAAGAGTGATGTTAGATATACCTCCAAAACGACTCCGCTGTGAAAGATTCTGACAGATTTTTTTTTAGTGCTTTACATTTTATTTTGTACTGGAATCTTTAAAACAATTTTTTTAAAATTGATTGAATCATGATGAAATATAGTTACAAAGTTGTTTGTGATTGTGTTTCAGTTATACAGTGTTCCAACACCAGTCCTTTCACCTGTGTATGATTCCCACCACCAATGAAGATTCGTACACTTTTAATGTAAAGCATTTTCCCCCTTAATTATTTACTTAGTCATTTTGAAACCAAATTACGTGTACATGCCATGTGTCACGGGCTGGAGCAATAGCACAGCGGTTGGGCATTCACCTTTCACGCGGCCGACCCATGTTCTATTCCTCCGCCCCTCTCGAAGAGCCCAGTAAGCTACAGAGAGTATGGAGCCCGCACGGAAGAGTCTGGCAAGCTACCCGTGCATATTGGATATGCCAAAAACAGTAACAATAAGTCTCTCAATGAGAGACATTACAGGTGCCTGCTCGAACAAATCAATGAGCAACGGGATGCCATGTGTCAGGCACTAAGCCAAATATAGGGTCACTTAGAGATTATCCTTGTGACCAACTCTAACACCAAAAAATGGGACAGAATGAAAATCAATAATCCTTTGAAATAAAAATGTGACCATTCGCTTTTATGATTTCTTCTTTCTCTTTTAATATACTCTGATTCTCTGCAGTAACCTCCTCAGGATTACAGGTTTTAGATCCTATTTTCTCTTTAGTTTATTTCCATAGAATCCTCTTATCTTTTCAAATTTTCTCCATGCAGTTCTTCTGAAACATGCTCCAAGTCTCTCAACATCTAGAACTCTCTTTTTATGTTTTTTCTTAACTATATCCTTCCCATGTTTGAGGAATAGGTTGAATTTATGTGCATTCTAGGACCATAAACTTTCTTAAGCACTTAAACATTGTAATCAAGAAGGCGGGAGAGTCAGTACAGCAAGTAAGGTGGTTGCCTTGCACATGGCCCACCCAAGTTCAATTGTAACAACCCACATGATCTCCAGAGCCCAACACAAGTGATTCCTGAGTACAGTGTCATGAAGAAGCCTGAGCACTTCTGGGTGTGGCCCAAAAACATAAAACATTTAGAAAGTTGAGTGATTTTTTTTTTGTCTAGTTTTTCTTCCAGAATAAATTTTCTGGAGACAGTAGAAATTGTTTTACCTGAGAAAGATCTTTCTAATATGTAGCACAGATAGTACATAGTATATTTTATTAGCACAGTAAATAAATTAACATAATTTATAGCACAGTAAATAATAAAATTAAAAACAATGCTACATAAATGCTATTAGAGGGAAAAGTGGTGCATTTTATTACTTTGTTTCAGGGACCAAGCCAGTCGTTATTTATACTGGAACTGAGATAGTGAACAAATGGGATTTTAACCATAAATACAAAATAAGAGAAAGAGGAAGGATATCATACATACATATATACATATATGCATATTTACTTTCAAAATGACTAAAACATATACAGATACATAGATACAGTTTTTTAATATGTTGATAAAACTGTGTTTTCATGTATGTATGTTTAACTAAAACTTAAAAAATATTGCAGGAGCTCACCTTACCTACTAAAATGCAAAATATTGAAAGTTCATAAAGTTTCTTGAATGAAATAATATTTCTGTCCCCACATAAAAAATGTTGGTTAAAAATCTTCTTTAGTGCAATTGTCTTTCAGTCTCCTCCTGAAAATAATAACTGTAAAGACAGAAGCAGGCAGTTCAAAAGGCAATGAATTCCAAACAGAGGGAGTAGTGATTACAAATGGCCCAATGAAAACCTAATGATTGGTGTATGAGGAATCATATACTATATGTTGAGGTTACATGCAATATTGAGAGTAAGAAGGCACATTGCGGGAAAAGAAGTTTAAAGAAATTAAGTTTGAGAGTGAGATTACTTAGAACTCTGATCAAAATCTAAAACAATGCTACATCACCTACTATGGTTTGGATTCAAAGCAAAATAAGAAGCCACTGATGAATATCTAGCAGAGATGACATGAACCAATCTGTGTTTGATAAAGGTCACTCTGGGTATTAGTATAGAGAGAAGTTGACAGCATAAATTCTGGGTACAACCTATAACAGAGTGATCACAGATTGGAAAGAGGAGCTGTTTACATCTTTTTTTTTACATCAAAACCATTGTAAAAAAAGGTCAAAATATTGTCCATACTATGTTCTATTGCCTGTATTTATATGTATATATTTGCCATAATCAATATAATATAATATTTTACATTGTATAATATTTTACATTGTAAACATATTTTTTAATTTTATCTCATAAATATGTTAGAAATAATGGATTTAAATTTTATGATTTTCTGATATTCTGTTTGTTTTGTCAAAATGAAACAAAAGCCTGAACTATCACCACAGTATGGTATAAATTCCACCTGATTTAAGACAACGTAATATATCTTCTGTTTATCTCTTTGTTGATAAAACATTCAGGACTAAGAAATGTCTTGATGGGTTCTGCTTTCCTTCTCATGTCCTCGTAGCAACATATATTTTCCAAAGAAGCCTATACTCATAGTCTTCTGTGCCATATATTGAATTTATGTATAGATATTTATATTCATTATTCTTATAGGTTTTCTATAAATTAATTTTAGAAGCAATAGGCTACTTGATTGTTACAGGAATACCACACAGTCCGACATACATTTCAAGTATGACATATGAAATAAGTAACCATTCCAATGCATTTATATAAATATTCTTATGTTTATTTCTTTGCCTAAAACATGGGTTATTATTAGTAATTGCATTGTCCTAAGTACAACTGTTTATCTCCAAATAACAAATGTTTCTGTGTCTTTTAAGAGATTTTGTAGAGAGAAAGGCAAGAATATGAACCTGACTATCTAAGTTTCATGGATATTTTTTCATAGAGCTCATGTCACTTTGCGGACAAATTTTCTTTGCTGCAATCCAATGAGGGCTAAAAGAAAGAGCAAAATGTCAAATATATAAAATCTTTTTCTTTGGTAACGGTTTTCTTCCAAAAAGACAATTTTCAGTTAACGGTGAGAATTTCAAAGTGACAAACTGTCCTGTGTTATTTGTGGATTCATAGAAGAGAGACCTTCCTGTGGTTTATTAAAGTGATTACTTTTTTAAAAAAATTACTTATTTATTTATTTATTTGTTTATTTATTTATTTATTTATTGTATGAATCACTGTGGGATCTAGTTACAGACTTACAAACTTCCGTGCTTACTTTTCAGTCATACAATGATCGAGCAGCCATTCCTTCACCAGTGCCCATTCTCCACCATCCCAGTCTCCCTTCCACCATTCCCACCTCCTTCCCTCCTACCCATCCCGCCTCTGTGGCAGGGCATTCCCTTTTTGCTGTCTCTCCTTATGAGTATTGTGGATTGCAATAGAGGTATTGAATTGCTATCATTAGGTCTGTAGTCTACTTTCAGCACACATCTCCCCTTTGAAATTCTTCAAAGAAATGGATCTAACACTCCTGAAATTCATGTGGAAAAACAAAGCCCCACGAATAGCTAAAGGAATTCTTTGGAAAAAGAAGATGGGAGGCATCACCTTCCCCAACATCAAACTCTACTACAAAGTGGTTATAATTCAAACAGCATGGTATTAAAACAAAGGTAAAGCTGCAGACCAATGGAACATGGTTGAATATTTTACACACACCCTCAAATATACGATAATCTAATCTTTGATAAGGGAGCAAGAAATGTGAAGTGGAGCAAGGAAATTCTCTAACAAATGGTGCTGGCAAAACTGGACAGCAACATGCAAAAAAAATGGTCTCAGACCTTTACCGAAGACTATGCACAAAAGTCAGATCAAAATGGATTAAAGAACTCAACATCAGACCAAAATCCATTACGTACATTGAAGACAAGGTCGGCAAAGCCCTCCACAATATTAAAGCTAAAGGTATCTTCAAAGATGACACTCCACTATTCAAGTGATTATTTGAGAGACAATCTAAAGACACAAATAAAGTGGAGATAGGATCCATGGACTAATGGATCAAGTTTATTAATAGATCAGGGTTATGAAAGTTGTTATTGCTGTATTTTTTTGTTTGATTATGTGAATAAGAATGAATATTTAATCAATGGTTGAGTCTTTTGGAATCTTTATTATAAATGCTTGGATGTGTGTATCTAAATTTTTTTTCCTCTGGTGAAATGCTATATAGTTAATGGAGAAGCCTAAACTAGTGGTAGTGTAATGTGAAAATTCTTCATTGGCTTCTTTCTGCACTGGTATAATCTTATTTGACTGGAAGAGCTGTGTATAGAGGTGGGACTCCATATAAGGAAACAAAGCAACTGGTAGTCTTAGGACTTTATTAAAATGAAGTTTGGTGAGAGAAGAGTAGAAAGAAAAGGAAGTCAAGCATCTGAAAAAAAACTGAGCAAGCTCTGTGAGATACAAAAAATGCCGAGGCATAGGATGAAATGTTTAGTCCCATGCTTTTGCTAGTAGCTAACCTCAAATGATGGCAGTTATAGCAAAGATCCATTTGAATTATATATTTCTCCCTAAACTGCTATACCCATTGAAAGAATAATCCCAAAATGAAGTAGAGCAGTTTAATTCCTGTGTCAAAAGTTTTCACTCACCAGATCTACACATTTCCAGGGAATTTTTTTTTCCCTAGGGAATTCTTTTATCTGGCCCTGAGATCACTACTAAAAGACAACTCTTGGTATGGCCTAGTATTTTTTTGCATGTCATGAACCTGTGACTACACTGTAGGATTATTTTCAGATAACTTAAGCCAAAACTTTTTATCCCTTTTCCACTCTTGACCCCTTTTTGGCAAAGGAGTGCAGCATTAGTGAACACTTCCAGAAACACCTAGGATTCACTTTGTGATTCATTCTGAATTATGTTTGGAATTGCATGTTTAAAAACCATTCATTGTTGCCAACTTTTTCATGATCCCCATATTCTCTTATTTTTTGCTTTTATTATTTATTATTTTTTTTTTATTGAATCACCATGAAAACAGTTACAAAGCTTTCAGGTTTAAGTCTCAGTCATACAATGATCAAACACCCATCCCTTCACCAGTGCACTGTTCCACCACCAAGAACCCCAGTATATCTTCCCATCCCACCCCCCACCCTGCCTGTGTGGCAGATGATTTTCACTTTACTCTCTCTTTACTCTGATTACATTCAATGTTTGAACAGAAAACCCACTATTATTATTTGGAATTTTCACCCAACAAGCAGACCTGCTGAGAAGGCATCATTTGATAATTTGTTTTCTATTGCTGGTAATGAAGAATATATGATTTTGGATTTCTGGTATTTTAGCAATTAAGTCCAGAGTGATTTCTGCCAGAAGCAGCTGGGCTCTGAAATTGGTTTGTATGCCTCTGGGATCATGGCCATTCAGGAGTGGAGGCGCTGTTTGTGGGCAGCTGCTCAGGGTCTTGTCTGGGAGGGGAGCAGCACCAGTACCGGCCCCCCATCCTAAGATTCCTTGCTCGCACCATTACTGCAAAATCATACCTCCATCCAATTGGCTCTGAAAGATAGTGGTCACCATGCCACCACTGCCGCCTAAAGGAAAGGCCGAGGGACAAAAACCTTTCCCTTCCCAGGGCGGCAGAGGGCCGTAGCTTATTTCACAGTCTAGAGGCATTTCTGCAAGAAGTCGTCGGGTTCCGAACTTGGTTTGTGTGCCTCTGGGGCTCTCTCTATAATTTGGGGCATTATATTTTGCTTGGATATTCAACACCACCATTCAAGCCTGCCTTCTAAGGGAGATGCTAGATCATCTATTTTCCATTGCTCACTTTGTATATCAAGAAATAGTCCTGGTCCCCGCATTCCGGAGCCATGTTTGTAGAAGCTAAGTGTTGCTGGGATTTCATCTGGAGAAGGTGGGGAGACTGCCCTCCTCCATTTGGTGGACCCGAGCTCGGTTTGGGGCCTGGAGCATTCTCTGGTGTTGCGTTACCGCTGGCCAGGATTCTTAACTTCTGAGTTTTTTAAGACCTTGTTCTCTTATGAAATCCCACAGTTTAGGAAGATAAGGTTTACACTAAAAATATCACCTGTTTCCTCTCTGGGTCACAGGAATTTTGAGCATCTTTCCTGGTTGTATAGATTAATTGGAAGTTTTTCCCCATAAATTATCACACACCATTATTAGGGATTATATAACTGGGTACATTCTTCTGATCTCAGAAAAAGAAAACTTTTGAAGAATCTTGTTTGTCATTTTCTTCATATCTTAACTCATATCCCGTTTTCTCTTTGAGAATTTTATTTTGTGAATTTATCATGTTTTTTGACTTTTTGGGTCATACCCAGCGATGCACAAGGGTCACTTCTGGCACTGCACTGAGGAATTACCCTTGGTGGTGCTCAGAGGACCACATGGGATGCTGGGAATCAAACCCGGGTCGGCTGCTTGCAAGGCAAATGCCCTACCCACTGTGCTATAACTCCAGCCCTGAATTTATCATTTTGTTAGAGTGAGCCACCATGGTGAGCCTAACAGCTTTTGAGCCTTGTGAATCCCTCTAGTAAACCCTAGAACATGAGACTTTTCTTAGGGATCTTCAATGCAAAATGCCCTAGAAGTAACCCATTACTGCTTTATAGTGACTGGCCATGTAGTATTCTCTGTGAGTGAGGGGGGAATTATAAAATTTCTATATTCCCTGTGTAATATGATCTCAAGGAAGTGACCAGAGGTGTAAACCTGATGATAAAGGGATAACCATATACTCCTCTAATATTAAGAGAGTTTCTTATCAAACATAAAAACCCAATTTTGTTTTCTCCTCTCTTTGATATTTTTCCATTTTGATTGCAATGTATCTTTGTGTTGCTCTGTTTGAGTCAGTTTTTTACAATTTTATCTTATTTTTATAAAGTTGTTCACAATAATTTATTACATTCAATCTTACAACACCAGTTTCACCACTATTACTACTTCTCACTACCATAATATCAAATTTTCAAACCAGCCCCAAAGCCTGTCCCAAAAGCTGGACCTAAATATTTTGTATTGCTTGTTAATAATAAACTAAACATGATCCCAAAAATTTCCTTAGGAGAATGTGTGTGAAGATTATTGTGTCTCACCCTGGAGCCATTAAGCCATTGCATCAGAGATTGCTAACAAGTTGTTATAGATGGAGCTTTGTGTGCTTTTTTTTATCAAGATCAGTTGCTCTTCATCACTAATCATCACAGAGATGCAAATCAAAACAACTATGACATACCATCTCACACTATAGAGAATGGCACACATCCAAAAGAACAAAAGCAACCGCTGTTGGCATGGATATGGGGAAAAAGGGACCCTCCTACACTGCTGGTGGGAATGCCGACTGGTTCAGCCCTTTTGGAAAACAGTATGGTCGCTCCTCAAAAAATTAGAAAATGAGCTCCCACTTGATCCAGCATGGTTGTCCTTCGTCTAGTGTTCTGCCTATTCTATTCAGGATGACACGAGTGAACAACTTGTAGATGACAGACAGCAGGCAGATTGGGCGATAGTTGCCGATAACGTGGATATCTCCCTTCTTGTACAACAGAATGGTCCTTCTGGTTTTCCACTGGGATGGAACCTTACATTCAGATAGGTAGCGTGTGAAGAGTCGGGCCAGTGTATTTATGAGTACTGGCGGCAGATTCTTCAGGTGTTCGGGTTTTACCTTGTCTGGACCAGGTGCTGTTCACGTCTTTACAAGCAAAATGAAGTGTCGGATTTCAGAAGGGAGAATGTTGGGAACGACATATCCATCCTGCGGAATTTGGTATGTGGGCAGGTGGACATGGCTATTAAAGAGATACGAGTAGAAGTCATGAATAATTTTTTCCATTGCCTTTCTGGAGGATGTGATAGATCCATCGGGACGTCAGAGGGCAGTCATCTTGGTCTTGTAGTTGGCGAAGGACAGGTGAGCATTTTGAATACTTTTCCCAGCTTCTGCTGCACCTGGCCAGCACTGTTTCTCTTCTCTCTTTGAGGTTTTCCCTTATCACATCTCTGCACAGCTTTGTGAGATCAGACGTTAGCTTGTGGTTGCCTGAGGCTTGCACCAAATCACGTTGATGAATGAACTCGAGAATTTCCGAAGAGAGGCGTCTGTTTGTGGCTTTCTCACTCTCGCTATTCTTCGCACAATCATGGAGGTGCTGAACCAGTCAATCGTATTCTTCATCGATGTTGTCAAAGATGGCATCTTCCCACGTGGCTGCAATAGTGCCAAAGAGCTCCCAGTTGGTGGTCATTCTGGTAGTTTTCTTAGACTTAAATTTTGCAGACTTTTCTCCCAGCTCTATGAAGTAGAATTTTGCATGAAGGAGACTGTGGTCTGATCCCGTTTGGAATTTTGGGACAACAGCGACATCGGTCAGGCAAAACCTTCGATTGAATATGATGTGGTCATTTCTGTTGTGGAACTCTCCACGGGGAGACTCCCATGTCCAGCGGTTAGATTTGGCCTTCTGGAACTGTGAGTTACCATGGACACAATTGGTCGACACGATGAATTCAGACAGTTTATCACCCTGATCGTTCCATTCTAGGCCATGTGTTCCAATGTGGAGTTCTTTGGGCGACCTTCTCAGACCTATCTTGGCAGAACACTAGACGAAGGACAACCATGTGAGCAAGCTGGGTTCCGAAGGGGATTCAGCACGATAGACCATACCCACACAGTGATCAAACTCATTGAAGTTTCTCGAGAGTTCAAGATGCCGCTCTGTCTAATGTTCCTCAACTTAAAGAAAGCCTTCGATTCTGTTGAGACTGAAGCAGTCATTGAAGCCCTGGCCTAACAGGGCGTTCAAACTCAGTATATCAAAATTCTCCGAGAGCTATATTGTGGATTCACCACCAGGATCTCACCATTCTACAAGGAAGTGATCATTGATGTAAAGAGAGGGGTGTGGCAGGGTGATACCATTTCACTGAAACTCTTCAGTGCCACCCTTGAGAACATCATGTGACGACTGGAATGGGAAGGAATGGGAGTGAAGATAGACAGTCAGCAATTACACCACCTCTGCTTTGCTGATGACATCATTCTCATAACACCAAACTTTAGCCAAGCAACACAAATGCTGGCCAACTTCAACCACAAATGTGGAAAGGTCAGATTGCAGCTGAATCTCAACAAGACGATGTTCATGAAAAATGAACTGGTCCCTAAAGCTCCATTTGCTCTCAATGGAACGAACATCTCGAAATGCAGCAGCTATATGTACCTGGGTCGAGAAATCAACATGAGGAACGACTTGGCGATAGAACTGCACAGGAGGAAGAGAGCAGCGTGGAATGCATTCAAGAGCGTTGAAGAGGTGGTTAAGAGAACGAAGAACCTCCAACTCTGGGCACATCTTTTCTATTCCACCATTCTTCCTGCACTAACATATGCCTCAGAGACCTGGGCCCTATGCAAACAGGATGAGAATGCTATTAGGGTATCCCAAAGAGGAATCGAAAGAGCTATACTAGGAGTCTCACATCTCACTCAAGTGAGAGAAGGAATCCAGAGTCTGACCTCCATCAATGGTCAAAAATCAGGGATGCTGTCTCGTTTGCCAAGGCATCAAAAATCAGATGGGCTTGTCATGTAATGCGATTCAGAGATGACCACTGGACTAGAGCTGTTACCGACTGGATTCCATGGGACCTCAGAAGACCTCGTGGCCGCCCACCAACTAGATGGTCAGATTTCTTCGTCAAATCCCTGAATAAACGATTTGAGGCTCTTCATGTTCCTGGAGCGAGCAGATATCATTGGGCTGCACTAGCTCGCAACAGGGACAAATGGAGACGTTACTGGTGCCCGCTTGAGCAAATCAAAGATTAAAGGGACTACAAGTGATAAAAGTGATTTGACCCAGCAATACCACTACTAGGAATATATCCAGGAGAGGCAAAAAAGTACAGTCAAAATGACATCTGCACTCAAATGTTCATTGCAGCACTGTTTACATTAGCCAGAATCTGGAAAAAAACTTAGTGCCTGAGAACGGATGACTGGTTAAAGAAACTTTGTTATATCTACACAATGGAATACTATGCTTCTGTTAGAAAAGATGAAGTCATGAAATTTGCATATAAGTAGATCAACATGGAAAGTATCATGCTAAGTGAAATGAGTCAGAAAGAGAGAGACAGACATAGAAAGATTGCACTAATCTGTGGAATATAAAATTAAATAACAGAATAGGAGACTAACACCCAATAATAGTAGAGATAAGTACCAGGAGGTTGGCTCCAAGTCTTGGAAGCTGGCCCAACATGCTGGAGGAAGGGGCAGCTTGCATAGAGAAGGGAACACCAGGTAAAGTGTGGTTTGAGGACCTGCACGGGATGGGAGATGCACTCTGAAAATAGAATATAGACCAAACACAAAGGCCATGTAGTGCCTCTGTTGCAATCCACAACACCCAAAAGGAGAGAGAGAGAACAAGGGGGAATGCCCAGCTACAGAGGTGGGGTGGGGTGGGGGTATGGGGTGGGAGGGTGGGAGGGATACTGGGAACATTGGTGGAGGGGACTGGGCACTGGTGGAGTGATATAAACAAAATGCAAACATGGAAGTTCACAAGTTTGTAATTGTAACTCATGGTGATTCACTAATAATAAATAAATAAATAAAAATAAAATGAAAAAATATATAATTACATTCATTGCCATGGGATTTGAGCAGCAAAGTGGTTTTCATACTGTCAATGCATAATTTATATAAGATAGTAAGTATTTTTATACTTTTATGACTTATGACCCATAAAGCATAATAAAAGGCAAATTAAAAAATAAAAAAATAAAAATAAATTTAAAAAAAGATCAGTTGCTTTCTACATTAAACCCCATCAAATGTGGTGTGTTTCTCTTGCCACATCAGTTATGTAGAGTATGAGATGTTTAATGGCTACATGCTCCAGGAATTCTAAAACTTTTATTAGAGTGATGCAGCACTGGTGTTAAGTTTTTAGCTGGACGGTGACTTTCGGAGACATCTCTGCAGCTTGTTTTTCTCTTTCGAGATTTATTTGTGAGTCTCAGGATCATGGCCATTAATGAGCTTATATGGCACCAGAGGTGGTTCTTTGGGTGGCTACCAGGATCCTAGAAGAACAGAGAGATAAGGAGAGATCGCCTATTCCAAACTCCATGAGAGCCTGGTGATTTCAATTACAAACCCCTCATGCCTGAGTAAAAAAGCCAATTTCTTAAAAATACAAATTTAAATGAATGAAATTATATCATCCTTGGTGAGAGCAAGGCTGAAGCAGTTTCTCTTACTTTTTTACATATATGTAAATTTTTATTACTTTATTGTTTTTTGACAGTGGCTATATTCTTCCACTACTACAGTTCTTTCCTCATAATATAATTCTAAAACCTTCTCTCTCTGAACTCTTGATGTCTTCTTTTCTTGAACAGTTATTTCTAGAGTTAATAATAGCTGCTTCTAAAATATCTGTTAGGATTGTGCAACTTTTCCTTCACACCAGTCAGGAGACTGGCCAAAATCATATAGTGAGATTTCATGGAATAAATTTACAAATTATCAGATTTATGATGAAATGAGTGAATATCTTTGTTCCCTCATTATTTACAGAAACCATGCTGACAAATTAAACTGATACATAATTAACCTGATCCAGTCTCTTGAGTTGTAGTTGAACAAAGATCTTTAAACTTAATCCTAAAATAATGTATCAATGTGAATTTGTGACCGGAAGGAGGAATTAATGGGTCCTATACAAAAATTGACATGGATATTAACAATTCCCTTTGTCTTGATTTCCTTGGCACTTCAGCACCAGGTTTTATAATCTTAATGTGAACAATAATAGCAATGAAAATAACCACAATTACCTCAAAACAAAATATTATATTTATAAAACTATGAGTTAGGTGATCAAATAGGCTAAAGGAAGGAATAGAATATAGAAAAAGAATGTTATGACAGACACCTAAACTCCAACATCATCATCAGTTCTTTTTCTTTGTTTCCTAATTTTATTACAGCATGCTGTACTCTTAATATCCACTTTGGCCATATACCTTCATTTATTTTTATAACTAGCTAAACCTAGATTAAATTTTTACTATCTCATTCAAGCTACTCTGTCTGAAAAATTACTATGATTTAGCTAGTTTCACCAACCAATATCCATTGACTTAAAAATGATTAGGGTTTCCCCCCAAGAGGAAGCCTTTGATCACTAGACCCAGATCCAGCTGTGAAAATGTATGTTTTCCTCCTCTGCGGTAACATTTTCTGTAAATTAGGGCAAGAGAGACTGCCTAGGGAAGTTGATTCTTCACCTACACATAATATCCACGCTTGCTTTATGTGTGGCTATCTTCTCTGAGGAGGCACTAGGGGACCCATTAGTGGGAACTTGTTTTTTAGGTAATTGCAAGGGAGAGATGAAGCTCACCTCGATGATAACTCATTTTGAATCTATTCCCTACTCTCCTTCTCTCTATGAAGAACTTTAAAGTTCAGAAGCCACAAATCTCAGTTTACAAACAATATTGTTGAATAAATTTCACTGATGGAGAATAATCTAATAGAATGGCTGAAGGCAGACTGAAACAGTAAGGTCTACTCATAGGAACAGTCCCGCCCTCTGGCTATGGAAGCCAGGCACACATCTTGTAGTTTGGCATGTTGAAGAAGTTGAAGCCAGTCAACAGAGTTCCAAATAAAATACCTACATAAATAGAGCTGTCATTATATAAAGATAACTGATAAGATTATGGTAGGGGATATGAGAAAGTAAATTTATATTTGAAACTATGATTGAAATGAAAGAGCAGCAAAGATGATTAAGTGTAAAATCAAATTCCTAAACACTTTACTGAAACTTTATTTCTGGAGATGAAGGTACTCTTATTTGTAGACTTTACACCAGTGGAAGGGTTTTAGTGGTATGGAAATTACAATGGGGTACAGAGACATTTCATTTCTTATATTTGAAATTGATATCAAAATTGTTGCCACCCAATGTTTAGTACCTGCAAAGAAAAATTTTGAATATACTTTCCTTATCTAAAATTTTATGAGTTCTAATTTTGAGCTGTGGTCAAAACCATTTCAAAAAAATCTTCTCCCAGTTATCCTAGATTCAATGTCTTATACTATTGTTTTATATGGATCCTCATCCTACATCTTTTTATTTACTTGATAAGTACTATTAAGTGATGTGTGTAATTTTTATAATCAGATTAAAGTAATCCATAAACAAATGCAAATGGAGATGTCTACAATGATTAGTCATTTTATCAAGAAATACGGTCTTTATGTTTTCTAAAGATCTTATGTCCTGAAAGTTAGAGACATAAATAAAGATGAAGAAATCATTTTAAAAAAAGACATTTTATAACAATCAATTGATTCATGATGAAGTGCCAAAGAATATATTTATAGTGAAAAAGTACATTAAAATAAAAACAAAATAAGCTGATTGGTTTTTTGTGGGTAAACGTATATGACTGAAACAGCCTATGAGTAATATTCTACTAGAATAAGTTCTTTTTGTTTTTATCCCTAGTTGGTACTTCTTCTTATGTTATGAACCACAATTTTAAAACCTATTTTTATTTTGGTGATGCTTGTTTTTATTCCTCACATTAGAAGCCAACTATAATAGGTTAGAAACTTAGATAACCCCCCAGCTGGTGTCTTTATCTGCAAAGAGATGGCTAAGTAAAAACTTATGTGAACTCCATTCAGACATGATACCTAAAACTGATTCTTTTAAAATGTCTTAGTTTTCTGACTTTAACCCTTCAATAAAGCTCTACTCTGTACCTTCTAGGTAGACAAGCATAAAGGTGTTAAATGCCTTGATATTTTTAACTTACCTACCACAATTATATAGATTCCTTAGTTATACCCATTGTATTTACACACACCTATCCATGCACAAAGAAACCATCACTTCAAAGATAATTGTACTTAAAATAGCAACTTTATAAATTGTTGACTCCAAGAAAAAAATCAGTCATAAATATATTTTAACTGAATTTATTCTTTCAAAAACATATCAATTTAGAAAATACTATTGCTACCTTGCCCTCCTCAGCTTATTATTCATATCTGAAACTTATTGAGAAAAAGAACCTTGTATTCTACTCCCCACCCCTATTTTTACACATATATTTTATTTTGCCTAGAGAGAAACTTAGTAAACATTACTAGATCCTTAGCACAATGATGTTTAGTTTTCAAAAGATGTATTTCTTTTCAACATTCCTGTCTTCAAAGGCTAATGAGATTTGCTGCTCTGTTGCAAGCCAGACTTAGGGAGGTAGAAAAATCACAGTTATTCCTAATTGCTACAGAAACATTGCTCCTTTAGCAGAAAAGGGAAACTGGTTTATTTGACATAAATGTGTGTCTGCTAAATAAGGGAAATGCAATTAGTGGTTAGTTGAGAGGTGGGAAAGAGAGACGTTACTCTGAAACAACTTTTTTAAAAAGTGGACTTGGAAATTGTTTAAATTAGGCAAGATGCATGAACCAGTACAGAAGTTGCACTGTTCATGGTCTGTCAAAATCACCAATTACATTTCCCATAAAAACATATTTGGGCAACAGGAGCTGGAGTGATAGTACAATGGGAAGGGAGCTAGCCTTGGCAGGAACTGAATTGGGTCCCATCTCTGGCACCCTATATAGTCCCCCAAGTTATGTCAAGGATGATCCCTGAGTACGGTGCCAGGAGTAAAACCTAGGCATAGCTGATGTGCTCCATGAAAAAGCAAACAAAAATATTTGGAAAAAAAAGTGAATTGTTTCCCTTATAGTCCCATTAAGTACAAATGCATTCGTTTACTAGATGTGGAAAATCAGGAGCTGTGTTTCAGGGCAACCCCAACTAGATACTGTGACATGCCATTTATAAGCCATATAAAAGTGTGTGTATTATTAAGCTAGTAAAGTTTGTCACCTCTAAGAGTGGATGATCATTAAATATATTCAGTTGTTATAAACTTTCAATGAGATCATTATTTTGAAATGATTATTTGATATTATTATTTCATTCATATTTAAATATACAAGGAATTAAACATTTTATTTGAACTCATCATTTGCAGTTCAGGTCTAACAATATACAGCTTTTATGAACAGCATGTACAATCAACAGAATAAATAAGTGCATATACTTCATAGATCATGTAGTGTAAAAAAATGAGCTTGCTGCATAGTTATCATTAAAAAGATGGATTTTTCCCCCCTCTCTCCCTTCCCCTCTCTGTCTTCCTTCTATCATATTTATTTCTTTCTTCTCTCAGTTACTGTTCAGGTACAGTTAAAATATTAGGGAAGCCAATAACAACTGCATCTACTCAGAATTCATTTTCTAGAATTCTAAATCCTTCTGGATGCTCCATATCTGCAATTATGGAGCTTGACAGAGTTAGAATAAATAGTTTGCCTCGTTCAAACATGAAACCTTCAGAGGTGAAAGATGGTCAATTTTACATGTAAGGTCATAGCTCATCTCCGTCTCCAATCAGAAATCTAATAAAACCATAAATCAAAGGACTTTCTCTTTCTCATCCCTTTTTCACTTTCAATGTAATGTGTCACCTCATTTCATTAAAGGCAAAAACAATAGCCAGAAGATGAACGTGATCAACCTCAAATGGGCTGCCTTGCCAGTAGCCTCGAAGGGTAGTCAATTCCATTAGTCAGGAAGATGAGTGTGAAGTCAGGGATAGTAGCTGCAGGACTGGGGAGAAAGGCTTGCTTTTCATTAGGTCTTGCAAAGAATATGAGTCAGAATATAGAGAGACTTAAGTGATTTCCATAACTCTTTTCTATAGAATTAAAGTTCTTTGTTATACAAGTGGTGCAGTTGAAACATCTACCTTACAAATCCAACCCAATCCCAACATTATAAAACATAGCTTATCATTCCCAATAGTTTCCTCTTTGAATTCTGAGATATACCTGTGATTTGCCTTTAAGAAAGACAGAATAATTTCCTCATGAAGATATCGTGTTTCATGTGTTGTCTTTCTTTTCTTCTACCACGATGCTAGTCACTAAGTTTTTGTTTAACAAATCTTCATTGTTGATAACAGTAACATCACTTCAAGATTCTAGAAAACTATAATCTTTGAAACTCCTTTAATTCATATTACATATGTTTAACATATAAAAATTTAAAGTATTTGGGCTGGAGCAATAGTACAGTGGATAGGGCGTTCACCTTGCACGTGATAGACCTGGGTTGGATTCCCAGTATCCTATATGGCCCCCTGAGCACTGCCAGGAGTAATCCCTGAGTGCATGAGCTAGGAGTAACCCCTGTGCATCGCCAGGTGTGACCCAAAAAGCAAAATAAATAAATAAATAAAATATTTGAAATTGGAATTTTTTTTAAAGCTTTATTTACAACAAAGCTTCACTTCTCAGCCACAGGACATCTTATAGCCTAGTTCTCTGTCTGGAAGAAACTGGCAAGCTACCAAGAGTTTCCTGCCCACATGGGAGAGCCGCTCAAACTCCCCATGGCGTATTCATATGCCAAAACCAGTAACAATGATGAGTCTCATTCCCCTGACCCTGAAAGAGCCTTCAATTTGGCACCATTGGAAAGGACGAGTAAAGAGAGGGTTCTAAAATCTCAGGGCTAGGATGAATGGAGATGCTACTGAGACCGCTCAAGAAATTCAACAGTCAATGGGATGATGATGATGATGATGATGATGATGATGATGATGATGATGATGATGATGATGATGGTAATGATTTACAACAAAACTGTATAACAAACATTATAAAAATTCTAGTGTTAAGACCAGAGAAGTAGTAGAGTGTGTAGTGCACTTGCTTTTCTTCCCATAAAGTTCCCCAAGTCTACCAGGAGTGAATCCTGAGTGCAAAGCAAAGAATAACTCTTGGGCACTGCCAGGTGGGCCTACCTCCTAATAAAAAAAACAAAACAAAACAGATTGACTTAAAAATTAAAGAAATTCTAGTGTCATAAAAATAAAAACCCTAGTGTCTTTCTTTGTTCATATATCTTAGACCGTTTCTGGGCACCAAGCTTGGTCTCAGTTTCAAAATAGTTTAGCAGATACCTGAACAACAACCTTCATCACACTGAAGTAGGATAAGAGGGAAAGCCAAATATCTGCATGCAAATGTCATCTTTAAGTTGTCAACAACATTTATTTGGTCAAGAAAATTACACATCTTAAGATCAACATCAATAAATTTTATAGAAGGGAAGGAATGAAGAACTGGAAGCATTCAACTTTTCACAGCAACTAATATTGAGGTTTGTCACAAGTGCAAATCCAGTAAATAATTTACAAATATCTCATGTAAACCTTATATTACTCTTATGATGTAAGATTTAATATCTCCATTTGAAGTACTGATATATCGGTGAGGAAATAGGTTCAGACAGGTTAAGTAAATTATTATAGGTCAAGTATAAATCATACATTTAAATTTCAGCAGGACTTTATTTATTTATTTATTTTTTCTTTTTGGGTCACACCTGGCAATGCACAGGGGTTATTCCTGGCTCTGCACTCGGGAATTACCCCTGGCCGTTCTCAGGGGACCATATGGGATGCTGGGATTTGAACCCGGGTCGGCCGCGTGCAAGGCAAACGCCCTACCCGCTGTGCTATCTCTCTAGCCCCTTCAGCAGGACTTTAAATACAGCTTTATTAAGTACCCAAATCATTATTCTTTCTATTAAATTATAATGACAGTGCAGATTTGTGAGAGATTTAAAGATATATTATTTTCTTTCTTATCATGTGGCATTTGAGTAAAGGAATAATTCTTAGCATTTTTTGGTGCTAATCAGTACTAGATCTTTGTGCAATGTAATAATATTGCTCATTTTATAAATGAGAAAACTGAAGCATTGTAAGTATAAAGAGTTCTCCAATACCAATGTCACTTTTCCTGTTGTTCAGGAAACTGCCTTATACATTATGCCATATCATTTTGGTATTTGAAGATGCAATGATGATAATAATTGGTAAGCATCTTGCCTACTCTGGACACAAAATAGGTTTTTCTGAATTAAAAATATTCAGCTGTGATACAAAACTTGTCTAACACTATTATCTTGATTTAAGTTATCTTGGATACAAAACAGTTCATATGTCAAAATATGTGTGTGTCTCTGTTGTTTATATACAGAGGAAGAAATTTTTACTCTGTAAGATATGATAAAATGCTTTTCCTTTTCAAATTACTTTAAAAACTTGGTATATGTTGAGTATTTATGGTTTGCAACTTTAGACCAAATTTGTAAATGTGCTTCAATTTCACTATATGTATAACTATGCATTTTGTAAGATTTATTTTTCCCTAGGAAAAAAAATGACTGCTATATGATGACATAAATAAATTAATATCTAATTCACTTACATATTTTCAATATACTCAGCACTTAACAATGTGCTTTATTTCAACCACAATTATTCCCATATGCCCACTATATGGAAACAATATGGAAAATCTAATAAATTAAAAATTGTGATCCTTTTCCATGGGGAGATTTTAGCATAATGTGAAAGGAAAGTCTAAAATTTCTAACCAAAAAATATAAAACAGTATCTTGCAGGGAGTTGCTAAATGATGCTGAGGGAAAAAAACAAACAAACTTGGGCTCACTCCCTATAATTTGGCAAAGTTACGGCCTGAGGATATGGCACTGCTCAGGTCCCCAGGTTCTGAGGAAATTAGGCATCCCATAGCTGTACAGGATCCCCAGGTCCACGAATGACAGAGCACTGGGATCTTTAGAACTATACCCAGTCGGTATTTACAGAAAAGTGTCATTAAGCATTAATGGTCTCATTTGATTGTTGCAAGCACAAAGAAATTAAAAAACAGGTGTGTATCTATGTATATATGTCTGTGCTTCAGCATGTACTTATGGCTAATAACATAAAAAACAATAGCAAGTGGGAAATATGAAATTATCACTTTTGCAGAAATTTTGAATACTATCTTGGATTATCTGCAGTGTGAGTAGCTAAAAGTGTTTGTGCTTAGAGAAATAAGTGTTCTATCCATCCTGTTCCTGTAACCTTTTAAAAACATTTTCTCTTACACATTATATTATGCTGTTTTTGCTGATTTTTATCAACTGTGGGAAACTAACCACAGAGCTGCTCCTCTTTCTTAAAAACAATTCAAGCATAGTAAAATAGACGCAGAGTTATATCTAAAAATACTTAGAAATATTTTTCAAAGTAATAAGGAAAAGAAAACCATCTGCATTCTCAAGTCATATATTGAAGCAAAACAAAGATAGTGATCCCAATGTTTAGCTCATGAGTTTTCATCTCAAATATTATTCATTTAAATTTCCTCATGGTATTTTTACTAACATTTTGTGAGATGATAGGTTTGCAGTTGACCTTAAAGGAGACATGGAGTGTGTTGAGGTCATGGAGTGTGTTTAGCATTAACTAAACTAAAGAGACCTAGATTCACCACATGAGTCATCATGTTGAATATGTTTTTTAGGAAAAGGGTTATCACAAGACTTTTTTTTTTGAAAAAAAAAATTTAAATGTCACATTTGACTTTTTACTCAGCTCTCAGTATTGCAATTATCATTATAAAATTTGTTCTGAAGCTTACCAATTAAAATTTCCAAATTTAAAAAAAATTAACTTTTCCAAAATTCTCTACTTAATAATTTCCACTTATATTTAATATAGTCATATCTACATGTAGGAATTACTTCCTCATAATAATTGAATGGATAGGTTAATTGCATTAACGTTTATTGTCAGCAGATTTAAAAATAAAAGTTGCTTCTTTTCCCAATGCCTAGTTTTTACATTTCATACCACTCTTGATAGTGCTTCTTTTTGTAAGCAAAGGACTACAATTAGTTTCTTTTCCCCTCTCATATGGATTGCTATCCAATTCAAAGAAGGGAAGAAATCACTCCTTATTCAGGAAATAGAAGCTACTTTTGTTCATTTTATATAAGAGCCTATTCAAGTTAGAAATCTTATCCATTTCCTATTTTGGTTACCTGTTTCACAAACTCAGCACATTCCAAGATGCCTGGTTTATTGAAGGCAGCAGGATATTCAGAGAAATTGTCCATCACATATTTCATATCCTTGGATTGCCAAGCTCATCAGAAAGACAATACTGGATTGATTCCAATTGTCAGGCCAATTTTAGTAGTATAAAACATTACTAGATGCTTGAGGGTCACTATCAACCTTGAATTCAAATCACTGAAATATTGATGCAGAAAATGTGAGATATTTAAAACATGCACACATTCTTAGATATAAAAGAAAAATGCAGGTAATAACAATTACAAAACAGATGAATACTTACACTTTATTTTCTAAAAACTTACATTTTTAGAAATTATAAAAATACTTAAAAATGATTGGGCTACTTTTATATGAGTATATTTGGAAAAGTTAAGAAGACTGACAGAAATTTGTTAATTTAACATTTTGACCCCTACATATTTATAACAAGCTTAGTCCTTAAATATAGGCTGGAGATAGCCCAGTGGGTAAAACTTTCCTTGCACTGAACTGACCCATGTTCAATCTTTAAAATCCGCCAGGAGTGATCCCTGAGCATAGAGTTAGGAAGAAGACTTAAGTTCAGGCAGGTCTGAACTCAAAAAAAAAAAAATACAATATAAGTAGTTACTGTATCTTGAAATGATTTAAACCAATTAAAATAAATTAAATTGCAGTCATGAAAACTTTATTTCTCTCTTCTTACAAGAAAAGAGTCAAAGAAAAAGCTCAAGTAGAAACCAGTGAAAGAATTTAAAAAACAGTTTCTAAATACAAGTTCAAGCAGATATTCACATACTACTATCATTATTATAGATTGAAGATTGTATGACTTTAGTTTTGTGGAAATCACCTTTTACTCTATTTTGCTTTTTGTTTTCTGAGGGGCCACACTTGGTGGTGCTCAAGACTTAGTGCTTAGGATGGTATCTCTCCAGCAGTGCTCAGGGGATTATATGAGGTGCCAAGAATCATCCCTCTGTGAAACAAGGACATTACCCCACTGTACTATCTCTCCAGCCACTTAGCAGTCAACTTTCATGTGTACATATTCTGTTTATCCTGGATAAAATTAGTATATTATGTAAGCACACACTTTACATATAAATATTCCAAAATAAAAGGCATTCTAAGCAATTCCTAACTTTTCTGTGTTCTTTTATTTTCTTTTCTGTGTCCCCTTCTGTATTCTTTTAAATATAAAATTTCTATCTACCATGTTTGCCCAAATGTATATGGATGCATTATGAAATAGCATAATTTTAAGTGTAAGAAAACCTGACTGGTTATTTTACTAATAAGAAACAAAAAATACTGAAATGATTTATTTCAAATGACAATCAATAATTTATTTTAAAAGCTCCATAGGTGAATTAGAATAATGGCAACCCGAAACAGTAACTTTTTAGTATGTGTATTTTCTCAATTCTTCTGTCTTTAGGAAGTCTCAGAAAATGTTGATTTTTCTACACAAACAATACCTTATTGTTTTTTTTCTGATAAGGAATTTGACTGTGGTAAGTATCTTGCTTATTAAATATTCTTTATCTTAAATCAAATCTAGTCCTGAACAATGGACATTAAGAATTTGAATGTAGCCCAGAAAGAATGGAGCCTGGGCATTGTTCTTTGTTGCTGTGCTTCATAGATTCTTTAACCCCACTAATAAGTCACTGGGTCCTGAATCCTAAGGAGACTGTTATCACTACTATCTGAAATTATTGTCATATAATCAATGGTTGCAGAATGAAAGTAGATTGATAGTTGGCTCATCTCTCTTAATGGAAGTATTAACTCTCAGATCTTTTACTACTGTGCCTTAAGAAAACTTTTTCAGTTATTTTTTAAATGGGCATATTTAGATCAGACTATCAAAATAAGAATTATTCTATAATTATTCTATAATTTAATAATTATTCAATAAGAATTATTCTACTGTGAAAGTGGATGAACCATGTCTACTTTTATTGTGGAAGATTTAATAATAAAGAATTAATTGTTTACAAAGACAATTAGTACCAACTTTGGAGAAACACCCATAATGGTCTGTTTTATTACTACTTTTACTCTTCTATTTTGTAATATTTCCTCAAATTTTCATTTTTTATTTTCTATAAACCAAGCAGTCTTACTAGTTCTATTATTATTTCCATGTGTGTAGCAAAAAATTTCCCAGCACATTTTGAATTTCCTGTATGCATGGCATACAAATAGTACCTGTTTTTTCTAGCTTCTAATGTCAAACTCTTATAGTCTGGTGCCTAATTTGTCAGGTGGGGATTTATTGTTACTTAGTACAATATGTTTGCATTTTAGTCCCTGTAACATTTCACTGTGTTTCATTAAAGGAGAATCTTCACCCAGACTTCAGTTATTCCCCCAAACCTTAGTTATAGCCTATAATTTTTATCATTAGGAAACTACAATGATGCTTTTTTTAATTAAGCAAAATAGTTTTTATTTAAAGAAATTAAGAAAGAATCTTGTTCAAGAGAACATGGGCTTCTCCAGAATGGAAAAAGCAAAAGACAAAGTGTTCAAGAAAAAAATATTTGCTTGAAAAAGCAAGGTTAGACTTACAACCACAATTTTTTAATAATATTAATATGTACCCCCTGGATGGCTATCTGCCTCATTGTGGCGAGGGTGTGGCAACAGTGTCAATTGGTGAAGAGTGAACCAACAGATGCTCCCCAGAGATGCAAGTAGGTTCAGGGCTGAACTCCTTGCATCAACTTTGTCTATCTGGCCAGTACTTTTTGTACATGAGCAGCACGTCCATGCACAAGGTGTGTGACATATTTGTCAGGGTGCAGATTGTTACAACATGCCAACCCCCATGCTAGAGCCTTGCAAGCTACCTGTGGTGTATTCCATATTCCAAACAAAAACAGTAACAAAAATGGGCCTGATTCCCCTGACCCTGGAAGAGGCTCAATACGGCAGCATTGAAAAGGATAAGAAAGGAGAAATTGCTAAAATCTCAGGGTTGAACTAGGCTGGCAAAACGAAGGATTAAAATGACTGTCTGCACTTTTAATGCACGTATGCTGGCATTGGAAAAATACACCGAGGACCTGATGGTGCAAGCGTAGATCAAGTACGACGTCATTAGATTAATAGAGATGAGAAGACATCGATCACATCACGCTCCTTTTGGCACTGGAGAACTATTCCTCAGAACAAGCGACAGCAGAGGCATTGGTGTTGTCAGTGTCAACATGAACTTGACCATGAGCATTGATTTGCTCGAATGCCTAACAAACTGAATCCGACGCCTATGTTTAAATAGATGTGGCTCATTGCCAGCAGTTTCTATCTTTCATCTACACACCAACATCCAACTACAAAGAAGAAGAAATTGAGAAGTTCTACATGGAGCTGGAGAAGTTCTATAAAGAAGACCACACCTTCAACAAGGTCATTGTTGGTGATTTTAATGTCAAGATAAGACCAAGAATGTCGCCTGAAGGACTCCACATCAGGACCCACCGCCTAGAATGTAATAAAAAGGGTGAGAGAATGTCTGAGTTCATCATGCTGACCAAGAACATCCATAGTAATTTGAAGTTCCACAAGGCTGAAGCTAAATATTGGACATGGAAATCTCCCGGTGGACATTTTCACAACGAAATTGACGACATCATATTTAGTCAAAGGTTATGCCTGACTGATATCATTGTTGTCCCAAAATTCCAAATGAGATCAGACCACCATCTCTTTCATGCAGAATTCTACTCATGGAGAAGGGAGAAAGGGCTACAAAGTTTAAGAAGAGAACTCCCAGAATGTCCACCAACTGGGAGCTCATTGGCACTATTGCCACAATATGGGAAGATGCTGTCGTTGACAACATCGACAATGTATAGGTCGACTGGTGCAGCACTCCATGATTGTGTGAGGAATGCAGAGAGAGAGAAAGCCACAAAAAGATGCCTATCTTCAGAAACTCAAGCTCATTTGCCAACGTGGTTTGGTGTGAGCCTAAGGCAATCACAAGCTAATGTCCAAGCTCCCAAAGCTGTGCAGAGAAGCAATAAAGGAAGACCTCAAAGTGAGAAGATCAGTAGTGTTGGCCAATTTGGCAGAAGCCAGAAAAGTATTCGCAATGCCCACCTGTCCTTTGCCAACTAAAAGACCAAGATGACTGCCCTCCAACATCCTGATAGATCTATCACATCTTACAGAAGGGCAATGAAGAAGGTTATCCACAACTTCTACTTGGAACTCTTTGATAGTTATGTCCACCTGCCCACACACCAAATTCTGCAGGATGGATATGTCGTTACCAGCATTCTCTCTTCCTGAAATCTGATACACCATTTTGTCAGTAAAGACGTGTACAGCACCCAGTCCAGAAAAGATCAGATCCAAACACCTGAAGAATCTGCTGTTAGTACTTGTCAATATACTGGATCAGAATTTCACACACTACCTGTATGTCTGTATGCCAGGTTCCATCCCAATGGAAAACCAGCAGGACCGTCCAAGTTGCACAAGAAGGGAGACATCCACAACATCGGCAACTATAGCCTGACCTGCCTGTTGTCTGTCATCCACAATTATTCACTGGAGTCATCCTGAATGGGATTGGCAGAACAGTAGACAAAGGACAACCATGAAAGTAAATTGCATTCTGAAACAGATTCAGTACGATCTACCATATCCACACAGTGACCAAGCTCATTGAGGTTTCTCAAGCATTCAAGATGCCACTTTGTCTGCCATTCATTGATTTAAAGAAGGCCTTTGATTCTTCGCTAACTAAAGCAGTTAGCGAAGCCCTAGCCAAACAGGGTGTTCAAACTCAGTTCATCAGGATCCTTAGTGAGCTGTATTACGAATTCACCACCCAGATCTCACCATTCTACAAAATGTGATCATGGACATAAAGACAGAGGTTTGGCAGGGTGACACCTTTTCACCCAAACTCTTCAGTGCCACCATTGAGAACATCATGTGACAATGGAAAGAAATGGGAGTAAATATAGACAGTCGGCAACTACACCACCTCTACTTCACTGTTGACATCGTTCTAGTAACACCAAACATTAGCCAAATGTCACGAATTTGACCATGAGTATGGACAGGTCAGACTGCAGCTAAACTTCAGAAAGACAATGTTCATGAAAAACAGACTAGTTCCTGATGTTCCACTTACTCTCAACAGAATGAACATATCCAAATGCAACATTTATATGTACCTGGATCGAGAACTTAACATGATGAGCAACCTGGTACCTGAGCTACACAGGAGGAAGAGAGTGGTGTGGAATGCCTTCAAGAGCATCGAAGAAGTTGTTAAGAGGACGAAGAACTTCCAGCTCTGGGCACATCTTTTAGACTCCACCATTCTTGTTGCACTAACATATGCATCAGAGACCTGGGCCCTATAAAAATAGGATATGAATGCTATTTAGGTCTCCCAAAGAGGATCAAAAGAGCTATGTTTGAAGTATCACGTTTCACTCAAGTGAGAGAAGGAATTTGGAGTTTTGACCTCCGTCAAGGATCAAGGATCAAGGGCACTGCCTCATTTGCCAAGGCATCGAAAATCAGAATGGCCGTGCACTTAATGTGATATGGAGACAACTGCTGGACTAGAGCTGTTACCGACTGGATTCCACGGGACGTCAAGAGAACTCCTGGCCACTCACCTACAAGATGGTCAGACTTCTTCATCAAGACCCTGAATGAAGGGTTTAAGGTTCTTCATGTTCCTAGATCAAGCAGATGCCCTTGGGCTACACTAGCACACGACAAGGACAATAGAGATGTTACTTGGCACCAGCTCGAGCAAATCGATGAGCAATGGGATGGCAAATGATACGTGTGATAACAGACACTGCCTTTACATTTTCTCTGGTCTAATCTATAGCTCTCCATGGTTAATATAAATTTGTTTTAATATTCTTTGGCTTTTTAAAAGAGAGAATGGGGGGAGATAAATGTAGGAGAGAGTGAGGGTGGATAATACGAGGAACTTCCTGGTAATTTATGCCACCCGTACAAGTAAACAAAGATAACAACACAAGTTAAGGCTAGAGCTTAAAATTTGCCTAGCTAAATTTATGTGAAAGTGTGAGAAAATCACTGAGAGAAATGAAATTAGATAATAAGATGAATTATTATTGGGTTACACGTTGAGAAAAAATGACACCATAAAACATCTGAATGTCAATGAAATTATGATTGTTCTTGTTCATACTCTCAATTCACTTGTATGGTGTATTATTATCTGCTAAGAATATTGTGTTAAGCATAATTAAACATGATATATATAACAATAGATCCATATGTGTATATAAATTAAATAAAATATATTAAAGGTTAGTCTTTATTGGCCTATAATAAAATTCTCTGGGAACAAGTTAAGGATGCATTTAAAATTGTTCTCAGTTGTGAATGTAACACTGCTTGAGTTCTGATAAAAGACTAGTTGATCAAAAGGAATAAAGTGACATCCCAAAGAAACATAGAGGAGACTTTAAATTTAGATTACTCTGATACCACAAGGGAAAGAAAGTCTCCTAATTGAAAAAATATTGGACAGTTTATCACATTAATTTAGAGAAGCACAAAATTATAAATCATAGTATTAATATCCTACCCAGATTCCAGCTTCTGAATACCTTACAGGAAGTAAAGAAGAAGGAGAGACAATTAACAGACCATTGCAGTATTCATGGCAAGACTGGAACATAACGGAATATATAAATTAAAAATAAAATATTTAGAAAATATAAATTAGACATAAATCTTATAATCATGAAATATAACAATGAAAACAGCTTAGTGATAAGTGTGTAGGAAGTGAAGAAAAGGAAGTATATTAGGGGAGGAATGGAATTTAGTAAAAATGGAACAGATGAATTTTCATTTGAAAGCATTCAATGGAAAACTGTGAAATCTGTAAGAAAATGCTCATTGTTTAAAGATGTGATATTCAGAGTTGTTATCAATTATAGAAATCTTTAAGTCTTTCAATCACTGTCACTGTTACTGTCATCCCGTTGTTCATTGATTTGTTCGAGCGGGCACCAGTAACGTCTCTCATTGTGAGACTTATTGTTACTGTTTTTGGCATATCCAATATGGCACGGGTAACTTGCCAGGCTCTACTGTGCGGGCACGATATTCTCGATAGCTTGCCGGTATCTCCGAGAGGGGCAGAGGAATTGAACATGGTTCGGTCACATGAAAGGCGAACGCCCTACCGCTGTGCTATGGCTTCCATTAATTATTTTCCAAAGTCAGTTCAGTTTTTATGACTCTTGATTTATAGCATGCAGTAGATTTGGACTTTATAAATTAGGATATATTTGTAAAATGAGAGAAAAAAACTTTTGGATTATTGCAATAAATAAAATTTGATTGCTCAAATACTAAAACATACTTTATATGTCCCAGAAAGTCAAAAGACTATGCACTAGATTTAGAGACCTAGATATGAACAGTTATAAGAAATGTATATTAATCAAGGAGAGCTACAAATTGAACCAGATCTCAGTAGGGTCCCACATCACTTCAATTTATGACTCTCAATTTAAATCAGCCATGAGATACCATGGAGTATAATCCAATCATGCTTTCAGAAAGCCAACATGACAACAAACAGTACAAATAACTATCAAAGTTATATCTACCCACTGACACACATACATGCTTTCTTGTTGAGACCCAATGCCCAAATTCTGAATATGGAAAATACAACATTTATTTTTCTGTTGCTAAAGTAGTAATATGTCTAATTATGAGAGTTTTTGAAATATTGTTTCTCCAAAACAGGATTTATAATTTAATTAAATACTGAAATTTGAAACTTTCCTTTTCAAGTGCATTACTGTTCGCCAAGAGATTCCATGGAGTGACTAAAAATTAATTTATTGAATATAGTCAGCAGGTTTGCACTGGAAATGTGGTTCAATATTTTACTAGGCATTTACTTAGGAACATAATTTTAACACCTTTGATATGGGATGTTGGAATTTTTGAGATGGTAACTCATATTTTATAAATATCTGGTAGAGATGAAATGACAATAACACAAATAGCCAAACAGAAAGCTTAGAGAAAAGCAATGTGTCTCCTCGTTTCTTTACCAGGGATAACACATATAACTGTTTGTATTTTGTTCCTGTCCTTTAGACCACACTCAGCAGTGCTCAGGACTTACTCTTCGCTCTGTACTCAAGGATTAATTCTGGTAGTGCTCAGGAGACCATATATGGCACCGGGGATTGACTGAATGTAAGACATGCAACTTATCTCTCTAGTGGCATGGAGTTGTTGAAAGGAGAAGATTGCTTAAAAATTTCAGCAATGCATCTTTCTCCCTTCACTACAGGCATAGCCCTTATGCTTTCACTTTTACTGTTAGGTGGATGTGTCAGTCTTGCTGAGATAAAAGTAATTTCCATCAGTATCATATACTCTTTGTCAGAGACTATAGATAGAATAAATTTGGCTACAAACATGAACACTTTTCTCTGAAGTAAAATTAAATTTTGTGTTTGTTGGGATAGGCCACAGTACACTAGATTGAAATGACCAAAATTTCAGATGAGTGAACTTTCTCGATATTGGTGGTATTGTGCCAAAAGGGGAAAGGAATTAGGGGACTCTTACCCAAGTGATGCAGTAAGCCATCTCAGGAGGGTCCCACATCACTTCAGTTTATGACTCTCAATCTGTCAGTCACGAGATACCATGCTTGCAGAGCCAACATGACAACAAAAAGTACAAAATAACTCTTAAAGTTATAACTACACACTGACACACATGCATGTTTTCTTGTTGAGACCCAATGCCCAAATTCTGAATATGGCAAAATACATATTCTGTTACTAAAGTATATATTTGTTTATGCTCTCCTTTTCCTATATTGGGACAGGGGAAATTGCTGAGGAATACATATACATAGTGAATTGAAAATTAATGAAAACTAATTACTTGAATGTTCAATCACTTCCAAGGTTTCTTTGTCATGGAAAGCTTAAATTAAGCAAAATTTACATTTTTATTATCTTAAGGAGAGAGAAAAGCAGAGCTACATGGATTGAGATCATGTAAGCACATATACTTACCATTGGTGCTTGGTTCCTATGATCTATTTGTTATCATTTTAAAATTTGAACTCATAAGACCTTCCTTAAGATATATGGAAGTGTATATTTAAAGAAGGAATGTCCTTTGTATAGTAGGGACAGTGACAATAGCCCATGAGGTAAGTGACGTATTTTGCACTGACCAGGGTTGACCTCTAACACACATATGTTCCCCCATCACTGCCAGGAGCAAGCCTGGTGGACTGCTAGGTTTGGCCCAAATAACAAACAAAAAATATTGTATAGTAGAAAATTAACAATATCTTTCTCTTCTATTATTATGAATAATAAAAGGAAAGTGCAATAAAAAGTCTCAATGGGTAAAACCGCAAATGGTTTAATTGAGGAAGCAAGTCTGATATATAAAAAGTTAATGTACAGTTTCCACCAAGTACCAGAAGGATGATTGCTAATAGACAACGAAAGACAAGTTTCTGATCAAAGTTGCTAACTCTCCAAAGTATGTTTGTTTCTTTCTAATAGAGAAAGGAAAAAACTCATATTGCTATTCTATCCATAATCAGTAGCAAGTTATAACAATATGCACATTTATATTAGATTCAAACTTTAATAAAAGCTTGTATTTATTATTTAGAAATACTTCTATCTTATGTTAAGCACTTTATGTGCACCAATTCCTTTAATTCTCATGATGATTTTATGAGGTATGAATAAATCTTATGCTCATTTTAAAGATGTGTGCTGTTTAAAGTGTTTTTGTAACTTGGTAATTATCAACAAGAGTTGTTGTTTATTTCTCCAAGTGCATAATTCTAACTACTATGCTGCTCTTTATTTTCTATATTCAATGTATTTGAAATCAATTTGCAAATATTATACAAATATATATACAAATATTTCATCAATTTTTACGAGTATATTATGAGAAGAAAAACTCATGAAACTATATCACACCCTGGGGTTATATTCTAAATTACTCATATAAGTATTATATACAAAGGTCATTAATATTTTTATCTATTTTCTCATCTACATAGCAGAGATAAAATGGGGGTAAAATAATTACCTTGTCAATCTTACCATTTTATATTTGGTCCTAATAAACTTCTATGTAGAATATACAATGCATTCTTTTTTTTTTTTTTTGGCTTTTTGGGTCACACCTGGGAATGCACAGGAGTTACTTCTGACTATGCACTCAGGAATTACCCATGGTGGCACTCAGGGGACCATATGGGATGATGGGATTCGAACTTGGGTTGGCCACGTGCAAGGCAAACGCCCTACGCACTCTGTTATTTCTCCAGCCCCATACAATGCATTCTAAAGCATTTTGACACATAGAAATTGCCAAGTAGTCTGTATTCATAAGAAAAATAAATACTCCACCAACTCTGCTTCAGTGTTCTGAGATAAAATGATCATGACAACTTTCTAAATGATGTATGAGTAAATCTTTGAGTAGTCTCTGAAAATGATGGGCTGAATTATTTCATTTAAATGCAATGTATAGAGAATACACATAATAAAAGAAAGAAAAACAGAACAAAACTCTAAACTAAAGCCAGAATTAAAACTAAAGCAACTGTTTAATGTCTAGGATATCAGAGCCATGATTATAAATGCAGATGCATTTCCTCTTACATTAATAGTACTCTAAGTTGAAGCAATAAAATAAAATTTCAATACAGGGAAACTAGGAATATATCAACTTAGGTGATTTATGACAAGAAAGCCTGAAAACCACAAAATACAAGTTATTAGCATATTAATTAGCTTAACCACCCATTTCACTCGGTGAATAAAAAAAGCAGACTGACCTCTCAGATCTGTGTATATCCTAAAAGAATTGAATACTCACAGTCCAGCTGTGAGTTAGAAGAACTCTACCTTAATGTTTATGAAGAAAATATGACTTTGATGAATTATATATAGGCATTTCATTTACAAATAAATGTCACCTGAATTAATTGCAGTCAGCAAGCCACAGCTAGATTTAAAATGTCTATTGTAAATAAAACTTGCAAACTCTCAAAGAAAAGTTCAAATAACATTAGAATTTATTTTATTAATGGATTAGTTAATAGGTTTTGAATGCCTCCTAAAGTTGTGCTGCTCTTAGCTCCTATCTTATTTCCATTCACTCATTGTTCAAATTACTTGCATTGCTGACCATCTCCACACCCAGGACATCAAGAGATTTACATGTTCCGAAGCTATTTTAGTTTGGAGGTTAAAGCCAAAGAAAGAAGTGTGACAGTGAGCAACATTAGGTACATTCAGTAAAAGAACCAGCACTACTAAGTGTGAGCACTATCAACAATGAGTCATCCTACTGTATCTTTAGTTTCTCAGCATAAGCCTTCCTATACCATCTGCTTTTACATTTTACATGAGTGAACTATACTTCACTCATATTTGAGTTTTACCCTTATTAACTACTCACATTTGTCAATCAGCCTGACCTCTTTAAACATTCGGTCAATGGGAGTTCCCCTTATATATTAACCTACTAATGTAGAGCTGAACCCTATTTTCCATAAGCCATATGTTCCTCTATTAGTCATGCTCTTGCTCAATATTATGGCCAGATATTTTGTCAATTACATCCATCCAGGTAGAGAAGACCCAGCTGTTCTGATCCTCTGATTTGGTTGAGTAGTAGCTTAAATAGCATAATGATGGGAACCCAGAATGCCATCTATCTGTACCTTTACATGAAGCTAATAACCTGGTATTCTTATTCCATGATAGAGAGGAAGACTCCATGATTCATTATTAGTGTAGTCACACTGCAAGGCTCATATTGCTTCTTTGCATGGAATTCCGACATTCAAAGAATAAACATGAGTAATGGGTGAGTGCGGCAGTGGAGTAATAGATAAGCAGAGTGCTAGATTATGGCAGACCCTAAAAAAACTATGCAGAAGAATGAGGACTTATTCTAACAGGTTGATTTCTGAGCAGAGGAAATTTGTGCCAAAGCAATATTTTAGTGTGATGACTGTGCACTTATTTAGTCATAGATTTTTGGTTTTAAGTTACATCTGGTGTAATTTTACTGCTAGCTTTCATTTTCAAGATATTCACTATTTTGACAAAATTTATCATCACCGGTTTGTTTTTCAAGCCTGTGTTCTCTCTTGAACACATGACTTGTTTCTTGTGTCTTTGCTTGCTTTTTCCACAATAGAGACACCTGTGTTCTCTCTTGAATATATACTTTCTCTCTTTCTCTTCCCTCACAATCTTTTAATTTAGTTTTAATGAAAACTATCTTGCTTCATATAAACAAAATTATTCCCACCATCTAATGAATTTGATTAGTTGTAGTAGTGTAAACTAATGGGCAATATCTATGGTTTTCAGAAATCATTGGCTAAAAATATAATTGATGGTTTATTCAGTAATCTTTACTTACATACTAAATTCTTTACCTAACATGTTAAAGAATACCTGCTTATAAATCTCATATTTCTTGTTGTATCTACTTTTTCCTGGGGAATACCAATAAGTGCATAGAAATAGAATACTCCTTTGTTCTGATATGACTACAGGTTAATATTCTTTAATTGTTTACTAATTTCTCAAAATGTCATTGTTTTTCTTTCATAATAACCTTTATTTTGTGTTATTTAAACCTGAGATTTAATTACACTTATTTTGCTTTCTGTATGTCTTTTCATTGCATTAGATTATAGAATTTTTAAAAATAGAAAATTTATGAATGTACTTTTCTCATACTGAAATTTCAGATACAGTTAGACATTTAAATCCATAAGATGTTAATAGAAAAAATGTGCATATATACTCAGATATCATTACAGTAAAATTCAGATTTAAATTTCAGTAAATTAGAAATCCCTATATTAATTCTAAAAACCACAACCAGTGCAGTGTAAATCTCTTCTATATGTGAAGTCTAAGGATACAACATTATCGTGGAGAGTTAGTAATACCAACTTAAATAAGTTGGTTTTATAGAGATACTTTTATAGAGATACTTAGAGAATCAGTCAAACTTGATATAGAGTAAACCTATGAAGAAAATTCTAGTTAACTTTTTAAGTAGTACACAATGGAATCAAATACCTCATTTGTTTCATGAACTCTTCCAAGAATAATCCCTGAACACAGAGCCAGGAGTAATCTCTGGGCACTTCTAGGTATGATGCCAAAATAAATGACATAAGAAGATATCAGAGAAAATAGTAATATGAAAATATTTATTAAAAGGAAATATCAAACACCAACTTGAAGTACTAAGAAAAAGCACAATTTTGCAATTACTTTCATATAAATGTAATGTTATTTTCATAGGGAGCCACTGACCACTCTACTGGTGCTGGGGCTTGCTCAGTCTCGCAGGGGACGCCAAGAGCACTGTGGTGTTGAGGTGGAGAAGAAGCCAAGCTTTACCAAAAATCAAACTTTGGGCACATACCATATCATTGGTGTGATGCACCCAGTTCTAAACTCAAGGAGTGTTTTTTAAATAATAATATTTTGTGTTTTTACATAATTTAAAGCAGATTGCACACAGAAAAGAATATAGCTAAGTAGGGTAAATAACTAAAGCTATGTTTTATTTTACTTATCATGAAAAATCATGTAAATTTATGTAAAATAAAATTATAACACTCAAAACACTGCACATTACTGACAGAAGACACTGATTCTGTTACACATAGGAAAATGATTTGAGCTCAACAATACCCCTTATTGACCTTTATTCACTTAATAATCTGAGAAAGTTTAATACAGTAAAGAAATTCAGAGACAAGACTCTCTTGGTTGAGATGGAAGTCAGAGTATGGGAAAGCAAAAGAGAGCAGAATACACAGAACAGAGTACTAGAAATAGTAATCTAAATACATATATATATAGAGAGAGAGAGAGAGAGAGAGAAAGACATATTTAGATAGATATAGATATATCTTTGTTATTTCCAAACATTTATATGGAATGTAAATATTATTTATCATTACTGAATATCAGAGTAATGCTAATCAAAGGAACAATGAGATATATTATATATATATTTATGTATATATGCATGTATATGCATACATGTACATATTTAAAATTCTATATGTGTGCCAAAGTCTTAGAGTTTTCTGAATGTATGGAATGATCACATAAGTGAAATATTCTGTCTATTAATTATATAAGTATTACTGCTTATGAGATAAGTTCTGATTTACTCCTCTCAATATTATGGATACAAGCTTTTAACTTCATCCCTATGTATATGTGTGCTTACTGTGAAAATGGGTTTACCTTTTCTTTGTATTTTCTTAGCAGCTAGCCTGAGACCCTGGCCAAATCCCCTGCCCTTAGAGACAGAAACAGGCTCTCTTCAAACAGGGCCCTAAGGCCCTGTGCCAGCAGTCCACCCAGAAGGGCTCCCTGGTTGAGGAGATAGTGGGATGAAACTTGAAAGTCACCACTTGTCTGAGCTAAGCATACCTGGCCTTGAAAGGAGGGAGCATAAATCATTAATTAACATCTGTAAAGGGCCTAGCAAAATGTTTACTCCAGAGCTGCCCACTCCTCCCTAAAATTTCTTCTTTAAATATTGGTATGTGAGCTTAATATAAACGAGAGTTGTCTGACCTCCAGCTCTCCCCTCTCTGCGTGGTTCTTTCTCGGTGTTGGCGGTGTGGGTGACCTCGGTGCGCTGAAGGGGAGGGCAGATGCTTCTCCCTCTCTCACTCCCTCTCCTATAGGGAGTAAGTCTGGTGGCTGGGGTATCTTACCCCAGTTTGCCAGGGTTGACTGGCCAGGACCCTGACAACTCTTCTCAATATTATGGAAACAAGCCTTTAACTTCATCCCTATGTATATGTGCACTACTGTGAAAATGGGTTTACTTTTTCTTTGTATTTTTCAAAGACATAAGAAAACATTTCTAAAATTTGTATGGAAACATAAAGCTCCCAAAATAGCCAAAGCAACCCTTAGAAAAAAGTATATGGGAGGCGTTACATTCCGGACTTTAACATTCTACAAAGTTCTAGAAGTAAAGAATTTCATGGTACTGGACAGACTCTCTATGGGGAATGAAATAGAATTGAGGGTTCAGAGATAAATTCTTATATATATGGGAGTTATACCATTTATTCATGATAAAGGAACTAGAAAAATGAAGTGAAGAAAGAAAATATTGTAGTAATTGATACTGGGAAAACTAAAAAAGCAGAAAGGTTGAAGAAAAGAAAGGAGTGGGGAGTGAGGGAGGGAGGAAAAGAGAAGAAAGAAAGAAAGAAAGAAAGAAAGAAAGAAAGAAAGAAAGAAAGAAAGAAAGAAAGAAAGAAAGAAAGAAAGAAAGAAAGAAAGAAAGAAAGAAAGAAAGAAAGAAAGAAAGAAAGAAAGAGAAAGAAAGAAAGAAAGAAAGAAAGAAAGAAAGAAAGAAAGAAAGAAAGAAAGAAAGAAAGAAAGAAAGAAAGAAAGAAAGAAAGAAAGAAAGAAAGAAAGAAAGAAAGAAAGAAAGAAAGAAAGAAAGAATCGTGAACAACCTTGTACAATAGTGTTTAATATATTGTGGGAGGCAAGAGCTGAAGCTATAGGACAGCAGGTCGGGCATTTGCCTTGCACGCTGCCAACCCAGGTACAATCCTCAGCATCTCATATGGTCCCCTGAGCAATGCCATGAGCAAATCCTGAGTGCAGACTCAGGAGTAACCCCTGAACATCACCGGGTGTGACCCAAAATTCAAAACTAAATGAATAAGATGTTACTGATGCCCACTTGAACAAATCAATGAACCACAGGATGACAAGTGATACAAGTGATTCATTATTAGTGATTATTAAAGTCATGTTAATCAAGCGTGAATCCAGACCCAGCAAAACCTCTTTCGGCATGGGCAACTCCTCGCAGAATGTCTCCAGCCTGAAAACTAAGCCTCGGCCCCGTGCCCACCCAGGAGGGGAAAGGTATTTCTCTCTCTCGCCTCTTTCTCTCCGGGGATGAAGGGCGCGGTGGCCGCCATATTAAGATGACCACAGATTGGGTTTTCAAGCCTGCAATTATCTAATATCTGGAAGAAATCTCCCTGGACTTCTTGTTAAAGTACAGAAATTCAAAACCGCGCAGCCGCTACTGCGGCTGCGCGACCTTTTTTGTCTTCACAGTAGGTTTGAATCTAGTGGGGTACTCCTAACAACAATAGTGAGGTTTGTGTTGAAATATTGAATGTAACCAAAGTAAACAGAATGTAAAATGAAACTTATCAGTTACAAGGTAGGGGATGGGGGGACGGGATGGGAGGTGTACTGTGTGGGTTTTTGTTTTGTTTTTTTTTTTGGTGGTGGTATATGGGCACTGGTGAAGGGATGGTTGTTTCAGCATTGTATAACTGAGACCTAAGCCTGAAGGCATTGTAATCTTCCACACGGTGATTTAATGAAATAAAATTAAAAAAAAGAAAAGCAGAAAAAAATAAAGTCATGCTAATCAAAGCAACAATGACATGGTAATAATGTCCACAATAATTGTTTGTATTAAAAGTTCATAAATATTAAGTGCTATTTTGGATGTGACAAAAAAGGAAGTCATTTAGTCCTGTGAAATTATTGCTTGGTTCAGCCTCTTCATAAAAAAAATGTAAGGACTATAGGACTTCCATACAACACTATAATTTTGCTTCAGGGCATATACTTCAAGAACACAAAAACACTATTCTGAAAGGACACATATACATATGAGATGATTATCACATTACTTAAAATAGCCCACCATAGTGGGTAGGGTATTTGCCTTCCATGTGGCTGATCTGGGTTCAATTCCTACATCTCTCTCTGAGAGCCCGGCAAGCTACCGAGAGTATCCCAATCACACCGCAGAGCCTGGCAAGCTACTCGTGGCATATTGGATATGCCAAAAACAGTAACAATACGTCTCACAATGGAGATGTTACTGGTGCCCGCTCAAGCAAGTTGATGAACAAAGAATGTTCATAAATTTATTTATAATAAACCTATGGCTAACATAAAGTTCATTGGTAAAGACTGAAACTCTAATAAAAGGTACATGACAAGGGTGTCCCCTCAAAGCAATTACATACATATGTACATATAATACTGTATTAAAAATGGATAGTCTACACCAATGAAATCTTGTCCAAAAATGAACCTATGCATGCACAGTTAACCAATCTTTGCAAAATTTGTCAAGAAACTCAAGAGTGTAAGAACAGGTTATTCAGTAAACATTATGAATATCTTTTACCCACATGTAAAAACTGGAATTATAACATTACTCAAGAATGTAAAAATCTATTTAAATGGATCAATAACTTTGACTGGATGCTAGAGCTCCTCAAAAGAGCATGTGTGAGGAGTTGGGGTTGATTTCTGGAACTGCTTAAAAAGAAATGGAAGAGCTTCGTGAGTTTTATCATTACAAAGACTTATTGAACACATCTTGGAAAACAAAGTAACATCAAAAAATTTACAAATATGACATCTTTAAGCAAAACATGTACTGTTCATCAAAATAGATGAGTTGTAGTGTTAACATGAGTGATCCATGGTCCCTTCTCCAGATTCCGAAGCTTCTGTTACTTTTTTCACAGGAATATTTCTTTGTGTACGTCTCTCCCTTTATGGACCCTGGTTATATGGAATTAACTGATCTATCTACTTCAGTGTGACTTTGGATTAACTAATTACATTTCTAATGGCCCTGTTTAAAAACAAAAAACAAAAACAAACCTCACAGTATGAGGTACTCCAGGTTATTTTAACATGTTTGTTGAGAGGTCACAATTAAACCCATTATAGTATTCAAATACACTTTTGAGCTAGCCCTAAAACCTAGAGAAATGGAAAATTAGCCTTCATAAATGTTACATTGACTACATCATTTCTCTTTCTCAAAGTAAAAGCACTTTAATAAATGGAAAAGCAAAACAGGAACTCATTGTTCCCATTGCTACTGCAGTAAAATAAACAAAGGGAAACTCTCAGCTCTCCTCCATTTCATATACTTATAATTCTTCACTCTATGTCTATACATCCTTCCTATAAAAATACAATATCTATCTTTAGATAAGTTTAAACAGGGTCAATATCTGGGGGTGTGGAGGAAATAAAGGAGGAAAGAAAATAGTGGCCTCTCATTCCTTCTTTCTTTCCTTCTTTTTTCTTTCTTTCTATTCTTTTCTTTTTTCCCTTCTTTTTTTCCTTCTTTCCTTCCTCCTCCCTCCCTCCTCCTCCCTCCCTTCCTTCCTTTTCTTTTGTTATCCTCTCCCTCCCTCCTTTCCTCCCTCCCCCCTCCCTCCCTCCCTCCCTCCCTCTCTCTCTCTCTCTCTCTCTTTCTTTCTTTCTTTCTTTCTTTCTTTCTTTCTTTCTTTCTTTCTTTCTTTCTTTCTTTCTTTCTTTCTTTCTTTCTTTCTTTCTTTCTTTCTTTCTTTCTTTCTTTCTTTCTTTCTTCCTTCCTTTCTTTTCAAACAGCTGTGTTCAAGACTTACTTGTGGATCTGTCTCCTGAGATCACACATGCTATTGCTCAGAGGAACATATATGATGTCATGGACTGAACCCAGGTCAGCCACATGCAAGGCAAATGCCTTATCCACTGTACTATCTCTTTCAGAACCCAAAGAGTTAACATGATTTGTAATTTTTTGTCTCTTCTACTTGGTTCTTTTTAAGTTTTTTTGGAGGTGGGTGGAAGTTATCAAGTGATATTATTCAGGGTTCACTCCTGCCTATGTGCTTAGAGATTTCTCCTCGTACTGCTCAGAGACTGTGTGTTACCAGCAATCAAACCTGGGTCTGTCATGTTCAAGGCAAATGTGCTGGCTATTGTACTATTTTTCCAGCCCCAAGATGGGTTTTCTTAGCAGAATCTCTATCATAAGTTTAGCAGAGGGCATATCTATATTTCAAACTAGAATGTTCTGGTCATCAGTCAATTTTTATTTTAAGTAAAAGTATATTGACAGCAATGTCCCGAAGTGTCATTTGCATGGGGCTATCTAGCTTTGGGATAGGCTTGTTCTTCCATTGACAGAACTGTTGCTGTGATCCATCAAATAGTAGCTCACTCCATACATATTTAAAACCCATCTTTCATGAGAAATTGTGTGTTGTAGAATTGTTCTCACTCTGGCAAGACAAGATATTAATGGCCCTTTCTGCCTTTCCTGAACCATCTCTGCAATATGCCATGAATCAAATGAAAAAAAAATGCATTGGACTTGAAAATTCAAAACAGATGCCAGTAGCAATCAGTGAACACTCTTTTTGACTTTCTAAAATTCTATCAATTTGTGTACTGATATTCTCTGCTCCATAATATATAATTATTTAAAGAGCATGCAAGAAGTTAATGACCATTTTATTATAAATCTGTTAATATTTATATTGATTTATAAATGATAAAAATTCACTGAGGTAAATTTAAAATATTGGGGTTGAGCAAATATTTAACTTTTAATAAAATATATTAATTACAAGTACAAGTGGGAAAACATGACCTAGAGACACTTCACTGTCATTAATCTCTTAGTAACAAAGGAGGTTAGAACTATCATAGCAAATATGTGGAGAAAATTCACCACTTCCAACAGTAAGAAATCTACTATTGATATCATTTCTTTCCTATAGTTAAAATGTAGGACCAGAGGAACATTACATCAATTAGGGTGCTTGACTTGCATCAAACCCAGGTTTGATATTTGGCACCTCCATATGAGGAATAATTAATCCCTAACCTTATTATTTTTCCCCATTTCCCTTCCATCACCCCCTACCTCCACCCACCAGCCTACCTCTATGGTAGGCACTTTTCATCTGTCTCAGTCTATTTCTCTATCGCTGTCTATCTTTCTCACATACAAAAGTCATTATAGACAGATATCTAGATAACCAAAAGAAATATTGTGTAGTATTTGAGCTAATTACTTCCAACCATGCTGTCACCTTGGTTTAAGCATGCTGTCACTTAGGTTTTTTGAGGTAATTAGGGGAGGGCATATATCTATTCTTCTGCAAGCTCTTCTTGACATGAATATATTTGGAGTGAAAACTACTTTGAGGAAAATGTTTATCATAATTTAAAGACCTCATTTGTAATAAGAAAAAGGCAGTCAAATCAGTTATTTTATATATATATATCCTTACATTTTTATACCCAATGTTTATACCTTTGAATAAAGAATTAGTGTCAATCACCGTGAATAATTTGTTCAGTAAATAAATTTCCTCTCAGAGAACTTGACAGTGAAGAATCAGCAAGTTGATTTTGAACTAGATTCTTAAAGTACAAGTTGCATAACTTTTTTAAATACTTAATACAAACTTTGATTTATTATCAGTAAATGTTTTACTTGAATACATATTTTAGATGTCTATATGTCTGGGTCACAGAAAAAATATTAGGCAAACAGGATTCACAACAGAAAACATTTAAGAAGACATAGATTAAGTCACTGACAAATTATAGCTGACTTATGGAAATTATTAAAAAGTATAGCTAAGAAAAATAATTTTTTTCAGGTAAGGGCATTGTATTAAAAGGGAGAGAGAAGAAAACATGTCCCTAGAGAGAGGAGAGAGTCCCATGAAGTAGAAGAAAGAATATATCCCAGAAAAGCCAAAAAGTATAGTCGAAGTGACATATGCACTTATATGTTCACCGCAGCACTGTTTACAATAGGCAGAATCTGGAAAAAACCCGAGTGCCCTAGAACAGATGACTGGTTGAAGAAACTCTGGTACATCTATACAATGGAATACTATGCAGCTGTTAGAAAAAATGAGGTCATGATGTTTGCATATAAGTGGATCAACATGGAAAGTATCATGCTAAGTGAAATGAGTCAGAAAGAGAGAGACAGACATAGAAAGATTGCACTCATCTGTGGAATATAGAATAATAGACTATAAGACGAACACCCAAGAATAGTAGAAATAAGTACCAGGAGGTTGTCACCATGGCTTGGAGGCTGTTCTCTCATTCTGGGCAACTCAGAGAAGGGAACAGCAAGTAAAATGTGGTTGTTGGTCATGTGGGGGAAAGATGATGCGGGCCAAATATAGACTAGAGACTGAACACAATGGCCACTCAACACCTTTATTGCAAACCACAACACCTAATCAGAGAGAGAGAACAAAAGGGAATACCCTGCCATAGTGGCAGTGTGGGGTGGGGGGAGACGGGACTGGGAAGGGGGGGTGGGATGTTGGGTTTACTGGTGGTGGAGAATGGGCACTGGTGAAGGGATGGGTTATCAAACTTTGTAAGGGAGAAACATGAGCACAAAAATGTATAAATCTGTAACTGTACCCTCACGTTGACTCACTAATTAAAAATAAACTATAAAAAAAAAAAGAAATTACACATCCAAACTGGGATTCAGGCCAAAGTGGAATGCCCAAATACAATCTTTGATGGAAAGTAAAAGAAAAAGAAACTGAACAAAGGGGCATGTGAATTTTTCTCATATGATGAGAATAACTACCACTAGCTAAACGCAACATATATCTGCTTGAGAAGTTTGTTATTGGATATTATGTATGTAAGAAAGTCGCAGAGCAAACTATTAATTGTTCTGTTTTCTATTATTTCCTCAATATATACAGTGACCATCAAATGATCAATAAAACTATATTAACTTTACTTTAGAGAATACTCACTGTGGATTCTAATTGACCTGGACTTGACATTAGCTGAAGAATCTTATTGATGTTATTTAATTTCTTTGTTCTGTAGTTTTCTAAAGTTTGTGTTTTTTTTTTTACAGTAGTATTTTCAATCTATATAGGGTTGTATTTAGTGTGTCACTATAGGCAATGGTGTCACTTTAACGTGTGCCACAATTTTGTGTAGCCTAAAAGTATTATCAAATAATAACACTAGGAGTGACAGAATAATCAGAATGAGGCCCAGAGAACTGATAATGTGCAAGGTCCACTATTGGAAGCAGTTAAATTTTGAATCAGATCATCAATCTGTCAAGTGGTTTTTTACCACATCATATCCCAGAAACAATCTCATCTCTCAATCATCTTATATAACAACCGATAAGGGTATATTTGGTATCTTAAATCAATATTGAATAGCTACTGTACAATAAATAACACCCCCACCTTATCAATTGAGATATATTTCAAGATAATAAGTAGATGCCTGTGTTAAGGTCTGAGAGACCTCGAGCAGATCTCTACCTGGGGAGGCGCGAAGAGAGGAAGGAGACCACAAAAATTCTTTCTGCAAAAGCACAGGGTTTATTCAAGCCAACATGCTGGGACCCTGCAACTATAGAGCCGGGGGTCCCCGACCCAAAAACCAAACAGTTTTTGTACCCTTTTGGAAGGCAAAAGGGAAGTCACACGTATTGGATCAAAGGAGAATCATACCTATAGAAAGAAAATCAAAATCGCACATATTGGGGGGAAATTACATGTATTGGATCAAAGGAGAATCATACATATCAAAGAAAATCACAGGTATTGGATCAAAGGAAAACCATACAAAAGGGAAAACCACACCTATTTCACTTAATATGCTAATTTCAACATTTGTTGACAGTTCCGAGCAGATGTTTGTTTACAGTTCCTAGGGGCAGTTTGTTGGCCCATTTGGTGACAGAGTCCTGCCCAGTGGTAGGTCCTGAAAACATCTTTCAAAGCAGTCAAGTAGTTACAAAGGGCAACTTCAGCGGCTAACCCTTAACCTGCCCTTCAGTTCTTGACTCTTGCCCTCCTCTTCACCTGGAACTCTGGGTTGTACAAAACCTTATAAATGCTCTTTTTTTTTCTATACACATGTTCATAATAAAATTCAGTTTAAAATTATTCTAACAAGAGAAGCCAAATCAGCTGGTATGGTAAAGAGTAATAAAAATAACTTGATGTATTTTTTAAGTGGCAACAAGATTTCATCAAGGAAAATGATCATAGTTCACTCAGATAATACTCATGGAATTTGCACTTTTTGACTTACTCGGAATCTTTCCACACTAACATAGAATTTCATCATCATAGCACATTTATCACTATTACTGTACTTAAATTTACAGTATTTTATTTCACTTTTATGTGCTGTCAGAAAAATTTGCCAACTTACTTATAGGCCAGGAAACAATATAGTGGGTAGGGTGTATACCTTGCACATAACTGACCTGGATTTGATCCCTGGTACCCCATACAGTCCCTGAGCATAGCCACAAATGATCCTTGAGCTTAGAAACAAGAAAAATCCCTAAGTATTGCCAGGTATGGCACCCACACAAAAAGAAAATAACACAGAAAAAAATAATAAATGAGCTCCTTGCAACAATGTTGAAATAAAATCCAGAAAGTATGAATTTTTTTTTTTTAAATAATATGAATTTTTATTTTTTTATTTTTTATTTTTTTTTTTAAAGAAATATTTTATTGAACCACCGTGAAAACAAAAAAAAAATACAAAGCTTTCAGGTTTAAGTCACAGTCAAATACTGATTAAACCACCATCCCTTCACCAGTGCACCCGTTCCACCACCAAGAACCCCAATACACCCCCTCCCACCCCACCCCCCATCTAAGTAGCTTATGATATTCCCATTATTCTCTCTATATATTGAGTACATTTCATATTTCCATACAGAACTCACTATTGTTGATTGGAAATTTTCCCCAACAATCAGGCCTGCTGAATAATCATCATCTAATAATTTCTCTTCCTTGGTAAAAGTGAAGACCTTGAGTCCGCGCGGCCGCAATAGCGGCCGCGCGGTTTTGGGTTTCAAACATTTTAGCTCAGTTCACAGTCAAAATGGATGGCTGCAAGAATCTGCTCTGGTGCCAAAATGGGTTAGGAGACCTCAGGATCACAGTCAGTAGGCGGGAGGCTCTGCTTCTCGTGCCGCGGCTCTTGGTTCATCTCTGGGCGGAAGGCGCGCCGGGAACACCTCCCCTCCCAGGATCACCTACAGGCTACGTCACTAAAGAAAGTCCTACCTCCTGGTGGAGGGGTCTTAGAGGGTGGCTCTCACCGCGTGGCTGCTGCCGCTGCCGCCATTTTCGCTCAGAAAAATGGGGTGGAGAGGGAAAAAAATCCCTCCCCGGGCTGCACGAGGTTGTAGTTCAGTTCGCAGTCAAAATGCATGGCTCGAAAGTATGAAAATTTTTAATCATTTGCAGATTCATTTTATTTTTGTTAACAAGCATTTAGTTTTGTGAACAAGCATTTAGTTCTGTGAACAAGTGCTTTAAAAAATGCAATTATGCTTAAAAAAATGCAAAAGTCCTTATTATCTGATTTTCAATTGGTAGTATCACTGTATCACTACCATCCCATTACTCACCGATTTGCTTGAGCAGGCACCAGTATCACTCCAGCCCTCACATTGATAGTAGAAGTAGTAATTGTAGTAGTAGTAGTAGTAGTAGCATACAGGGAGTCAAGTGCCTTCCTAGCAATGATCAGTTAAACAATGAAGCAAGCATACAGAGAAGTTCTGCTAGCCTTTGAGACAAATATTAATAATATTACATTATCTAGATTTAGTAGTCAGAATAAGGACCTCCCAAGGCAGAAGGATTTTGTATATGTCTCTAAAGTTATTATTGAAGTCGGGGAACAACTGTGGGTTATGCACATTAGTCCAATCTAATTGTAAAAGTCATTAAAAGCAGAGAAATTTTGTAACTGGAAGTGAAGCAGAGATGAGTAAAGAAGGAGAGTAAATATATTTAAAATATTAAGAAGTAGTAGTGATCTGGAGCTGGAGCGATAGCACAGTGGGTAGGGCATTTGCCTTGCACTTGGCCAACCTGGGTTCGATTCCTCCATCCCTCTCAGAGAGTCAGGCAAGCTACCAGGAGTATCCTGCCCTCACGGCAGAGCCTGGAAAGCTACCCATGGCGCATTGGTTATGCCAAAAACAGTAACAAGTCTCACAATGGAGATGTTACTGGTGCCCACTTGAGCAAAATGATGAGCAATGGGATGACAGTGATACAGTGATACAGTAGTGATCTGAAGTCGTAGTAATAGTATGGCAGTAAGGAGCTTGCCTTGCACACAGCTACAGGCTTGAATCCCTGGCATCCCTTATGGTCCCCTGAGCCTACCAGGAGTGATCCCTGAGCACAGAGCCAGGAGCAAGCCCTGAGCACATGCAGATGTGGCACAAAAACAAATAAGAGAGAAAGAAAAGTGATTTATATTTTATTTGTATGTCTTTCACTTCTATTGATTAGCTGATTCCCAGCATGTGATTTTCTTAGGCATAATTGTGATTGTGTGCATTCTTTTTTAAATTTCATCTCTTCTTTTTCATTATTTGCATGTAAAAAACACCCTGGATTTCTGCACATTGGTTTTGTAGCCTACCACAGTATGTCCAAGTCTATTGTTTCTAGGAGGTTTTCTATGTAGTTTTTGGAGTCCTCTAAGTAAAAATGTCATGTCATCCACAAATATTGAGAGTTTGACTTCTTTTCCAATCTGGATGCTCTTATCTTTTTCTTTCATAGTTTCTATGGAAAAGACGTCCAATACTATACTAAGTGCTAGTGGCAAGAGTGGGCAACTTTGTCTTGTACCTGAACTTAGAGGAAAGGCTTTCAGTTGCTTTAAGTATTTTTGAGGTAAGTTTCTCCAAGCTTCATTTTATTAAGAACTTTTATCATGAATTGATGTTGGACCTTGCCGAATTCTCTCTCTGCATATACTGATATGATCATATAAATCACTACTAAAATATACAAAAGAGGACACAAGGAATTGGAAATACATCCCCAGTTTATATATTTGAGGAATTAATGTATCAAACTAATGTTCTAATCTAAACATTATACATACTCCATTCAGACACTATAAAAACACACATAACATTTTTAAAGTCTTTGATAAATTATAATTGAAATTTAATAACACCGCACCTTGGGCCACCACCACCTTGGCCCTCCATGTAGCCAAAGTAGCCCTAGAAAATAAGAAGATGGGAGTCTTCTTTCCCCAACTTCAAATTATACTGTAAAGTTGAAGGAATTAAAACAATGTGGCACTGGAATAAGGGCAGACTCTGAGACCAATGAATCGAATTGAAAGTCTACATGCAGACTGTCAGTTCTATGGATAGCTAATCTTCAATAAAAAAAAGCAAAAACTGTAAAGCGGAGCAAGGATAGTGTCTTCAACAAATAGTATTGGAAAATCTGGTTAGCCACATTAAAAAAAAATTCACACTCTTTTCTAACACCATACAAAAGAGGCAAATCAAAATGGATTAAATACCTTGATATCAGACCTGAATCCTAAATTCATAGCTTATATTGAAGAAAACATAAAATATTTATGACATCAAATTTAAAAATACTTTCAATGACTAAATGTCATGGGCCAAGAGAACAGAAATAAAGATTTTTTTAAAAAAAGAGACTACATCAAAGTATGAAGCCTCTGCACTGCAAAAGAAACAATGACCAGAATAAAGACACCACACTGACTCAGAAAGAATGTTCTGACTATCTTTCATCTAAGAAAAAGTTGGTATCAAATATAAATAAAGCACTGTACACTTTTACAAGAAATATAATAGAATAGCCTCATTGAAAAATGGAGTGGAGTGGCAGATACTTCCTTAAAGAAGAAGAAACAGAGAAAAAAACACTCTGAATCACATTGTTAAGGAAATGCAAATCAAAACAACAATGTGATATCATTTCACAGCAGAGGGACTGGCACAATTCAAAAAGAACAAAAACAGCCAGTGTTGGTACAGAGGTTGGTGTACAGAGGGACTCTCACTCACTGTTGGTGAAAATGTTAAGCTTTTTAGGAAAACAGTATGAACATTCCTCAGAAAACTAGGAATTGAGCTTCCTTATGACCCAGAAAGTTTACTCTGGGTATATCCCTAGGGTTCAAAAGCTCTACGAAGAACAGACATTTGCACTTCACTTTTCATTGCAGCACTAATCCAAGTATCCACACTCTGGAAGCAATCAGTGTCCATAACCAGATGACTGCATTTTTAAAAAAGCTATGCTGCCTATACATAGTGTAATGTTTAATATTTACCTTCTTTTCAAAAAGATGAACTTATCATTCTCTGCTTTGTAGTGGATCTGCAGAATATCCATGCTGAGTGAAGTTAGTCTAAATGAGAGGGACAGACATACTATGGCCTCTCTCATATGTAGGATATCAAAAAATAAAACATAACAGGGGAATAACAAATACTAAGACACAACAGAAACTGAGAACTCAGTGGCAGTGTACAACAGGAGCTTCTGGGAAGCCGTGGGGTGGGGAGATATTGAGACAATGGCAGAAGGAACTGGACACTAGGGGGGGATGTTGCCTGGAATGTTTTGTGTTGGAACCCATATAATAAACTTTAAGTCACAGTACCCAGTATACATTTTTAAAATAAAGCATTAAGATATATCTGTGAGTTAAAAGTGTGGGTGTGTGACATGTGCATTCGGAGCCAAATCACCACACTCCCTCCCGGGACAGGGACTTCAGCCGATGAATAAAGGAGGGAATGGGGCCCTTCAGTTGCTGCTTATTCAAGTCCCACAGTGTTAGTTATAGAGAAATCAGGAAGGGCGGGGGATAGCGATGACATATAGGTGTGGTGGAACACTATCATAAGCAAAGAACAGATGTAAAGCCCTTCCTTCAGGGAAAGTTCTAAATTAACTCAAGGACCAAATCTCATCTGGATGCTAGCACTCTAGACTCCAGCTAGGAGATCCACCCAAGGAAGGGAATTCCATCTAAGGGTATATTGCTTTCCCCTTTCATTAGCCAGTATTCATTTAAATAATCGTCTGATATCTACTTCTTAATACTATTTTTGGTCGTTATTATGGACACACATAAGAGATGTATTATGTAAGAGATATAGTAAGCTTAAAAGGTGGCTTTTCCTGGGAACATCTCACTGTGCATCCCAGACTACAGTTCTCAGGCCAGGTTAGTCTTTCCTAACCCAACGGGGGTTAGGAAAGGGGGGATTCATAAAACAATTTATATAGACATCCTCCTAGAATTGAAATGATTTGCTAGAATTGAAATAAATTGGAACAAAAGTATACTCAAGAATTTTACAAAGATTCAGTTACTTCTTTTTGGGTTATGACAGAGTTTGTTCCATGACCGTGTTCTTAACTTATTACACATTCTATAGCGCTTAGGCTGTCCCTTTTTGATGCCAGGGTATGACTTGCCGTGGGTCCATCAAAGTCTCTCACCAGGACCCTCCTTTTTAGGTGTTAGAAATTAAGGGCAACTGAAGCTTAACTCAAGTAAATATGACAGATACTCAGGAATAAATATTATTTGGAGTCAATTAACTCGCAAGTTACAAAAACATAGCATTAACTGTCTTCCTGTGTCTATACAAAAAGGACATTGCTCTAAAGTTAGTCATGCAAAGAACATAAAGAGAAGAGAAAAGCAATGTTTCACCTACATATACAAAATCCTGAGTCCTCAGAAGAATTTGACTTTACAAAACACAGGGTCTGGTTTTGGTGATGTTAGTGATTAACCAGTAGTGGCAACAGACCACAAAGGAGAGGTTAAAGATAAACACAAATATTGGGAGTGCCTGATGGAATGGGGTGTGCCTCTGGAGCACCTTGATGGGTCCGACTCAATAAACTTAAGCTCCCTGAAAGGGGAGAAAGAACAAACCAATGTTATGATTAAAATGTTTAGAACTATAATCCAAAAGATATCTGTGCTAATGCTGCCTTTGAAAATTGGGAAGGATTCATAAAACAATTTATATAGACATCCCCCTAGAATTGAAATCATTTACTAGAATTGAAATAATTTGGAACAGAAGTATACTCGAGAATTTTACAAAGATTCTTCTTGACCCAGTATAAAGCTCTGACAAGCAGTAGTCAGTTCATTTCTCTGGTTACTGTGCTCAGGGACAGGGCTTCCATCTGGGCAGGCCAGCAGGTGCTATGCAAGACTGAGTACCAAACCCAGGGCCCCCCATGCAAGGTATATGCTCTACCTTCAGCCACATTCTTTACCCTCCAATTTCCCTCTGATACACATTATCCCTTATCACATTTATCTCCTTATAGAGTTCTCAAATTATGGGAAACTATCGGCCCCACCTAATAACCATTGGTTCAGATGCCAGATGATCAGAATTGAGTTTAATCAAATTCTTTCATTCGAAAGCTGCTTGCACATTCTTTTCCATGGGACCCACAAGGAAGGTGCTTGCCATAGTTTCCCTGCTCTTCTTTTACTTTCTGTCTCATACGGTGCTTGCCCTAATTCATGAGCTTTGTTCTCCCTGCAAATATAATCAAACTGTAAATCCCTTTCCAGTTTCTTTTGATCTCATCAAACCTCAAGTGAAGTAATATGGTAAAAGCAGAGCAGTAGAAAATGAATACACTAAATTGCATCATTTACGAGAGCAGATGTTCCAGACTTAACCATATAATTAACTGTCCTAAATGAGAAAAACATAGGGTTCTTGGGATGGTAACTTAGGTTATCTCACCCTCATTCTCATTCACAATTCTGCAGTTCTGTTTTATTGCAATATATATGTATATATATATATATGTAACCATGTGTCAGGATGAAAGCATATAAAATTTGAAATAAAATCTTTAATAAAATACTGAGAAACTTTAATATATTTAAACATTATTTCTTATATAAAAATTACTAGAAATTTTTTCTGGGCCAGAAGAATACCTCAATAGCACATGCTTTGCATGCAGGATGTCAGGGTTTTGTCCTGAGCACTTCACAGTTTCTTGAGCATCAGAGGGAGTGGGTGCCATCATGGAACTGGGTGAGGCCACTGAACAGCACAGGCTGTGGGCTAAAACCATCGAGAAGGTCCTTTTTGTGAGTATAAAAAGGTATACCAAGGGTCAGGGGTGAATTCTGTGTTCAAGGACACAAGTTCTATCCCCAACATTGCATGTTTCATCAGACCGCCACTGGTTGGTTCTCATGGCTCCCAGCTCTGCTGGGCCCTAGTATTGAGTCATTTGTACTGATCAACTGGCAAAGTGTCATAGCTGGAAATTGCCCCTAGGCCCACGCCCCCCAAACCCAAATTTACTATCAGGCTGCTATTAGTATTAAAATAATAAGATGTGGCACTGCAGAGAGAGTATAACAGATAGGGTGCTCGCCTTGCATGTGTCCAACTCAGGTTCAGATCCCTAGCATTCCATATGGTCCCCGAATTCTTCCCAGAGTGATCCTTATATATAGCCAGGATTAAGCCCAGAGCACCCTGGGTGTGACCCCAAAATAAAAATTAAATAATAAAATGTGATATCATATATTAAATACATAATAGAGTACCCAATATTTAGGGTCAACATATATTACTGTTATAAATAAATGTGAGATTACTCTCCTTGTTTAGTTACTCCACATTCTTGGTTTTCATTTAAATGATGAATTTTCATTCCGATTTCTATATTAGTGTTCTATCTTATTTTCTTTTTGTTTTTTCTTCAACTTCCCAGTCTCTCCTCAACCCTGCTCATACAGCTCAGGGAAAAAGGAAAAGAGAATTAAATACTTTAATAAATTTGAGACACATGCTAAAATTTTCAGTATAATTTAAAGTGCCATAAAAACATTATTTCTTAGTGAAAGAGGTAAGGCGGAAGGACCACATTTTATTACCCCGTTAATGTAAAATACCAAGAATAGACATATTAATGACATAGAGTAGTGTGGTTGTCATATAGTTCTGGGGGAGACTAAGATTGAATTGAACAAGAGAGTACTAATTTCAATTATATATAACAATATTTCAATAGCGTTTCATTTAGAAAAATTTTTCTATATCTCTCATCCTTAGGCATTAAAATGCATCAATGTTTTGCAGTTGTATTTTAAATATAAATTGTAATAAATAAAACAATATTCAAATATTGTGCAGTTATCTTCATGGTGTTCTTTTATTTAATATAGTTTCAAATTAATATCTATCACTCATTTCAGTCTGAGGAATTACCTTTACTATTTCATGTAGGATGAATGTAGTAACAAAACTATTTTTGTTTATTTCTGTGTCTATAAATATTTCAACTCCATTTTATAGGATTGCTTTTGCTAAATAATTATTTTATAGACTTTCATAACGTTGAAGATGGAAATAAGCTATTTTTTGTCCTCAATGGTTTTAGATGACAAGCTGGCAGTTAAAAGTATTGAATATTTGGGGCCAGAGCCATAGCACAGCTGGTAGGGCATTTGCCTTGCATGAGGTCAACCTGGATCCCTGGCACACCATATGGTCCCCCAGGCACTGGTAGGAGTAATTCCTAAGTCCAGAGCCAGGAGTAACCCCTGAGCATCGCTGGGGGCAACCCTCCCAAAAAAAGTATTGAAGATTATTTGTATGTGGTGAATTGATATTGTCTTGATTACCTAAACTTTACCCTTTTTAGACAAGTAATTTTTTAAAATTTATTTATTTATTTATTTATTTGTTATTGAATCACTGTGATAACAGTTACAAAGCTTTCAGGATTAAGTCTCAGTCATACAATGATCAAACACCCATCCCTTCACCAGTGCACATGTTCCACCACCAAGAACCCCAGTATACCTCCCATCCCACCTACCAACCCTGCCTGTGTGGCAGATGATTTTCACTTTACTCCCTATTTACTTTGTTTATATTCAATTTTTTACAGAAAACCCACTATTATTATTTGGAATTTCTCCCCCAACCATCAGATCTGCCAAAAAGGTATCATTAGATCATTTGTTTTCTATTGCTCATAATGAAGAGCATATGATGCATGGTTTTGGAATTCTATTTTAGTAATTAAGTCCAGAGGTATCTCTTCCAGCAGCCTCTGCGTTCTGAGATTGGTTTGTGTGCCTCTGGGGTCATGGCAGTTAGGAGCGGAGGAGCTGTTCGTGGATAGACGCTCAGGGTCTCATTTGGGCGGGGAGCACGGCTGGTTCTGCCCCACCCATCACGAGATTTTCCAAGCACCCCATCACTGCAAGCTCCTACCTCTCTGTCCAAATGGCTCTGAAAGGTGGTGGTTACCATGCTGCCACAGAGGGGGAAAGGCCGAGGGACAAAAACCCTTCCCCTCCCACGGCTGTACGGGGCCATAGCTTAGTTCACAGTCCAAGAGTATATCTGCCAGCAACTGCTGCATTCCGAGATTGGTTTGTGTGCCTCTGGGATCATGGCTGCTCAGGGGTGGAGGAGTCGTTCCTGACCAGTTTTTTGTATATCTGGAAAGGCCAGGTGGCTGCATAAGTGGCTGCGAGTCTGGAGAAATATTCCCAGTCCCCACATGTCAGATCCATGTTAGTAGAAGCCCAGTGTCTCTGGGATTCTATCTGGAGAAGGCAGGGAGACTGCACCTTTTCCATCTGGGGAACCCCATTGTTGTCAGCCTGGTCTGGGGTCAGGAGCATTCTCTGGCTTGCGGTGCCCACCAGCCTGGATTATTCACTGCTGAGTCTAGACATGTCATTTTTTTATCTTTTTATATAGAGAGCTTTTAAAGTTTATTCAACTTTGAGTTTGTTGGGTTTCTTGAATGCATTGAGTGATAATATTAGTTTGACTTTAAAGGTTTTTGGCTGTTACTTCAAGTATTTTTTTTCTTCTTTTAACTCATTCTGAACAACTCATGGATTATGGTTATGCATGTTAGGATACTTGTTTCTGTCCTACAAATGTCTGAAACTTTGTTTCTGTTATTTTACTATTCTCAGACTGTACTATCACTAGTGGTCTCTTCATGCTTGCTAATATTTTTTCTACCAATTTAAGTATGATCTTAAGTTCCTCTAGTATATTTCTAATTAAGCTGGAATTTTTAGCATCAAAATTTGTATTTTGTTCATCGTTTATATGTATATGTATAGCATATGTATATATGTGTATATATATGTATATTTGCTGATACTAGAGAAATATCATTGGTGAAATTTCATTTAATACTTTACACAAAATTTTCTTTAATACTTTTGATTGCACGGTGGGTAGGGTGTTTGCCTTGTACATGGCTGACCCAGGTTCGATTCCTCCTCCCCTCTTGGAGAGCCCGGCAAGCTACTGAGAGTATCTCTCCCGCACAGTAGAGCCTGGGAAGCTACCTATGGCGCATTCGATATGCTAAAAACAGTAACAACAAGTCTCACAATGGAGACGTTACTGGTGCCTGCTCGAGCAAATCAATGAACAATGGGAAGACAGTGCTACAGTGACAGTGACTTTTGACATTTTAATTGCTAATATATGATTATTAAGTGCAAAATCTTAGGATCATAAGTCTAACTTTCTACTATTTAATTTTCTATGCATGTCACTTTTTATGCATATTGAATTTTGTTAAGAGTGGATATTTTAAATAATAACTACTTCAAGCTTGTTTTTCACCTTCTATGATTTCTTAAGTTACTTTGCTCTTTTTTCTATTATATGTTCTAAACTTTCCTGATCAATTTTTTTATCTTATTTTCTGAAGTGTGACTATAGCAATTCATGTAGGTAGTTTTGAAAGTCATAGTTTATATTTTTTAACCTGACTTCCTAATAGTCATACTGTTTTGGCATACTTTAGGAGCCAGCCAGTATCAATCAGAAATCTGCCTATATACCGTGTTTGCTTACCTTTCACTCCTTTTAACTGGAATTTATATGAGTTGGTACATATTTGTCTATTTCATTATTTAATTTTATTTTTAAGATTAGAGTGTAGGCAGCATGATGACAGTAGGGTTAAAGTTTTGGTGTTGATGCATAAAGTTAGTGCTACCAGTAGTTCTCTACCATGGTCCCTTTGTCACCCCAATATCCATTTTCCTCACAATATCCCCTCTTTTTTAATCCCATGCCAAGAGTTTTATTATGATTCAATCCTGTTTTTACCTTTTTTTGTCTCTCTAAGTTGGACAAATGAGTGAGATTGTTTCATATCTGTCCTTCTCCCTCTAATTTTGCTTACTTATCATGGTAGCGCCCACCCCGAAAGTTCCATCTATGTTGCAGCAAACTGCATAATTTCATCTTTCCTTCAAGCTGCGTAGCATTCTATCGTGTGTGTATACCACAACTTCCTTTCTCGTTCATCTGTGGTTGGACACTTGGTTTGTTCCAAATGCTGGCTATTTTACTTAAGTGCTACAATGAGGAAGTGCATATTTAGACTTCACAGGAGTAGTTTCTATGGCAACCTTAGTTGTTACTCTGTGGAAGGCCTTAAGGTTGGGCAGAATGAATGGCTGATGCCATCTTGTTCCCATGTATTCCCTGTGCATGTACTTAGCTTCTCACATGCAGAGTTTTAGGTTCCCATTGTTATGCCTGGATTTTTTTAAGATTCAGATCAAGTTTTCGTAGGATTTCCAATTTAGCTGCCATGTAAGTTTTTGTTTTTCCAGCCTCAAATTACAGTTTTAAGCACCTGAGATGCTGCCAGCAATCTATGTTCTGGAAATGCCCTCCGGTGGGCTGCCATTTCTCTTGTGAATTGAACTTTAGCTAGTTGAACCGTAAGTCATCATGTGCTTAGACATTTCCCAGGGAAATTTCCCATGGAGCTGCAAGTTCAAACAACTATTGACTGTGTCACAAAAATTGTGTTTTTAAAACTCTTCAAAAGTGGTCATATATCTCTGTAGTCCACAACACTGCCAGAATTTGCTAACAGTAGCACTGAAATGGAAGGAGACAAGAGAATAGACCAAAATTATAAAGTCCCAATTCCTGGCTTACTTAGGTTAGCTTGCTTTCCTCCTTCTTCCTTCCCTCCTTTCCTTCCTTCCTTCCTTCATTCCTTCCTTCCTTCCTTCCTTCCTTCCTTCCTTCCTTCCTTCCTTCCTTCCTTCCTTCCTTCCTTCCTTCCTTCCTTCCTTCCTTCCTCCCTCCCTCCCTCCCTCCCTCCCTCCCTCCCTCCCTTCCTTCCTTCCTCCCTCCCTCCCTCCCTCCCTCCCTCCTTTCCTTCCTTCCTTCCTCCCTCCCTTCCTTCCTTCCTTTCTTTCTCTCTCTTTTTCTCTTTCTCTCTTTCTCCTTCTTTCTTTATCTCCTCTGTTATTTTGTTTACTTCTAAAATGTTTGAAATGGTTAGTTATAGAATTTTTTCTCTTATTTTGCTGTTTTGATAGGGAAAACAAATTCACTTACTTCTTACTCCAGCTCTATAGAATTCTTTAAATATTATTTTAAGAGTTATTAACTTCTGTGCATTTGTATATTTAAAATAGCTTATTGTAAACATAAAGGTGTGTTAAGTCTCTTACTATGGTGATAGTCTATTTTTCTTTATTTTGTGATTTTTATACATTTGATTTTTATAAGGTAATTCACAATAGGTATTTATTACAGATAATATTCAAACACCCAACCCACCAGCCAGCATCCTCCCACCACAATAAGAGGGAAGTGTGTGAAGTTTGTTGTATTTCATTCTGGAGCCATTTAAGCCCATATGTAAGAGAACACAAGCAAGTATGTTAAAACCAAAGAAATGTGTGCTAATTTAGGTACATCAGTGGGTTAGTGTGTAAGAAATACTACATCACTCTCTTCTGGGAGCTTTATTTTATAGTCTCTGGATCTTGGCCGTTAATGAGATTACATAGCACTGGGGGCAGTTTATGGGCATGAATACCAAGCTACTGGAAAACTGGGGAGCTGAGTGGAGGGGACCCAGTGCTGATCTGAGCCGTCTTGGAGATCTCAGCTACAGGTCCCTCATACCTGGGTTCCACTGTCAGTTCCTTTATGGGTGAGGCTTGTCTGAGCATGTGGAGAGTGGCCTTGGGCATGGTGGTTCTGGAGGTTTTTGGCTTGGGGTAGGGAGGGAAACTCAACCCGTCCCCCTCTGCAATGCCCCAGTGAAGGCAGCCTAGCGTGGGGTCAGGAGATTCTGCCTTTTTCTATTTCTGTTAGTAGTTCCTTTATATTTTAAGTCAGTTATTATTCTTATGCATGTTTCCACTTTTGACTTTATGATAAAATGGAATTTGTAGCATTTTACAGAGAATTTATTATTTTTTAATAATATTTTTACTCTCAAAAATCACTGTAATAAATTAGTTATGGAAACATTAATCTGATTGTAACTTCCATAGCATATATATATTCCAATCTTTTAGCATTAATTACATTGTCGTATTTATTTTCTAAACAGTTTTCATTTCAATATTTTTCCAAATAATTTGGAATTTATACACTTTATTTTGATTATTTTAGATATTTTATTTGCACATTTAACTTATTATAGTTACATTTTAATCTTCATGTGTTTCTTGCCCTTAAAGATTATAAGATTACAGAGTACTTCAACCATTATTACTAAAAGTGAATGAATGTCTTTTTATTGTCATTTTAGATTTATTATCATTAGTATTTTGGGGGACATTTCGGGGCCACATGTGGCCATGCTCAGACTTATTCTTAGTTCTGGGCTCAAAGAGCACTTTTGGCAGGACTCAAAGGTCCAGATGCAGTGCTGGAAATTTAACTCAGGTAAGCTATACCTGTTCTACCCACTCTATCTCTAGCCTAGATCTGTTATTACTTTTGTTTACTTTTATTTTTCTGTTCTTTTGTTTTTTGTTTGTGGGCAACACCCAGAGATACTCAGGACTTACTCCTGATTCTACCCTTAGAAATCTCTCTTGGGGGAACCATATGGGAAGCAAGGGATTCAACTCAGATTTGCCAGGTGCAAGGCAAGTGCCCCACCCACCATGCGATCTCTCTGGTCTCTCATTATTTTAAGTGAATATTTTGTTTTGTACAGTCAAAAATCTCTTCAGTTTAATCATATATTTACTCATTTCTTTGTTCATGAAATTATTCATCTTTTCTCAGCTCTTCTATATTTTACAACTTTCCTTCTATCTATCTGAAGTATATCTCCAACATTTCCATTAGTACAATGTTATTGGGAGAAAATTGTGGTTTTGTTTGTCTGAAGATTTGTTCATCATCATTACTTTTAAAAAACTTATTATTGGTGGATAGAACAATAGTACAGCAGGCATATGCTTGCCTTTCATGTGACCAACCCAGGTTTGTTCCCTGGCACACCAAATGGTCTCCCAGTTCTGCTAGAAGTGAATCTTGAGCACAGAGCCAGGGTTAAGCATTGGTGCATCCCAAAAATATACTAAAAAATCAGCTCTAAAAAAACCTATTATGACATAAAAATTTTAAATAAACAAGAATATGAATATATTGATAATATCATTATTAGTCACCTGGGATACATTATTTTTTGTTTGTTGTATTTTTGCTTTTTGAGGGGCCACAAAAGATGGTGTTCAAATTTACTCCTGGATCTATGCTCAGAGATCACTCCTAGCAGTGTTCAGGGGACTATATGGGGTACTGGAGATCAAATCCAGGTTGTCTTCATCCAAGGAAATTGCCCTACTTGTGTTAGGATTTCTCCAGCTCCAGGATGTCATCGTTTTTATTAAGAAAAAAAATAGCAGTTGAATTCTTAAGAATTCAACTTTATTGCGGCTGGAGTGATAGCACAGTGGGTAGTGTGTTTGCCTTGCACGTGGCAGACCCAGGTTCGATTCCCAGCATCCCATATGGTCCCCTGAGCACCGCCAGGAGTAATTCCTGAGTGCAGAGCCAGGAGTAGCCCTTGTGCATCTCCAGGTGTGACCCAAAAAGTAAAAAAAAAAAAAAAAGAATTTAACTTTATTGAGGTCTGCTCAATTTCATAAATTTAAACCCTAATTTTATGTCATTTGGAAATGTGACTTTGGGAGATAATTAAGTTTAGATTAGGATCTTTAAGTAGATAGAAGTTCTCCTAATGAAATCAGTGCCAATAAATAAAGCACTAAGAAGGATTTTTCTTTCTTTTCTGTTTCTCTTTATTTATCGTCTACTCAAATATATACAAAAGTTGACTGTCTACCAGCTAGGGAAGCTTTCACTAGAAACCAAATTTGCTAGAAAATTAGTTTTAGATTTCTGAGTTCTGGAACTGTAAACCAAAGCAAACAGGAAACAAATACTGTAATTTCAATCATTTAGTCTATGATATTCTGTTATAGTAGTCCAAGCTGATGAAAATGATTTTAAATCATAATTTGCTCAAATATTTATTTGGCAATTTCTCTTCTGTCTTACAGTTTTCATTACTGCATTACTGTTACTATCTAAATAATTGATAATCTATTTTACAAATAAAAATACTCTTTTTTAAAAATTTTTATTAAATCACCATGTGGAAAGTTACAAAGTTCTCAGGTTTATATGTCAGTTATACAATATTCAAACACCCATCCCTTCACCAGTGCCCATATTCCACCACCAGAAACCCCAGTATACCCCCCGCCCCCACCCCCTACCCCCTACTGTATATCTAATGAATTTCACTTCATTTTTTCTTTACCTTGATTACATTCCATAATTCAACACAAAACTCACTATAATTGACATAACTCTCTCTCTCTCTTTTTTTTTTCTCTTTTTCCTTTTCCCTTTTTTTTTTTTCTTTTTCCCCCTCATCCCCCTTCCTGCGCCTCATAGTATGGTGTACGCCACGCCACGTCGGCCAGCGTGGGGCTTTTGCTTAGTTCACAGTCCAGAGGTGGCTGCTACATTAAAAACCTTCAATATTTTCAACAAAAACTTACTGTTATTATTTGGAGTTTCCCCCCCAAGTCAGACCTGTTCAAATGGAACCGTTTCACATTGCTGACAATTATAAATGTTAAGTCGCGCGGACGCTGCTGCGTCCGCGCAGTTTTGGATTTCTGTATAAAGTCCAGGGAAAATTCTGCCAGAAATTACATAGCCCAGCTCACAGTCCCAGTGCATTGCTGTAAGAAGTCTCTGAATTCAAAGTCTTTAGGCGCAGAGGGTCCGATTCGCGCTCAGCGGCTCCGGGTTTATCTGGGCCGAGGGCGTGCCGGTTACGCCCCCTTCCCATGAGTTCCTGGGAGCCCCCAAAGTAAAATCCGAATACCTGTGGGTCTGGAATCAGAAGATGGCGCCTGCCACATAAAAATACTCTTAATCACTAATCCTGTCCATTATTTTCTTAACTTTAATTTAACTTGGAGTTATATTACTCCAGTCCTAGAATTTACATTTATTTGGGGACATGCTTTACTTTTTCTTTTATTTACTTATGTTTTTTTTTTGGGGGGGCATATATGGCTTTGTCCAGGGCTTACTCCTGGCACTTCACTCAGGGATTATACTCGGTGTGCATGGCTGACTATACAGGGTGCTGGCAATCGAACCCACACTGGCCACATGAAGAAAAATGCTTTACTAGCTGCACTCTTTGACACAACTTTTATTTTTTATTTATTATTTTCCTTAGATTTGAAATTTCTTCCTTTTATTTTTATATACTTAAAAATTTTATTTTTCTCCATTTGATAATCACAATATCTCAAAATTTAGAGATTTGATTATTTTTCTGGTTCTTGTTAATGATTCTTTTTACTGGAAAACTAATAACTTTTAGAAGTGGACTGTGTAAAAGCTTTATTGTCTGGATGAATATGAGTTCCTCTAGACATTATCTATTTTACTCTCCCAGGAATATAACCTTAACAAGCTACTTTGTCTCCCCAAAGTTCCCTTATACTAGATGGAGTATACAAACTCTGATTTGTGAACTTTGGCTTGTAATCACAAATTATTTGTAATAAGCATTTTACATGATCATGGACAACACTGTTTTCTTTGAATGATGTTCATTCCATAGGCAAGCATTCTTTCTCATTGCTCTTAACATGAAAAGTGCTATGCTTCTGTGTTAACTATGTATTGCTTCTCTTGAATATGCAAATTATCTAATATTGCTGCCTCATCTGCATGCTGTGAAGCTACCGAATTCAAATCACTGCCCTAGGTCTTCAGCTTGGGCATTTGCTCTCATAAATAATTTCAGGGTCCTATCTGACTATAGGGGCTCCTCTCCCTTTAAATACCCTCGGCCTTCAAACATTCACTATCAAATCAAGTCAGATGTCCAAAAAATTGTTTTTAATGTTGCTTTTTTGGGGTAGGGGTCACACCTGGCAATGCACAGGGGCTATTCCTGGCTCTGCACTCAAGAATCACTCCTGGCAGTGCTCGGGGACCATATGGAATGCTGGGAATCGAACCCGGGTCAGCCTCGTGCAAGGCAAACCGCTGTGTTTTCACTCCAGCCCCTTAATGTTGATTTTTAAATGACTTTCAGACAATCTCTATTGTCTCATATTATCAGAATTGGAAGTAAAGCTATTGAGGTGATTCAATTCTACATCTCTTATCTAGTTATATATTTTGTGTGTCTTATGTAAATTAAGGACTTGGGCACAGCGGGTAGGGTGTTTGCCTTGCACATGGCCAGGCCAACCCAAGTTCAATTCCTCCGTCCGTCTCTGAGATCCTGGCAAGCTACCCAGAGTATCTTGCCCATACAGCAGAGCTTGGCAAGCTACCCTGCCAAGGGGTATCGATTTCGATATGCCAAAAACAGTAACATCAAGTCTCACAGAGGAGGTGTTACTGGGGCCCGCTCGAGCAAATCTATCAGCAACGGGACGACAGTGATACAGTGATGTACATTATATCTGTGCTTATAATCTTGTATTTATAAAGATCACCTTGGCTTCCTATCACTGCTGTCTACCATGTCTCCACTTTATCAATGTTTCCAGTACCTTAGCAGTCATAAATTTTAAGACATTTTACTCTCCCAGGAAACATTACACAGCTGAAATATGTATCCAATAAAATTTGTAGGAAAGGAGGATAAATTGGTTGAAAGTGACTAATTGTATGGTTCAAAAATTGAATTAAACCTCTAATAATAAACTTAATGTATATTTGTGTTGATTTATAATGGTGCAAGTTTGAAGCCTACATAGGGTTACAAATCAATGTTGCTTTTATAAAAGAAAAAGATTTCTGCTGCAATCTCTTTGGAAGACAGTATGGATAGTCCCCCAAAATAAAAATTGGATCTTTCATACAACCCAGAAACTCAATTTGACATCAAGTCTAAGGGCCCAAATATACAATTTTGCAAAGATATTTGTGATACTTTGCTCATAGCAGCACTATTCAAATGGCCACAATCTAGAAATAATCCAAATCCCAAAAACAGTTGATTAAGTAAGCTGCGGACTGCACAACAAAATATGATGCAACTGTAGGAAAATATGAAAGCAACACACTGCTACTACCTAAATGCGATTAATAGGTATCACGCTGAGTAAAGTCAGCCAAAGAAATGTACAGAATTATCTCTCTCATATTTGGGATATAAAGAAACGACACAACAAAAGTTACCCGGGAATAAAGATAGTAGGACACATCTTTGGAACATTGCTAGAGAAAATTCGGTACTCTGGTGGTAGAGATGGTGTTGGAATGAGCCATGTGTGAAATTATTAGCAGTATTGTAAACCACAGTACCTCCATAAAGCAATAAAGGAAAAAAAAAGAAATCTTGACTAAAATGCATATCGCAATTGTTTATAAATTGTATTTTTACTTATGCAATGGTATATTAGTCTCTTTAGATACATAAATTCTTTTGCATAGCTTTTTAAAGAAAATGTATTGAAACATTCAACTACTTAAATCATTAAAAATCATAGAAACTATTTAAATCATTAACTATAGTATTAGTGTCTTTCTCAAACCTATAATTTTGAATAAAAAGTTGGTTTCCTTTTGTCACAGATGATTTTAATTTTTCATGGTCTACATATGGAACTTCAGTATATACATTTGTCTTCTTGGGCATAAATCTTTTGGTTGGTTTTACTTTGTTTGGGGGCCACCCCCAGAGGTGCTCAGGGATAACTTCTGGCTCTGTGCTAAGGATCACTCATTGATGATTCAGGGTTCGTATGGGGTCCCAAGGATGAAACCCAGGTCTGCTTTGTGAAATGCAAATGCTCTACCCCCTGTACTCTCTCCAGCCCCCCACATAAATTCTTTTTTCATTTTCTTTTGTTTTATATTCTTTTCTTTCTATTTTAAAGGGTTTTTTATTGAATCGCTGTGAGATAGATCATTACATAGCTGTTCATAATTGGATTTCAGTCATGCAATATTCTAACACTCATCCCCCCCACCAGGGTACATTTCCCAGCACCAGTGTCCCAAAGTTCCCTCCCATCAAACTCCACCCTGTTACCTACTTGTAACCCTCTGATCTTGTCCAGCGGGATCATTTCCAAGTATTATTGTCATAGTGGGCTCGTCAGTCTCTTCTCTATCTTACAGACCCTCAGTCTCACACAGACTTGCAGTTAGTTCCAATAATTTACCAGTCCTCCTAATTCCTCTTTTCCCTAGCCAAGGATATTATTCATGTATAGTATATATAATATCTATATAGAAGAATAATATCAATATATGCACTTTTGTCTTGTTGCTCATCAATTTGCTCGAGACAGCACCAGTAACATCTCCATTGTGAGAACTGTTGTTACTGTTTTTGGCATATAGCATATGACATGGGTAGTTTGCCAGGCTCTGCCGTGCGAGCAGGATACTCTCGGTAGCTTGCTGGGCTCTCCGAGAGGGATGGAGGAATTGAACCCAGGTTGGCCACGTGCAAGGCAAATGCCCTAGCATTCCATATCTGTCCTTTTTATTCTGACTCATTTCACTGTCTACGGCTGTCTATTTATAGGTGAATTTGATGGCTTCATTTTTCCTGACAGCTGCATAATACTTCATTATGTAGACGTGCCATAGTTTCTTTATCCATTCATCTATTCTTGGGCACTCAGGTTGTTTCCATATTCTGGCTATTGTAAAAAGTGCTGCAATGAACACAGGAATGCAAATGGTGTTTCTGCTCCCAAATAAATTCTTGTGAATTAAAGTATAAATTGCTTTCTTCTAAGAAAATCCTGTTATTTTTTCAGATGTTTCTCCTCTTTGTAATTACTAGTGACCCAGTACAGCCTTTATGCTAATGTGTAGCCATTAACTACTAGCTGGAGGCTTGCTTTCAAAAGCCCAAGTTCTCCCTTGAACATGTAGCCTACTTTTCTCCATGTTTCTTTGCTTGCTTATTTGCACTCTGAAGAAGTCCATGTTCTCTCAAGTGCATGCATCTCTCTTTCTCACTCCTCACATCTTCCTACATGAATTTCAATAAAAGTATTTTGGTTTATCATTAACTTCTAGCCCCCTCGTTTCATTGCTTCCCCCCCTGCTCCAGCAAACTGCTGGGTATTTTGTTTGAATTGAACCTCTAGCTTAATGTGTCACTTCTGATAGCCAAGAGATGAACTGATTGTTTTATTTTATCCTCCTGCCTCAGCACTAATGATCAGCCTACCCTTAGTCTTCTGCCAAGTAACTAAATTCACAACAGTCTAAATGTTTCAGATCACTAATTGCATACTACCAATCCTAAATTGCACGAGCCAATTCTTATAGCACTATTCGTCTACATAGGATATGAAACAGACTGGCAAGCCTCCCGTGGCGTATTGGATATGCCAAAAACAGTAACAATAAGTCTCTCAATGAGAGACATTACTGGTGCCCACTCGAACAAATCGATGAGCAATGGGATGACAGTGATGCTATGTCATATTTTTAAAATATTTCTTATTAAATGCTTCTGTAATTTGTATATAACTTGCAATTGTATCTCTAAGTAATCATAGTGAATATAATAGTATTTCCATTTCACTTGTAGAATCAGGACTTCATTTTTACTTGGTCCAACTTCATTCATCTTTCATTCTATTTTCTAAGTTTATTTTACATATGCTAAATGAATCTGCTTGTAATAGGCAATCCATTTTTAAAAAAATATACAAAAATAGTGATATATTTATCTTGAATGATATAATTTAGAGCACTCTGATTTCCTTGAATAACTGAAAATTTCTCCTGATTGTCGTAGTGTGGAGAGTTTCTTTATAGAACATTCTGGTAGTAATATTGTTTTTGTCCCATGTTGCACATCAAAGGAGAGATAGATATGCATTTGGGGCCAGAGCAAATGTACAGCTTGGGGGGTGCCTACTGTGCACGCTGCAGGCTCATGTTCAATCACGGGCACTGCATATAATCACCAGAGTTTGTTGGAGTAAAGGTGCCCTGAACAGAGAGCCAAGAGTAAGGCACAAGCAAGACCAGGTGTTGCCCACCCCTCCCCCCAGCCCCCCAAGTAGAACCCTATTTACATTGAAGATAAAGAGGAAAATATTCAGTTTACCAGAATCTTCTTTATTTCTGGAAATTCATTATTTTTTTCTTTAAGAAGTGTTCTTAGCTAGTAGAATTATTGTATCCAAAGACACACACAAAAGTCATCTTTAGCAAGAAATGTCTAAGAGAATATTTCAAGAGAAATATTTTATCTAAGAGATGTTTTTTAAGAGAATATTTTATCTCTATCAGAAGAGATACGCAATTCTGTCTTCAAATATTTTTGAGTGGCTTTTTAAAGTAAGATAAATCAGTTAAATTTCCAACAGAACTATGATTCCAATAAAATGAAACCTAGATTGATAGACGTTGTATGTTTTTTCATAATCAGCCTGTTTCTTCTCCTTGAAAAGTTCATGCCCTCAAAGTTATCTAGATATAGTTGTAAGTCAAAAAATAAATAAAAAAGACCAAGTAAGGTTGCTAAAAACTTAACTTTCATTTTGCTTTCACTTTGAGAGAAACAGCTATTTTTATCGTGCTGATTCATTTATGAAACTTAGAAAAAAGACTAGTGGAGTCCTCTGAACAGAATAGAAGCATCAGAAAGAACACCAAAAAGGAAGCTAGTTAAAATAAGAATGAACTCTAGTAGTCTCCTTACTGTGAATCTTGGCTTTTCATGACTGATGTTTGTTGTTTCAAAGGGTTTCCTTCCTTGATTAGTTTTCATTCACACCTGTTCTATACTCCTGATTCCCTGTCGATCTGACCCCTAAAATGAAGGGTTTGTGGTTGGTTTTTCTCTGAAAATTTTCAATTCTTTTCCCTGGCACTTGGAGTTTAAAGTTGGTGTGAACTCTGAGAAGCTTTCTTAACTCACATGCCATTTTGGGACCTGTGAAATTTACACAATAAGAACAGAGTTTGTAACCAGTATTAGATAAAAATTCTGGGACAATTGTGAGATCTTATAAAACTCATTGTATATTGCATATGTCACAAATAACAAAAACTCATCTGTCAGCCATGAACCTGTAGGCTATTCCTCTGTTCAGAGTCCAGAATAAATCAAAGATAAATATATCTTATTTGTATATCCTTGATGATTTATGTTTTTACATAACCGATTACTCTGAAAAATAATGTATTTTATCTATTAAATTGACAGTGTTTTAATTTATTAAATGGATAAAAAGGGGCTTTTCCAGAATAATGAATTTTTCTAGAAATAATATTTAATAGCTAGACAAAGATTTGGTAGATTTTTGACTAACCGTTGACATAAGAGGACAGAATATAACAAGGTTATTTATTTTAATAAATAACATTGTTATTTTAATAAATAATATTATTTAATAGATAACTCAGAATTAATTTCTTAGATAATTTTTAAAGTATTAAATTTGGATTTTTCTTCATCATACCTTAAAAAAATGCACATGCCCTAAGCCTTTGATAGTTATTTGCTATACAATATCATGTGTCCTAATATGTTAGAAAATGGTAGAGGAAGAAATGCGAGATCATGATAATAATAAAGAATAAAGCAGGATGATCTATTCTATGCAGAAGCTAAATGAACAAGAAAAATTAAAACACAGATTTCTTATAAAATTTAAGAGCACAAATATTAGAAAGTTACTAATAGATGCTTCTAAGGTTGTGATAAATTTGAATGTCCCCTAAAATATAGGGTATCTATATAGATAGCGTAAGAGTTAACACATTGATTAAATAGCTTAAATTAGAAATTTGCTATATGAGCAAGTGAACAGGATATGGGAAATTAGGACAGCATAGAATTTTCCTGATTTATAGTGACTGTAGACATGAATGCTGGCGTCCAATATTTTATCTTCCTGACAGGAACAAAGCATCTTCTTATTATTGTGAGAAAATAATTTGATTTTTATTGGTCAACACATATTAAGAATAAAATTTCTAATAGTTCAGTTAAAAGAACTCTCTTCATCTGTTTTTATTAGTTAAAAAGTGCAATTAAATAAAAAGTACATCATATGTAAATGCAATCTTGGATCTTTATATGGAAGATTGATAATTTAGAAATTGCCTGGACCCTTGAATGTTTTTGTGAAATCAGGAAATCATTGTTTTCTGTCTTATGTCTTTAATATATTAAGATTATATGTTAGCACAATGGTAACCCTAATTAGTACCATTAATGCATATGTACTGTGACTGTTTTGAGAGATCTATCTTACAGAAGTTCTGTAATGCATTTAACCTGTTTAGGCTCTTGAAGTATTTTTATCATAATTCGTAACATTTGTTTAATATTTGTGCTATTTTCAGAGTATACTAAATGTGTATATCTGTTTTAGTCTGCCTTTAAAAATGTCAAGCCAGTACAATTCTTTAAGTTATAGCCAACTGTTAAGTCAATGGCATCTCAAGGAAAGTACATTTTAAGTTATTTTAAGGTGTCTTCCAAGAAATTAAGTACTAATTGCTATTGGATACTAAACTCATGAGTAGAATAACAACTTAAAATTGAAATTAGAGTTTATGATAGTTTATGGTATAATTTGGGGGAGTGAAAGATAATAAGAAATTCAGTTCAAAGAGCAAATCTAGGTATAGTCATGAATTCATGTTGCCTTATGGCAGTTATCTTTAGTGTCTCATGGAGGAAAACAAAGGTTGAAATGCTTTGTGGCTGGTTACATAGCATCAGATGTGAAAGAAATTTTAGAAAAATGGGAAACTTTTTAAATTCTTTTTTGAACTATATTTTTTTTAGCGAACTCAAAGCCATAAAATAGCCAAGGTTTAATTCCTACTGAGAAAGTTTCAGGACTACTTCCTTTACTTCACACAAAACATTTTCAGTTTTATTCACATATAGGTCATCTTTATAATAGTTCATTTTAGCTGGTAATTTTATGGCTGGGGGACTTTTGAAAAGAAGTGAAAGCTCCCAGTAGGTCAAATACAGGCTCACAGAAATCAAGGTTTTGCCTAAACATAAAGGAATATATTTTGTAACTGAAATGAACATTTAATTATCCTAAAACAAAATCCATTATATTTTAATGAAATAATATTCAGTTCAATTAAAAAGACCCAATCAACTTTCCCAATTGTTTAAATGTTATTTTATTCGACATAGATATGACCTGATTAAAAACCAGATTAACTTTTACCATGGTTATTTCAAATGCCAGCTTTCTCTCAAACAGTGAGCATAACTCCCCACTGAGATTTGAATCGGTATGGAAAAGAAATATTAATTTTACTAATTGATAATACAAACTGTCTTTTAAAAAACAAATTTCTTATGAGGATAGATGACTTTAATGCTTCTGACACCTTGAGAATATGGCATTGATCATCTGGCATCTTCTAAACTTATCTTTTATGATAAAGATGTGTTCCTAAGGTTGGAAGACATGAGGAGAGTGGGTAGAATGCTTTCCTTGAATTCTGTAGACCCGGGTCCAACTCCTGCCACATCATATTTTATCCCAGCCCTGCAGGAGTGATCCCTGAGGATAAAGCCAGGAGTAAGTCCTGAACACTACTGGGTATGGCCCCAAACAATCAATAGCCAAAAACAAGCCTGACTGGTAGAGTGCAAAAAACCAAGCTTTTTGTTAAAATATTTTGTCATTAAAGCTTTTCATAAATCCTAAGTCTTCATTAAGACAAAATTTAATGATCCTTAGTTAAAATTTTCTGTTTTATTACTGAAGAGAGAAAATCCTATCAGTGAAGTTATATTGTGACAAAACACACAGACACACCCAAGAGAGGAGGATTTGCCAACATGTTATCCATTCATGATAAATAATGTTGAGTTCCAGCCCAGTAGAATTCTGTTTAAATCACAACTATATTGCCAATGTTCTTTCATACGATGAAAAATGAATATAACAGCCACCTCTGGTCTGAAAACTAAATTATAAATAAACTTTGAAGGAAAAAATCCTTCACTCTTACTTCAAGAGAAAAATTAGATCTTAAAAATGTATTAAAATCTGGAAACAGAATTTGAAATCTGGAAACATTGATAAGGGTTTGTATCAGTCAAAGAAAATACTATTAAACTGCAATACTTTAAAATGTAACATTTAGTTTGTGTAATATTTCATTAAAAATGTAATATTTCTCACTTCCAACTTAATGGTCAATTTTATTCTTGAATTCTTAAAAATTGTCAGTAGCAGAAGTAATTGCATTCAACTATGGGATGCCTTTACCACTGAACCCTTCACATACACCTCAGATTTTGCCAAATAAATGTAATTTGCAGTTATAAAATGATATGCATTAACTTTATAGTTTCATAATCAAATAATAGAAATAATAGAAAACAAATTCCTGCTTTGGACTTGGAACTAGTGAAATTTAAACAGAAGAAATATGAAAGAAAACTTAGAGTAAGTGGTAAGCATAATGAAGATAAGGTGCCCAAACTAGTGCAGAAGGATATATGAAGTTCTTCAAATTCTTAAACAAATTTTAATCATCATGAATTACATAGCTACAAAGCTATTCATCATTAAGTTTCAGCACTATAATGGTCCAACTCCAATTCCTTTACCAGTGTCCACTTCCCTCCACTAAAGTCCCCAGTTTCTCTTCTGTCCCCAACCTCCCTCTGGTACAAAAACTTACCCTTCCACCATTGTCTTAGTGAGGGGATATATTAATTTAACCTGAAAAATTTTGGCATGTATTTTTTATAATTTATCACAAGCAAAATTAATCCAAATTTTAATTATCTATGATGTCAGGTTTAGGCCTCAAAGGTAAAGTAGTCTTGTTGTGTTTTGAAAGACTGCCATTCCCTCAATCGAGGAAAGAAAATGCTATACTGTAGTGTTAGAAAGCCATAATCTAACAGAAATTTTATATGTAATCCATATAATCCAATGGATAGCAAGACAAAATAATAAATAGAATTTTTTTCTTCAAATATACAAAATATTTGGCAGTAAATCTGGGTGTTGCATGGAGAGATCACCATTTGGGGAGGATCATGATGCCGAAAAACTCATTTTAAAACTTATTTTTTAATGTAAGAAAAATTTGTACTGAAGAAAAACTTACATTGTCTGAAACAAAATATATACATTTTCCATACTTCTAATTTTCTGAGGGTCTTTTACTAAGTTAATAAATAGCAAAGAAAAATAGTTCTTACCAATGACAGAAATATAATTTTTTTTTTCAATAGTAGTTCAACTAGGGGGCTGGAGCGATAGCACAGCGGGTAGGGCGCTCACCTTGCACGCAGCCGACCCAGGTTTGATTCCCGGCATCCCATATGGTCCCCCAAGCACCGCCAGGAGTAATTTCTGAGTTCACAGCCAGGAGTAACCCCTGGGCATCGTTGGGTGTGACCCAAAAAGCAAAAAAAAAAAAAAATAGTAGTTCAACTAATTTTGCAAAAGTGGAAATAGCTCACTTGACTTGCTTATTCATGTATACTTCATTATCTAGAATCGTATATTTTTTCTTCTTTGGATCATTCAATAAAGTTTTTGTAATAGCTTACCTACCACCATTAAAGTAATAATGACATTATCAATAATACATTCATTCTGAAATCGACATGAGAAGAAATCTTGTATTTACTTCAGTAAGCCTAAAATGAAAATGAGGCTATATTCTTTACATTCCCATTCCACTTTGTTTTGTTGTAAGTGATGTTTATTTTACTAATTAGTAATACGAAAATGTTTGTAAAAGTAAAAATTTAGGGGCTGGAGTGATAGCACAGCGGGTAGGGTGTTTGCCTTGCACATGGCCAACCCGGGTTTGATTTCCAGCATCCCATATGGTCCCCCGAGCACCTCCAGGAGTAATTTCCTGAGAGAAGAGCCAGGAGTAACCCCTGTGCATCACAGGGTGTAACCCAAAAAACAAAAAAAAGTAAAAATTTAAACATATCCCTAAAATAGAATGACATGAATTTTCATGGCTAAGACTTAGAAACATGCCCTTTGCCCATTAACCACAATCAACATCACATGGATTAGATTCATTTTTGAATTAGAATAAATGTCATTATTATTGCTAATCCTTTTTGTGAGAGAGACCTCTGGGAGTCAATAGAAGACTCCTGACAATATTTGGCTGGGTAGTGCCACTTCAATGGAAGACCTTGGTATATAGAACTGCTGGATCTGGCAGTGCTTAGGGCCACCAGAGCACCTGAAAGAACTCAAGAGGCCAGGCAATGTTGGAGTCCTTTAGGGTACAAGGAACAGTTCCTGGAACGTGCTTTCAGTTTCTCATTCATTCATTCATTCATTCATTCATTCATTTTCTTTTGCTGTCTTGTTTTCAAGGGCTAGAGCAATAACACAGAAGGTAGGGCTTTTGCTTTGCACACAGCAGACCCGGGTTCCATTTCTCCATCCCTCTCAAAGGCCTGGCAAGCTACCGAGAATATCCTTCCCATCTGGCAGAGCCTGGCATGCTACCCCTGGTGCATTTGATATGCCCAAAACAGTAACAGCAAGTCTCACAATGGAGAGGTTACTGGTGCCCGCTCATGAGCAATGGGATGAGAGTGACAGTGACAGTCTTGTTTTCCAGCCATACCTAATAGTGTTCAGAGCTTACTCCTTGTTCTGCATGCAGGAAACACTGTTAATGGGATCTGGGGGACAATGTTGAGTGCCAGCGATTAGACTAGGGTGAGCGCTAGAAGTCTCAAACACCCTCCCTTCTGGACTACGTCTCTGGCATCTTATTTATTTCAATAAGGGCTCTCAGACTTTGGGGACATCCACACTATTTCCATTAATGTTGGTGTTCTGTACAGTGGCTATCCCTGTACTCTGGTCCCAGTGGTACAGGGGCACAGGGCGTTAAGAACAGACATTGCTAGTTACTGAAATCAGGGACTTGCATATGCAAAGCATATCCTTCACCACTTTGAGCTATCTCTCCAGTCCACTTTTGCTTGTAGATTCACTTTAGGTTTACAGGAAAATTGAGGAAAACATATAGATATTTCTCTTACACCCTACTCTTAAATATACTTAGCCTCCAGTTTTATCAACACCCTCCTACAAGTGTGATGTATTGATTACAATGAGTAGGTTTATATTGATACATAGAACAGGTCTATGTTGATGCATATACATTCTTATTCTACATTAGGTTTCACTCTTTGCATTGTATTTTCTATGGGTTTTGACAACTGTATGCCATACAGTAAATCTTTAAGATACTGTATTTTCAATGCTTTAAATTTTCTCACATTATCTTTACTTATTCTTTCATTAACCCCTCAAAACCACTAATTGTTTAATTGTCTTTCTGTTTTTGCTCAGACTAGGATGCTATATGGTTGGAGTCACATAGCATATGGACTTTTCATAAGTTAGATTTTTAGTTCTGTCTTTAAAGAAAGGACATTTTATGGTCCAAAGAATGAGTATATAAAAATAATAAAGTTTCAGAAAGCTGTGCACTTGGGACCACAGTATTTTGAAAAAGCAAGGAAACTCCCCAGCTGTCCTTTCAAGGCTGCAATAAATATTTCAAGGTGATACTTAATTCACTTATATGTAAACTTAGCTTTGTGTGTTGAGTAGAGAAAATGGCAAGACCTGCGAATTAACTGACAGTCCAGGAATCACTGGGAGCTAATAATTATGCTGGCTTCCCCTCCTGATTCCAAAGTACAAACATGCTTTAAACAGATTGCTGTTCCCCCAGGGAAGAGAGAAGGAAATGGCTGGATTAAAGTCAGAAAGCAGGGAGCCAAAAAAATCTAGTATTCATTACCATCCCCATCAATGAATATTTATTGAGCTCCCACAGAGAATCTAGCATCAAGACTCAAGAATTCAGAGAAGTAAATACAATTTAGAGCAGTAAAAATTCTCCCTCTTCAAGGCTGCCACATGGCAGTGGAGAATAATCCTGAAAGCCAAAGGAAGAAGAGAGAGAGGCAGGAAAATGTAGACTCCCTCTTCCTCAACCTTCAGAAAGAGGGGCTAGAGAAACATTACAAAACCTAGGGCTCTTGCCTTCCATGCAGCCAACCAGGACTTTATCGCTGGCACTGCATATGGTCCTCTTAAGCTCCACGAAGGTGATCCCTGAGCGCAGAGCCAGAGTAAGTCCTGAACACCATTGGTTGTAGCACCCCGCCCCCCCAAAGATACCCTAAACCTAAAGTCATACTTTTTTAACTTCAGTAGCTATTTTCATTAAATTACCCAGAGAACTTCTATTCTCAAGGGTCTTCAAGTCTCATATTAGATGGGATATTGATTTGTAATGTGAATTTTTGAAAAACAATAATTTCATTGGTAGATATTTCCTATATAAAACTTTTACGTAGGGCCTTAATTCTTGAAGAAGGCACTTCATGAGGCTCTTATGTCTACCAAGATGGTGTAACTATTAAGAGTGGCATTTAGTATTTTCCCTGAAATTCTACCTTTGAATTGTAAGAATATGTGATTTCTAGAAGTATAATTTGAAAGGATGGGGGATTACGGTAATAGAGAATATCATGTTCATGAAAGTCTAACCATTTTGCTAAGAGTATCCAGATAATTTTAAAAAAGCGGGCTGCATAATTTTTTCTGGGGCTTCCTAGTATAAATAAAGCAAATTCAGTCCATGTGAATGCTGGGAATGCCTGCTATATTTGGAGTAGTGCTTTTGTTTGACAAGGTGTACCTGGTGCTTTTTAGCACATCAAAACTTCTAAACTGATGCTGCATTTTCTTCATTCTTTCTCCTATTGTCTGTCTCAGTTAATTCCTGGTGCAGTGCAGTGGAATAATTGTTTCCATCCCCCCTGAGAGCCTTTGGACACAGAAGGAAGGACAAAGGTTATAACGAAGTTTATTTTGAAAGTAAATTATTTATTCTAGAAAAGTCTGAGTTCCCATTAAAGGGGCTAAAATTGAGGAGAAAATAGGGTAACTTGATTTTGTTTTCACATTTGGAACTAGGAAATTTAAACTAAAATATATTGAAAAGGTCAGTATCTATGGAAATGCTACTCTTAGATGAAACATGCACAAATAATGAATTGTATTTGCACAGAAATGAGTGGCTAAATATGTGAGCCACACACCTTTAATCTATACTCTTCTTTGTGCTTTGAATCTGTCTTGAAGTTCATGTTCCATATGTGTTACTTACATTCAAATTTTTTTCAACCTTGGAATTGTTAACAGAAAAGAATATTTATTTTTTTGTGGGAAACTATCCTGTTCACTTTCAGATACTCAGCAGCATGGCTTCTTTCTGTGAACTAGAGACAAGACAGTCATATCCTCCAAGTTATGACAGCACCAAAGACATCTCTACATTTTGTTTTCCAAATTTCCTTTGCAATAAAAATGTCTTTCAGTTGCAAAATTCTAATCTATACCATAGAGCTACACGGGGGCCAGAGTGGTAGTGCAGGGATTAAAGTATTTGCTTTGCATGCAAGCCATCCTGTTTTAGCCTTGGAACCTTGAAACTCATATGGTTCTCCAAGCACTGCCAGGAATGATCCTTGCACACAAAGATATGGTGTGTCTCAACAAATAGAGTTGTTTTTTTTTAACGGAACAGAATGGCAGTACAAGAGGTTTTGCACTTGCCTTGCATGTAACCAAAATTAGTATGAGTCTCAGAACCAAATATGGTCACCCAAGTATCACCAGGGATCACTCCTGAGCACAAAGCCAGGAATAGCTCCTGAGCACCCGAGTATGGTAAAACAGAAAAAGAATTGTGCGATCATACCCATCTAGTCTCACATCTTTGGACAGCAATTTTAGCATTCTTGTATTTGTAGAATTTTCTACGTGCCATTATTCTACATTCTACAGATTCTTTCTCTTACCCAACCTCAAGCTTACCAATAGACCTAGGATAGATTTTCTCCAACCTTGTTTTTAATCCTTGCTGCCTATATTCTAAAGGAAGTTGAGTTTGCTTTCTCACTAACATGGTTCTGCTTTATTCTTTCAAGGTCGTTGTGATACATGTATGTTATCCAACATCACTATATGCTGGATAATAAGTATGACTATGAAGTGCAGACTTAATCTTGATTTAATAGCATAATGAGTATATAATAAAGAACAGACTGAGTTACCTCCACTGGGCCTACGTATTTCCCACTCTCTAAGTGAATTTTTTTCCTCTAGTTGTTTTTGCTACTTGAATCAGAGACTGACTGGGTGCAATGACTTTTAAATGATCACCTCAGTCTTTCCTGAAATGTTTTCTCCAGATACCAAAGCAATCTTACTGCTTACTATAACAGCTGCCATCTTACTTTCAATCTCAATTACACATATGGCCCTGGTTCCCTAGAAGACTATAAACTAAGTATGTGTTAAATAATTAATGACAAATAATAACAGAAACAAAAATAATTCTTTTAACCTCTAATGGAAATATTGAAAGGATTATTTTAAAAGTGCAATTTCCCCCGACTTACCAAATTGTTACCCCTGTGCAGAATTATAATCCTGTCTTCCTTCTTGCCTTATTTCTAGGGTTAGAACTTTATCTTGTAAAATGTATTTCCGAAGAGGTAATGAGAGAACAATTGGTTTCATTGGACCTTTTTATTACTTGGAGTCAAAGATTCATTTTAACTTTCCAGAACTGACTTTCCCATTCAACGCTGAGGTTTATATGCATTCTCAGCTGATTTACCATTAAGGTAGAAAGATGTTACATATGGTTACCTTGAATACACAGTTTAATAGCCAAACATACACAAATTATTAGAAAAGCATTTCCTTCACATAAATCAAAATGGGTGCTTGGATTATATGAATCAGAGTCAAATCAACTCTCTGTGTAAAGAACCAAGAGTTTTACCAATTTAAGCTAACAAGCTCTGAGGCTAATTCTTTTTTCCTGTTTGTTATTGTTGGTGTGTGTGTGTGTGTGTGTGTGTGTGTGTGTGTGTGTGTGTGTGTGTGTGTTTGGTTTGGGGGCCATACTTGGCAGTGCTCTGGGGACCCCATGTGGTACTGGGACTTGAATTGGAATGTGCCCTTCAAGGTTAGGCCATTGACCTCTGCACATTAACCTAGTGTCCCCGGCCCTACTAATATGATTTAAAGTTGAATGTCGAATCTACTCTTAAAGCTGTTAGAATTTGGAGGTTGTTTCCTGCAAATAAATAATGTTTCTTAATTTTTCTGCAGATCACAAAATAAATGGTCTCTCTTCCACGGGGACAGAGAAATAGGCTTTCTTGACTGAGAGTAATGGTAAGAAAAACAAAATCAATGCACAGATGAATATGTGAATAATATCACACTGATATGTTCTGTCATCCTTAGGCAACTTTTTGTCTCGAATCTTATGGTGCCAAGTGTGTGTGTGTGTGTGTGTATGTACATATGGCGATTAGTAGAAGTAGTTTCTCTTTGATACTCCACTGTTGAATATGTTGCTTACAACGACTTTTCTTACTTAAAAAGCATGATTATCACCATCATGATTATATACTTATATTAATAGGCTATAGAGTGAAAGTATAGTATTGAAATATAACTTGGTGATTGATGCAAGTATTGTGTTTTATTTGAGGAATATTCTGCAGAGGAAAATGACCCAAAAACCATATATCAAATAATTTCCTGATCTTTTTATTTTTTGAAAGTACATCTTACTTGGTAAATGTCTTACTTGGTAAAACATTTGCTAAAATTAAAGTGACAAATGTTTAACCCCTTTGATCTTGCTCTGTTAGTCAGGCATTCATGACATTTTCTGTTTTATTATAGACAAATTTGGAGCAAAGTAATATTAAAATAAATTTTAATGTTAAAAATAAATAAATAAATTTAGTTTTGTTGTGTTCTGCTCCCTTTACATAGAATTCCTTTATTTCTTTTTTTTTTCAGAATTCATTTATTTCTAATCTGCATTCACAGCTGCCTTATTTTCTTCAAGTCTGTATTCAAATTGCATTTTATCCCTAAATTTTTTCATTCATTGTATAAAGAATGATAAATACCTCTTTCTGTGCCATTTATGTTATTTCAATTTCTCTAAATATGTATATGTGCATATATATACACAAATATTCTTCTATTTCTTTTTTCTGCGTTCCCAAATTAAGTAAATTTTCAACAATAGCAAGGACTTTCTTTTGTTCTTCTGCATGTATCAGTAGCATGTTGAATTCTTGGTCACAAAATTTATATTTAATATTGTTTTAAAAAACATCTAGATTATAATCTTTAATTAAAATTAGATTTATCCACTCCAAGATCTAAATCAAAATTGAGCGAAAGATTTAATTATTTTAGATGTGTTATATTCTTACATTTTTATTTTATTTATTTATTTATTTATTTTTTTTGCTTTCTGGGTCACACCCGGCGATGCACAGGGGTTACTCCTGGTTCTACACTCAGGAATTACTCCTGGCGGTGCTCAGGGGACCATATGGGATGCTGGGATTAGAACCCGGGTCAGCCGCGTGCAAGGCAAACGCCCTACCCGCTGTGCTATCGCTCCAGCCCCATATATTCTTACATTTTTAAACCAGGTTTCATACAAATTAGAAACTTATATCCTTCTGACATGTTTCAATTGACATAACCAACTATAATATAATATTTTATGTTATATTCTGAATAAAATATATTTAAAATATGAATTTACAAGGTATTTTCTTTAATTTGATCAATGTTTAAGAAAATACAGATATTTTGCGTAAACATAAAAATAGATTGTTTTGCATATCAAATCCATAATCTCATTTCTGTACGGATGAGTCAAATCATGGCTTGTTCATTTACAGAAAGCAGATGTTATGGGCAGCGCCAAAACCTGCCGACGCCTTACTTCTTTTGCATCTGGCTATTTCTAACGATATTCTTTTCCATCTGGTGAAAGAAAAACAGCAATTTTTTAAAAAAAAATTTATGGAATCACTGTGAGATAGTTACGAGCTTTCATGTTTGGGTTACAATCTCACAATGGCCAAACACCCATACCTCCACCAGTGCACATTCCCCACCACTGATATCCTGCTTTGCATGCAGCCCATTTTGGTTCATCCCTGGCACTACATATGGTGCCTGTCAGATATAAACCCTGAACATGGCCAAGTATGGCCCCATAACAAGAAAGATGCCAGGCAGAGTATGGCCCTCACAAAAGTCATTAACTCATGTAAACAGGATTTTGTATTAATTTAAAGAAAAGTATGTTTTAAATCATTTATTTTTTGTTTGGGAGCCATACTAGTCTGTACTCAGAACTGACTCCAACTCTGCACTCAAGAAATGGTTTGAGGTTCCAGGGATCCATTCAGGGTCCCCTATATGCAAGGCAAGAAGCCTTCTTGTTATTTTATGTCTCTGGTCCAAAAATATATTTTAAATGTGAATAACTCATGTATTCCTCTTCCAAATGGACTTTAATGGCATGGTTGGAGGTTTTACTAGGGAAATATATTTATTTCTGTATGCTTAGTTGAAGAATGTTTCTTCTTTAGAGAACAGTACCCTCTTCATTCTCTCATACAGTTTTGGAAGGAATACAAATGGAATTGTGAGGCAGGAATGGGGCACCTGCCTAGCTAGCCAGATCAGCCAAATCTAAGGTAAACAGATGTTGCAGCTAGATCCCCTTCTCATCCCATATGTAAAGTTCTTAACATAGATCCTACATATAAGTTGTCAATAAAGGTACACATTATTATAATTCCTAGAAATATAATAAACTCACAATACAATGTCTTTCTTAATTGAAAACTAATTACTACTATTCATTTTGATATTGCATTTGGTTCAACTGTTACAATAAAATAATATTAATCTTTTTTTTATAAAGTTACTGAACCTCCACCATTCCCAAACTCCCATAGCTCATCCAGACTTAATATATATGCTCAAACACATTATGTACAACACACTAACATAATGTGTATACATACAATATGAAGAAACATATAATATAAATACACAGATACATTGTGTATACACAATAAAGTGATAAAAATGAATGTTATGGTTGGCCAAGTAATTTAATGACAAAACACTTTTTAAAATGGTATATTTTGATCGACTCGAGCTCGACCGAGATTCGACCCGGTGGCCATGCCTTTGCACAGCCTCTTTGCTGCTGAACGACCAGGATCCAGAGCCAGCTATATTACTTCTGGTCCCAGTAAGTGCTTGCAGCCATGTCTCCAGACTGTGAACTAAGCTTTTGCTCCATGCTGCTCCAGGAAGGAAAATGATGCAATTTCCAACTTAAATCTCCCTGGACTTATTTACTAAAATACAGAAATCATAAACCATGCAGCCAACTTTATATCTCTTCATTCTCATCGGTGGAAAACTAATTATCAAATGTTTCCTTGTCAATAGGGCCGTATTTTTGGGGGATAAAGTCCAACAAGAATAGTGAGTTCTGTGTTGAAACTCCAACAACAATAGTGAGTTTTGTGTTGAAATATGGAATATAATCAAGGTAAAGAAAAAATGAAGTAACCCTTATAAGCCGAATCAGAAATGAAAAGGGGGACATCACAACAGAAACCAATGAAATTCAAAAGATCATCAGAAACTACTTTGAAAATCTCTATGCCATGAAACAAGAGAACCTAGAAGAAATGGATAAATTCCTCGACTCCTATAATCTCCCACGGCTGAACCAAGAAGACCTGGAGTACCTGAATAGTCCAATTAACATCAAGGAAATTGAAATGGTAATCAAAAGTCTTCCCAAAAACAAAAGTGAGGTCCAGACGGATTCACTAGCGAGTTCTTCCAAACATTTAAAGAAGACCTTTTGCCAGTCCTTCTCAAGCTTTTCCAGGAAATTGAAGAAACAGAAACCCTCCCAACAGTTTCCATGAGGCTCATATCTCCCTAATACCAAAAGCAAACAAAGACACCACAAAAAAAGAAAACTACAGGCCAGTATCCCTGATGAACACAGATGCAAAGATCCTCAACAAAATATTAGCAAATAGAATTCAACAACTCATCAAAAACATAATACACCACGACCAAGTGGGATTCATCCTGGGGATGCAAGGATGGTTTAACATCCGGAAATAAATTGAAATAATCCATCATATCAACAAAAGAAAAGATAAAAATCATATAATCATATCAATATATGCAGAGAAAGCATTTGACAAGATCCAGCATCCATTTATGATGAAAACACTCGCCAAAATGGGTATAGAAGAGACCTTCTTCAATATAGTCAAAACCATTTATCACAAGCCTATGGCAAGCATTGTCCTCAATGGGGAAAAACTAAGAGCCTTCCCTCTGAGAACAGGGACGAGACAAGGATGCACACTCTCTCCAATTCTGTTCAATATAGTACTGGAAGTACTTGCAATAGCGATTAGGCAAGAAAAAGATATTAAGGGCATTCAGGTAGGAAAGGAAATTGTTGGATATCATTGGTTTGTCCTGCTCCCCTTGCCACAAGGAGCTTAGGTTTATCAGTCACGCCCATCAAAGTGCTCCCGAGTCACTCCCATTCCTTTGTTTATCTGTAACCACTTCTACCAGTTTATCTGCTCTTCCCTTAATCTGACTCTGCTAATTTGTAAGGTCAGAACTTCCTAGGACACTGAATATTATAACATCGCCTTTCTCTCCTCTTTATGCCTTTTGAATAATTTACTTTAAAGCAATGTCCTTTTTGTATAGACACAAGAAGACAATATTATGCTTTTGTAACTTGCGAATTAATTGGCCTCGAATATTATTCCCTCCCGGGCATCTGCTTTCTCCTCTTAAGCCTCAGTTGCCCTCAGTTCCTAGCACCCCAAAGTAGGGTCCCTGACGTGGGACGGGAAGGATCCAGGGCAAGCGGTGAGTTATGTGCTACCCTGGCATCGAGATGGGCCTGGCCAAAGTGCCTAATTCTTAACTATAAGTTAAGAGCTTGATCATAGACAAATGCTGTCATGATCCAATAGTAATTATGAGACTGGGACCCTGCTAGGGATAGGAAAGACTGTTCTGGCTTGAGTACTGTAGTGTGAGATTGAGATGGCCCCAGGAGAGCAATTCTATAAGCTTTAATGCATCTCTTATTGTGTCCATACAAAATGATTAATAGTATGAATTCTTATAAGTTTGCTGGCTGAGGAGAAGAGAAACACATTCATGGGACTCTGCCCTTGGGTGGATCCTCCTGCTGAAAGAGAATTAAGTCCTAGGAGAGGCATCCCCTAAGGGAAAGGAACCTTACCCTATTGCTGACCACACCTATGTGTATGCCCCAACCCCCTCATGCTGTGGAGATTTAACTAGGCTGTAAGAGTAGGTTCGGGGGCCAGATCCACGGGGGCCAGATCCACAGATCGAGAGAGAGACCGAGAGCCGGGAGAGAGGCAGAGAGAGAGAGAGAATGAAGTAGGATGGGGGAGAAAGAAGCAGGAGGAGAATCAGAGGAGAATGGAGATGGACATGAAATAAACCGATCGGGCAACCAGTTTGGCTCCGTTCCTTCCTTCGCCTGCCTCGTCGCCCGCGCCCTTTCTTTTTATTTTTGTGTTTTACACAAGAAATCAAGCTCTCATTATTCGCAGATGATATGATACTATACCTAGAGAACCCTAAAACCTCTACCAAGAAACTCCTAGACACAATAGACTCATATAGTAAAGTTGCAGGCTATAGAATCAATACCCAAAAGTCCATGAATTCCTATATGTAAATAATGAGAGAGAAAAAAGTGACGTGAGAAAAGCAATCCCGTTCACAATTGCGCCTCAAAAAATCAAGTACCTCGGAATCAGCTTAACAAAGGAGGTAAAGGACTTGTATAATGAAAACTATAAAACACTACTTCAGGAAATAAAAGAGGACACGAGGAAATGGAAAGACATCCCCTGCTCATGGATTGGAAGAATTAATATTGTCAAAATGCCAATTCTCCCCAAAGCATTGTACAAATTCAATGCGATCCCTATAGGGATATCCTTGACATTCTTCAAAGAAATGGAGCAAGCACTCCTGAAATTCATATGGAACAATAAGGCCCCACAAATAGCTAAAGCAATCCTTGGGAAAAAGAAAATGGGAGGAATCAACCTCCCCAACTTCCAACTCTACTACAAAGCGGTTGTCATTAAAACAGCATGGTATTGGAACAAAGGCAGAGCTGCAGACCAATGGAATAGGGTTGAATACTCTTATATACACCCCCAAATATATGATCATCTAATCTTTGATAAGGGAGCAAGAAATGTGAAGTGGAGCAAGGAAAGCGTGGTTAACAAATTGTGCTGGCAAAACTGGACGGCTACATGCAAAAAAATGGGCTTAGACCTCCATCTATCACCATGTACAAAAATCAGATCAAAATGGATTAAAGACCTCAACATCAGACCAGAATCCCTAAGGTACATTGAAGATAAGGTCGGCAAAACCCTCCAAGACATTGAAGCCAAAGGTATCTTCAAAGCTGACACGCCACTGGCCAAGCAAGTGAAAACAAAGATAAATAAATGGGACTATCTCAAACTAAGAAGCTTCTGCAACTCAAAAGAAACAGTGACCAAAATACCAAGACAATCTACAGAATGGGAAAGGATATTTATGCAGTACCCATCTGATAAAGGGTTGATAACAAGGATATACAATGCACTGGTTGAACTCCACAAGAAGAAAACTGCCAACCCAATCAAAAAATGGGGTGACAAAATGAACAGAAACTTTTCCAAAGAATAAATCCGAATGGCTGAGAGGCACATGAGAAAATGTTCAACATCACTAATCATCAGGGAGATGCAGATCAAAACAACAATGAGATATCATCTCACATCACAGAGACTGGCCCCCGGCCCAAAAAACAAAAGCAACTGCTGTTGGCGTGGATGTGGGGAGAAAGGGGCCCTCCTACACTGCTGGTGGGAATGCCGACTGGTTCAGCCCTTTTGGAAAACAATATGGACGATTCTCAAAAAGTTAGAAATTGAGCTCCCATTTGACCCAGCAATACCACTCCTGGGAATATATCCCAGAGAGGAAAAAAGGTATAGTAGAGATGACATCTGCATTTCCATGTTCATTGCCGCTCTCTTTACAATAGACACAATATGGAAAAAACCAGAGTGCCCGAAAACAGATGATTGGCTAAAGAAACTCTGGTATATTTACACAATGGAATACTACGTAGCTGTCAGAAAACATGAAGTCACGAAATTTGCATATAAGTGGATCAACATGGAAAGTATCATGCTGAGTGAAATGAGTCAGAAAGAAAGAGACAGACATAGAAAGATCACACTCATATGTGGAATATAAAGTAGCTGAGAGGTACAAGCCTACAATGTTGCAATTCTTGGCAGACATTTCTCTGGACTTAGTTACTAAAATACTAAAATACAGAAATCCAAAACTATGCTGCTGCTAGTGCGGCCTCCTGACCTCATATCTCTTCATTCTCAGCAATGGAAAACAAATTACCAAATACTTTCTTTTCAGCAGAATAGTGAATTTTTTGTTTAAATATCGAATGTAATCAAAGTAAAGTGAAAGTAAAGTGAAATTTGCCAGTTACACATGCGGGGTGGGGGGCTGGGGAAGTGGGGGGAAGGGGGGAGGTATATCGTGATTCTTGGTGGTGGAATATGTGCACTGGTGAAGGGATGGGTGTTTGAGCATTGTATAACTGAGACTTTAACCTGAAAGCTTTGTAACTTTCCACGTGGTGAATTAATAAAAGAATTAAAAAAAAAAAGAAAAAAGAAAAAATGAAGTGAAATTTATCAATTATGCAGGTGTGAGTGGGGAGTTGGGGGTGGGGTGGTGGGAGGTATACTGGTTTTTTTTTTTTTTTGGTGGTGGAATATGGGCACTGGTGAAAGGACGAGTATTTGGGCACTGTATAACTGAGACATAAGCCTGAGAACTTTGTAACTTTCCACATGGTGATTCAATAAAATAAATTAAAAAATATAAATTGTATATTTTGACCAAGAAATATAATCTTAGGGCATATTAAATATTTTTCTTTCCCCTCCTCTCTGCTTATATCCCATAAGTCAAAATATAAGGCACTTTCGTAGGCATTTTTTTATTCCATTGTTGAACCTGCATCTCCCTCCATCTGCTTCTAGTTCATATAACTGAGTTTTTATTTCATTTTGGTCTGCTCTAAATTCCTCATCCAACAACCTGTCTAATACTCCAGCAACACCTGCACCCCTCGCTTGATCTTGCCAGACCCTCTCTATTTTCTGAAATCCTATCCTAGCTAGTTTGTGTTCCAATTGGTAAACGGGTATTTGAAACAGACCCAGGGAACTGTTTAATGATTAAATATGCAAGCCCAAGACACTCTTAATGAAGCTAAGGCAAAATCTCAAGAGCTCTGCCTCTAACCTGTTCTCTGAATTGCTGATTAAAACAATCTCTTTTTAAATAAAAATTTTCAACTACAGATATATATGTAAACAACATAAGTGAATAAAATTGAATTCTGTTGGTTAAAAAAATTCCCTTTTGAAAGAATATTGTACTACTTACATCCTTATTGCATTAGGAAAGATTCATTGAGATGTGTTCCCTCTTCTCTCTCTCTTTCTCCCCTCACATTTATCTAAATAAGTTTCTTTCCATAAAGCTATTTTTCTTAAAATGTAAAAGATTAATTATAAAACTCCACAATCTCCAAATTAAATCATTATATTTTTGTACATGTTTTTCTTTTCTCACACAAAACCACTATCATTCACAGAAACTGCTTCTCACACCAAATCAAAATCAGTAGAAGAAAACTGCAAGTCTGTTGCAATTTAAAGCATCTCTAGTATAAACTGCCCAAATTGCTTTATCTATTGATAACCGTTTTGTGAAAATAGCAGGTTATTTCTATTCCTTTGAATTTAAGTCAGTTTAAGAGGTTGATAGCCTCAGTTTCCTCAACATATACTTTCGAGTCTCAGATCGTAAACAGGTCTGGGTTGGTAATCTGCGATTTGGGAGAAGTCCATGAAGTAGAACTTAAGTTAGTTATAATTTAAGTGTTATTAGGAGCTAATTGTTAAATAGTAAAATCATAGAAAATATTTTAAAATACACTTTGAACCACTAACAATGAACAAGGAAAAAAAATGAGAGGCTGGAGCTATAGTACAACGAGTAGGGCCTTGCACATGACCAAGCCGGGTTCAGTCCCTTCATCCCATATGATACCCCAAGCACTGCCAGGAGTAATTCCTAACTTTGAGTCCATGAATCAGGACTAACCCTTGAGCACTGCCAGATGTGAACCAAAAAAGAAAAAAAAGAAAGAAAAGAATAGAAATGACCATTTGGTAACTTGTAAAAAATGAAATCAGTGAAGATATAAACATATAAACATAGAAGATAAGCATACTAGTGGATTGTGCAAAGAGGAAGATCAGAGATTGTCAGATAGCATAGCTTTTATTGTGAAAAACCCATTGCTGTAAATCACTTAACTTTATCAAGCCAGAATCTAAGGATTGCAGATATATATAAAAAAAATAGAAGCTCTAAGAACATTTAAGAGTGTCTCATTACTTTCCTAAATGATTTATAGAATAGATGGACAATGTCAAATTAAATTTTAGGGGTATTATTTTACTCAAGAGCAGTCCACGCATATTAATTTTCTGTCATATGGCTTAGAAGGTTAGAAACTCAGGTCATTATTTAAGACAATTTGTAAATATGTGTAGTAGTATAGATCCTTTGAATTTATAAATATGAATGTTCTACTTCCTGTGATATTATTAGTATTAGGGAGTTTTTAGCTATTATTTCATTGTGTATTCACTCTTCTTTCTTAAAATTCTTTTATAGTCCTTATCCTTTTACTTCTTCTCATGGAGTCTACTGACTCTCAAAGGGTAATTTTTCTTTTTCTAATTATTTTTTATTACTTCATTTTTGACTGAATAAAGTGCATTTGATATATTTTTAATTTTCTTTATAATAGTTATTTTAAATTCACTGTATATTGTGTTATCCATTTCTACATCATTAATATTGACATTTAAAGATGTCTTATCTTTCTCATTCATTATGTTGCAGGTCTTAATGGATTTGGGGCATTTGTTTAATTTCATAGAGGCAGTCCTGCCTCCTATGAAATAAAGGAAACGCTTCCTTTGTTTTGTTTCTTAGGAAATCTAGACTGAGGGAATGTAGGAGCCAGTCTTTTCGGGATTTCCGTTAATCACTGCTTTGTGAGGGGATGAGCAGACTGAGTATAAAAACCCCAGTGGCCCTTTCCTCTTATGATTGATTGAAGTCCTTCCCTAACTGAGTTCAATGTCTCTAGTCTCAGACCTCTCCTGGAGATGTATCCACCAATGTCTGCAAACATTGCCGTTTCGGCTGGAAACATGCTTCCCTAAATTTCCAAAGAGCAGGTAGAGGAGCTATACCCTGAAATGTTGTTCCAGTTACAATCACCAGACCTGACATGTTTTGGAGACCCCAAGTCACGCTTTATCATCTTAGTAAAGGAGTTTCTTGGAGTCCTAAGACATCAGTACCCTAAAAGTCATGTACCTTCCTCTACTTACTGTGCATACTCCTCTGCTTTTGCCAGTCATTCTCCGCAGAATCACTAAAAGATGAGAAACTGCAGTCTTGACCACTTTGACCACTTTTCAGAAGAATTCTGAAGAATTCTGAAAAGTGGAATAAATCATTGGAAATGACTCAATGATATTGAATGTATTTTCAAAATATAATTTTCAATCTTTGTTCCATCTTCTAGTTAAACATATCAGAATGTTATTTTTGCCCTATTTGTGTGCAATTAATTTGCTGATTTTGCAGGTTTCTTCAAGAGCATATACCAATATCACCTTTAAAATACCAATTACTGTCTTATTCATTAATTAAAATATTTTCTAATATTTCTTTATAACACCGGTCACTTGGAAATACAAAGAACTATGAACACTGATTATCAAAAATAATTTTAAGTTCAAAATCTAAGATTTCAAGTAATAGAGCCTAGAAATATTTATTTTAATCTACATTGTTATTCATCAAACATTGTTAAATATTGTCAAAAAGTGCTTACAAATTAAATGTTCAATCATGTAAACAGCAATAATTGTGATTCTGGAGAGTGAATAGAATAATATTAGATGCTAGTCTAATATTCTGGGTTAAAACATTTTTAAAGGCATTTTTGTTTGGAAGAGAAATAGAATCTCAGAACAAAGAGAAAATACTTTAAGTACTAGAAATATATAGAAACTTTTGTAATATAACCTGGTCATGTTTTAGTAGGTTGAAATTAACAATCAATCTGTTATTGTTCTTAAAATTTTGTCAGAAATATCTTATTTTAGGTTTATTTTAAATTGTGTTACTGCATCTTCAATTCAGTTCACTCTATTACACACCAAATGGGTGTGAAAACTTCTGGGTGTCAACAACAGCATATGAACAAGATAAAAGTCTTGATCTCAGATCTATTTTTTTTCAAGTTAGGTTAAAAATATTGTTTTAAGTTTAAAATATTAACTAAGATTTTGTAATTTGCAATACTATTATGAAGTATACTTCTCTTGTGAGAAAATAAGTACTTCTATAGTTAAAGACAAAAGAATTGTGTGATTGTCTTGATAGTCAAAGGACAATATAATCACAGGTCAAAATACTTTAACTTAACACAGGATAAGAAAACAAAAGGATGAACTACTAACATTATTCTATCTAGGTTAAAGGGCATAAAATGTAACTGACCATATACTTTATGATATTTATAAATTAATTGAAAATGCATTATCGGGGCAGGCTTGGGTGGTAGTGAGAAAATTTGAAATAATGGTGGTGGGAAGGTATAATAATGGTGGGATTGGAGTTAGAACACTGAATATAATATATGTATATATTGTTGTAAAAAACTATAAAAATAAAATAAAATTCAAAGAGAGGTGGGGTCAGGGGTAGGAGGGAAACTGGGGACATTCCTGGTAGGAAATGTACACTGGTAGTGGGATGGGTGTTGTAACGTTGTAAAACTAAAACCTAATCATGAACAACCTTGTAACTGTGCATCTCACTGTGATTCAATAAAATTTAAAACAATTAAAAATTTTAAAAAAGAAAATCTATTATCTGGAATTCATTTTTCTACCAAGAATTATGTGTACTCTCAGAATTCACAGTTCCTTGGACGGGGTAGTTCAACTCAAACAGTTAGGAGGTCTAACATAAATTTGGGTACTTACTCTCCTCCTTATTCTATATATGAGTTACCAGTAAAATATTAAATTAATGTTAATTTATATCAAACTGAAAGTTTGCATGTACAAAAACACACAGTATGACTCAATTGTATCAGTTATGTAATTATGTATCTTAACTTCCCTTTTGAAAAAATAGTTTATATTAAACTACAAGAATATGTAGCTGTTTGACCACACAAAAATCACCCCAGGCTTTGGTTTACCACACATACTTCTGGGAGAGCACCCACATAATGAGTCACATAGATTCTGTCACAGTGCTTAGATATTTCTGTCTTCATTGAGATTCTGTAATTAGGCAATTTCTTTCCTGGAGGTTCTCAATTGAATGATCAAGACTTTAATAGATTGACAGGACTTCTGCCCAGTCTTGCATTCTGCTTCATGTTTTACTGTTAGGGGCATTAATCTCAACTAAACTGTTTGCATTCTCAGCTTCTTCTCCGCATATATTTCCTAAAAGCCTGAAATAAGACAAACAAACTATCTGAAAAAGTCTATTATGCTGTCTTCAAATTTGCTCTCTGATCCTGAAGTCTTTTGAATCATTGTCCCCAAGAGAGTTTTATGAAAGCTGTCAACTATCTATCTTAGGAAACCTCATATAAAAATGAAAATTGATATTGCTTGGGGTTCATGGTTTTATGTTTCAAAATTGATCCTAGACCTCATGTAACAAAAACATTGTCTAAAAGGAATTTTTTTTTCTTTCCCACATAAGGCGAGATGGGATGCCTGCAGAGACCTCTGGTGAGTTAAATATGTCTGCAATATCCATATTTTTGATTAAGATTTTAATTGACTCCACATTGTACATACAGAGCAAATGTTATTTTTATAGGAAGACTTCTCTTATTTTTTTTCAGCTTCTCCCAACTTACTCCTAGCTTACTCCTAGCTCTGCACTCAGCAATCAATGCAAAGAGGGACTTGGGGGACCATATAGGATGGTGGGGATATAACCCAGCTTGGCTTCAAATGCCAGAAAGAGTCTGACCCACTGCAAAATCACTCTGGCCCTGAACATGTTTATTTTTCAATCTTCCATAGTTTATATGACACAATGCTGCTAATCATTGTTCCTTGCATATCATATGCTTAATGTTATTCTCCAGGTATCTAGCCACGTTATACTCTGCACTAATCTTTTTTATATACTGATTTACACCATTTTATAATCTGAATCCACAGCTTACAAATAGTTGCTTATATTGACACCTACCCATGGACTGCAGTTATTCCACTTCCTTCCATTTCTATCAGATTCTGCTTTCTTTTTCTTTTTAATCAAAGGCAACCAGCCCACCACAGTGGAGTTTTCACATAATCTGTTATTCTCTTAGTTTACTCAGAACTTGTATACTAAAGAGAAAATTAAGGTCATGTGACTCATACTCATCCCGATAAATTAATTCATAAATTAATTTAATTATATACAGTGTTTAGTATTTTCCTGTTTATTGGAAATAAAAGTTTAAGGACACAGAACTGGAATATAATAGCATGATGAATAAATTTGCTTACTTAATAATATGTCTTTTCCCTTTTCTGTTAGCTTATTTATGCTGGTATTTTCTCACTGACTATAGAACATTACTGTTTTAAAAAGCAAAAGCAAGATATAAAATAATTGCTTACTTCATGAAAAATCATTTTATTATATAGGTTGTCATTAGCCTAAGAAAGGCATATGTCTTGTATATTTTACTTTGTTGTATTTAATTTTGCTCACACACAACAAAATCTGACATTACAAGGTATTCCAGAAAATTTTTTTTTCAAATAAAACAAAAGCAGTTCCAGAAAGAAGGTTAAGGATTCTTATAATTGTTAGACAATCAATTTATGTATAAGAGCATTTAAAACTAGTTCGAATATATTGATAATCCCATGAAGAATTTTGTGTAGTTAATACTTGGAGATTGATAAAAATTGTTTTTACACATCCTTTTCTAACTTCTGATTTCAGTAAATGAAAAATTAACAAGTGATATCACAGAACTAAAGAAGAATCAGCAAGCAAAGAGTGGGAAGAAGAGGGGAAAGACAGAAATGAAATGAAATAAAGCATAGAGACAATGTTTAAATCTAGATGTGAGTTAAAAGAGAAGGAAACTGGGTCAGAGGTATAAAATGCAAATATCATATATATATTTAACATAAATTTAGATTACATTATTAATGAAAAAGAGCTGAAAAATTCATCAAGAAAGCTCCAGAGGATCAAGCAACACTCTAAAGGAAACTTCTGAAAACGTTAACAAGGAAAAAAAAGAAAAACTGACATCTTAGTCAATCCATTTGGTTTCATATGTATTGTGGGCTGGAGAAATAGCACAGCAGATAAGGTGTCTGCCTTGCAGACAGCCGACCCCACTTCAATTCCTGGCACCTCATATGGTGCTAAGGAATTAAAATGTGTTCACAAACTCCTGAGTGAATCTTACAAATAGAATATTTGGTTTACTTAGTCAGGAAGAAAATTATTGCAATCAGTAATTTTTATATATATGAAGACTAAAAATAAGCAAATTATAAGTGGAAAGTAGATAGTCACTTTTGGATAAAATTAAGTTGTTTTTATTTTGAACTTCTTAATTTTTTGTAGCAGTTTCTTTTTCTGGATATAAAATGCATCACTATGCTCATTAAAATAATCATTGAGATGTATATTTAAGTTTTAAAAATTTAGCGTGTCAGATTTAAAATATTTTAAATTTATACACTGTTGAATGTAGAGAACTAATTTATGTACTGCACTCCCATGTATAACATCTAATAGAGTAGAAAAGATATGGGAAGCAACACATACAATATTACATAATTTCTGATTATATTTTCCTTAAGAAAATTAATCAAATACCTTGGATGAATTAATTTTAATGGATACAAAGAAGAATAAATAACATCACTAATCTATAGAAACAGTATATTTATTTTAATTTATTTTCAGTGAGTGGGATGCAAAGCAACAATTTTTGAGAGAAAAGTAATGACATTGCAGTCAAACTGAACAAAGAAACAGGCTTTTAAAAAGGTAGGTAAATCATAAAACTTAACCAGAAAGTATCAGAACTAATTTAACTTATTTCTGTTAGAGATGGATATTATGTATATTGAAGATTTGGGGTTGGAAATCATGAAGCTAAAATGTGTAAATTAACTGATAACTGGAACATTGGGACAAGTTAAAAGTTCTTATTTTTAACAAAATAAGTGGAATTGCACTGGCTAAATTCAATTGGGTTTAATAAAGAGCTAGATTGATGTAGGATAATAAAAAGGATCTTTTGATAGAAAATGAAAGCTAGAATTCACAAATGATGATGTGAGATTATAAAACTGAAAATAGCACAAATAAATATATATCTAATTAGAGCAAAGACAAAAGGTAAAAATATACATGAGGAGCTCGGCTCCGGCCGACCCGGGTGGCCATGCCTTTGCACAGCCAGTGGATGTGGAACGAGCAGGAACCAGAGACAGCTTTAGAATTTGGGGTTCCAGCAAGTGCTTGCAACCATGTATGGAGACTGTGAACTAAGCTTTTGCTACATGCTGTTCCAGGAAGGGAAATGATTCATTTTCCAACTTAAATCTCCGTGGACTTAATTACTATATACAGAAACTGTAAACCGCGCGGCCACTACCGCGGACGTGCGACTTTTTATCTCTTCATTCTCATCAGTGGAAAACTTATTTCCTTGTCAATAGAGCTGTATTCTTGGGGGATAAATTCCAACAAAAATAGTGAGTCTGTTTTGAAACTCCAACAACAATAGTGAGTTGTGTGTTGAAATCTGGAATGTAATCAAGGTAAAGAGAAAAGGAAGTGAAATTATCAGTCACACAAGGTATTTTGGTTTGGGTTTGGGGGGTGAGGGGTGGGATGTATACTGGTTTGTTTTTGTTTTTGTTTTTGTTTGTTTTTGTTTTTATTGGTGGTGGAATATGGGCAGTGGTGAAGGGATGGGTATTTGAGCATTGTATAACTGAGATATAAGCCCGAGAACTTTGTAACTTTCCACTGGGTGATTCAATAAAATAAATTTAAAAAATTATGATACAATACTATAAAAAATATACATGAGATTAATCTATCACGGACTGGTATTGAATGACAGCTATATATTTAGAACTTGGCAAGGTATGCTCTGTGAAATAAATGTTTCCTCATCAATGTTACTCAAGAATTATTGATGCCTGTGCTATACAGGGTAGAACTACTTCAAAGGGTTTAAATCATAACCAAAAAGAGATGGACTTAAATAATGTAGATCCAGGAATGTTTTAAGGTGGTATCAGCTACATCCGACTGACAAGTAGAAGTAAATGGTACACGGAGGGTTTAGACACTCTTTCTTGGAAAATACACTTGCTGCACTGGAATTTGTTGGAGAGATCCCTTGAATGAGAAACTGTTACTCTGTCTAAGCCGTAGGTGAGACTAGCATAGGAAAAGGTATAAAGTTAGAGGAATAAAAAAGGAAAATAATGCAGAAAATGTACAGAATGAAAATGACTTAAAGAAATTTAAAGTTTTAGTTATGGTATTTTGGGAAAGAAGAATCATTCCAGTTACCTACTCTACTCCCTCCTTCATCAAATATTGCTCTGAACCATGAAACCACAGAACAATAACCTTCAGCTTATTACTATTAACATTTCTTTGAAATGTTCCCCCTGAGTTCATAACTACTCAGATTATGCAGTTCTTTCTCCTAGAGAATTGACGGTTTTTAATAGGCATATATAGTTTCTAATTCTACTAAAGTAGTTAGCGTCTTTGATTGTGAAGAACAAAAGCCCTTGAAGACTCATATTAAATTACAGTGTCTACTGCTGGTTTGAAAGGTATATTGAGTATCTTTCTTAAAGCTTAGAACCCTCAGAGATTTATTTGAGAGTACCTGGAATTGTTGAGTTTGGTGTCTACAGAGAGAGTTGATGGATTGGTGGAGCTGTGCCCTTGGTTTGACTATAGAACCGGGGGGACTGGGGTGTGGTTGTGACTACTGGGACATGAATTTTGGGTGCTTGGTTTGCATCTTCTTGAAGATTTAATCATGAATCAGAGGAGCAGGGCCACAATTTTCACACAAGTAATAAGCAGAAATTTAATTGCCGACCAATTACTTAGTGACCCCCTAAAATTGTCGACTTGATTTTAGCTTGCAAGTTCTGTCCAAGGAAATCTAAACTTAAATCTTAAAGGACCAAACACAGAATGTATTGAGTATAGCTGAGAAACAATTACTTAGTGAAGAAACTGGGTCTCAGAGGGAAGAGTCAGGATAGAAATGGTCCAATGGCAGTGGTGAAAGTGCCCCAATTTTGTACACCAAAAACATAGATATTAACACTATTGTAGCCATAGTACCTAAATTACAATAATATATACACTTATAAATTTTATTTTGAACTGTACAAATGGTTTCATTATTCTAAAAATGATTGACAGTAAAAATTTTAGCACTATCTAGTTTCCGTTTTTTAAAAGCTGAAACAAATGACTAGTGTAAAGTTTCTATGAGTATAGTGACTTGAATAATTATCTCTTCTCTTCACATTTCACAAATTTATTCCCACAGCATCAAATTGAATGGCATTTTAGCTTTGTATAGCTCCCAAAATAGCAAAGCCAGTCAGAAGTAACAAACCTACTCAGTTACAAAGAATTTATTCTGTACATTAAAATATATTTCTTTCCATATATTATTTTGTACCATAGTGATTTTAATGATTATGCAAATTGCATACCATAGCCAAAGAAATAGTAAAGTTGGAAGGGTACTTGCCTTGAAAGCAGCTGACTAGGTTTTTATCTTGGGCACCACATAGGGTCACCTAAGCTCCACCAGGAGAGAACCCTGAGTGCAGAAGTAGGCGTAAGCTCTGAACACTGCCAGGTGTGACTGACAAACCAAAAATACAATAAAATAACATAAAAACATTGCATACAAACTGGTTACATAAAAATAAGAGCAGAAATACTCAAAATATATAGCCAAGATAAAAACTGAAGAACAAAGCTTTGTTTTAAATTTATTAATATTTTATATTAAAAAGGAAATTAAAATGTTAATAAGTGATTCTATTCAGATACTGTGGTCAATCTTTAAATTTTATTTTATTTTTATAAAGTTGTTCATGATAATTTATTATATTTAATATTCCAGTACTGATCCCACCACCATTGCACCAACCCACAATCATATTTCAAATGTTTCCACCTCAACCTCCAAACCATGCCCCCCAAAACAGGACATAAATAATTTATTTTGTGTTGCTTGTATGAATGGTCCACCAAAAATGACCCAAAAATTTTTCCTTAGGGATAAGTGTGAAGATTATTGTATTTCACCCTGGAGCCATTAAGCCCTTTTTAAGAGATTACTAACATATTGATAAAAGGTTGAGTCTTGTGTGCCTATGTATATTTTTTTTCTGCCCAAGATGGTTTGCATTCTACTTTACATCCCATCAGATGTGGTGTGCTACTCTTAATAAGTAAGTAGTATAGAGCATGAGATGGTGTGCAACTGCAAATATGGCCATGTGCTCCAGGAATGGAGGTTAATTTAGTCCTTTTTTTTTTTTTAATGCATGGTGACTTTGGGGTCCAGAGGCATCTCTATGGCATATTACATATTGTTCTGTGTTGCTCTCTTCCAAGAGATTTATTTGGGAATATCTGGATCTTCGCTGTTAATGAGCTTATGTGGTATCAGAAGCAATTTCTGGGTGTGACTGCCAGGCTACCAGAAACACATGGAGATGGGGAGAAGTCACCCATTTCTGACTCCTTACAAGCCTGGAGATTTCAGTCACAAGTCCCACATACCTGGGTTTTTCAGCAGATTCTCTCATGAATGAGGCTCTTTCAAGTCTGTGGAAATCGGCCAAGAGCATGGCGGCATTTGGGTTCTGGAGGTTTTCAGCTACTGGGGCTCTCTGTTGGGGCAGGGAGGGGAACACACCTGCCCCCTCCTGGTTGCTCCAGGTAAGACAGCCTGCCACCCGGTCTGGAGGCACCTCTATAATGTACCAATCGTATTGTTGTGTTTATTTTATTTTTAATTCTTAAATTATTTTTAATTGAACCACTGTGAGAACAGTTACAAAGTTTTCCAGTCTAAGTCTCGGTCATACAATGATCAAATACTCATCCCCTCACCAGTGCATACCCTCCACCACCAAGAACCCAGTCCCACCCCTCCCCCTGCCTATTTGGTAGATGATTTCCACCTTACTCTGTCCCCGCTTTGATCACATTCAATATTTCGACAAAAGATCCACCGTTATTATTTGGAATTTTCCCCAGCATTCAGACCTGCCAAGAAGGCATCATTAGATAATTTGTTTTCTATTGCTGATATGAAGAGCATTTTGGATTTCTGATATTTTAGTAATAAGTCTGGAGGGATTTCTGCCAAAAGCCCCTGGGTTCTGAGGTTATTTTGTGTGCCTCTGGGATAATGGCCATAGAGGAGCCAGGAGCGGCAACTCAGAACCTTGTGGGGGCGGGGAGAGGGGCCGGTTCTACCCCCCATCCCGTGAGCCCCGTGTGTGCATGTCAGTCACTGCAGTCTCATGCCTGGCTGTCCAATAGGCTCTTAAAAGGTGACAACCACTGTGCTGTCGGGGAGAAAAGGCAAAGGCAGAAGAGACAAACCCCTTTCCCCACCCGGGGTGGCACCGTGCTGTAGTTTAATGCTCAGTCCAGATGCATTTTTGCCAGAAGCCGCTGGTTTCCGAGATTGGTCTGTGTAATTCTTAAATTATTTTTGGTTTAAACTTACCTATTTTATTCAATGCATATTCATTATTTAGAATATAAATGAATTCAATAAAAATATAACTTGCCACAACTATAAGTTTGGAAAATCAGAAATCCAATTCTTCACATTTCTTGATTCTCTTTGAAACAATTAAGCACCACTTTCCCTTTTCATTCACAGGTAGCCAAGTAGTGTTAGAATAAAGTTTATTCTAATACCAGCAGTTCTTATTAGGAAAAAAGCAGAATGAATTCCTTTAATGAAACACAACAAATTGAGAAGAAAAGAGAATCTCAAAAAAAAAACTATCATTAGCAGCATTGTATCATAATGTGATTATAGCTATATAAACTTGCTTCTCATATCAACCCTTCCATCTAATTAGAGTTTTTGCTGACATATGTTTATATTAAGGACCACATGCTCATTGCTAATTTTCTTACAACAGCTGCTCACAGAGTTTCTCACCTACCTCTCCAGGTTAACTAGCAGGGGAAAAGTTGTATTCTATCTATAGTTTCCAGGTATCTGCTTAAAGAAACTTAAAATTGCCATTTAAATGTAAGATTGTTTTTAATATTTATAAATAATTTATAAAAAAGAAATGAACTGAAGATAAATGAAGTACAGGGGTGGCTTCTCTTTAATTTTAAAAATGTTATTATGAGATAGTAATTTTGGGCTGGAGCAATAGCATAGGAGTAGAGCATTTGCCTTGCACATGTCGACCTGGGTTCTATTCCTCCATCCCTCTCAGAGAGCCCGGCAAGCTGCTGAGAGTATCCCACCCACACTGCAGAGCCTGGCAAGCTACCTGTGGCATATTTGATATGCCAAAAACAGTAACAACTAGCCTCACAATGGAGATGTTACTGGTGCCTGCTCGAGCAAATCTATGAGCAACAGGATGACAGTGATACATAGAGTAGATCACATGTTTATGTATTATAAGTATTTATGTTTTTTATATACAGACTTAACACACCTCAGCACCAAAATTTCCAAGTTTCTTCTCAATATCCTTACATTATTTCTAGTTAAGCTCTTCACTCACATATTGACAATCTCTGTTTTGTAATCCAAGGCCAATGGTAAATAATTTTGTATTGTTTATTCCTGTCTTTTGTTTCTCTAAGTACCAAGGCAAGTGAAATCATCTGGTATTTATTCTCTCTCTTACTTATTTCACTTAACATATACCTTTCATCTAATCTGCAGCAAATTGTCAAAGTTTATCTTTTCTTATGGCTGCCTAATATTCCTTCATATTTCATATCTCAACCTCTATTTGTTATTGTACTTAAATTATTTTGCTAAAAATTGCATTATTTATGAACACCATATGCACAAATGAAAAAGTCTACATTTATTTTTTTAATTATTATTTTTTTAATTTATTCTTTTATTGAATCACCATGTGGAAAGTTACAAAGCTTTCAGGTTTAAGTCTCAGTTATAGAATGCTCGAACACCCATCCCTTCACCAGTGCACATATTCCACCACCAAGAATCACAGTATACCTCCCCTCTCCCCCCACCTCCCTAGCCCCCAACCCCGCATGTGTAACTGGTAAATTTCACTTTACTTTTCACTTTACTTTGATTACATTCAATATTTCAACAAAAAACTCACTATTATTGAATTTTCAAAAATTATTATCTCTACATTTATTTTATTTTTTTAATTTGTTTTCAAATTTTTATTAGTGAATCACCCACCGTGAGGTACAGTTACAGACTTACATACTTTCGTGCTTGGGTTTCAGTCATACAGTGGCCAAGTACCCATCCCTCCACCAGTGCCCATTTTCCACCAATGGTCCCAGCATCCCTCCCACCACCTCCACCCCATCCCCTCCACCCCGCCTCTGTGGCAGGGCATTCCCTTTTGAACTCTCTCTACTTTTGGTTGTTGTAGTTTGCAATAGAGGTATTAAGTGGCCATCATGCTTGGTCTAATAGTGTACTTTCAGCCCACATCTCCCATCCCGAGCGGGCCCTCCTAGCACCCTTTACTTGGTGGTTTCTTCTCTATCTGAGCTGCGTTTTTCCCCAGCATGTGAGGCCAGCTTCTAAGTTGTGGAGTAATCCTCCTGGTACTTATCTCTTCTATTCTTGGGTGTTAGTCTCCCTTTCTGTTACTGAAAAAGTCTACATTTATTTTGATAAGTAAAATATAAATGAATATTTTTATGTTTACACTTACACACAAAAATTTAATGAGCAACAACCATGTAGCAAATATTACTATAAGTATTGTTAATTGTAATTTACCTTCCAGCCATATATTCATATGTCTCAATAATTATTAATTAATATCATTAGATAAGAAACTCATTTAATATACCAATATTTTTATTATTTTCTAATTGCATCACAATGTATTATTCATGAAAAATTCCTAGCATCATAGAACTCATGGTCTATTCTTAATTTTAACAATATTTCTGAATGACACATTGCAAAAGTAAATGAATAGATAATATATTCTTTAATTAAATGTTTTGTAAATGCTGGGCTAAATTTTAAGTTTCGGGATGCCTCCTCAAATGTTAAGATGTATCTTGAGTATCTGATAAAAAGCTGTAATAATTAGACTTGCATAGGTATGTACATATACCTATATATATACACAGATCTAAACTTGATTATTTTAAAAAGCCCCAATTTTTGTTGAATAAAGCTTAATACAATACTAAAGATTTCTTCCTTTGATTTTTGACTAATGTATATAGAAGCACACAAATGCGATCAAATTATATGAAATATTTCTCTTTTCTGTTGTGTTCCTTTAATTCAAGTTGCCTCCCATAACCTAAACATGCCTTGAGCAACCACTATCAGTTTTTTTTGTATATGGATTAAAGATAAATTTTTCCTTTTTTGGAATAAAATGACAATAGTCATACAGTAAATATACTTGTGAATAGCTTTGTCCACTTAACAGAGTGTTTTCAAGATTTTGTCAAACTTTGTCTTATTAGTAATTTTTGCTCATTGTTATTAAGTAACAATTCATTCTATATACATATACCAGTTTGTTTCTTCATTCACCAGTTGGAAAAAAAATAAGATATTTTAAAAATAACTTGGATGAATGCCAATGCTATGTATACTTGGTACAAGAAAACAAAATATTTTTTTCCTTCTGAAATTTAATTTCTGGGTTATATGATATAATTTTTTCAGGCAGAGCCTGGCAAGCTACCTGTGGTGTATTCGATATGCCAAAAATAGTAATGATAGATCTCATTCCCCTAACCCTGAAAGAGCCTCCAATCATTGGGAAAGGTGAATAAGGAGAGGCTGCTAAAATCTCAGGAATGGGAGGAATAGAGACATTACTGGTGCCCGTTCAAGTAAATTGACAAACAACCGGATGACGATGGTACAATGATACAGTGATGATACATTTTTAAGTTTAATTACACAAAAATAGTCATTTATTTCAGGATGAGTATGTATTTTAATATATCCATTAACAACAGTTGAGCGTTTTACTTATTCTAGTATCAATTTTGATCATTCTTATACATGTGAAATAATATAATAGAATATTTCATTTTTAATTCTGATAAAAATAAAATATACAGGAAATATTATACTGTACATAAGATGATAAGATTATAGGGCTCACGAGACTTGAGATAAAAATAGTGATGGTTAGAGTTATATATACTGAAAATAGGTAAATACTTGAAGGGCTTTTAAAAAGGGGGAAGAAAAAAATTAAAGTGCATTTAAAGTATTGGCTAGTCAAACCAGAAGCCAAAGTAAAGTTGATGAAACTATAAGGACTGGGTCAATTGAAGCTTTCAACATTTAACAGTTCCATGATTTCTCTGAGTTCTGCAATTGCTTCAACATAACTTTCCAGTTTGCAATGGTAATGGGAGGATTTTCACTATGATAATAAAAAATATACATACTGGCATTCATAAATATAATGCATAAATTTCATCATGTATAGAATATATGTAGCCTAATATTTAAACATTTTGTTAATGTGGTGCATTAAGTTGTTCTTTCTATTACCTGTTTTAAAAGCATAAAAATTTCATGCAGGCTACTGCAAACCTCTCATCAAATTGCTCAAGCTATCTAAACTAATAAATCCCTAAACTAGGAAAAGAGAAATGGTATTAAGAAAATTATCTAATTTGAACAAAATCTTTGCCCTGAAGTAGAGATCTGGGCCAATTAGAAACCACAAAAACAATTTAGATTCTATTGAGAATGAATCATAGATAATAGACTAATAAGTATTTCCACAAAGCACACACACAAATTAATATAATTGCTGAAACTTTACCCCCAAACTGTGATAAAATGAAGAATGATCTCTTAGTCACGATATATTGATACATACATGAAATAATTTTTTATTTTGGTCATCTCTTAAGTGTTCCTTTTATGCTCAAACTAATATCCCAGTTTAAATTTAGAGCTCATTCTAAGTAGCTCATTATCACTGTTTTAGTGCTTCCATGGTATATGTTTCTTATTTATTTGCTTATTTGTTTTATTTTTCTTATGTTTCTTTGTTTCTGGATCACACCTGTTGGTGCTCAGAACAAGACTTACTATTGGTTCTGTGCTCAGGGGTCACTCCAGGAGAAACATATGGGATGTAGGGATTGAACTTCGATCAGTCAAATGCAAGGCAAGCATATTACATAGAGTACAGCTTACCTATAGCATCTCTCCATGGCATACTTCTTTTTCTTCTGGGGGTATGGAGTGGGATGTCATTCCTCGAGTTGCTTGCAGAATCGTGAAGTGCTGGCGATTGAACAGAGAGACTCCTACATGGAAATCAAGTGCTCTAAAATTCAGCCACATTCCTGGCTTCTATTCTTTTACTTTTAATTTAGTTTTATTTATTTAAAATCAATTTCTCATGTATAAGATTAATTTTGATTGTACACAGTGTCAAAATCTATTCCTCATATATTAAGTACTTGTACCAGTTATATTTAATGCAGTTTCCTATATTGTTTGTCTTAAAATTCAATTTTAAGGTTTTTTTATTTTAAAAAGTACCATACTGATTTTTTAAATTTATGTCACCTATCTTTTGTTTTTCATCTCCCTGGCCTAGTTTAGTTTTGATTAAATTTATTCTCTAACATTTCTGAAAACCTTATTTTTATCGTCACTGTTAACTTATTAACTCTGTATTTTATTTTGTTATTATTATATATATTTCAATTCCTTGACAATTACTTGCACATGTGTGTGTGTATTGGGCTGGAGCAATTGTAGGATGACATTACTTTGTCCTCTCCCTGCCTGCCACGAGTAGCTTGTCCCGGTTTTTCCCGGAGTTTAGGCTTACCCCAGTCTCCCCCATCAAGGTGTTCCTGAATCTGTCCCATCCCTTTGTTTAGCTGTAATCACTTCTCTATGCTCTCTTCCCCAAAAAGAGTTAATCAGCTTCTCCCCCAAATCTGACTCTGCTAATTTGTAAGGTCAGACCTTCCTAGGATACTGAACTTATAAGTTAATATTGCCTTTCTCCTCTCCTTATGCCTTTTGAATAATTTACTTTAAAGCAATGTCCTTTTTGTATAGACACAAGAAGACAATATTATGCTTTTGTAACTTGGGACTTAATTGGCTTCGAATACTATTCATTCCTGGGCATCTGCTTTCTCCACTTAAGCCTCAGTTGCCCTCAGTTCCTAGCACCCCAAAAGCAAGGTCCCGATGAGGGACGGGAAGGATCCAGGGCAAGCAGTGAGTTATGTGCTACCCTGGCATCGAGATGGGCCTGGCCAAAGTGCCTAATTCTTAACTATAAGTTAAGAGCTTGATCATAGACAAATGCTGTCATGATCCAATAGTAATTATGAGACTAGGACCCTGCCAGGGATAGGAAAGACTGATCTGGCCTGAGCACTATAGTCTGAGATTGAGATGACCCCAGGAGAGCAATTCTATAAGCTTTAATGCATCTCTTATTGTGTCCATACAAAATAATTAATAGTATGAATTCTTATATGTTTGCTGGCTGAGGAGAAGAGAAACACATTCATGGGACTCCGCCCTTGGGTGGATCCTCCTGCTTAAAGAGAATTAAGTCCTAGGAGAAGCATCCCCTAAGGGAAAGGAACCTTACCCTATTGATGGTGACCACACCTATGTGTATGCCTCAACCCCCTCATGCTGTGGAGATTTTACTAGGCTGTAAGAGTGTGTTGGGGCCAGATCCACAGGCGCCAGATCCAGAGATCCTGAGAGAGACCGAGAGCGGGAGAGAAGCGGAGAGAGAGAATGAAATAAACTGATCGAGCAATCAGTCTGGCCTTCTTCCTTCTGTCGCCTGCCCTTGACCAACAGCACACACAGCGGTTCCAGAGCACCGAACGTGGGCGGTGAGACAGAGCCGCTGGGAGAGCCCGCGAGTGCTCATTTCTTGATATTTTCTTGCATGTGTGTGTGTGTGTATGTGTGTGTGTGTGTGTGTGTATTGGGCTGAAGCAATAACACAGCGGGTAGGGCATTTGCCTTGCGTGAGGCCGATCCAGGTTTGATTCCTACGCCCCTCTCGGAGAGCCCGGCAAGCTACCAAGAGTATCTTGCCCCGCAAGGCAGAGCCTGGCAAGCTACCCATGGAATATTTTGTATGTTAAAAACAGTAACAAGTCTCACAATGGAGACATTACTGGTGCCCGCTCAAGCAAATCGATGAACAATGGGATGACAGTGATATAGTGCTACCTGAGAATACATGTACTGAATTAAAAACTCTGCCTTTCTATAAAAGGAGAAAATGAGTGAAATGTATTTATTTTGTAACATCATGTTTTGTACATTGCACATTCCTACACAATGAATTCCAGTAATACATAATTTATATAACAAGGAACTAAATTATCTCAGTGTTTTTCAGAATTCCTGTTGTTCTTTGTTTCCTTATTCTCAAACTGTGCTTTGTTAGACCATGACTTTCAGCTCCTGTGTCTTACTTAATAATTTGATGTTTAGTGAGTGACTTATCTAGTCTTTACCTCTTCCTCAACACTATGTCCAAATACAATCTGTAACAATATACTGGCAAAATAACTTATCATAGATTGACCAATATATTCTGATTTACACTTTTCTTTAACACTGAAAGGGTGATCATTCCATAGCAGACTCTCACTTTCCTGCCTATATTCCCAGTAACTTCACACTTAAGATAAGTGGAATGAAAAATTTGCATTCTTTTTTCTTTAAATAATGGCATCTTGTTTGGAAATAATGTGTTTCTCTGTCACTATTTTATAGTAAATATAAAATAGCTGTATACTATCCATCCCATTAAAGTTTGTGAATGTTACTTTCCCTTAGGACTTCACAAGTAAATCAAATATTTGGAAAACTGATGCCGTAAAAACACTTAGAAATTCATGCTTTTTATGTGTGCATATATATGGCAGATACATATGTATGTAAATATATATGCATATACATATTTCTGTATGTGTGTATGTGTGTTTACACATGCATATCTAGGATAGAATGACCCTGAGGACAGTGACTGATAATAATACAAAGAAATGAAGAAAACAATATCCTGTCAAGCAGAAATAATGCATTTTGTGAACATGAATTTTGGTAAATACCCATTTCTATCCAATTTCCTCATGTATACAAAACCTTGACATGAATTTGAGGCCCAAGAAGCCAAAAAATACACCATGTGTTCCATGGCTGCTTCTTTAAAAAGTGAAATGCCTGGTGCAAATGAGGTGATGAGAGAGAGAAAACAATGAAGAACATTTTTATAATGAAGAACATTTGACATACTGTTTATTTATCAGGATATATGTGTCATTTCCTTTTTGTTTGCTTATACCCATATTGATTCTTTCAAAAACATTTTTTATTAAATATTTAATGCTTCTTGGCTTGTGCTAGATACAAAATATGCAATGATTAATGCAATTATCACATGACTGCTGATCTTAAAATCCGTACAGTTTAGTTAGGAAGACAGGCTTATACCTTGGCTTATGTTTTGGTATATTTTTATTGCAGTGTGTTATAAATTTATCACTGTATCACTGTATCACTGTCATCCCATTGCTCATTGATTTGCTCAAGCGGGTACCAATAACGTTTCCATTGTGAGACTTGTTACTGTTTTTTGGCATGAGTAGCTTGCCAGGCTGTGTGGGTGAGATACTCTCGTTAGTTTGCTGGGCTCTCCGAGAGGGGCAAAGTATAAGTTTATAACCTGTATATAAATTTATAACATACGTAATTAAAAAGTGTGCTGATATTTCAAAATACAGTGTGCTTTGTAGTATACCAAACTACAAACTTTGTAGGACACCAAACCATACATCACGAAACCAATCTTCAGAGGTAGAATATTTGGAATAGAGGGAATTTTGATATTCATCTGAACTTTTCTGAGAACATGTTCAGTGGTATAGATATGAATGAGGTTGAGAGAGACAGAGAAAAAGTACTGCCACATTTACTATAAGAAATTGGCTCACCCAGTTATGGAAACTAAGAAACAGAAGATTCTCAACTGGCAAGCTGTAAACCCTAAAGCATTAATGGCACAGTTTCAGCTAAATTCAAAGAGCTGAGAAATGGGAGAGCTAGAAATGGTTCAAGTTCTACATCAGCGTCTCAGTCCAAAACTGTAGAAAATCAATGCCCCAATTCAAAGATAGAAATAGTTCTTTATTACTTTTCTGTAATTATGCCTTCACTGATTGAATGAGGGGCAGTCACACTGGGAAGAACAATCTATTTAACTGTCTTATGATCTGAATGTAATACTTCATCAAAAACATCATGATTGATACACAGAAATTTTGCCAAATTTTTTGACCTGAGCTATCTTGACACATAAAATTATCTGAAAGTGACCATATGTTTCAAATACTTGATGATTCTCAGTAGCCAATATACCTTGGTCAAGGACACAAGAAATTGAAAAACAGAGTTTCTATTTTTAATATAGTTCCTAGTTAATGGAACTAAGGAAGTTTTTATATTTTGTTCTCTGAGGGCACAGATCTCCTTACCCATATGAATTCCTATTATTTACTGCTTACCTAGAGCACAAGTTACAGACTAAAGATAATATACTGGGTGTTATATTTTTTCACCAAATATGTTTTTTTAAATATTTATTTCTAAATCATATGTATATACATATATGTATATGTGTACAGACATATACATATATGTATATACATATGATTTAGAGTTATATAATTCTTATTATAAATAAGAATATTCAATTCACCTATCACTAGAAAGATGGAGACATATCCATAGATTTCTCCAGATTCCACCTGTTGTTTGTTGTTGTTGTTGTGTTTCCTCATCATAATATCACTCATATATGAATAAGATTATAGGCTGAGCCCTGTGTCTCCTTCTGGCAAATTAGTAAATTAGTAGGTGATTTTGAGAACCACATAAGTGTCAGCATTTGTACATACAAATTTATATATGGACATAATAAAACTGCATAACTGTATCACAGCATCACTGTCATCCCGTTGTTCATCGATTTACTCGAGCGGGCACCAATAATGTCTTCATTTGACCCAGCCCTGCGATTTTAGCAGCCTCTCCTTACTCATCTTTCCCAATGACTGGAGGCTCTTTCAGGATCATGGGAACGAGACCTATTACTGTTACTCTTTTTGGCATATCGAATACACCACAGGGAGCTTGACAGACTCTGCCATGTGGGCGGGATACTCTCGGTAGCTTGCCGGGCTCTCCGAGAGGCATATATATTTATTTCCCTATATATATATTTATGTCCCTCTATGATGATGCAGTCCAGGAATATGTTCACTCATGTGTGATGATCAGCCCTAGTGTGTGGAAAGTGTCCTGGAGCATGGCAGGGGTTGGGTAGTGGCGGTCAGCTGCCGGGGTTGGGTCCCTTGGGGCAGGGAGGGCTGTCACCCGCCCCTCTCTGGGGTGCCCCAAGTGAAAACAGCCTGGCATGGAGTTCGTTCGGTGGCATGGCTACAGGGGCCTCATTCTATGCTCCCCTCCAGGAAAAACAGCCATGAGTTTTGGAAGGTGGCCAATGAGAAGATTATTTGGCACTGGAAGGAGGTGGCTTATAAGTGTGACCCCCAGGTCACCGGAGACAGGGGGAAGCAAGCAGAGGATCTCTGCTCCCAGGTCCCATTGAGCCCAGAATTCAAGATCACAATGTTCTGCATTACCCAGTTTCCCTGGGCATAGCTGTATTCATAATAAAATATGAATCAAATATTGTTTGATTTTATATATAGTTGTGTTATAGGACTAATTAAAATATGTAGGAGCGGACTGGAGTGATAGTATAGTGGGTAAGGCATTTGTCTTTCATATGACTCACCAGAGTTTGATCCCTGGAACCCTGTACTGTCCTCTGAGACTGTCAGGGTGATCTCTGAGCACAGAGCTAGGAGTAAGCCCTAAGCACTGTCAGGTGCAGTCCCAAATCAAACAAATAAAAATATGTGGAAGAAGGGACTCTCTCATATCAAATAATCCTCTGACACAAGCAGAGAATACAAGTCCCTTCTGATTCTATCATTTGTAGCACTATCAGAGCCCAGTTTTGTGGCAAATAGAAGTGCTATGATTTTGATCTTTTAGAAAACCACATATCATACCACAGATATAACTTATCAAACCATTTGCATTTGACTTAGCAACAAGTTCTCCCCACCTCCCCAGAAGTCAGAAGGAAATGAAATTCTAATCTTATATCCACTTCCTAACCACTTTGTTCTGAGGCAACCAATTGTTTTGCAACATTAGGTGCTAAGCAAAAGTGACATCATTAACATAATAAGAGCCAGTTTTATTGCTCTCATTACTTAGGGAATTGCAAGATACAAGTTATGTATAGCTTATGTTATAATGAACAGGAATATGTTCACCATAAGACCTATTTTTGAAACAGGGACAAAAGGCAAAGACCAAATATATGTTATTACTATCAAGTATAGTATCAATAAGTCTATAAATTCATTTTGGCTTGGCTATATACATCTGGCCACTTTATCAGAGCAATTGAGACACAAATATTTAATCATGAATTAAAACATTAAATGATCTCTGATTCCTGTAAACAAGTGCAGTTTTTCAGTAAGATTTGATTTGGGTGAGATGAGTAGCTTGAAATATGATAACACATATGCATGCATGTACTTTTAAGGGGGCATGTACTCACCCACATAAACTGAAACTGAAAAATTATATATTGTAAGTAGTTCAATAGATGGGATAAAATATGTATGTATATGTAGATATATGCATATACACGTATACATATAGTGAATTTGCCTCAGTGTTTCAGTGTTATTTGAGTTCTACAGAGATTTAATGAGAGAGATTCTGAATAGTAAATACATCTATGCATTCAGTAAGCCTTTGCATCCGAGTATATAGGACATGAGAACATGAATCTTTTCCTGAATTGTTCTCAACACCCAGGGGCTTTTTACAATACTTGATCTTACCCTGGTGAATAACATTTTATGATTTTCATGTAAGCCATAGCCCCTAAACATGAACAAGCTTCTTAAACCAACAACCATTAAAAAAAATTCTTTCAATTGTATCTGTGCTAACTTCTCATTATAGAAGTACCTGAGAGATTTACACTCCGGTAGGATGTTTTCATGCATTTGTATATTAGATGTATGTTTCACAAGGTCCCTTAATTACTAGAACTTCCTCTCTAGTTGGAAGATACCAACACAAAAAAAAATCTAACCAATGACAAAATTGTTAATACAATCCACAGTTGAAATGTGGTCTGAGTACAATATTGAAGTTTAGATGACAAGAAGAATTGCTAGCATTGTGCCTGTCCAGAAGGTCATCATGTGTAGGAGTAGCATGTAAGCTTCAATGCTATTTTATCTCACAAGTGTAACACTTAACTTTTCAATGAACTTATTCAATGAACATGTTTTTTTTTTCTTTTGGGGTCACATCTGGGGATTTACAGAGGTTACTCCTGGCTCTGAACTCAGGAGTTACCCCTGGCGGTGCTTAGGGGACCATATGTGATGCTGGGACTTGAACCGAGGTCGGCCGCGTGCAAGGCAAATGCCCTACACGCTGTGCTATTTGTTCCAGCCCCTCAATGAACATGTTTTACACTATTCATCTATACTTAAAATATTTGAGAGGATTTCATTTGTCAGAACTGTTCTGGTTTCACTGTAGGTAGCAAATAAGCAAACACTAACACTATTGGATTATGATTATTATATTACTGATTTCCTGTAGAATACTTTTTGCTTATAGAATGTATGGTATGATTAGATTGCAAGGTTCACTCTGGCCCTGTCAACTGATTAATCAGTTTATGTATATTTAGAAACAAAATTGTTAATTGTACCTTGCAGCTTATATTTCTTCTATGATACTTATATCTCCTTAGGATCACATATATATTCACAAATATTATCTTAGTTTAGTCTCATAATACTCTAAAAAATAATTATTTTCTAGTGCAAAATCATTATTTTAACTGATATAGTTATTTGCATCTGGCTGAAGGAAGAATAATAGTTTGTCTTAAAATTTATGACAAAAAAATAAAATGTGATGTGTACTTGGTAGTGGTATTATTTGATTTTTCTAAAGGAAAAAGTAAGAGCTGAAAGCAAATTTAGAACTTATGAAAACTCTTTCCTCTTAATATACATTTACCCTGAGTCCTCTTGCTTGAAAACAAAAGCTGTCAATCCGAATTTCCAAGAGATGCAACTTAAAAATTGCCATGAATGATAACTTTCAATGAAATAATAAATTCCAAAGAAGATGATGGATTCATAAAAATTTGTTACCTAAGTCCAAATGATAACAAATTCTATTTATCTGAGATGAGTCAGAGTCAAGATTACCAGACTATAACAGGTGGCTACTTTTAAGTACAGATGCTAAATGTCATACCTGCAGATGGTTCATCAGTAGAACATGTAGAAAAAACATCTTAATTATATATTATGAAGTCTTTTCATAAAAAATTAAAATATAGGCATTCATTATGCTTGTTTGAGTTATATCACTGAGTACAGATGCTGTTATGAGTTAGCTGGTGCTTTAATCAAAACAAGTATCGGTGGATCAATTTAATGATATGAAAGTTCTGTCTTAAGGTTGGAAAGTTTCTGGCAAGGCGAATTTCTTGAAGTTTTCTGATTTATGCATCAAAGGGTTCTCTTTCACCAGAGTTCTCTATTGATATGTGTTAGAGTAAATAGACACTCAGATAGTCATCCTTAAATAGTAGCATTCAAAGCAGTCTTAGAAATGCTTCTAGAAGAATATTTCACCTTTAGTCTAAACTGAAAATTTTAATTCTTTTAATGGAACTTTTCAAAATTGTAGTAGATTTTTTTTAATTTGGAGGTCATTTGTAGGGCACATACTTTACTAACAATGTTTATTTTTTGTTTTACCCTAATCTGTTTAATAGTCATATTTTTAGATTAATTTTACTGTTGTCAAATACTGTGAAATAACCAAGCCATATCAAAGTGAAAATTGAATTCCGTTTTGCATATTTTGTAAAGGTTTAAGCTCTGGAGAAATATTATAGCAGCTAGGACACTTGCCTTCATGGCATGATTTCGAATCCTGACACCTCCCAATGATCCCCAAACACTGTCTGGAGTTGTCCCTTAATGCAGAACCAGGTGTAACCCCTGAGCACTGCTGACCATGGCCATGAAATAATCCCGTTGCTCATCAATTTGTTCAAGTAACAGCTCTCATTGAGACACTTACTGTTACTGTTTTTGGCATATCCAATACACCACGGGTAGCTTGCCAGGCTCTGCTGCGCAGGCTCGATACTCTCGGTAGCTTGCGGGCTCTCCGAGAGGGGCAGAGGAATCGAACTCGGGTCAGCCGTGTGAAAGGCAAACGCCCAACCACTGTGCTTTCGCTCCGCTATGAAATAATAATAAAATAAAATTTTTCAGCTTTTGAATATGATTCTCTTCAGAGACTGTTTTATTACAATCCTCATATGTAATATTAATAACTTAGTATTTTGAGTCCCAGTATATCTTCCCAAAATGTATATGCCCTCAGGAGATATGCGTAATATATTTGGCAAAAAATTATTTCCGTTACCTGATAGACACACACCTCAGTCTTCATAATCAAAATAAACTCAAAGCCAACCTTAAAATGTCTAGGCCTATGGATTACTTGAAAAATAAGCAATATGTATGTAATGCTAACACTTAGAAAGCATATTTTAACATGTTTTACATATATAAAAGTGCCACATAAATGCAGGATTGGGTTCGATATAAAACCAAATCCAAGGAAACGCCCTTAGAGCTCACAGCAGGTTGATTTGGAAGAAGAGGTCCAGATTCAATCCTGCCAGTGCAAACACCTGGCTGTTATTGTAAGGGGAGTTTTGTTTTCCTTTCTATCATTCTCTTTAAATTCAAATATAAAAACAAACAAAATGCTACCTTTTAAGTAGTATTATACAAATGAAATAGTGCTATGAAAAGTACAAGCTACTTTTACTACTTAGAAGCTAAAAATGGAAAGTATAATTTTTCCAACTTCCTCATTTTCACCTCCAACCAGTATCACTATAAACTGTTCCTTGTATACCCTCCATATAGCTTTCTATGCAAAAACAAGCTCATATATTTACATATATATACATATATTTATAATTTTTCCCTTACACATATAGCAGGATGCTTCACCGGGAGGAAAATCTGGTACATGCCAGATTTTCAGTTGTTTTTGTTCTTATTTGGCAAGAGAAGTATCAGCTATTTTGTCTAATTGTTTTAACATGTAATAACCCTAAAAAGTATAAATAATAGATAAACATCCAGTTTTCTATCCGATTTTACAAGGAGTGGGATATCACAAGATAGATGAGGATTGTAATAACTACCTTATCTTCCTAATAGTCATGGAACAACATTAGTCTTCTATGTCATTGAGGTAAAAAAGTAAGAAATATTGCATTTAACTAGCACATAATGAGTTATACATGAGCAAATCACACATATCAATGTTGAGGATGAGAGATTGGCTTCCATGAGTACTCCTGCGGCTGTAGCTGGAGCACAATCAAATATGAACATTTTTGTCATGGGTGAACTTTTTTGAGCATGCATGTCCAATCTTTTCTTTTGGGGGGAGGTATAGAAAGTGGGCACACCTGGCTGTGTTCAGTCTACCTCCTGGCCATATACTCAGGGAGTACTCCCGGTGGGCATGGGGTACAGCATGAGGTCCTGGGAATCAAACCTGCTGTTAAGGCAAAAACCTTACCCACTACATTACCTCTCTAGCGCTGAAACATACATGTCCAATACTTAAGCAAACGATAATATTAAAAGTTAATGAACTCATGCTTGTATGATCTACTCTATTTAAATGGAATTAACTCAAGTATTCTTTTATTTTTGTTATTCAGTTTATGCTCAATAGTAATCCACACAGTTAAGTTCTTGTATTTTGCTCATTGAGACAGTTAATCAGATTTCCCACAATAAAATCTCCCGAAGTGACTAACTGTATGTAACTCCAGCACCATATTTATCTGAGTGATATTCTTATTGATGGTAACTGGTTTTGCCATTTTCAACCACCTTTTATTATTTAAGACAGACAGTTTAACCTTATCTCTTTTGCTTATTATTCCTGGGAGAGATAGAAGAACCTAATCCTTTTGTTAGAACTACATGGAAGGAGCAAAACGAGATTATTAATGGACAACTTTGAATGTTGTACTCAAAGTGTGTTCATCTTTTAGATATTTACCAGTGAGAATCGATATTTACTGATCAGGAAGATTTCCTTACTCATCCTGGATTGTGGCCTCCACATATTCTATTGTATCGAAGAGTTCAACCTCAAGAGTGATAGTATTCTCCATAAGAATTTTCACAGAAATATGTGTCTTGGCTGTCATTCCACTGCAGATGGCTGATCCTAATGTCAGCAACTCACATATTCTTAGAATTTCAAGTGAGAAAGTATGTAAAGGATCAGAGGCACTTTGAAAATATGATCTTGTCTTTATACTAATAGGATATGTGGGAGGATGCACAATTAACAGTTTAAATAAAATATGATTTCTACATCCCTATTCACATGTACAACAATCTATCATGAGTATCAGTGTCAGAGATCTAGGACTGGAGTCACGGCAGAGTGGGTAGGATACTAACTTTGCATATGGCCAACCTGGGCTGAATCCCTAACAACCCAAGTTGTCTGTTGAGCACCGCCAAGAGTGATCTCTGAGCACAGTGCCTGGAGTGAGCCCCAAGGATTGCCAGGTGTGACCCAAAACCCTCCACCTCCAAGAAAGAATAGAAATCTATTCATCATGAACTATTGTTTATTTTCTTAAAAATTGCTTTACCTTACCTGGATTTAAGAGATAAAATTTCCTCAAAAGAAATAATGGTCAACAAACAAAAGATCATCCCTGGCGTGGGAAAAATTATTCATCCAATACCCATGTGATATGGGGTTAGTATAAAAGAAACACAAGGCACTGGTAGAACTTTACAAGAAAGAAACATCAAACCTCATCAAAAAATGGGGTGAAGAAATGGACAAAAACTTTCTCAAAGAAATTCAAATCAATTGTACATGAAGAAATTCTCTATATAACTTTAATCATCAGGTAGATGCGAATCAAAACAACAATGAGATATCACACCATGAGACTAGCACACATTCAAGTGAACAAGAACAACCAATGCTGGCAAGGATGTGTGGGAAACTGGACTCTCATTCATTGCTGGTGGGAATGCCTACTGGTCTAGTTATTTTTTGGAAAACAATATGGACATTCCTTTTCAAACTGGAAATTGGGCTCATGTTTTACCCAGCAATAGCACTTTTGGAAATTTACCTTGGGGGTCCAAAAAGACACAGCAGAAACACCACCTGCATTTCTATGTTTATTGCAGCACTATTCACAATAACCATAATATGGAAACAAGCTGAGTGCCCATGAACAGAAGACTGGATAAAGAAACTGGTACATCTACATGACATAATTCATATACAGCTGTTATGAAAAATTAAGTCATGAAATTTTCCTATGAATATAAGGACATGGAAAGTATCAAGCTGGGTGAAATTAGTCAGAAGGAGAGGGACAGATATAGGAAAACTGCATTCATCTGTGGGATATAAAAAAAATGATACTAATATCCAAGGCCAGAGAAAATATGGTTTAGGAGTACTGGTCAATGGTTGTAAATTATCACAAATATGTGAGGGGTAGAGGATAAATAGTATTGAAGCTTCAATATGACAACAATAGTTGGAAATGATCAGTGGAAAAGAACGAATTGTTGAAATTAGGTAAAGGGATATTCATGACAACCTTTCAGATCTGTATTGCAAACCATAAAGCCCAAAAGGGGGAGGGAGAGAGAGAGAAGGAGAGAAAGAGAGACAGAGACAGAGAGACACAGAGAGACAGAGAGAGAAGAGAGAGATGCCTGCCATAGACGCAGGCTGGGGTGGAGGGAAATCTGTGGGGTAGGGGGTGAGAGATAAGCTGGGGACATTAGTGCTGGGAAATTACACTGGTGGGAGGAGGAGTGTTGGGACATTGTATGACATAAACCCAATCATGAAGAGCTTTGTAAATGCTTTATCTCATTGTGACTCAACTTATAAAACAAAATTTATGTCTATGATTATATAACTTTTAATCATAGTGTAATCAAATTGTTACAAATTTGATTTTCACATTTCACATATCTTTAGTCTCTTCTCTCAGTGCAAGCATGTACTTAGTTCTTTATTCTCAGCACCTGGATAATATTCACATTTTATACAAGTATGGTAAATAACTTTTAAAATTCCTGATTATCATTTAGGTCATTGTCTATTCTTTGCAAGTACAAACAGTACTGCAGTGGTCACCACAATGTTTGCATTAATATTGATTAACACTGACATTAAATTCTCAGGAGCTAAATCCTCGCACAAAAGAATGATGCCTTTTCTTTTTTATAATTAATTAATTTATTTATTTATTTGTTAGTGAGTCACAGTGAGGGTACAGTTACAGATTCACACCTTTTCGTGCTTGTTTTTCCCTCATGCAATGTTCGAGAGCCCATCCCTCCACCAGTGTCCATTCTCCACCACCAAAGAATGATGCCTTTTCAATGAGACATACTGCTCAGAGACAAGTGATTCTGTCAGTTTTTATACCCTTCAGTAATGTATGCAAGTCAGAATTTCTTTGTCAGGATAGTGACACATTGCATGTATGCTTCCCAAGTTCTGAATAAAATTACTTAAGGTAGAGACTACAGATAACAAAACACCTCCATTTGGGCAGGCAAGTAGTTCATCAGGATGGAATGCATGCCTTGCATTTGTGGTACCCCAGCTCAAACCCCTGGCATCGTATGTATTCTAGCATCAAATGCCTCCACACAACTTCTCGACATAGCTCTTATAGCCCCCAAGTATGATCAAATTTTATTTTCTTTCTTTATTTATAATTTTTATTATTTAACATAGTCACAATTGTGTTAACATCTATAGTACAGCTATATAAAATTACTGCACACCCCTCTCCAAAGTACCCCAAGTACACCAATTCCTATGCCCAAAGCACAGCTTAAGTCAAACCTTTATATATATTGTGAGGTGAATAAATGAACAGTTTTTCTTTAGGTTTCTGTCTTTGAAGGGCAAATTTAACCTCAAAATATATTTGCTTACTAAAACTGCTGCCAATTTACTTATGAGCACCTTGCACTCATAATTTTACAGATGCAAATATTTAGGGGGTATATGGTGTGTCTGCTGATTTACACCTTTGTTTGATAAAACCACTTCAAATTCTCTGCAGTGTTGGCCCAGTTTCACTTGCACCCACCCCTTCTCTCCCACACCCCCTAACACATCCACACTCAGATGCTTCTCACACTTTCTCATTTGTGGCATCTCAAGTTAATCCTGGCAATTTGTTTACTTATCACTTGGATGAGTAAATAAGGAGAGGGATGAGGCACTTACATCACCCAGAAACACTCTGTGCGGAGGTTATATATTTCCTGAGACAATATTATATGAGGAAGAAGACAATTTTAGACAATATTTCTTTGAATGTTTTATTCTTTACATAAAATTTGGGGAAAATTACCTCTTTCCTAACAAATTTCTACCAGATTGAACTGCTTTGCGCAGCCTCATTGGTCATATCAGATTTTTTTTCTTTCAGAACTTTTCTCCTTTTGTTTGATAGTGACCAAAAAGAATAAAGGTCCCCATGAATTGGATTAAAGAGCACACACAGAAAAACTTGGGAATACATTACTGGGCTTGCTGTTTTAAAAAATGAATCGGAATGAAGACCATTTTACTTCCTGCCTTTGACTTGAAGTTTTTGGTCATTTAATATGTATATATTTATAAAACTATACATATAGTCATATAAAAACTACATATAATACCACTTTTATACATACATATATATGACTATGAACTACACACATATTGCTCTATTAAAAGTTTGAAGTCTGATTGCTAGCTTTTGAATTGCTACTCTAAACTCCTGATATTTAAGATGTGGGAAATAATTTCAAGCAAAATATTTGGCATGAATTATTGATTGAAACAGAATTTTTTGTTTATTTTATGAAATTTAAGGCATGAAACTTGTGAATACTTAGAGCAATTTTATATAGCGATAACCATATAAAAATAAAATATAGTAATAGCTTTTAAAAGGCTCTGTAGAAAGAAACATTAGTGCAGAGTGAAGTCATTTGGGGTTGGAGAAATGCTGCAGGTAGGAACCTTGCCTTGTACCTGGCCCACCAGGGTTTGTTCTGTGACAGAGCCAAGTAGTAACCCCCGAGCATTACTAGGTATGGCCCACAAACAAATCAAGACAAAAAAAAGAGGTACTATTTATTTGAATTAATAATATAGCAATTAGCTGTATGAAGAGCATAACAAAATAAACACCAAGATCAAACACCCAGTTTATTGGGAATGAGCTTGTTTTATGCAGGGGAAAATGATTTTAAGTGGTCAATTTAATTGGAATATGGTAATCAGAGGTGAAAGAGAGATGGCAAGATTTATAAACTAACTAGCAAGATTTTGAATATCAGCTAGAACAAAATAACAAAATTATTTAATGCCTTAGAAATTTTTATCCCACATTTCCCTTAATTATTATAGAAGCTTGCAAATTCTTGAGTTTACCAAACCTATTTATTTTATAGTGGGCCAAATTAAGTGAGATTTTGATGCCAATGTGATAACAGAAATTTTATTTATCCAAATTTCTCATGAAACCAAAGAATATGACATGTCTAAAATCTATAAAATATTTTTAAAAATGTATGATAGCTCTATGATACATTTTCTCTTAAGTTATCATAAGGAAAAGTGGACAGACCCATCTCTCCACTCTTCATATTATGGGCATGTCAGAGAGAGAGATAGGAAACTGAAATGGAAAGTTATTGTCAAATGTTATCCAATGTAAAAAGTTATACTAACTTCAGTCAAAATATGCTCCTTTGAGATAGGCTTGAGTCAATAAATTATGTATGATCTTTTGAAGTTAAACTTTCTTGATTCTTTATATGTTATTCCAGGACCCAAGAGTATAGAGTAATAAATTTGAGATAGTAGATTACCAGTTCTCTGACATATTGTACTGAGTACATGTCAAAATTGCCATCACATTATGTGCTATGAATTATTATTAATTATATATAACTGGGTTTATATAAACATATATATATTTTTAGTCAAAAGAGAAATCACTGTCAGTGTTATCCCCTTGCTCATTGGTTTGCTTGAGCAGACACCAGTAACGTCTCCATTGTAAGACTTGTTGTTACTGTTTTTGACATATTGAATATACCACGGGTAGCTTGCCAGACTCTCCGAGAGGAGCAGAAGGATGGAATCCTGGTCGGCCATGTGCAGGGTAAACGCCCAACCTACTGTGCTATCACTCTAGAGCCTGGCAAAAGAGAAATATAAATCAAAATACCTAATAAATATTGAAAAAATTATAATGTTATAGAAAATCAAAGTATCTACCTAATGTTCTTTGGACATTCTATATACAATATGACATAGTCTAACCCACGTTACATGGATACAGATCAATGCATCATTCTCCTAGAGTAACAACTCTTTGCATATGGTGTTTACTAGGATGATAGTTCTACCTATGTCATATTCCTTCCTTATTTTATAGTTGGTGGCTATTATTGCTACAATAGAATCTTCCTCTGTCATACTGAATCTAATTGAATGTCATATTGAATCTCAATTAAAAATATATCAACATTCAACTAATAAGAACTGAAAACCACTCAAATGCTTATCTATTAGCTCCATATAAGCCAGGGCAATGGACAATAACTGAGTTTCTTGATTCATTAGGCTAGCCCAGGGCCATTACCATGGCAATGGGTTGTAAAGCTCTTATGTGCAGCAAAAAAGGGCAAACATTAGACCACTGACCTTCAAAATAAAGTCAGATTTGATAAAGGAAGCATATATGAAGGCCTACTTTCATTTGTTAGAGAAATATATTACTCTATCTTTTAATGAATTGAACTACAAGATCATATTACAAAAAGACATGTATTCGGAGAAGAGATAAATTTGATGTTACTTTTGTCATCGGCTGCACTTTTAAGACAGTAACATTTTATAATGAAAATGATATCAATTTTAGGCCAATGAGATGTCTAGTACAAGATCATTTGTCTAGCACTGAACTCAATGTCCTATACTGCACAGAAAACCAAGAATCACTAGGTATAGTTTGGTGATTCCAACATCCTGTTAATATGTCAGATCTATGGCAGCCTGAGCTTTTCCATGAGTAATTCTAGGCCCCAGAGCAGTGCCAGGTATGATGCCTGTAAATCAATAATAGCAACTAAGGCCAGAGAGATACACAGTGGGTGAGTAACTTGCTTTTGCACATGGCTGCCCTGGCTTTATCAATGGCACCCCTTATCCCCTATCATCACCAGGAGTAATTCCTGACTGCAGAGCCAGGACTAACCCCTGAGCACTGCCAGGTGTAACCCCCAAAACCAAACCAAATGAGATAGATAGATAGATAGATAGATAGATAGATAGATAGATAGATAGATAGATGATAGATAGATGGATATAATTACTCTCTCACACACACACTCTCTCTCTCTATATATAGACATATATATCACCATAATTTCCCTCATTTTTACTTTAATAAGTATTTTAATTTTTATTAAGTATGAAACAAATTATAGGGTTAAATATTTTACTTAGGTGTAAAATTAGGCAGTCATGTAAATTGGTTGTCTAAAAATGATGTCTTAAAATCAATTTAAATGTTCTTTTTTCAAATATATTTCCTACCACAGCAATAAAAAAGGGGTGAAGGCACAGGCTTGGAATGCAGGTGACTCCTGTTGACCCCAACACTAGATTCCCCTCCCCAAGCATCTATGGGTAATATTCTGGGTGGGGCCTAATACCAATTTCTCAGATGTGTTTGGCAATTTATTTAATAGTTGAAGCAGCTACACTCGTGCTGCTGGTTGTAGCCTTTGTTCAGGTTTCCCTTCTTCCCTTGCACAATATCCTGGTCTTTCTGTGAAAGGTGGTCCGGTCTGAGGTCCACACTTGTGATTATCTCCAATGTCTGCTGTCCTACCACTCTTTTTTTTCTTTGTTCCTTTATCTTTTCTTTTGTCACACACGTGTAAAAACTGCTGGTTTCTGCTTTTTTTTTTGGTGGTGGGGGGTCACACCAGGCAAAGCACAGGGGTTACTCCTGGCTCTGCACTCAGGAATTACTCCTGGCAGTGCTCAGGGGACCATTTGGGATACTGGGATTCAAACCTGGGTTTGCAGCGTGCAAGGCAAATGCCCTGGCCACTGTGCTATTGCTCCACCCCCCTGTTTTGTTTGTTTTGTTGTCTTATGCTGGGCACAAGTTTAGGGCCACTAGAGTTATTGTTTCTTTCTGCCTTTGATAAGGATGCTAGGGAAGGGTCTAAAGAAATTATGTTTTGTGCAGTCTTATATGTTTTTGTTATCCCCTTCCTGAGCTTCTCAATGACTCAATCCTTTCCACACAGACAAGATTTTAATTAACCGTCAGATTAACTGGATTGCCTGGTGCCCTACCTATCCCTCCCAGGCAACACTTTCTTTCTTTTTTTAAATCAATTTTTTGGGGGAAGTAATTTAGTTAGTTTTTATGGATCACCGTGAGATACATACTATAAAGATACTATAAAGTTGTTCATGATTGAGTTTAAGTCCTACAATGTTTCCAACACTCACCCCTTCACCAACATATGTTTTCCACAAACAATGTCCCCAGTTACCCTTCCCCCACTTGCCTCTAAGGTAGGCACATATATATAAATATATATATATAAAATATATATATATAAAACTCCATTATATCATTAGGTTTTGCAATAAAGATTCTAAAAAGTTATCATATATATCCCTTTACCTACTTTCTGCATTCAGTTCTTGTCCAGGGTGATCATTTCCAACTATTATTGTCTGTAATGAAAATACTATGCTATGCTATTTCTATCAGGAAGATATGAATATAATTATCCATCTTGAATGACTCATTTGTGCAAACCTTAGATAAAGTCATACTGAAAATCAAGGACAAGGAAATACTCTTTTAGAATCAAGCATACTTCCATGCTTCTATAGGCCTATTCCCCTTAAATCTATTCTCCTTAAACATTTCCCCTTAAACTTAGTTCTCTTTTCTATTACTAAGTTGCATATTCATAGAATTTATCTCTTTTATGCAAAATAAAAAATTTATTACACAGAATTATGCATACTACTACTCATTTTCCATAATTAGTACACCATTGCATCTTCAATTTTTCTTGGAGCCCGTACGGACCCATAAGGACGATTAGAGGCCACCACAAAAGCTTATGTCCCTCTCGGAGAGCCTAGCAAGCTAACATGACATATTCAATATGCCAAAAATAGTAACAGTAACAACAATATGCTTTTTGTGTTCCTGAAGTGAGCAGACACTATTGGGCTACACTAGCACTTGACAGGGACGGATGAAGACAAAGACGTAACTGGTGCCTGCTCAAACAATCAATGAACTATGAGATGGCAGTGACAGTGACAGTGATTACTTTTTAAATTGATAGCACAGTGGGTAGGGCGTTTGCGTTGCATGCGGCCGAGCTGGGTTCTATTTCTTTGTACCTCTCGGAGAGGCTGGAAAACTACCGAACGCATCCCGCCTTCATAGCAGAGCCTGGCAAACTACCCGTGGCGTATTCGGTATGCCAAAAATAGTAACAACAATTCTCACAATGGAGACATTACTGGTGCCCACTGGAGCAAATTGATGAACAACAGGATGACAGTGACAGTGACAGTGATACTTTAAAAATATAAATGCATACAGCTTTAAAAAAAAAAAGAAAGATCAAGGAAATAAGGTTTGTGCTTACATTCAACCAACCTAAAGAAAATGAGTAAAATGTGAAAAATAGAGGATTCTAAATGTAAGTGTTTCTAAATGTACAGCTGGTCATCAAAATGTGCACTTTAAACTCAAAATCATTTCCTCGAGTAAGGAACTGAAACTGAGAAAGCATGATTTTACTGAAATAATTTCTTGTTCCTTTTAACTACAAGGCTGACATCCCCAAACCCCAAGATCACAAAGTCATCTTGTAGGTTAATGAACAAGACTCCAGTTGAATGTACAACACTGTCAGATTTCCTACATGAAAGTTAAGATCCAGATTTTTTTAATGTTACATTTAGCAATGGTAATCAGAATTTGGGGGCAGACCCAAAGGACTTCTGAAACGCATTCCAAAAGAACTGTCTTGCTTAAGGAAGTCATGACCTTCTTTTTATTATTGTTTACTTGACATCATAAATTTGCATTTAAAATCATCTGCGAAGTGAGAAACATAATCAAAGTTATATCCAGAAATAAACATGGTAATTCGCTGGTTTCTACTATTAAATATAGTGTAAGTTTAATTAGTGGGTGCCAAGCATATTAGGGAGGGGCTCAAGAATTAGTTTGGTGTTAGGGGAGGGCACTCGCCTTGCTGGAGGCTGACTCTGGCCCCACATGTGGTCTCCTGAGCATCCCCAGGAGTGATCCCTGACCTGAGAGACAGGAGTGAACCCTGAGCACAGCTGCATGTGACCTCAAGTAAACAAAGGACATGGGAGATAATTTCTAGTCAGAATCAACTTACTTATACACCTATACTTATGGGAGATTCCATATTAAATAGACTTTTGAAACATTTGTGTGCACTTTTAAAAACACAGTTGACAAATTATCAAAGCCTCAATATATGGAGAATCTAAGTGGTCAATAAAGCTAGAGAAAAAAAATAGTACAAGCAGATAGTTAAGTGCTTACAAAAGTAGGCTAATGAATAATCATTAACAAAGTAATAATGAATAATAAGTACTCATTATTAAATGAATAAATATGCATCCCATCTTTCTATAATTTTCCACTTTTATCTCAAGGTATTCAGAAGATTTTTGGGTTACACAAAGGCATAATTCAATGTTATTTCTATAAAAATAGACATAAATGAACAAAATGTTGAATACAGTTTAAAAGGTATTTTTCCATATGATCTGAAGTGCATTATTGTGGAAACATTACAATAGAAAAAAAGAATATGTAGAGCTAAATTTTGTTGACCAGACCAGACTAAATAGGAAGATTTAGTTAAAAATCTGCTTTATCTCTCCATTAACACTGAAAGAACTTTAAGACTATGAAAATATAAACTCCTTGAAGAAAAATGAATCCTTTAACATCAAAGATAAAACTGTTTATGGTATTCAACTATGGTGATTAAACACTAATATGATAAAATATCTGATTTTCTTTTCTTTGAACTACGTTGATCCATGGGGATCTCTAGCTATTGTTAATTTTCTATAGATTACTGAAGGAGCATACCACCAGACCATCCATAATAATTTTACTTAACCAAAGCTACTTGGGTTACAGCACTAACTTAATTCCAAAATTCCAAAATATGGGGCTGAAGCGATAGCACAGTGGGTAGAGTGTTTGCCTTGCATGCAGCCGACCCCTGTTCAATTCCCAGCATCCCATATGGTCCCCTGAGCACCGCCAGGGGTAATTCCTGAGCGCAGAGCCAGAAGTAACCCCTGTGCATTGCCAGGTGTGACCCAAAAAGCAAAAAAAAAAAAAAATCCAAAATATGTGGAAATAAAAATAGTGTTTGTTGTTTATAATAAATGAAACTTAAAAAACAAAATTATCCACTGCACCAATTTTTGGCTGAAAAGATACTTTCTCACTCTATTAGTCACCCATAAGGTCTTCTCTTCTCTCTCAATCTATTGTTTTGTTTTTTTCTTTTTATTCTCACCTGGCAGTGCTCAGGGATTATTCTTGGCTCTTTGCTCAGGCAGTTACTCTTAGTGGCGTTTAGGGGCAGATAGATATACCTGATTCACAGGGTGTTCATTTAAATGGTATGAACAGGAAGGAAGCAGCTATTTACTCTATTAGAGAATTATTAAGTAGGAAGGAAGAAGCCATTAGCCTACTTAGCATAGGATGTCCGAATGTAGTGGAAAATTAGATTCCGGATTTCAGTAAAAATCAATATTGGTATGAGCAGGTGATTAAATTACATATGCTATCAGTGAAATCTGCCCAATAGTCATTACTATTCTAGATACTAGAGAAGAACCAAGGAAAATACAAATCATTGTTTTGATTATGAAAAAATATTTCTGAAAGTTATTTTTGAAAATCACTATTCATATCATATTACCACATGTATAATATCACTTTTGAGTAATATGAGTATGTGCCAGATTAATTTGAAAAATTTAATTTTATTGTAATTCTATCCTGTTTCCTATGTTTATTTTTTTTAATTTTTAGACTGACACAGTCACCTGAAACATTGTGTAAAGCAGAAGTGAGCCTTAATTGTAATGTGTGTATAATATCAACTGAACAAAATCTTCCTTGTTTTCCTTAAGACAGCCATCAGGCATAGTTTCACTTTTTGTTGTTTTATGTAAGTAATGGTAATGAGCTGTAATAAAGAAGAGGAGAGAAAACATGAATGGTATTTTAGGATTTATCTGTGCAGTGAAAGTTAATGGTAATTTGGGGTCCCATTTTAAATAGATAGGAGTTGAGTGATCATCAGAGAGAGGAGATTAAACTTCCATATAGAAATTTTTAAAAATTAAAAGAATCAAAGCTAAGAATCCCAAGCATCAAAGCATCAAAGTCAAGAAAAAATTTACTAATATCTTTATTTGAGATTAGAATGCAAGGCAAAAAGTTTAAGGTAACGTGATATTTCCTTATCAAACATCTAATATTTGATAAGTAATGTTTGAGTGATTATGGTTTCTGCTTCTACCCTAAAGATTTCCTAGCCTGAGGAGCTTCATGGAGAAGATACACATATAAGTAGTTCATTACAAAACAACAGAGGAAATTCAATTTTAGAAAGCGTAATCTAGGGAATTAGAAAGATCACGGTGGTGGCCTGTCTTTCATACAGTCTAACAAGGTTGAATCCCTGGCACCCCATTAGGTTCCCTGAGTGAACACTCTCTAGGATGATCTCGGAGCTCAGAGCCAGGAATAAGCATAGCTGAATGTAACTGGGTGTGGCCCCCAAACAAAAAAAATGGAATATAAAATTAGAGATGAAAAAGACAGTATTATTGAGGACTTGTATAGGAGACCAAGTGCTCCTTTTATTCCTTTTTTATTTGGGGGTCACACCTGGCATTGCATAGGGATTACTCCTGGCTCATGCACTCAGGAATTACTCCTAATGGTGCTCAGGGGATCATATGGGATGCTGGGAATTGAACCTGGGTCGTCTGAATGCAAGGCAAACGCCCTACCCACTGTGCTATCACTCCAGCCCCAAACAAGCACTTTTTGGGAAAAACAAACAAACAAAACAAACAAACAAACATAGTTTTTTTTATTTTTTTTATTTTTTATTTTTTTTAAAGTATTTTTTTTATTGTGGAAAGTTACAAAGTTACAAAGTTTTCAGGTTTAAATCTCAGTTATACAATGCTCGAATACCCATCCCTTCACCAGTGCTGATATTCCACCACCAAGAATCCCAGTATAGCTCCACCCCGCCCCCTCACACCCCAAACCCCCCCACGCCCCTAGCCCCCCCCTAAGCCCCCCCCGCCTGTGTAACTAATAAATTTCACTTTACTTTCACTTTGATTGCATACAATATTTCAACAAAATTCACTATTATTGAAACAAACATAGTTTTTAAGTTAAACGTCAGTAGTAGGCAAAAGGATTATATAGGCAACTCATAAGTGTGTGATAAATGTGAGCACTCCAGAAAGAGTCCTTAGGATACTCAAAACAATTAAAATGATACTAAGAATATAAAGAAGCTGAAAAGTACTAGCAGAAAAGAGCTGTTAAGACGACAATGGAAAAGTAAAGCAAGAATTGATGTTGGAGATGGTGATAATCAAACAGATAGGTAAAGGGAAAAGGTGATGTCTGGTGTTGCAATCTTGATGAACATAGATAATAGCCTATAGTTAAGAGGGAAAAAAAGTTGGTGGGATTTTGTTAGAATATAAATCTCTGTTTTATAGTATAAATCCTTTGTTTTAGGATTCATTTTATAAAACATCCTTTGACTCCTTCCAAATCTCCTACTCACTACTTGCCACTGGATGGATAAAGTTATTTAATTGATGCATCTGAAGAAAAAACATCTTTCTTCTAGGAAATATCTTGGGTATGCCTGCTTTCCAAGAGGGCATCTGCTCCTCTGCTGATTAGTTGAGAGGGATAATATATGACACTATGGAGAAGACACATTTACCCCAGCATGCTGTGATTGGGTGATGATAACTGCCTAATTTATTTTGGGGTGGGGTGTGGACAGCCCTCAGGCACCAGGCTAACTTGCTCAGGGATCTGTACAGTGAAACTGGCAGAGTTTAGGGAACCACAGGTGTTGTTGGGGTAGAACTGCAGTTAAGGGTCTGCAGGTCAAGTGCCTTGACCTCTATAATATCTCTCCAGTCCCTAACTACCTAATTTAGAAGAGCGCATTCATCTGCCCTTGTATTAGAAACATAAATCAATATTCATTTGGTACTTAGTTTTTCTATAATAAAATTGAAATTTTTGTCTCTAACTTATTCAGACATAGGTGGTAATAATAAGGTCTTTAATTATTTTTTTAGATGAGTCACTGGTATTTTGTGATTAAGAGTTTCAGCAATACTAAGACTCGGGGAAAAAGATAATTAATTTTAGAGAAATAGGTGAAGAAAATAAAAATATTTGCAGTATGCATAGCAAGGAAGACTGCTATAACTTAAGGGGTAAAGACTCAAATAATAATAATAATAATAATAATAATAATAATAATATGGGTGATAATAATAAAAGTGTGACTACGTGGAAAAGAAAGTATTAAGGACATCATCAGAGAGTTTTTAGACTTGATGGCCAAATAATAAGAAGAGCCAACAGCCCATACAATATCCACAAAATATATTAAGACAGCAAATTTTTGTTAATAATTTATTTTACCAAGACTTAATTACCAAGATTTTATTTTATTTTATTTTACCAAGATTTAATTACCAAGGTTTTATTTTATTTTACTTTACCAACATTTAAACCAAGAAGAAGAAGAAAAATTGTTACTTGAGCAAAAGGAATACCATTTTTAAAAGGAAAAAATCAGAGATAAAATGTTAAGAGGATTGGGGGCAGAGAGATAGCATAGCAGGTAGGGTTCTTGCCTTGCATTCTGCTGACCTGGATTTGGTCAATGGCACCACAAACAGTTCCTGAAACCCACCATAAGTGATTCCTGAATGCACAGCTAGAAGGATACCCTGCGAAATGCATGTTGTGGACCCTAGACAAAACAAAATGTTAAGAGGCTTAAAGCCAAAGACTAGCAAAATGTAATTTAAATCTTGCTGCTGAATTTATAGCTTTAATTTGTGGATAAATAATGAAATGGCAAGAACTCTAGAGATTGAAAATTATATAAAAATTTAAAAATGTGTTCATTGAGAAGTACTGTGAGGAAAGTGAAACGACAGGCCACAGTGTGGGTTAACATTTTTGCAACTAATATTGGTATTTGCATATCTATAGTCAATGAGGATAAGCTGCCAGTGTGTAAGAACTACTAATATTAACAACAAACATAATGACCCATGGGGAAAAAATGAGGGAAAGGGGAATTCAATTATAGAAGAGAAAAAGGAATGATGGATCACCATATGAAAGGATATTCAACCTCACTAGTGACCAGAGAAATGCTAATTAAACTCAAAATAGCAACCTATTTTATACCTCCCAGATTAACAGCAAATAAAATGAATGATGGAATTAAATGTTGCCTGGGATGCTTCTCAAGTTTGGAAGTCTCATTCACTGATGACTGTAAATTTGTGAAACATTTTTTTTATACCAAAAATGAAAATCTGGTATTTTTTAACAGACAAATATTCACAGGCTTTCTGGACAAAAGTTCTCAATTGAAGCTGTAGTGTCATATGGGAGATCAGCAATTTTATAATGTAAGATACACATACATAAATAATTCCTTTCAATAAAGGACTGACAATAATTATAAATCCATTTTATATATTGTTTTAACTGCACGTATCAACATGAGATTAGTGTTCTTTATCATGTTTAAATTATCAAGAAAACAACCCCCACCGGCATTACATTCAGTTAATTCTAAAGAAGACCAGAGTAAAGTGGGTAGGGCACTTGCCTTCCATGTGGCTGACAAAGGTTTTATGCCCAGCACCATGTGTGGGCTCCGGAGATCTTTTAAGGCTGATGACTAAGTACAGAACTAGGAGTAACCCTTGAACACAGCCAGATTTGACCAAAAGAAACTTTTATTTAAATATATACAAAACCATTATGGCATTTCAGGACGCATCTATGCATACCAATATATAAAGGAAAGTAATGAAATTACTCAATCAAGAGTTAGGTCCAGGGAGATACTACAGTGTGTACTGTACTGGCCTTATACCCATTCTATCAATCCTGGCTCAGTTCTTGGCATCCCACTATGGTACCCCAAGAATAACCAGGTGTGATTCCTGGAACATAGAGCCAAAATTAAGTCTTGAGTGTAACTTCACATGCTGGGGAAAAGGGCAGCAGAGACAGAGAAGGGAATACCTAGTAGAGAATATTGGGAGGACCCACTCTGTTTGAAAGCTGCGTACCAAAAGTAGACTATAGATTGAACATGATGGCCACTCAATACCTCTATTGCAAACAACAACATCCAACAGGAGAGAGAACAGAAGGGAATACCTGCCACAGAGGCAGGATGGGGTGGTGCGGGTTGGGATGGGGGTGGTTGGAGGGATACTGGGATCATTAGTGAAGGAGAATGGGCACTGGTGGAGGGATGTAAACTAAATACAAACATGAAAGTTCATAAGTTTGTAACTGTACCCCACGGTGACTCACATAAAAATTATTTAAAAAAAAAGTCTTGAGTGTAACTGGATTTGCCTCCCTGAAAAAAAAAAAAACAGCTAACAGCTACACCTACTCAAAAGAAGAGAAAATGGACACCTGATGAAAGGAGTTTGAAAGAGCCAATGATGTTTCTGTTATTAATCACAGAATGTTTCTAGTGTATAAGTAGTATATGTTTTTTATGGGTAATGGCTAATAGTTATTTTCCATTTTTTCTGAAAAAATGTTGTACTTCAAATTCTTTTTCTTTTTTGAATTTTATACACTTTATTTTCACAAAGTAGTTCACAGAATTTCATTACAGATAATATTCAAACATCCCCCAACCAGCAAGCATCTTCCCACCATAATAAGAGGGAAGTATGTAAAGGTTGTTGTATTTAATTCTGAGGCCATTTAAACCTGTATATACAAGAATATATGAGTCTCTTGCCCACACGCCTCCCCGGGGCCCCTAGGAGGGGATGGGCTCCAGCTTCCCTCCCCACCCCGAGCAGAACTCCTGGCGGCTGAAGACCACCAGAACCTAGCTACAGTCATGCTCGAGGCCCCTCTCCACACGTTCAGACAGACCTCATGCAAGAAGGTACCAGCAGAGGAACCCAGATGTGTGTAATACCATCAACGGCCAACATCCAGAGACTTAAAAGTGAGCTCCCAGAAGCGACATCTTGTAGCCTACTTCTCCCTCTGGGAGAAACTGACAAGCTTCTGAGCATTTCCTGCCCACATGGGACAGCCTTGCAAGCTTCCCATGGTGTATTCATATACTAAATCCAGTAACAAGCTGGATCCCATTCCACTCACCCTGAAAGAGCCTCCAGTGCGACATCATTAGGAGGGCCGAGTCGAGAGAGACTTCTAAGATCTCAGGGAAAGGATGAATGGAGAGGTTACTGAGCCCGCTTGAGAAATCGATGATTAACGGGATTTCGTGATCGTGATCGTGATACAAGCAAGTATGTTGAAACCAAACACACGTGTGCTACTTTGGGTACATCAGTGCGCTAGAGTATAAGAGGTTGCACCAGGAAATACTGTATCACTCTCCTCTGGGAGCTTTATTCGATAGTCTATGAAATCTATTGGCAGTTGATGATATTACATGGTGCCGGAGGCAGTGTGTGGGTGTGACTGCCAAGCTACTGGAAAACTGGGGAGCTGGGTGGGAGGATACCCAGTTCTGATCCGAGCAGGCTTGGAGATCTCAGCCACAGTTCCCTCATACCTGGGTTCCTCCATCAGTTCCTTCATGGGTGAGGCTTGTCTGAGCATGTGGAGAATGGCCTTGAGCATGACTGTGGCTGGGTTCTGGAGGTTTTCGGCTGCTGGGGCTCTGCTTGGGGCATGGAGGGAAATCTGAACCCACCCCCTTCTGATGTGCCCCGGGGTAGACAGCCTGGTGTGGGGTCGAGAGATTCTGCCTCACATTCTCTTTATATCTCATGACTTTAAAGTCCCTCAAATAAATATAAGCAGTTCAGTTTTGCAATATATTTAATTAGTAAGAGAACCAATTTTAGAATATAAAAGCCATCCTAAGTTTAATTTCTACATTTTACTTTTGGACAGATAAGATATTTTGGAGCAAAACAGCTTCTGCTATAAAACAGAATAGCAACTCCAACATTTTTTTTATATGTATAGCTGATCTTGCAAGTAGGCAAAAAAGAATATAGGAAGATTCAAAACAAAAGGAACTGAGATCTAGAGTGGAATTTGTCATTAAAACCCGAACCATTACCAGCACAACTTACAATGGTTGCCACAGGTAAAAAAACACAGAAAACCTGAGGGGAAACAAAAACAAGCCACCTTTCACTCCAATAAAAAAAAAAAAAAATCACTCCAGTAAAATAAATTCCTTTTCTCTCCTTGGAGCCCAAACAATTATATCAAGGAATTTTGCTAGTACTGGGGTAAGTTGCTTGCGTTTCACCAGGCTGAGCACAGTGAGACCCCTGACACAGCATGTTGTCCCTCAAGCATCGCCAGAGGTGATCTTTCAGAAAAAAACTCCACAAGCAAGACCTGAGCACACCAGCTGTGACTCATAACCCAAAATAAATTATAAAAATTAATCAGATACTTGGCCTAAGGAAAGTTCATAGCAGTAAAGAAAGCAACTATCCACATATGATCTACCCTTCCCCTACCCCCCAGGAAATTCTGTTGGTAGATTCTAGCAGACACTTAAAGCAATACACATAATTTCAAATTTAACAAGTTGTTTTGCATTGAGGAAAATGCACAAAGGGTTGGTGCATGTTCGAGACTGGTTCTTCTGGTGCTGTGTTCAATAACTATTTGTCACTTGAGCTGAGCTATCACTGCCTGCGTGACCCTGGCTATCCCTAGCTCTTCAGCCTGACCTGCTCTTTATCACCAGCCTGATCACTGAATCATCAGCACTGCAGCACTGTGTTCATGTGGCCAGGAATGACCCAAGTCTTCAAGCACTGGTGGGGAAAAAAGAGCAAAGAGAGAGAGAGAAAATGCGAGAGGAAAAGAGAGAGAGAAGAAAGGTGGAGGGGAAAGAAATTCCCGAAGGAAACTAATAAAATGTATGATAGTCTTTACAGAAGCGGAAAAAGCATTGTCTACAGTTCAGCATTTCTTCATAGTGTTCTACTCTATAGCACTGTCCTCCCATTGTTCATCGACTTGCTTGAGCAGGCACTAGTAATGTCTCCATTGTGAGAGTTGTTGTTACTGTTTTTGGCATACCGAATACAACCTGGGTAGCTTGCCAGGCCCTGCCGTGCAGGAGGGATACTCTTGGTAGCTTGCCAGGCTCTCCGAGAGGGACGAAGGAATCAAACCTGGGTCCACCACGTGCAAAGCAAATGCCCTACCCGCTGTGTTATCACTCCAGGCCATATATGCATATATATATGTATACATATATGTATGTGTGTGTTTGTATATATATGCATAATATGGATATATATGTATGTATATAGTTGTTTGCTTTGAGAAAGGAAATGTAAAAAGAGGATTGAAGAGGTGTATACTAGGGAAGACAGAAGACCTAATTTCTAATCTTAGAAACTGGAAGTGTGTAACATGTGTTTGTGGATACATTAGTTGAAGTATTTTTCTTGAACTGAAAACAATGGAAAGGAGATAGAAGAATAAATAGGTGAAAATACAGAAATGCATTTGTTCACTTAACTAGAATCATGGTTTCTTGAGAGTGGTGCACTGTATCCCTGTATCACTGTCATCCTGTTGCTCAACGATTTGCTCAAGCGGACACCAGTAACATCTCCATTGTGAGACTTGTTGTTACTGTTTTTGGCATACCAAATACGCCACAGGTAGCTTGCCAGGCTCTGCCGTGCAGGCGGAATACTCTTAGTAGCTTGCCAGGCTCTCCAAGAGGGGCGGAGGAATTGAACCTGGGTCAGCTGCATGCAAGACAAGCATCCTACCCGCTGTGCTATCGCTCCAGCCCATGTAATTTAATATGTCTTTAAAATAAGAAATAAAATTTCAAGTGATATAAATTCGAAGTAACATAGATCTGCCTAGTTTGATCCAGATTCCCAGATTCTTCAGTAGTAAGTGAGGTGTTGGTGCAGAGCTGAAATTTTGCTCAGGAATCCCATGTTGAATCAATGTATGGAGAGTGGAAGAGTGATGAGAAAATGCAAGATTGAACATTAACCAAGGTATTTATCAGTACAGAGCAAAAAAGCAACATTAGGGCTAATTAATTTAACTCACATAAATATATTAATAGATGATATAGCAACACAGGGATTAAAGTCCAAAACACCGAGAACTTTAAGTATAATTTTACACTTGCAATCATAGTATAGTTTTTAATTCTTATAATTTAAAACTATGTACTCAGTGGCATGATATACATACAAGGATTCTTTTTAACATTTGAGAAACATGAAAAGTTTGCATTTTTTCCAATTACCTCTTGATTCAATATTCTTTTTTTTTTAATTTTTATTAAATCACCATGTGGAAACTTACAAAGTTCTCAGGTTTATATGTCAGTTATACAATATTCAAACACCCATCCCTTCACCAGTGCCCATATTCTACCACCAGAAACCCCAGTATACCCCCGCCCCCACCCCCTACCCCCTACTGTATAACTAATGAGTTTCACTTCATTTTTTCTTTACCTTGATTACATTCCATAATTCAACACAAAACTCACTATAGTTGTTGGAGTTTCCAATCAAGAGAGACAGACCTACTACATTTGATAATTAGTTTTTCATTGCTGGAAATGAAGAGATATGTAGCCCCACTGCTACAAGTACATAACTCTCTCTCTCTCTTTTTTTTTTCCTTTTTCCTTTTCCCTTTTTTTTTCTTTTTCCCCCTCATCCCCCTTCCCGCCCATCATAGTATGGTGTACGCCACGCCACGTCGGCCAGAGTGGGGCTTTTGCTTAGTTCACAGTCCAGAGGTGGCTGCTACATTAAAAACCTTCAACATTTCAACAAAAACTTACTGTTATTATTTGGAGTTTCCCCCCCAGGTCAGACCTGTTCAAAAGGAATGGTTTCACATTGCTGACAATTATAAATGTTAAGTTTTGGATTTCTGTATAAAGTCCAGGGAAAATTCTGCCAGAAATTACATAGCCCATCTCACAGTCCCAGTGCATTGCTGTAAGAAGTCTCTGAATTCAAAATCTTTAGGTGCAGAGGGTCCGATTCGCGCTCAGCGGCTCCGGATTTATCTGGGCCGAGGGCGTGCCGGTTACGCCCCCTTCCCATGAGTTCCTGGGAGCCCCAAAAGTAAAAACCGAATACCTGTGGGTTTGGAGTCACAGAAGATGGCGCCTGCCACATGGGTGCCGCCAGCCCGCCGCTTTCCGTGCAGGAAGACAGGGTGGGGAGGAAAAAAAAATCCACACCCGGCAGCACAGAGTTGTAGCCCAGTTCGGTGTCCCAGTGCATCACTATCGGATGCTGCGCTGGATGCCCGAATGTGTTACATCTTTGGAATCAAAGTCTTTAGGCGCAGAGGGTCTGATTCTCGCTCAGCGGCTCCGTATTTATCTGGGCCAAGGGCCTCTTGATTCAATATTCTTAATGAATTTGCAATCCTACAATTACTTCTGCTGAGTTCTCAAGGGCCTAAATAAATAAATAAATAGTGACACATTTATCTATGTAGTATGGAGAATTAAAGTTATTTTACTGGAATGCTTTGTTCAAAATAGAATTTATTCAACAGTTTTTCTATTCTAAATTTCATTCACACAAGCTAATTACACGACTAAGACCTTGAATGGATATTTAATTTATTGAGAAAGACAATAGCAGAATTTAAATATTATATTTACTAAACCACATAAGTGTATTAATAAATATTATCACTCTTAAAAATTCATCTTCCATTTCCTCCAATTGGAAATGATTCTTGGATTTCCTCGGAACTCACTTTGTATACATTGATATAATAAAGGATATAATTCAGTAAAAGTTTCATCAAAAAGGTTCACCCAAATCACACCTCCACCCTATGTGCTTGAATCATTTGTAGCTGATTTAACATGTCACATTTTATAAAACATAATCAAAATCTTCTGTAGAAATCTCTCCTTTTACTTTCAACTGAAAGAAAAATGAGAGACCTACATGCAGCACAATCATTATTTCGAATTCTTTGTATGTACATGAATCTTATCCATGCATATGTTTAAAATTTTAGTATGAATGATATATTCAGATAATTCATTAGTACTTTTGACTCAATTTGAATTTTGGGCATTTATAACCATGTCATATTAAATAATTTGGGATTATTTTTAGAAAACAGTTCATTAATTAGGTATTTTTCCCCTAAAATTTTTGCTAAGTTCATACATAGTTGTAAATTAATTCTTTGAAAAAGCGTTTTCAAGGTTTATGTGATCTTTTCATAGATACTTGGAAAAGCAAGGGATAGTTCAAATGTGAATTTATGACTTTCATAATGTCAAATGTCTACTTAATTGTCTATCCTAATCTATTCAATTAATAATACTACAAGAAATATGTGAAAGGACCTGTTTCTCAATAATCTGATATTCTTTCTTTCGGTGGGGGCCCCTGGGTCAGGGGGCGCACGTCAGATTGGGCCACCCCTGGCTGTACTCTGGGCTTATGCCTGGCTCTGCACTCAGGAATTACTCCTTGCCAGTCACGGGGGACCTTATGGAGTGCCAGGGACCCAACTCTGTTAGGCTGTGTACAAAGCAATTGCCTTCCATGCTATACTATCGCTCTAGCACTGATATCTGATATTCTTAGCTATTCTTATTAATATTTTGTAATCTCCACTTTGTAAATTGATTGACATTACCATTAGCAAGTAGTAATATTACAAGTTTCTTTTCACTTTCTTACTAATTTGTAGAAGGTCCTTATTTCTAAACCCCCTTTTTTATGAATGCATATTTCCTCCTGTTTCTGTTTAAGACAGTTTTCACTATTTTGAAGTTGAAATAATTTTATTATAAATCTTTGCTTGATATTTGGGTTTTAAATATTTATAACAGTATCCTCTGCATCATAATTTATTTAAAATTAATTTTAAGTAATGGTCTTATTTTGATATTCTAAATTCTAACCCACTTTACTTAATTCCAAGAAGTTAAAAATCATGCATATCATTATTTTTCAAAATAGGAAGTTGTGTTTAGAAAGATACTTATTACAAAAACACCTTCAGGGCTAAAGTGGTAGTACATCAGGCAGAGTCTTTACTTTGCACACAGCTGACCCAGATTCAATCCCCAGCAACCCATATGGTCCCCTGAGCCCTGCCCACAGTGATCCCTAAACACAAAGCCAGGAGTAAGTCTGAGCACTACGGGGTGTGACTCAAAACCAAAATGAAACAAACAAAAACGTTCATAAAAATCTAACTTGACTAGTTTTAGTCAGACCTTCAATACTTGCTAGCAAGGGCCAAAGGGGGTATTATGAAATTAACATAAATTTCAACTCTATATATCAACCACAAAAAATTATAATTGATAGATTTATAGTTATGATAAAGTAGTATTGCTTTGAATTTAGACATGTAAATGATCAATAAATGTCACAAGGTTTCTGGAAACATATATGTGGCTTATTATATATTTTAAATTATGAAGTCTATTTTTATATCTATCTTCTAGTATCATCATTATCATCATCATCATCCCATTGATCATCAATTTTCTCGAGTGGTCTCAGGGTCTCAGTAATGTCTCTATTTGTCCTAGCCCTGAGATTTTAGAAGCCTCTCTTTACTCATCCTTCCCAACGGTGCCACACTGGAGGCTCGTTCAGGGTCAGGGGAATGAGACCCATCATTGTTACTGGTATGGGCATATGAATATGCCACAGGGAGCTTGCTAGGCTCTCCCATGCAGGCAAGAAACTCTTGGCAGCTTGCCAGATTCTCCGAGTGGGAGATTGATTTGAATAAATAAGACTGATTTAAATGATTCCTATAGAGAAATAAATAATTTTATAATTATTCTTTTCTTTTTTCTTTTTCTTTTTCTTTTTTTTTTTGTTTATTTGGGAGCCACCCCTAGTTGTAGTCAAGGCTTACTGATGGCTCTGCACTCAGGAATCATTCATGGTTGTGTTTGGGAAATATGTTTGGTGCCAGATATCAAAATTGTGTAAGACAAGTGCCTTCTGACTGCACTATCTCACTCAATCCCTGATTATACTTTTCTGCAAAACTGAATATGTAATGTTTCTCCCTTATAATTTTGTTAGTATTTCAAAATTCTTTTTACTTTCTATAAGGTAGAGCATAGCTAGATAGCTAGCAATAACTTACTTTCACACAAAAACTGAGGCAAAAGAAATTTGATGATTACCCAAGTTTGTAGGATTGGTTACAGTTAGAATTATGTTTCAGATACTCTGTCTCTTAGGTCAGGAATTCCATTTACATAATGGAAGGCAATCAAACTGTCTTCTTTGTTACAGTAAACGGAATTCTTCAAATTCAGGTATGATCAGAATTACCTGAACAATTCATACTTCTGGGTTTTGGGGTTTATCAGGTCTAGTTTTTTTTTTTAAACACCAGGTGATAGACCCGATTTGCGAGTGCTACTGTATTGGATGATCTATGATTAAGACTATTATGAATGATGGCTGGAGAGACAGTGATATAGCTACATAGGAATAGGAGAAAATTGGCAGGGCAAGATTAGAGAGAACGGCCTCAGAAGAAAATTCCTGAAGGATGTCTCCAGGCTATGCATCCAGGATATAAAAAAGATAATCCTTAAAGAACCCTGCTCTACTATAGCTCCTTTATCTTCTCATCATGTATATCCTAAACCCAATGCAGAGTGCTCACCTATCTCTTTACTTTTCTCTAGTAAAGAGAATATGAAAAGAGAAGCGTTTTCCAAATTTACTGGGCTTCCGACTTAAGCATATCCTATTTTCCACGTTCCCTACTCTTCTCTTCTTTTCCTCAAAGTTTCTTCTGGGGACTGGAGTGATAGCACCGCGGGTAGGGAGTTTGCCTATCACGTCGCCAACCCGGGTTCAATTCCCAGCATCCCAGATGGCCCCTTAAGCACCGCCAGGACTGGTTCCTGAGTGCAGAGCCAGGAGTAACCCCTCTGCATCGCCAGTTGTGACCCAAAAAGCAAAAAAGAAAAAAAAAGTTTCTTTTTAATTCAGCCATCTCATCTGTCCTCTGCTTTCAATCTTGGTTGCCTGAAGATAAGAACCCTAAGCATGCTGCACAATAGAACAATGGGTAAAGTGCTTGCCTTTCATACAGTGGACACTTTCATTCCCTAGCAACATATACAGTCTTAGAAAACACCAGGAATAAATGATCCCTGAGCTCAAAGCCAGGAGTAAGCCCTAACATAGCCATGGCCCCAAAACAACACAAGACTATTGTGGTGAATCAAAATCATCGTGATGTTGACCTTGGACACTTTGAAACCACGTAAGTTCTGCTTCTACCTTTGATGGAAATTGGGCTTCAGTGAAATCTAATGGAGGAAAATTTTCAACTGACTGAAAAACATGAAAGCAAAACAAAAAAAAAATGTGGTTGGAATAAAAAGTTGCAATATGCCTTTTCTCGTTTCAATGATGATGAGGGTAAGACCATAGTGATGCAGAGATTTAATTGCTTTTCCTCCTCTCTATGACTTTGGGAGGAGACTTAGCCTTTTATAAGTCCGTATTAGTCCATAGTTGGGTAAAATTTTGATGAATACTTATGAAAAGCTTCAATTTGTAGTCTTCCTAATTTGTATGACGACTTTAATTTCAATAAACTATTCCTTTGTTAAATATTCCATAGTTAGATATAAATCTGAATGCATAACAGTGATCTAATATAGAACTTTTAGAGGGATTAGAGAGATAGTAAAGTGGATTGGGCACTTACCTTGCATGCAGTGTACCCAGGTTCGATCCCCAGCATCTCATATGGTCTATAAAGTATAACCACAATTCTTGAATGCAGAACCTGGAGTGGTCCCTGATCATCTTTGCGTATGTTCCACTGCTCCCACCCCCCAAAAAAATCTTCTAGAACAAGTCATGTTAATATAGTATAATAAGGGATCTAGTTTTACAAGTTTATGTAAGAACATTTTGACAAATATGGGCACTACTTATGTGATCTATCACTAACTGTGATTGCCCAAGTGTGTTAACAATATGCTATGCACAAATGTCTTTTGAATGTTTATATTCAGTGACCTTAATCACAAAGCTATTTTGTTCCTACTAGAATTTCTATCTTTGTTTCTTTGCTTGCTTCAATTTTATAATATAGTGGAATTTCAGAGGGTTGTTATCACCACCTCTATATGTATATAGTAAAAATTCTAGTGCCATCCTACCACCAAATAGATGACTATACTTATTCTTCCTACATACCTCTTTTCTTTTCATCTTGTTCCCATGATGCATTTCATTAAGTTTAGGAGGTAGCTTAATTGACTTTGCTTGTTTTTTTGGTTTTATTTGTTCATGTTCCACATATGAATAAAACCATCTGGTACTTATCTTTCACTTTTTTGACTTCACTTAAAATAATGACCTCAAGATCCATTCATTTGTCCTCAAAAATGTAATTTCATAGTTCCACTAAATGTGTAGTATTTTATTGCACATATAAACCACACCTTATTTAGTCTTCTGTCAATATGCATTTAGAGTAATTAAAGGTTTTGACAATTGTGAATAAGATTGCTATGAACATAGGGGTGCAAATATCCTTTGATTTAATCTTATCTTATTCTTTGGTTGAATCCATAGGAGAGGTATTGCCAAATTATATTGAATTCCATGTCTTCAAATTAATATGAACTTCACATTACTTTTTAAATTTTTTTACTGAATATTCATGAGACAAATCATTATAAAGCTGATCAACCCCCAACCCCCTACCCTCAGTTTCCTTTATTTTTGTGCATTTCCATAATGCACAAAAAATAATGCACAGTAACTGTGCATTTTTGTGCAATGTTCCTATGTGTTATTCTCATTGCAGTGTATATATATATATATATATATATATGCAATACAGGTACTACAAAGTCATCATGTTTGTTCAGAGCATTCAGAATTTTTATCAGCATGGTAAGGCTAGAGTAGCTTTTTAATGGGTGGCAACTTTGGCATGTATATGTGACTGCCCAGGCTTCTGCAAGTACTGGGAAGTACAGGAAGGTAGTCCATTCCAACCCCCAAGAAAGCCTGGAAATTTCAATCACAAAACCCACATACCCAAGTTTTCATGAGATTATATCTCAGTGAAGTCTGCCCGGAAGCATTGGAGTCAGGCCAGGGGCAACAATTTTGGATTGTGGAAGCAAGTGGCTGCCAAGGGTTCTGCTTGGGTAGGGACTGGACTGACCCACCCTCCTCTTATTTAGCCCAGACTGTTCAGCAATGTGCGGGTCCGACATTAAATCTTAATCAGCTGTTAATATTTTAGGGGATCTATATATGGGTCTCTGAAACAAGGCCAGTAGAGAAGCTTGTATGTTGACACTGGAGTTGGTTCGTGAGGGTGACTGCCACTGCTTCCAAGAGAATAGGGAAGTGGGGGGATATAGTCCATCCCAACTCAGATAAAGCCACTTCCAGTCCTTTTGACATCAGCTATTCTCAATGTTACTATGTGTTATTCTCATTGCAGTGTGTATATATATGTATATATATTTACAATATATATATTTATATAACACATATAATATATTTACAATATATTTATATAATATATAATGTACACATGCATTATATATTTATATAATATATTTATAATTTATATATTATATATAAATATATAATATGTAAATAATATATATAATTTATATAATATATGTGTACATATATAAATATTTTTATGTACTATATAATATATATGCAATACATTATAAATATATACTATAAATATGTTATTTATATATTAACATTGTGTATATTATAAATATATTATATATAATATAAATATATATTTATAATATATAATATTGTGTTATATATTATATATTATAAATATATTATAAACATATTGTTTGTGTTATAAATATATTATATAATAAATATATTAAATTCATTATAAATATATATTTATTATAAGTATGTATTATAAATATAGTGTACATATATTTATAATATATATTATATGCATATTTCATCGATACTTTCTTCCCTTCTTTCTTTTTAATTTTTTTTCTTTAGTTTTTTGGGCAAGTGGTGATGTTCAGGTTTCCCTCCTGGCTCTGCACTTAGGATTTACTCCTGGCAGTGCCGGAGGACCACATGGGATGCACGGATGGAATCCAGGATGGGCCTGTACAAGGAAGATGCCTTAGCTGCTGTACTGTTGTTCCAGCCCCCTCTACTGCTGCCTTCCATCATCATTTTCATGTCTGTGGTCATGTTGTTAATAATTTTGGAGTAAAATTTATTCCAGTCCCTTGTCTAAGTTTTCATTGGGTGATTTGCTTCTTCTCAGTTAATGAGTTATGTGAGTTTCTACATAAATTTTGATTTTGAACACTTTGTCAGGTGTACAATGTGAAAATGCATTATCCCATTGTCAAGTTGTTATTTTTGTAAGTGCGTGTGTGTTTGTGTATGTGTGTAGTTTATTAATTTGAAGTCTTTTTCACTTATTGATATTCTGAATTATCAAGCACATTCTTTATGTAGAGATTCTTAACTATATGATCTGTCTTCTGTATATTTTGTAGCTTCAGTTCTAATATTCAAGTGTTTAGCCCATCTTCAGCTAATTTTTGATGATGATGTAAAATTGTGATCTTTCATTCTTTCTTTCCTTTCTCTGTTTTTTTGTTTTTTTGTTTTTTTGTTTGTTTGTTTGTTTGTTTGGCAGGGCAGTGTGGGGCACACCCCACCATGCTCAGTGCTTAATCCTGACCACACAGGAATCACTTTTAAAGCTGTTGGAGATCCCGGTGACCAAATTCAGCTACTCCACATGCAAAGCAATATTCTCCCCACTATATTATCTCTGCAGCCCCTTCTTTAACTTTATTATGTTTGTATTATTATTTTATTATTTATTATTTTATGATTTTGAAGCAATTTCTACATTATTGAACTCATTATCCATAATAGTTATTTTTTTTAAGTATTTAGGGTTTTCCATGTCTTTTTTGACATGATCTGCAAAGAATGGTAATTCTGTTTCATCATTTCCAATTTGGATTAATGTCATGTGTTTTTCTTTCGAAGCTTAGATATCCAAAATTCTGTTTAAAAAGTCATGGTACTGTGAATATCCTTGCCTTGTTTCGTATCTTACATGAAAAAAAGTATATTTTTTATTAATGCATGTGGAACTGTGTCTTTGTCTTGTGTTTGAGGTTCATGGTTCAATTCCTGTCACTTCATGAGAGAGCACCCCCCTGCAGCCCATCCCTCAGCCCTAGCCCCTGACCACCAGCAGCACCTAAGCACTACTGGATGTGACACACACATCATTTTTTAAATTCACAATCACGATCACGATCATGAAATCCCATTAATCATCAATTTCTCGAGAAGACTCAGTAACCTCTCCATTCATCCTTTCCCTTAGATCTTAAAAGTATCTCTCGACTCAGCCCTCCCAATGATGTCGCACTGGAGGCTCTAAATTTTTTAAATTAAGAAATAAAAAGTATGTTATTAGTTTGATTGGCTGGAGCCATAGCACAGCAGGTAGGGTGTTTGCCTTGCATGAAGCCGACCCAGGTTTGATTCCTCCGCCCCTCTCAGAGAGCCCAGCAAGTTACTGAGAGTATCCTGCCCACATGGCAGAGCCTGGCAAGCTACCTGCAGTGTATTCAATATGCCAAAAACAGTAACAGCAAGTCTCACAATGGAGAGCTACTGGTTACTCTAGAGTTACTGCTAGAGCAAATGAAGGAACATCAGGATGACAGTGACAGTGATACAGTGATTAGTCTAATGGTTGAAGTGTATACTACATTAATCTTTAAAATGTACATTTCTTTTTTAAAAAGGATTCTAACATTGTATTATAGAATTATGTTTCTAGTTTACATCATGAAAAATCAACATGTTATACTATATAAAATTTATGACTGAATGTTTGATTCCCTCCTTCACCATACAATTGTCACCTTTCTCCCAATTTAATCACACTCCTGCCCCTTCCACTCTGTGTTGAGAACTTTTATTAGACCTGAGTATTGAATCTTGTTGACTATTTTTCTGAATCTATTGATAATGATCATGTAGCAATTTTATATTTTTGTTAATATAACCTGTTACTTTAATTGATTTGCTTAAATTGAAGTATTTGTGCATTCTTGGTCATGGTGAATGATTCTATTTTCTTAATATATAGTTGGATTTTATTTGTGAAGATTTTTAGATTTATTTCACACATATGTTCATCAGAGATATTGGACTGAAATATATTTTTCTCTTTCTTGTGCTATACATTTCGGGTATGGGAATTAGTACGGTATTGGCAAATTATAATGTACTTGGCATTGTTACCACTTTTTTATGGTTTTGGAAGAGTTTGAACAGGATGTGTATTACTTCCTTGCATATTTTATTCTTAAAAAAAACTCATCTGCTCTTGTGCTTTTATTCTGAGTAGATCTTGATTCCTGGTTTAATTGTTATACTTGTAAATTCTTTGTTCAACATTTCTTATTCTTTCTTTATCAGTCCTTGAAAGTTGTATGAATCTAAATAGTGTGATTTTCTGTGCTGCCAATTTTATTTCATAGTGCCTTGTGCACAGCCAGCCCAGATTTAATCCCTAGCACCACCCAGGATCCTCTGGGCCTGCCAGGAGTAACTACTGAGTGCAGAGCCTGGAATAAGCTCTGAGCACTGCTGGTTGTGTCTCCCAAATTGCAAAGTAAATTTAATTGTTTAAAAGTTATATTTGATACTTCTTCCTAAAAAAATGGCAATTTTGATTAAAAAACAACAAAAGGTAAAAATTTAGTACTTGGGAGATTTGACATGTCCTTTTGTAAATTATTTCCTAATGTTTGTGTGGGAGGCTCCCACTGAGAGGTCATAGGGGATCAGGGATTCCTCCCAGCAATATTTAATACTAGATTCCAGAAATGCAGTGCTGCTCAGGCCAGATATTGAAGGGATTACCAAGGCCACCTCAATGTTTAGGGGCCTTTAGGATTATATCTGGCATTCTTCAGAAGCTTGCAGGGCTGCACCCAGTAATTTTCATGGGAACCATGTGGGAATAGGGATTGAACGAGTGTCAACTGTATGCAAGACTGCAGCTGCCTGTGCCTGTACTGTCTCTAGCCTACTCATTTGCTTCATAATGTTTAAAGACAAGAAATACCCCCTGAGACCCAAGTATTATTCTCTCATGCTGCTCAAAATTCTACAAACACACACACAGGCACACACACACACACACACACATGCTTTTTGTTATTGATGTTTGAGTTTATCACTGAACATTTCCAATCTACAAGCTCTGAATAGTAAAAGATTTGAATATTCCTATCAGCAAATTAAAGGGGTTCATGTAAAATTCTCCTCTGGCTATAGTGACAGTGTTATAATTGTCCCTTGTGACTTTCATGTTTGTGTCATAAAGACACAAGATCAACTAAAATTCCAATTAAAGCAAAGTATAATAAAATTCTATACAAAAGGCCAACTTCATTAAATACAGACACTAATTATTTTGTGTTTTTTAAGAACAAGGTTTTGAATTCCAATACGTGACTATTTTTATTATTGTTATTATTATTACTGAATAATCATTGAGCAGGAAATAGATTTAACACTCTAATTCTGAATTCTAAATAGTTAAGGAAATCTCTTAACTTACCCAACTATTATTGTTTTTAAAAAAATCTCTCCAGTAGCATTCTAGTTTTATTTATCAAATGCCTGTTAAGAAAAATTCTTGTGAGAATATGGATCAGAATATGCCTTATAAACTCCCAGGGCCTGCAGACTACTTTGGAAAAATGTTTACAAGTTCCTCAAATTATTTTAAGAGCTGTGATATCTGAACAATTAAGTCTACTTTTATCCAAACATAGACATTAATCAAAAGATGACTAACACTAAAGAATTCTAAAGATGCTGACACTGAAGATAACTAAAGTTAATAACACAAGAACACTAATCTTAAAAATATGCCCGCATTTATGTTGTAATAATTGCTATTTTTCCCCAGTTTACTAAGGCATGGAAATTCAAATTTTTAAGGGAAGGTGAATGGGTTATAGGTCCTATCTACATAATACAATACTACTTTTTTTGTAAGAAAAGGTAAAATCTTGCCATTTGGTACAATTTGGATCTAACTGAATAGTGTAATTCTACATAGTATATATCAGAGAGAAAGATAAATGGCACATGATCTCATTATTCATTTGTGGAGTATAAAGAGTTAAAGGCTGTGGGGGCATGCAAAGATAAATGAAAACAGACCTTCAAGTTCTGACTGCAGTATTGAGGTAACCTTAGGAAGAAAAGAAGGGTTAAAAGGGTGTCAAAGTTCCAATGAACTGTAACACTGTCACTGTCATCCTGTTGCTCATCGATTTGCTGGAGCGGGCACCAGTAACGTCTCCATTGTGAGACTTGTTACTGTTTTTGGCATATTGAATACGCCACCGGTAGCTTACCAGGCTCCACCATGCAGGCAAGATACTCTCAGTAGCTTGCCAGAAACTCTTGAGAGGGGCGGAGTAATCGAACCGGGGTCTGCCACGTGCAAGGCAAACACCCTACATGCTGCACTATCGCTCCAGCCCTCCAATGAACTATATTGAGGAATTTATTTTTACAGAAATTGTATGCTTATGGGGCTGGAGCAATAGTACAGCTGGTAGGGTGTTTGCCTTGCACGCGGCAGACCTGGGTTCGATTCCCAGCATCCCATATGGTCCTCTGAGCACCACCAGTAGTAATTCCTGAGTGCAGAGCCAGGAGTAACCCCTGTGCATTGCAAAGTGTGACCCAAAAAGTGTCGCGCGCCGCTTCGTCCAGCGAAGAAACACGCAACTCGGAGATCCTTTTGGCTGTGATTTATTCAGGAACTTTCTCATGCGTTAGAGAAGAAATCAGGAACAGGGACGAGGAGGAAGGAGGAAAGGGGGATGCATGAGGGAGAACCGACTAGCTAGGTGACTTCCCCCCTTATATACTTCTCCCTGCCTGTTTGCCCTCAGGTGTCTTCAGCTGATAAACTAGCCATAACTTGTGAGCGTGACAAGACATCCTGATTCCCCATCAGGTGTTGTTCACGAAGCACGGTGCAACCAACAAGAAACAGGTGTTCACGAAGCACGGTTCCATGGGGGCTCTCCACAAAAAAAGAAAGAAAAAGAAGAAAAAAATAAATTGTATGGTTATATTGGAGATGTGAAAATATATACTCATTAAGCCACCTAGTAGATCAATGCTACCTAGCTAAAACGTGATATAGAAATATTGCTGAAGGCAGTGGTTGTAAAAATTTGCTACACATTGTTACCATTAACAAGTTTATAAATTCTGGGCCTTGGACCAATTCAATCAGATTGTCTGAAAGTGGAATCATTGAACCTAACATCCCTAAAAATTCCCAGTGACTATTGTAAACAGTGCTGCAATGAACATAGAAATGCAGATGTCATTTCTACTATACCTTTTTGCCTCTCCGGGATATATTCTCAGCAGTGGTATTGCTGGCTCAAATGGAAGCTCAATTTCTAATTTTTTGAGAAGCGTCCATATTGTTTTCCAAAAGGGCTGAACCAGTCGGCATTCCACCAGCAGTGAAGGAGAGTCCCTTTCTCTCCACATCCACTCTAACACCAGTTGCTTTTGCTTTGGGGGATGTGGGCCAGTCTCTGTTGTGTGAGATGATATCTCATTGTTGTTTTGACCTGCATCTGCCTGATGATTAGTGATGTTGAGCATTTAGTCATGTGCCTTTCAGCCATCCAGATTTCTTCTTTGGGAAAGTTTCTGTTCATTTCATCACCCCATTTTTTGATCATGTCGGCAATTTTCTTCTTGTGGAGTTCAACCAGTGCATTGTATATCCTTGATATCAACCACAATCTGGAAATAGCCACAATCTGTAAAAAAACAGAATGCCCCAAAACAGATGACTGGTTAAAGAAACTTTGGTACATTAACACAATAGAATACTATGCAGCTGTCAGAAAAGATGAAGTCATAAAATTTGCATATAAGTGGATCAACATGGAAAGTATCATGTTGAATTAAATGAGCAGAAAGAAAGAGACAGACATAGAAAGATTGCACTCATATGTGGAATATAAAGTAGCTGAGAGGTACAAGCTTGCAATGATGCAATTTCTGGCAGAAATTTCTCTGGAGTTAGTTACTAAATACTAAAATACAGAAATCCAAAACTGCAGCCACTATTGCAGCCGCTCAACCTCCTATCTCTTCATTCTCAGCAATGAAAACAAATTTTCAGCAGGTCCGACTTTGGGGGGAGAAACTCTAAACAATAATAGTGAGTTTTTTGTTGAAATACTGAATGTAATCAAAGTAAAGTGAAAGTAAAGTAAAATTTATCAGTTACACAGGCAGGGTGGGGGTTTGGGAAGGTGGAGGATGTGGGAGATATACTGTGATTTTTGGTGGTGGAATATGTGCACTGGTGAGGGGATGGGTGTTCAAGAATTGTATAACTGATACTTAAACCTGAAAGCTTTGTAACTTTCCACATGGTAATTCAATTAAAAAATAAATTTAAAAAATTCCCATTGAATAAAATATACAATAAATTTGGGGACCCCTTGCTTTACATTTCTCACACACTAGCACTGTAGCACTGTCATTCCATTGTTCATCTATTTGCTCAAGCGGGCACCAGTAACATCTCCATTTTGAGACTTGTTGTTACTATTTTTGGCACATCAAATATGCCACGGCTCTGCTGTATGGGTTAGATATTCTCAGTCGCTTTCCAGGCTCTCTGAGAGGGAAGGAGTAATCGAACCTGGTTGGCCACAAGGAGGGCAACTGCCCTACCTGCTGTACTATTGCTCTAGTCCCCTCTAATGCCTATAAAATCACCAGCCATTATGAATTTCTTAGTAAACTCTGCCTATTATCTTGATTCAGTGTATTTGGTTTGAAGCATACCAGGTGACTTAGGTATAAGTGAATAAGAGACACAATGAAGTAACTCTTGTATAAAACAATAAGAGTCAAAGAGCAATCACATTTGGATTAGCTGTCAGGTTGTTGGAAATAAAAATAGGTAGTCCCTCTGGCAATTGACTAAAGAAAAAGCTCTGAACTCAATATACAGGACATTTTTCATATTTCTGATAAATTCTTGTGTCTCTTTTATTTATTTGAGCATATGTAGTCTAAAGGATATGCAGTGTATACAGAGAAGTTGTCATTGATCAATATCATCATCCAATCAACTCTATTAGACTTCTTGCTGCTTCATTGCCCACCATCATGCTGAGATTATGTAGTATGTCACAATTTCTTCAGGTTCAATGAGAGTAGAATATGGAGAAAGAGGAGGCAAGGAAAAAGAGTTCAGTCAAAGAAAATTACAGCGTACTTGAATTTATCTGATTTCCTTTCTGTGTCATCAACTAAGAGGATGAATTTGTAAAAATAATTTGTCATAAAGACAAAATATATTGTATGGAAGTGTCCTTAACATGTGCAATATGGCTCGGCCCAGATAAATTCAGAGCTGCTGAGAGTGAAACGGACCCTCTGCACCTAAAGACTTTGATTCCAGAGACCTAACACATTTGGACATCCAGCGCAGCTTCCTGTAGCAATGTACTGGGACTGTGAACTGGGCTACAACTCCGTGCTGCCTGGGGGTGGATCTTTCCTCCCCACCCTGTCTCCCTTCACAGAAAATGGCGGCGGCAGCAGTATCCACATGGCAGGAGACATCTTCTAAGACTCCTAACCCAGAGGTATACGATTTTTACACTTGGGGCTCCCAGGGACTCATGGGAAGTGGGTGTAACCGGCATGCCCTCGGCCCAGATAAATTTGGAGCTGCTCAGAGTGAAACAGACCCTCTGCGCCTAAAGACTTTGATTCCAGAGACTTCTTACAGTAATGCACTGGGACTGTGAGCTGGGCTATGAAAATTCTGGCAGAATTTTCCCTGGACTTTATACAGAAATCCAAAACCGCACGGACGCTATAATTGTCAGCAATGTGAAACAGTTCCTTAGTTCCTTTTTAACAGGTCTGACTTGGGGGAGGAACTCCAAATAATAACAGTGAGTTTTTGTTGAAATATTGAAGGTTATTAAAGTAGCAGCCACTTCTCTGGACTGTGAACTAAGCAACAGCCCCATGCTGGCTGAGAAGAGGAAATATCCCTCTTTCCCGGTTGTTTCCCATTTTCAGGGAGAAATGTGGCATGGCGTCCACCATACTATGAGGCGCGGGAAAGGGGATGAGGGGGAAAAAAAGGAAAAGGAAAAGGAGAGAGAGAGAGAGAGAGAGAGAGAGAGAGAGAGAGAGAGAAAGTGGTGTTTGACATACAGACAGACTGGGGGATGGGGGTTGCAGGAGAGAAACGGGGGTCACTAGTGGTAGGAAATTGCAATGGTGGAATTACACTGGAGGGATGGGTGTTGGAACATTGTGTGACTGAAATCTGATCATGAACAACTTTGTAATTTTGTATCTTACGATGACTAAATAAAAATAAAAATAAAATAAAATGTGCAATATGTATGAAGGTATGGTTCTGAAGTGATGCTTGTTATTAGTAGCATCATAGTATATAATTATAATTCAAGAATTCAAATGTAAAAAATAAAATGTTTTAAATATTTATATTATGTGTACCACAGGGAAAGAAATAAATAAATGTTTCCATTCATTGTTAATAATAGTGTAAATTAGTATAAACTTCTAAAATGGTAATTTGGAGAGATATGACAAAATCAAATACACACATACACACAATATGCATTCTGCATGTCCTAGATAAAAGATTATACACAGTAAACTATAGCATGTGGTATCCTTATATGATGCCATATATTCTTATGTATCTCATAATGCTATTGACTACTATGTTGTCAATGTAGTGACAGACAATGCAGTGGAAAAAAAAAGAAGTTAAAGAACAAACTTTGCATTTAACCTGTGTGTAATACTCAAAATAATAGTGGATTAAACTAATCAAATTTTTTTTTCTGAAAAGATAGCAGAGTTGAATGATAGACATATTGTGGGAGATATAGTAGGGCAGAAGGTTACATTCTCCAGTGTGTGTTGATCAGTTATTTTTCAGTTACTTCCATAAATGACATGTTTTACCAAAGAAAAAAGTGACCACTGAAATAGTCACTAACTGAAAGTTATTAAAACTCTGGAAAGCTTTGTACTGAGAAGCATTGACAACTAAAATGAAGCAAGTAAGACAAACCAAAATTTAATTGCAGGATAGAACTGATTTCAAAGGGTATGATAAAAGTAAATTATGTAAGCCAATACAGGTTTTAGGTAATAAATTTTTTTCAATCAGTTATTGAAGGTTTGTGTGGAACAGATTTGTTGATGCTTTTGGGGTAGGTCCCTCTTCTGAGTTCCATGTTGAAGCTGAAAGTCAAGCTCATGTTTTGCTATTATGCCTCAGATGAAGAATTAACTCTTTATCCATATGAATTGAAATTTGTGGCAGTTTTCCCTAAAGAAAATAGTGCATTAAAGACCAACACTCATAATAGGTAAAACAAAGAGGGATTATGAGAATAACATGCCATTGTGGGAATTAGGATGTCAAGAATTAATTTGAGATATTCCCAAAACAAACTAACAAATGAGGCAATTATTTATAACAAGACTAATTCAAAATCCCACTATGGGCATTTGGACTATATCTCTGGATTTAGTTTCTCCACCTGTTCCAGTAAAGTGTTGGAAAAAACAATCTCTATGATTTCCACCTGTTATGAGTAATTCTGTGTTTCTCCAAATTCTATTTTTAACAGAACAAAGACTCCTGTGTAAATATTTCACAGGGAAATAAGATTTAAAAGGAATCAAAAACTTACGGTTTTGACAATCTATAGTAAATTTTTATAGTTTTTGTAGTTGGGGAGAGAATAAGGCTGACTTAGGGAGGGGGTTAGTATATTTTTGTTTTCTATTGCTTGTGTTAAATGTGTAATATTTTCATCAGATTAAAGATTAAATGGTGTAATTATACTTTTTGCTCCATATGTATGGTAAATGTTATATATTATATCTCTTACTACTGATTTTAGTCTCACCTGTAATTCTATATTGGTTCCTCCTTTAACTAGGCTGAAGGGAAAGTTGGTGCATGTTTATTTGATTTATTTGATTCCCACAGAATGTTCACACCTGACAATAGTCAAACCCTAGCACATATTCTAGCCCCATAAAAGCTCAATTCATTCTCTCTGTCTTACTTTTATCATTCAGAACCTACCTTTGCCACATTTATATCCCCAGGAGTCCTTTGCTTAAGTTATAAACCTTAGCATAACCCCTTGTTATAGGCTGTCACATGTCTCCACATATAAACCAAATATTGAATGGGGATCCAGCTTTTTCCTGTGGAATATCTAAAATATGCTGCCGTGAGAGTTGGCTGTCTAGACAATGAACATCAGTAGCAGAGCTCTTTTTCCTCTTGTTTGATTCTTCTAACTGAATCATCTGTTTGCTGGTAAGCAGCTACCTCGGTGGCTTCGGCTACATTGTGCTGTATTTGCTCAGTTCTGCAGAGCCCTGTTATAGAGTAGTAGGCATTGCTCATTCCCTGTACAGTGAATGAGTGGTGTGTCTCAGGGGGACTTAGTGTTTGTACCCAGGGGAAACTCAAACTTTATAAAGGAACAATATGTGGAGCCATGTGTGTTGAGAAATAGCTATTACTCTGTGGCAAAGTGAAACCCACACACCTGCAAATAAAACCCAGTGAAACTCCATAAAATAGCTTTCCTGCTGCTGCTGGCCGTGCCTCTGATGCAGAACTATATCCTAGAGGATTCTCAGGGATCAAGGGGAAAAATGGCTGTGGCTTCCCATGGTACAGTCGAGGGGTTATTCAACAATTGTGATGGTAAAGTTCCTAATTCTGGTTATTATGATTTGGCTATGAAGGAAAAAAAACAAACATGAGAGGATTCCTTGAAAGTGTATCTAATGATTACAAGGGAAAAATAATCAGAGGTAAGGGGAGAAAGAGTTGAAACAAATGTATGTAATTTGAAATTTGAAATTCAACATTGACCAAAAGAATTTCTATAACAAAAGGATAATCGAGTATTTATTGTCTCTATGTCATAGATTATGAATTAAGTGATATCTTATATACATCTACTGGAAGTATCTGAGCATACTTAACCATGCCGTTAAAATTAGAATTGCACATAGAAATCTAACTATTAAAAAAGAAAGTATCTTAGTAGAATTCCTGAATATAAAAGTAGAGGAAAATATTTATGGTTCACCTTTATTATTAAAGCTCTACCCTTTGAATTAACTTTATCAGTTGACTATCATGATCAGAAATTTACCTAATGCCCTAAAAAAATCCCTGAGTGTGAATATTCTAAGCCAGTAATAAAATAAAGCACTGTAGCACTGTCACTGTAGCATTGTCATCCCGTTGTTCATCGATTTGCTCGAGCAGGCACTAGTAACATCTCCATTGTGAGACTTGTTACTGTTTTTGGCATATCAAATACGCCACATGGAGCTTGCTAGGCTCTACCATGCGTGCAGGATACTCTCAGTAGCTTGCCGGGCTCTCTGGGAGGGACGGAGGAATTGAACCCAGGTCAGTTGCGTGCAAGAAAAACGCCTTACCCGCTGTGCTATCACTCCAGTTCGAGCAAAAAGAAAACGTAGTCTAACATATTTTTATTCATTTAGACATTCATTATAATCACTTCTTCAATCCGTCCATGTGATTTTATTTCCCAAAATAGTTCTCATCCAGGAAGTCTTCACATTTTGTTTTATACAGTAGTTTAGCTGCTTCAATTAGCATACCTCCAATGTTCTAATGTATATTTTATAAACCTAAAAAGCTAAAAACACTAATATTAAAATAATTTGAATGAGAGTAGTTTCAAACAGCATCAGATCTATTAAAAATAACTGCTATAAGTATTTTATTTTTACAACTGGAAGATCTTCCGAAGTAAATATAATGAGAAAAGTTAATAAATACAGTTAGAAAATATACTGTCAAAGCAGTGAGAAAGTATCCCACGTTTCTTAACTGTGCTGGTCTATCAGGCACAGAATTCTCTTATCATTGGCTTAAACACCCCTTCCTGAGTTATTGCTTAAATCTATTTGATTCAAATTGTGTTGCAGATGCTCTGATATTCATTACATTAGAAGAAAACACCCTCTTTCTAGTGACATCTCACTTTCTTTCCAAGTCTGTTACTGACACACTGCTATGTGAAGAGAGTTGAAATTAACTGTTAACTCCATTCTATATAGCTTTTATTGACAAGCGATACAATAAAATAATTAAAATTTAATATAAAATTACATTTAAGCCTTTGGAACTGAAATACGGAATTGAGAAAATGGGAACCTGCAAATCAGTCTCACCTTCTGTAATTGATAATATGAACCCATTATAAGTTAAAATATGTTGGGCTGAAATCCATTTAAAAAAATTAGAAAGGAAACGTTTATTCCCAATGCTTTTCTACTTTACAACTTAATGTGTTCCATTCTTAGCACCTGAAAAGAATGAGTATTTTATATGATGTATTACTTATATTTTAATCCAGTGATCTCACTAATATCACGAAAAATTTTAATACATCCAGAGACTGGAGAAATAGTACAGGAGGCATGATATCTACCTTACAACCAGCCGGATCTGATCCCTGGCACTATATAAGGTTCCTCTCTGCCCCACCAGGAGTTAGCCCTGAGCACAGTAGTTGTGGACAAAACTTTTGTTAAATGATATACAAACATCTATACATTGTTCTATTATTTATTATATAAATGTATTTAAAATGCTCATTAAGTTGATTGTAATAAAACAATCTCTTGGCAGTTTGCCTTCATGCTCAGTGTAGTACAATACTGATTTCTCGTGAGGTCCCTTAGTAGCTCTGGCATCTTACAGTCTTTCCACAGGAGACATTAATCACGGTGAGCATCCTCGTGGAGTACACAGATGGCATCCTTCTATGAGAAAACTCTTTGACACGTCCTTTCAGAACACAAAAATACATAAGAGATTAAAAAGAAAGGGCTGGAGTTGTAGCCATAGTTCAGCATGCAGGGTGCTCCCCTTGCAAACAGCTGACAGGAAATTAGTCACTGGCACTGCATGCGGTACCAAAGCCCACCAGAAGTGATCTCTGAGCTCAGTTAGGAGTAAACGCTGAGTACTGCTAGTCACGATCCAAAAAACAACCAGAACAGGGCAAGGAGGTGGGTTATTATTTAACGTATAGAACAAAATTCACATCCATTTTATTCTAAAAAAATAATTTGGAAACTAAAGGTCATTTAATTCCTGATTCCATTAAGACATGACTTGCTGTGTTGATACTTCATACCACACACCCTACCCATACTTCTACAGTACCGTACCACATTTGATGGAGTTCAAAGTAGGAGGCAACCAATCATAGAGGGAAATATATATATATATATGCATATATATACATATGTATCACTGTATCACTGTCATCCCATTGCTCATCAATTTGCTTGAGTGGGCACCAGTAGCGTCTCATTCGACCCTGTCGCATTCAGGGTAAGGGGTATGAGGCCCGTTATTGTTACTATTTTTGGCATATCGAATACACCATGGGTAACTTGAAAGGCTCTGATATACATATATATATTCACATATTTACACACACACACACTATATATATACATATATATGTATATATATATATATATATATATATATTCACGAACTGGAGCAATAGCACAGTGGATAGGACATTTGCCTTGCATGTGGCTGACCCAGGTTCAATTCCTCTGACTCTCTTAGAGAGCCTGGCAAGCTACTGAGAGTATTCTGTCCCCATGGCAGAGCCTGGCAAGCTCCCCATGGCTATTCAATATACCAAAAACAGTAACAACAAGTCTCACAATGGAAATGTTACTGGTGACCACTCAAGCAAATTGAACAATGGGACGACAGTGCTACATTGCATATATAAGCACAAAGGCTCAACTTCTAACATGTTAGTGATCTCTTACAGAAGGGTCTAATGGCTCCTGGGTAGAATACAACAATTGTTACTCTCTTTCCTCTTAAGGATACTTTTTTGTAACATTTTCAGTGGTTTTTTTTTTCATAACAAACAATACAAAATATAGTATTTCAGTTCTGCTTTGAGGCAAGGACAGGGGCTCGGGATGGAAACACCTGATATATGGTGGTGGGAAGGTGTAATGTTGGTGGGATTGATGGCTGAATATTAAATGTAATTGTAAATGTAATTGTGAACTGTCACTGTCATCCTGTTGCTCATCGATTTGCTCAAGCGGGGCATCAATAACGTCTCCACTGTGAGACGTGTTGTTACTGTTTTTGGCACATCAAATTTGCCATGGGTAGCTTGCCAGGCTCTGCTGTGGGAGCGGGATACTCTCAGTAGCTTGCCGGGCTCTCCCAGAGAGGCAGAGGAACAAGCCCGGGTCGGCCGAGTGCAAGGCAAATGCCCTTCCCACTGTGCTATCGCTCCAGCCCGTTGTGAATTGCTATATAAAATTTAAAAAATAATTTTAAAAAATACATGACTATGACTCATCTCATGTTAAAAGAAGTGTAACATCTTAAACTTTTGAGGGTTGTTGGGGGAGGTAATTTTGGACAACATCTAGTTTTACTCAGGGTTTACTCCTGACTCTGTTCTCAGGAATCTCTCCCGGATGTGCTTGGGGGAACATATGTGGCATGGGAGAGAAAGCTGCAGTTGGCTATATGAAAGGCAAGTGATTAAACCACTGACCCATCAACTTTTGAAGGTTATTAGTAAAATTTACAGATACATTTTAAAAATTTATTTATGACGGCAATTTTACAATCCCACTTTAAATATGGACCCCTTGAACAGATTAGATTCTTTTATAAATTGTTATAAACAGGCATTTATGTTGGAGCCCTTCCCACACTCCTTCACTTTAGTGGTTTAGCAATTTTACCTCAGATTTCCTAGAATTTTTAGACTATTCTTGATGCACATGCATTCTTCACGGGACTCTAGCTGAGGGATATTATATGACTCAAAGAATCTATCCATATCTTCAGTTTTCTAACTTAAGAGCAAGAAGTTGTTCATTTGAGTTTCTGAAAGATCTGTTGTAATTTATCCCTTTTCCTCTCTGATTTATCTGAAAATGTCCTCTTTTTTTCCTCATGAGTCTAGATGAATTTATCTATCTTTCTCTGGTTTGTTTTTTGAAAAACTATTTCCTGATTTCACTGATTCTTTGAATTGCTTCCTTGCTTTCTGTGTTTTTGATTTGTGCTCTAGTTTTTATTACTTTCCCATTTCTGCTACTTTATGAATTTATTGCTTATTTATTCTCCTGAGTTTTGAGATATGTATTCTGTTGTTGATTTGGGCTTTGTCTTCTTTCTTAATGCATTGCTATGAATTTGCCCCTTAAAATAGCTTTTTCTGTATTCCATAGATTTTGATACCTGTGTCTTCACTCCCAATAGTTTCAAAAAATCTTTCTATTTCTTCCTTGATTTCCTCTTTGATCCAATTGTTATTTATCATTGTTTTGTTCAGCTTTCAGTGTTGGAACTTTACCATCTTCTTTCTGTGATTAATTTCTACTTTCATGGGATTGCTGTCTGAGAAGTTAGTTTGTACAATTTCTATATTTGTAAATTTATGTCTGTTTGATTTGTGCCCTAATTTGTGATATCCTGAAAGTATTCTGTGTGCATTAGGGAAGAATGTGTATTCATGTTTTGGAAGATATAGAGCACTGTATATGTCTAACGATCCAGTTCTTTCAACTACTCATTTATGGCTCTTATCTCTTTATTTGGTTTGTCTAATGGGGAAAGTGGTATGTATGTTGAAGTCTTTCACTACTATTGTATTTCCAGTAGTATGTTTCTTCATGTTTGTGAGCAGAAGCCTTATGAATTTTGTTAATCTCTCACTTGGTTTGTAATATTAATAACAGTATTTTTTGATCTGTTGTTCCATTGACCAATAAGTAATATCTATCATTGTGTCTAATTACTTTCTCTAAATTGAATGGAATTTGGTTGATATAACATTGATTGTCTCAGGTTTTTGGTTTCTTTTCCCTTTTATTGTCTTATATGATTGCTTTCCAGTATTTCATTCTAAATCCGTATTTATTTTGAGAGCTTAGGTGTGCTTCCTATAGACAGCAAATGTATAAATTTTCTTTTCTGATCCATCCATCTACTCTCTGACTTTTTATAGGGATGTTTAATATTTTATTTATTGAGATATTATTGACATAAAGAGATGTCAATGTGTTACCATTTGTGTGTATGTGTGGGTGTGACTCAGTTGTTTTTGCAAAAGTCTGTTTTTTCATGTGACCTTTCTTTAATTCTTGCAGGATCGGTTTAGTTGCAAATGCTGCCAGCTCTTGTTTGTCTGAAAAGGTTCTTTTCCCTACTTCAAGTCTAATGATAGCTTTGCAAGATAGTGAACTATAGGCTGGAAAATTTTTATAGTCAGTACTTTCACTGTCATTCCACTCTTTTCTGGATTATAAGATGTCATATGGAAAGTGTGTTGCAATTCTTGTTATTTCTCTGATATTTGAAGGTTTTCTTCTCTCTTGCTGCTTTAAGTAGTCTTAGGTAGTGTTTTTATTTTAAAATTTTGATTACTATGTGTTTTTGGCATTTTTTGCTTGAGTCTATTTTGTTTGCTACTCTTGGGCCTCTTATATCTGTACAGGAGCTTATCTCATAATATCAAAAATAATATTGGTCACTATTCCTTTGACTAGCTATTATTCCCCTTTACCTTTTACCTCTCTTTCTTGTATTCTTAAAATTTGAAATTATTTTTCTGCTGTTATCTATCAAGAACTTTAAATTCTTTTCATTTACTTTTTCACTTTGTTATTGATGATGGCTAGTATTCTGTCTTTAGTTTCACTGATACAGTTCTTTGCATGTTGAATTCTGTTGCTGTGACTTGATACTGTATTTTTAAATTCATCATTCCATTTGTATGGAATCATTAATATAATGGATCATTTCTTCTTTAAGTTGGTTGAATTTTTTTCTTCCAGTGATTGCTTAAATGCCATGGACATTGTATGGAGCACTGACTTGAATTCCTCATCAATGAGACTTGAGGGTTTATTTGAGCTCAGTGATTTGTCAAGACTTCTGGACTTGTCTATCAGAGAAGGTGGAATCCTTTGTTTCACTATTGTTCCTAAAGATTTCTGGGTGCTACAATTTTTTTTTCAGATGCCAGATATCTGAGGTCTGATCTAATTTGTTATTTTTCAGCAAACAGTATTCTTTATAATCTAATAATTCTAACATTGTCTGTGCCCTTAGGATGTTATTTCACTAGTAAAGCAGTTTAGTGTTATAGGTGTCCAGCAATTACCTGGACCTTGGGAAATGGAAGATAATTCCTCAACTCTGGGACAGTGGCTGCTTAAGACTTGTGTGTGCAGCATGGCCAGGAAAAAGTCACATAGGCCATAGATGCATAGACACATGACAAAGTTTACTAGGGGAAAATAATGGTTATAAAGGGGTATAAAGTAATGGACTATGTGCGGATCATGAGACAGAAAAAGGAAAAGGAAATCTACAGTAATGTGAGCTAGATAAGAATGAGGTCACGAGGTATCATGGGATTTCTGTGAGCTAATGCAGAAATCAAACAATGAGCTTTACAAACACGACACGTGTTGGCCCTACCTATCTCAAACCCCCAGCCACAGGCAATTGTAAGGCCTTCAAGCCATGATAATCCTTTGGGAAATGAGAGTTCCCCTGGCAACAGTTCACCCCCCATCATGGCCAGGTCTCAGGTGCTTTCCCACGCAAGCCCAGCAACCTAGATGGTCAGGGAGCTGTGCCAGAAAGAATTCCAACAAGTGTCAAATATATCTGTTTAGAAGGACTAAAATAGACATATTTGAGGGAATATTTAAGACCCCAAACCCATGGAATTGGTGGGGATGAAGGGTTGGTTTGAGGTTCTTGAAGGGATTAGTGGGTTTTTTCTCAGTTTTGGAGACACAGAATTAATGGAGCAGAATCTCCCTGGAATTCTAACGTAAGGGACTGGTACCTTCATCTCCATGTTATCTACTGTTAGCACAGTAATAGCTGGCCACACACTGGACTTGAATAGAAAAAGAAGATCTCATAGTCTCTGGGCTTGTGACCCTTAATAATTGCTAACCGATAGTTTCAACAAAATTTTAGAAATGATTTTCCATTTTGTCGCTAATTAATAATGACTTCTGATTATACATTAAGTTATCATATAAATCAGCTATATTTTCTATTTATATATGTAATATGTGTAGATGGACACTATTACTATTAATGACCATTTGAATAAATGTTGATTATTTACAATGTATTATTACCACATCTTCAGATACTGCACTTAATCTGCTTTGCCTCATTTTGCCCAATTTCCTATTGCTGGCTGTTTCTGCCACAACCATTTATCTATCAATATATTAAATTTTCAGTACCCAGTGTTTGCAATGTCATAATCCAGAGAGGATAAAAAAGTAATACAGCCTTGATGCATTATTTCTGAAAGTTTATACTGAGGTACTCACTATTGTATGTTACATTGCATATAATTATAAACTCATGCCACAAACAAAAACAAATTTGGACAAAATACTTGTATTTTAAATAATCTGAACATAATTGTCAGAATAATTTTTGGAGGCTTATTTAAATTCTTAATCAGAATATAATATTTTTCATATAAAATTCCAATAGCTTTATTTTAGATCATATTACAGCATTGGCTTAGATTCAAAGTTTACTAATTTGCAATTGGTGTCCTAATTATTAATATACTATGGAGAGTTTCTACAGAATTGCACAAACTCTTGACATTTGGTAAGGCTTCCCTGTAAGGTAAATAAGTCAGGTGCAAATGGCTGAAAAGAACTACAAATATTTTTAATTGAAGTCAAGTAATCTCAGCAGCTGTTTATTCTTTGTTTTTAATTAAGACAAGGAAATAAAATTCCATTTGTTCAAAATTAGTTTTAATTGCACTTCCTTAAATTTATATTCCCTGCTATTATTTTTCTGTAGCTAAGTAGTTTGTGAAAATACACAATAGTACTGTTGGTTTTTATCTTTTGCCTGCAGTTTAGTTTTATACACAACTTTTACATTAAAGGATTTGAGTTTTATTTTACAGACATTTGAATGTTTGTTTACTTTGGCCCCTTTTTTCCCCCACCAGCTGAAAATCTTTCCTCATTTACTACTTTCCATACAGATGACAATACCTAGTTAATAAGATGCTTTCCACTTCTCTCCTCCCTACCTCCAGCTTTCCTATCCTGCTAGAAGCTTGAGTAAACTTCATCAGCATCACTTGAAAATGAGGCATCTCAGACAGGAAAATCGCACATATCCTATTATTATGACTAGTCTTTTCTTACAATGAATTTTTTATATGGAGGATATATTTCTATTTCTTCATAGTGCAAAATTTTAGGAGATAAATTTTTTAATCATGACCATTCTGCTCTTATTTCTTAGATAATCTTGGGTCACTTTTTGATGTATACTAAGTCCATAAGGCAACGTTCACCAACAGATAAATTAAGAACATATCTAATGTTATCTAATGTTATAATTTATAAAATAGAAATATAGCACAAATCTAACCATGTTGCTGAGAGTATTATGCATGAAGATGATCTTTAATTCTTTTCCTCTCAGCAGAAAACATCCAAATATTAAATTATCCATAGACCTATCTAACTTAAAAACAGACAACAAAAATTAAGCATCTTTGAAAAAACAGTTTTGTTAAATAATTTGTGAAAATCCTTAAGTAATCAAGATTTTTTTGGAAGTTGTGGAAGTCTCTAGATAAATCAGACTCTTATTTATTCACTCAAGACACTTAAAAATCTATATCTTATCTTGTGCATGATAATACAATATGAGCTAGGGATAAGCAGGACAAAGTAACAAGCCCACTCTTTAGGGAATTTATATTATAGTAGAGGAGAATAATAATTGACAGTAAATATACTTAGCATCTGGGACTTGTGGTTTCTTTGAAAATTACAATGAGATAATGTGTTAGAGAATGTAGAGACTCATTTCTAAAATAATTGCTGAGAAAATTTCAAGAGTTGACAATGTTTTAGCAGAAACATCTTTAAAGTAAGGCAGGTGTGTTAGTATATGGTAAAAGAGCTTTTTGTCAATATTTGAAGAATGTTTAAAGTAAAAGAACAACTCACATGTGCTAAAGCAGATTCATTGTCAACACATTAGAAGAAAAGCAAGGAAAGCAATGACAAGAGAAGAGAAATTGAATCGGAAAAGCAGTTACAGGTGATCAAAGCCTACACTTGGAAGGGAGTTGGTAAATCATGGTTAAGTGTTAGGATTTTAATGAAACCCCTCTGAGGTATTTTAAGAAAAAGTGCCATTATTTGTCTATGGTTTTAGATGATTAATTAACCTTTGAGAAGAATATGTAGAACACTTAGGTAGAAAAAAAGAGTATCACTATTGTTATAATCCAGGAACATTGTGGGTTTTCTTTATTTAGTTTCCTTCTTATTGGTTTATAATTAGTTTACAATATTGTAGTATTCCACATTAGTACTTCTACGTACTCACAGGAATGACATGTAGGTATCACCACCAAAGAACTAATACTGTCCTATCACCAAATAGGTAGTGATATTATCATGGATCTCTGTAGGAGCAATGAATAGCTGTAGAGTGACAAGTTGAGATATATTTTGAAGGAGGAACCAACAGAAACTGAAGATGGATGAGAAGTGAGTGCAAGGAAATCAATAGACTTTCTGGCCAAAATAGAAGTGATTTCACAATGATGAGAGGGAAATTACATCTCTGCCTTTTAAAAAAATTATTAAAAAGAATATTGGAAAGGTTATATAATGCCTTGTGATATTTATAGGGATGTGGGTCATTGGAGAAAAGTCTAATGCTAGAACATGAAACTACATACAAAACTAATTTAATGTGCTATGGTTGGGGAGATCTTGTGGAAGTCAGACAGAGATAATAAAGTCATCATTGACTGTACTTTATTTCAGTGCATTGTTACCCTCAGTATGTTTTGGAATTGTAGAGTCAGTGTTCTTGTTGGATACTATGGTAGGAAACTATTCTTGAAAATATTTTCGAAGAGAGTGGGGGATGGGAGGGATAGGAGGGAACCTGGGGACACTGGTGATGGGAAATGTACACTAGTGGATGAATGGGTGTTGGAATACTGTATGACTGAAATCTAATCATGAACAGCTTTGTAAGGGTCTATCTCACAGTGTATCAATAAAAAACATTAACAAAAATTTTAAAAAAAGAAAATATTTTGATTATATACAATGTCTGATAAATGTTTTTCAAATAATAAAAAGGGCAACATCCTAAAAAGCCTACAACACAGCTTAAGAGATGGAAGATGTGATTTCTATAACCCCCAAATTGCACCTCCTCACTCTGCATCGTCTTTGTAAATTGCTGTTTGAGTTAATTGTGCGTAACACAGACATTTTGAGAATTATCTTGTGGAATGACTGACAGGTCAATATATGCAATCATCAAGGAAAATATTTTGGTGAAAGTTCTTCTTTACATATCCTGCAATCTAACGGCATATAATCTAAAGGTATTCTGATTTGTTTCATTAGAAGACATGCCTTTAGAGCTGATAATCAAGGTAACAAAAGAACAAGGCAAAAAACAAAAACAACAAACAGGCCCAAACTCCTATATTCCATATATTACTAAAAGCGGGAAAGTAAATGAAAAACTGTGACATATAAAACAATATCATGTTTTTGACAGTCAAAACAAGAAGCAAATGAACTACAACAGCATGCAATGATACAGAAATTAGTAACAATGTTAAGGGAATATATTAAGTCCCCAAGTAACTCATACCTGTGATATCTTCTTTTTGAAGTTCAAAATTAAGTAAACTTTTGAATGCTAAAATGAAAAATACAAGTTAAAAATTAAGTATTATTAAAGGTAAAGAAAGCAAGAAAACAACAAATACAGAACTTATCAGAGATATATGATTTGATGTGGTTAGATGTAGGTTATAGTCAAGGTCCTGTTTCTATTTGAGAAGGTGAGCACATAGATATTCACTATGTTTTTAATACATAACTTTATCTATCATAAGATTACAAATGGAATAAAGTAACATAGACCAATAAATAAAATGTCATGAATCAAAGATGGTTCACCCAAGTGAGAACTATATCTTTTCTTTCCTTTCTTTTTCCCTTTGGTTGTTGACACAAATCTGGCAGTGCTCAGGACTCACTCCTAGATATGTGCTCAGGGCTCGCTCTGGAGCAGACTGACAGGACTATGTGTGATCACAAGGATCTAACTTGATTTAGCTACTTGCAAGACAAGCTCCTTACTTACTGTACTATCACTCTGGCCCTAACGCACATGGTCAGTTAATCTATGCTAAAGAAACTAGGTACATGAAAAAGAACTAGAAAAACCTATCCAACAAATGTGAAAAATGAATAGCCACATGCAAAACAGGTAAATGGGTTCATATCCTATACTGTATATAAAAGTTAACTGAAGGGGATTAAGTACCTCAATATTAGAACATGTTCAATAAGAAACATGAAAAATAAACACTGGAAATCATTCCAGGATTTGGACATCAGAAGTATCTTCAAAGATTTTTCTCCTGAGGCAAAGACAACTAAAACAAAAATAAGCAAATGGACACAAGGCTCAACTTCTAATGACATGTTAGTGACCATGTCAGAAGGGCTTAATGGCCCCTGAGTGGAATACAACAATCCTCACCTTTTTCATCTAGGGATACATTTTTTGTAGCATTTCCAGCTTTTTTTCATCAGAAACAGTACAAAATATATTATTTCAGTTCCGCTTTGGGGCAGAGATTGGGGTTCGGAATGGAAACAATCAATATATGGTGGTGGAAAGGTGTAATCGTAGTGGGATTGGTGTTTGAATGTTAAATTTAATGAAATATTGTGAACTACTTTATAAAATGAAAAAACTATAAATTTAAAAATAAGAAAATAGGACTACATAAAAATTTTAAAAAGTTTTCATAGTAAAAGAAACTTAAACACAAAACACCAGATAAAGTGCTAAAATCCAAAATATGCAAAGAACTCACAGAACTAAGTAACAAAAATAAATAACACCCTAAAAAAAAGGGTAGAGAAGAGGAACATGCACTTCCATGAAGAGGACATATAGGTAGTCAACAACTATGTGAAACCTTGCTCATCTCAGTATATCATCTCCTTTCGGTGAGAATGACAAACATTAAAAACAAAAAAATACAGAAAAAAAAAACCCCGAAACAATCAGTGTTGACAAAAAAGGAATTCTAATTCATTGTTGGTGGGAATATTTTTCAGCATCTATAGAAAGCAGTAAGGAGACTCCCTCCCCTCTCATCTTCATCCAACTTCTATACGAGCCAGAAATCCTACACTTGATATCTGTAGCACTGTTGTCCCGTTGCTCATCAATTTGCTCAAGTGGGCACCAGTAACATCTCCATTATGACAGTTGTTATTACTGGTTTTTTTTCTTTTTTTTTAATTTTTATTTTTTTTTTTTAATTTTATCACCATGTGGAAAGTTACAGAGTCCTCAGGTTTATGTCTCAGTTATACCATATTCAAACACCATCCCTTCACCAGTGCCCACATTCCACCACCAAAATCCTGGGTATACTCCCCGCCCCCCACCCCAACTGTATAACTGATTAACTTCACCCCATTTTCTCTTCACCTTGATCACGTTCCATATTTCAACACAAAACTCACTATTGTTGTGGGAGTTATATCCCCAAACAAGATAACCCTAATAAGGAGGCATTGATAATTAGTTTTCCATTAAAAGACTGTATGTTTTCAGGTTTTAGAAAAGGTCTTCTCTGTGGATTTTGGCAGCAAGATGGCGCTGAGGGTGGGTTGAGGGCGTGACTTCCAGCGGCCGGGACCACTTGGAGTTTTGGGCTGGCACCGCCCCACTCCAGTGCCCCCCCCCCCCCACGGCTCGGATGTGTCCCAGTCCCGAATCCTGGAGCCGTGTTAGTTGCTGCTCAGTGTCGCCAGGGTTCCATCTGGAGAAGGTGTGCTAGCGGCACCTCCTCCTTCCGGCCCCCCAGTGTTGCTGGCCCCAATTCGGGTCCAGAGCATTGTCCGGGTCACATTGCTCACCAGAATGCCTGCCACTTCTCTGTGGATTGTGGCAGCAAGATGGCGTTATTACTGTTTTTGACATATCGAAAATGCCACAGGTAGCTTGGCAGGCTTTGCCATGCAGGCGGGATATGCTTAGTAGCTTTCCAGGGTCTTGGAGAGGGATGGAGGATTCGAACCCGGGTCAGCCATGCGCAAGGCAAACACCCTACCTGCTGTGCTATCACTCCATACAAACAATAACAAAAATATCACTTGTATCACTTGTTTCACTTTTAGTCCCGTTGATCTTTGACTTGCTCAAGCGGGCGCCAGTAACGTTTCCATTTGTCCCTGTCACATGCTAGTGCAGCCCAATGATAGCTGCTTGCTCCAGGAACAGGAAGAGCCTCAAATCGTTCATTCAGGGATTTGATGAAGAAATCTGACCATCTAGTTGGTGGGCGGCCACAAGGTGTTCTAATGTCCCATGGAATCCAGTTGGTAACAGCTCTAGTCCAGTGGTTGTCTCTGAATCGCATTACATGACCAACCCATCTGATTTTTGATACCTTGGCAAACAAGACAGCATCCCTGATTTTTGACCATTGACAGAGGTCAGAACTCTGGATTCCTTCTCTCACTTGAGTGAGACTTGATACTCCTAGCATAGATCTTTTGATTTCTCTTTGGGATAACCTGATAGCATTCTCATCCTGTTTGCGTAGGGCCCAGGTCTCTGAGGCATATGTTAGTGCAGGAAGAACGGTGGAATCGAAAAGATGTGCCCGGAGTCGGAGGTTCTTCATTCTCTTAACCACCTCTTCAACGCTCTTGAATGCATTCCATGCTGCTCTCTTCCTCCTGTGCAGTTCTGCCACCAAGTTGTTCCTCATGTTAATTTCTCGACCCAGGTACACATAGCTGCTACATTCCACTGAGAGCAAATGGAGCTTCAGGGACCAGTTCATTTTTCATGAACATCATCTTGTTGAGATTCAGCTGCAATCCGACCTTTCCACACTCGTGGTAGAAGTCATCCAGCATTTGTGCTGCTTGGTTAATGTTTGGTGTTATGAGAACGATGTCATCAGCGAAGCAGAGGTGGTGTAATTGCCAACCGTCTATCATCACTCCCATTCCTTCCCATTCCAGTCATTGCATGATGTTCTCGAGGGTGGCACTGAAGAGTTTCGGTGAAATGGTATCACCCTGCCACACCCCTCTCTACATCAATGATCACTTTCTTGTAGAATAGTGAGATCCTGGTGGTGAATCCACAATACAGCTCGAGAAGGATTTCGATATACTGAGTTTGAACGCCCTGTTTGGACAGGGTTTCGATGATCGCCTCAGTCTCAACAGAATCGAAGGCCTTCTTTAATTCGATGAAAGTTAGACATAGCGGCATCTTGAACTCTTGTGAAACTTCAATGAGTTTGTTCTCTGTGTGGATACGGTCTATCGTGCTGAATCCCCTTCAGAACCTGGCTTACTTGCATGGTTGTCCTTCATCTACTGTTCTGCCAATTTTATTCAGGATGACATGAGTGAACAACTTGTAGATTACAGACAGCAGGCAGATTGGGCGATAGTTGCCGATGTCATGGATGTCTCCTTTCTAGTACAACAGAACAGTCTTACTGGTTTTCCACTGAGACAGATCCTTGGATTGAGACAGGTAGCTTGTGAAGAGTCGGGCCAGTGTATTGATGAGTATTGGTGGCAGATTCTTCAGGTGGTCAGGTCTGACCTTGTCCGGACCAGGTGCTGTACACGTCTTTACCAACAAAATGGCTTGTCGGATTTCCGAAGGGAGAACGTTGGGAACAACATATCCATCCTGCAGAATTTGGTATGTGGGCAGTTGGACATGGCTGTCAAAAAGATCTGAGTAGAATTCGTGAATAATCCTCTCCATTGTCTTTCTGGAAGATGTGATAGATCTATCGGGACGTCAGAGGGCAGTCATTTTGGTCTTGTAGTTGGTGAAGGACATGCAAGCTTTGCGAATACTTTTCCTGGCTTCTGCTGCACTGGCCAACACTGCTGCTCTTCTCTCTTTGAGGTCTTCCTTTATCACATCTCTGCACAGCTTTGTGAGCTCAGATGTTAGCTTGTGGTTGCCTGAGGCTCGCGCCAAACCACGTTGAAGAATGAGCTTGAGATTTTCCGAAGACAGGCGTCTGTTTGTGGCTTTCTCACTCTCGGCATTCTTCGCACAGACATGGAGGTGCTGAACCAGTCGATTGTATTCCTTGTCAATGTTGTCAAGGACGGCATCTTCCCGCATTGCTGCAATAGTGCCAAAGAGCTCCCAGTTGGTGGTCATTCTGGGAGTTGCCTTCTCAGACTTAAATTTTGGAGACTTTTCTACCCACTCTGTGAAGTAGAATTTTGCACGAAGGAGACGGTGGTCTGATCCCATTTGGAATTTTGGAACAACAGCAACATCGGTCAGGCAAAACCTTCAATTGAATATGATGTGGTCAATTTCATTGTGGAACTGTCCACTGGGAGACTCCCATCTCCAGCGTTTAGATTCGACCTTCTGGAACTGAGTTACCATGGATGGTCTTGGTCGACATGATGAATTCAGATAGTCTCTCACCCTGATCATTCCATTCTAGGCCATTTGTCCCAATGTGGAGTTCTCGGCCGACCTTTTCGAACCTATCTTTGCATTAAAATCACCAACAATGATCTTGTAGAAGGTGTGGTCTTCTTTATAGAACTCCAGTTCCATGTAGAACCTCTCAATTTCTTCTTCATCATACTTGGAAGTTGGTACATAGATGACGAAGATAGAAACTGCAGGCAGTGAGCCACATCTATTCAAGCATAATCGTCCAATTTGGGTTGTGAGGTATTCAAATGAATCAATGCTCATGGCCAAGTTCGTGTTGACAAAGACAGCAAGGCCGCCAATGCCTCTGTTGTCTCATGTTCCGAGGAACAATTCTTCTCCAGTGTCGAAAATGGTGTGATGTGATTGATGTTTCCTCCTTTCGGTCAGACCAATGATGTCGTACTTGATGTTCTGCGCTTACACCGTTAGGTCCTCGATGGATGCTTCTGATGACAGTGTCCATGCTTTGAAAGTACAGACAATCATTTTCGTCTTTCTTTGTTTTGGCAGTCTAGTTCATCCCTGAGATTTTTTCGGCCTCTCCTTGCTCATCTTTCTTAATGCTGCCATATTGGGGGCTCTTTCGGTGTCAGGTGAATGAGGCCAATTGTTGTTACTGTTGTTGGCATATTGAATACACCACAGGTAGCTTGCTAGGCTCTTCTGTGCGGGCAGGATACTCTCGGTAGCTTGCTGGGCTCTCCGAGAGGAACGGAGGGTTTTAGGGCAGCCTCCAATTGCCCTTAGAGCTGTTACCATGGTTCATACCAAATTTGATCCCTATCAAATTTCGTGCAGGAATAATGGGTACTGAGTGTCTTATGGTGTCCGGAGAGCAGCCTGGAGCGTGACGGTGGCTGGGTAGTGGATGTAGTAGGGGTCGGCCAGTGATATCTGGCTTGGGTAGTGTTGGGCTTCTGGGTTTGACCCTCCCTCTTACAGAGGGAACAAAAATATAGAAACATAAATTCAAAGCACATACGTATAACCCTGTTCATCATAGCACTGACTACCATAACCAGAATATGATGTCACAGATTAACAGATAAATAACTTGGGGTGTATATGTATTTAGAATCCTCGATATCTATAAGAAATGGTGAAATTTTGCAATTTGCTGCAACTTAAATGGAACTGTAAAGAATTGTGTTAAGTAAAATAAGTCAGAGTGAAAAGAACAAATCCCTAATGATCTCACTCATCTCTGATAGATAGAGAAATGAAATAAGGGAATGAACAATATCCATTGAAGTTAATCTCTTGACCTTTGCAAAACTGAGATCACAGAACTCTGGGGATGAAGGGTAAAGGAAGTTGTAGACTAAAGGTGTAAGAAGTAGTGGTGGAGATTCTCGGACACTTTTGCAATGGTAAAGATGCAGTAACCTTATTACCAAACCTTGCAAGTTAAAACAATTGTACCCATTTTATCTAAATGACATTTTAAATTACTGATTAAAATATTTAGTAACTCAAAAGACTTTTAAAAACAAAATTGTAAAATTGTTATCACTACATGCATTTATTATTTAACAAAATTCAGGTATATGTAATATAGATATGTATGACTGAAATCATTTATTTCAAGATTCTTTCATTTAACCTAAATTACTTCAAATTGAAAGTATCTCTCAAAGCTCAAGATACCATAATACTTTATTTTAAGAACTCTGTAACTGAAAGTTCACCATATGTTGAAAATGAAATAGCAGATTGGTCCATTGGTTCATATCTGAAACAATATTTTGCAATCTAATACAAGAATTAATTATGCAAATGTTCGTTATTGTTGATTTTCAATGGGCAGAACTTTTCAATATTATATTTGATATTAATTAAAATATTAATTAAATGCTTATGACTTATTTTAACATAGGTTGAAAGGTCTGAATCTCAGGTCTCTAATAAATAAATTAATATTGAAAAACCTTATGGGTGACAGTTTCATATTTTTAGAAAGAAATATCATATAGCAACAGAAATCTCTTCAACTATGTTTACTTCTTCTCTATCGACAATCTTCACTTTGAATCTAAATATCTTCTTCATCACTTGTCTTGTCTTATCATATCTTCTTCATCACTTGTCTTGTCTTATCATATCTTCTTCATATGTAAGACTAGTATTTTAGTTACTCTTTAGTTACTCTTTTAAAATTAAATTAACAGCTCTTTCATACTTTGAGCCAATGTAATATATGAACTCACCTGTTGAGGAAAATATTTCGTATTTAATCTAATTTAAATACAGCAAACTAGTATACCACATTACCATTGATGATGAAGGATATGAACCACCTCCAAAATATGTTAGCATATTTTCTTAGCTCCTTGGTTCACTATTTTACTTGTTTGATATGTTTTGTGTTTTGAGACACACCCACAGTGCTCAGGGTCTACTCTAGCTTGGTACATGAGTGTTTTTCCTAGTAATGCTGAAGATTATGCGGTGTCAGTTCCAGGGACCAATTTCAGACCTCCCACCTGCAAATTTTGCACTCCAGCCCTCTAATCTATATTTGACATCTTTCTGGTTTTCTTTTCTAAGCCATACTTAGAGCTTCTCTTATCTTCTAGGTGAACTGGTAGCTGCATTTCTTCAATCTTACATTTATTTTTTGAACATGGTATACTCTTTGTACCTCCATGTCTCTAGAAAACCTGCTGACTCATGAACATTCAAAACGAATGTTTTAACTTATTTAAAATCTTTCTTTAAATTCCTATTATATGTTTTGTGTCTATTCACAGTTACTAATTTCTATGATATGTTATAAACATCACTAAAACTTCCTAAAAATGTAGACTAAATTTATTTAACTCATATAGAACTTGACACATAAAAATGTTTTAATAATCTTTATTACATGAATGAAAATGAATGAATAAACAAGTGTTTAAATAAATCAATGATTAGATAGGTGGAACATGAGGAAAAATCATATTACATGGAATATTTTGCCTCATCTTTGGGTATTTTGTCAAACAAGCAAAAATTTTTTTCAGTTTAATTTTTTATCTGTATCTATTGGGTAGAACTAGCCTGATACTGAATATTGAAAAAATTAAAATATGATTGCAAAAATTAGCCCTGGACTTAATAGGGGTGTCTAAATGTTATGTGTGTATATATGCATGTGTGAGTGTCTGTGTTTATCACACAAAAACACATATTTGCACATTATGGATACTAGTAAAAGGTTTTATTATTTTATTGTCTCATGTTTTGAATTATGGCCCAGTTGTGCTCAGGATCTTTCCTATCTGGCAGGTATTCAAAGACCATATATAGTGCCAGGGATTGAACCAGGGTCTTCGGCATTCAGGGCAAGCATTTTAATTCCTTTACTATCTTTTAATAAATACCCAAAAAGCTATTTATTGTTTTTATAAAAATGTCCAATGAGCACTGAGTTGATGAGTCAAGTCCAGAATACGTCTCCCGAGACGTATTCAGAATGAAATATAAAATTGACTCCCTTCTTAACTTTTTATGAAGCAAGGCTTTCAAATGGGGCATATAAGTAAAAGAATGCCATTAATTCAATAAATTGTTCATGTTGGAGAAGAAAATTTTTAGCAGATTAATGAAAATATCATATCTAGAAAAGAGAAGGTGGATAATGGTTGAACTGGAACAAAAGTATGACTCTATACTTTCATGTAGCCACACACAATGCATCATAAATTTGTGAAGCGGCCTTTAAGATATATATAAGGGCCTTCCATTTGGCAATAGCAATAATTTAAACAGATCTTTGGAGAGCTTTTTCCTATGTCTTTATTTAAGATTCTAATTAAATTGAAAGACCCAAAGCTCACACTATTGTTTTATTGAGATGTGTTTAAAGTATTGATGCATCTTCAAATATGACAGGTAATGCAGTGTGCCCAGCCATGACATTTTTTTCCTAATTTGATATATTAAGTAATGATGCATCTATCCTCATTAAGTGGTAGCCTTAATTAGGACAATGGATAACTATGATCGTTAAACTAATGACATCTGTCACCATCAGCCACCAGGGTAATTAATGTATTATAATATCAAATTTATAACAATTTCATAATGCCTGGTGATTGAGGATGAGTTATTGATACTGAATAGAAATTATATGAATCTCAGGAATTTTGAAGATGAAACCTAAAGTTTTGTTAAACACTTCATACATTAAAGGAAAATAGCCTACACATATGTGTTTAGTGAATAAAATATTGATGAACCATCCAAATTAAGCATCCAACCAATATTTTATTCCCATGAGCAATATAGATCATTATATAGTCTGCCAGTGGAATGCTTAAATATTCAAGTTTGTTCCACATAAATTTCCACTTTTCATTCAAATTATAGCTATGCAAGTATATATGTAGCACTCAGAACCTCCTACCAGGGTCTAATTTTCTAAGCCACCTTACTTTGCCCAATAGCAAAACTAAACTCTTCTATCCTGTGACACCTGAAAGAACCTTTTTTATTCGTATTTAAAGTCAACAAGAACTAATTTGTAGTAATAGTCACAGAATATCTCTCTTAACATTTGACAAAACTAACAAGGATTCAAGAAAATGTCATCAATCTAATAATATTCCTGACTTCTGGATAGTGATGTGAATCACAAAGATACAGTTATATAAAAATAAATATAATTTTCTAAATTCAGATAAAAATATCAAAAGTAGAGATGATTGTCATCACCTTCTAGAATCCATATTTGTTTTACTCTCAGGATTTCAGAATAAGCTTTGGGTCAATATTCCTCATATTATTTTACCCATTTGGAAATATTTGTTTTTTTCTTGTTTTATATTATTTTAGTATATGTGTATATGATATTTTTAGTTACATACAATTATGTTACATATAACCTATTTGCTAAAATCTCAGGGCTGAGTGTAATAGAGATGTTACTGGTGCCTGCTCGACTAAATCAATGAACAATGGGATGACAGTGATACAGTGATACAGTGATAACCTTGATAACCTACTTGAGGGAATTTTAAAGTCATACTCAGAAATGAATGAGCTACAGTTAAATTTGAATAATAAAGTAGAAAGAATAAATAATTTGTATTTACAGCTGTGCCTATATTTAAAAAAATCATATTGTTGTGTTGGTGGCAAATCACAAGTCAAGGCAGCCAGAGAGATAGCTGAAAGGGTGGGCACTTGCTTGGCAAGGAGGCCTGGGTCTGTTTCCCAGCACCATATGGTGTCACATGCTCACCAGAGGGACACCAAAGTACAGAGTGGGAGTCGCCCAGAGCACTGCTGTGTGGTGACCCCAAATCAAAATCAGAAGGTTTTTTTTTATTAAAAATTAGCATAACTGAGTCAAACTTGTACATGAAAAGCAATACTTCTCGGATTCTGTGTAAATCACATCGTATCTGTAATCCTGAGTTTGAAAGTAAAGCCATATAAGACAATGACTCTTTATTAATGATGAGTGATGACATTCTTACAGTTCAGAGAAGGATGAAGTAAGGCATAGGACTCCCCTGAGAGACCTTGAAGTCTTTTTTTTTTAATTTATCTTATTGAATCACCATGTGGAAAGTTACAAAGTTCTCAGGCTTATGTCTCAGTATACAATGCTCAAACACCCGTCCTTTCACCAGTGCCCATATTCCACCACCAAAAAAACCCAATATGTCTCCCATCCCTCAACCCCCATTTCTGCCTGCATAACTGATAAATTTCAATTCATTTTCTCTTTACCTTGATTACATTCCATATTTCAACACAAAACTCACTTTTGTTGTTGGAGTTTCAACACACAGCTCACTATTGTTGTTGGAGTTTACCCCCAAAAAATATGGCCCTACTGACAAGGAAGCATTTGATAATTAGTTTTCCATTGATGAGAATGAAGAGATATGATTTAGGATTTCTGTATTTTCTGTATTTTAGTAATTAAGTCCAGGGAGATTTATGTTGAAAATTACATCATTTCCCTTCCTGGGGCAGCATGGGGCTGATGCTTAGTTCACAGTCTAGAGACATGGCTCTAAGCACTTGCTGGGACCAGAAGTAGTGTAGCTGGAGAGGCCTTGAAGTCTTAATGGCAACCCATTCCTACCTCACATATGTCAAATCCTGAGAAAAACCCTTCACAAAAAATAGGTCAGACTCAGAAAGCACTGAGGAAAGTTCATTACTTCACAGATCCACACTGTGAAGCTTTTACATAGCTTATGTGTGTGCAGTTAGCAAGCCTCTACATGAATTAGCTTTCTTGCTGGTTTTGAACATGTCATATATGAGTGAGTCAAAATGTTTATGAAATCTTCCAAAACGTTGAAATACAAATACAAAAAAGGCATGATTACAATAATAATAATAAAAAAAGCAAGAACAGAGAAGAAAAGTAAGACTCCTTCAGGGCTATCCCTGAGCTAAGGTGTTCTCCATGCACAGAAACGAGTTGAAAAAACATTTACAACAAATAGAAGTCTAAGAAGCTTGAGGTTCTGGGAGTAATAAGTTGTTTTATTTTTCTGTTTTTATTTTGTTTTAAGAAGTGAGACTTGGAAAATTTTTTTTCTAGAAAAATGTAAGAACACTCAGAGAGAAGGAAAAGTGCGCATCACAGGTTGTGATAAGGGTAGTACAGAGCATGCTAAGAAATCAACTAGAGAGGGAGATGAGAAGATGCATTAACAGTCTTCCAATTTTCTCAGAATTTGACTTCTGAGTGAAACACACAATTAATTTTTATGAAACCAAGATTCACAAAATAAAATAATGATCTTAGATGTATAATAAAATATTAAAATAAGAAAAAATGAATATTTCTCAGGTAAGCTAGTCTTTTGTAAACTGAAGATGAGGGGAACTCTTATCACACTAGATTTCTTATGACATGGCAGCTTGGCCATCACAGCAAGCCAGAGAGCATGTTAAGGAAGAACGGGACCGTTTTTTGCATCTGTTATAATTTAGTCTTGGAATCACATTTCTTAAAAGAAACTTTCCAGGTCCAAGTGACACTCAAGAGAATAGAAATATTCAATAGTACAAATAGTAGATTAAAAATCATTGGTAACCATATTAGAAGGTATATTGCCTTCGATATATTATGTATAAAATATATAATATATTTTGTATATCATACATTATATATGTGCTAGAAGAGTTGTCTATCATAGCATTGACATTTTTATATTCTATGCATCTGAATTTGTATAGGTATCAAAAGTAGTCAAGAAACAGACTATAATAAATCATTGCTATAATCAAAAAGGCTGGTATGAATGTTTTGTTCTTTGAACATTTTCCCTATATTCATATACACACATTAGACAGATAGATGATAGATAGATATAGATGGTTAGATGAATATAGCAAGGAACAGTTTAGGACAGACTAAATTTAGAAATATGTTTTAATTTCCAGCCAAAGCCAAAAGATAATTTATTTTCCCACAGTTCTATAACTGGTCAGACAGAAGTTGGGAAGGTAGAAAAAGAGGAAGATCAGACAGAATCAGAACTGATGAGGCCTAAAACATAGATAACACAGCTTGAGAGAAGGTGGGTTCAGGGAAAGACAGTGCAGCAAGAAATCTTTAGAATCTGCCAAAAGAGGATGTCCTCTCTGATCCAAGCATCACTCAGGCATGTTAATTAGACAAGATCTTTGATCTCTTGATCTCTGATCAAGATCAGTAAGAAAAATGACTGCAACACATAGAACATCCCATTTGTGATAGACACTGTTATCAATTTTTATTTTTTTGTCTCATGTTAATCCTTTCAGCAACTGTCTTATGTCTTTATTTTCTTTTTGTAAATAAACTGATGTATGATTAGGCCAAGACAAATTGTCATGGCCTTTCATTTTTTCAATGGCAAAGCTGTTGTGGGAAGGGAGATTAAAATCCAGAGCCTGTACAACCAGATAACTAGTAACTTATAGAGTACTTGTAGAGTACTTGTAGAGTAGGGAGACCAAAAGCCACTTTCTCTAATACTCATGAAATTAGAATAGCAGGAGGCAGAGATAAAGCTAATGCCATAGTATATGAAGAAACATTCAAACAAACTAATGCAAAGGCATTATATTGATCTGTATTTGATTACAGTTTCACCATTGCCTATGAAATTCAGCATTCTTCAGAGGAATGACTTCATCATATTATATAAGTATACTTTCCTTCTGTTTTGTTTCGGGGAGAACATCTTGATGTGCTGATGGAATTAATCCAGACTGGGCTCAGGGATGACTCCCAATGGGGGTCAAGGGACCACATGGGGTGCTGGGGTTCAATACCTGGGCAGCCACATGTGAGGCAAGTGCACTGTTTCTCTGGCCCCATCTATATTAGTTTGTTACTAGTTATTAGTTTATTATTTTTTCCAGGGGGTGAGATCAGCTAGTCTTAAGCAATCTTTTTACTGCCATCCCTAAAGTATGAGTAATAAAATTTTATATTATATTAGATAATCAGACAAAACTTGACTATAAAACATGTTGTTTATAGGAGAAAATGTATCATAAGCAATTCATTTGTAGTGATATCTTAAAATTATTTATTCTATTGTTAATTTGTAAACATTATTACCCCCCCACACATACATACAAACACATATAAACTTCTTGTCATGTGTGGGAATTAGCTAAGGGAATTTTGAAATATATTACTCCCTTAGTGTGCACTGATTTTTTTTCCTTCCAAAATCTACTGAGAATTTCAAGAGAAAAACTATAGCACTGTACTGTAGCACTGTCATTCCATTGTTCATCGATTTGCTTGAGCGGGTACCAGTAATGCCTCTGTTCTGAGACTTGTTGCTGTTTTTGGCATAACTAATACGCCACAGGTAGCTTGCTGGGCTCTGCCGTGTGGGCAGGATACTCTCTGTAGCTTGCCAGGTTGTCTGAGAGAGGGACAGAGGAATCAAAACCGGGTCGGCTGCATGCAAGGCAAACGCCCTACCTGCTGTGCTATCGTTTCAGCCCAGAAAAACTATAAAATAGTATATCCCAGTAAACTTTCTCTTACGGTATAGTCCAGACATAGAACCCTGTTTTCACTAGTGGAGGCACTGTAGCTCTGATACAGTAGAAGTCCTCTAGGTCTGAAGTGATGTGACAGTCAAGACCAATGTATGCACCTTTCATGATACAACCTTCACTAGCTGCTTTTAAGGAACATCATAACTGAACATCTATTGCTAGGTATTTTAGTAGGAAGAGGGTAAGAGGAAATAGAAAGCATGTTGCCTTTCTTAGTTGCTTCCTCTGTTTCCCTTCCTTTCTTCTAAAAAAGATTACTTGTTCCTTAGGTATTTTCAATTGAACAGGAACCTGAGTACATTAACCTTTTCTATTTATGATACATCCATCAGAATAGCTTTGGCATGCTCTTGGATTCAAGGACTGGACTCTGTGATAACATGATACCATGTAATCCTGCTAACATTGGACAAAATCATGTTCAAGAGAGGTTCACATTGATGTACCAGAACAGGTAAATAAAGTGACTTATTTAAGAAAAAAAGCATCTTTTATAAACAAAATTTTGAGTTGGAGAAGTTTCACGACTATACTTATATTTGACTATGTTAAGGTTGCACTAAATAACCTGTCACTCATTTTTTTGACATTCTACACATATAGAGCTGTGTTGTTTGCACAGTAGTTTCCTGTGTATTATTACCTTTCAGCTTCACAATTAATAAGGTAGTCAAGAGGATAAATTAATAAGAGAACAATTAATAAGGTAGGTAAGTATTAGGACTGAAGATATCATTCAAAGGGGTGGTGCATGCATGGGCCCCAAATTGGATCAAAAGTACTATGGTCAGGCAGAGTATCCCCAAGACTCCCAATATGGCTAGGAATCCCTGATAAAGAAGAAACAATTGATATTTAGTGAGAAAATATTCTTTAATGCACCCATTTTTGCAGATGAAAAAATATCAATATCCAGATAAGCAATGGGCAATTAAAAGAACTCAAGATGAAATGGCCACTCGGGTGATGAAGAGGCAGCAGCTCTGCACATGCAATAGTTTTGCATACCACAATCATCAACACAAATCAACACTAGTGAAACTGTCTTAAATGACACATATTACCCTCTATACAATAAGGAGGATGATAGAGAACAATATCTTTAGTTGAAAAACTGGGTTCCCTTTTTTGGTTGAATTACCGTGAGGTACAGTTACAAACATTTATGACTGAGTTTTAGTCACACAGTGATCGAGCACCCATCCCTCCAACAGTGGGCATTATCCACCAACAATATTCCCAGTATCCCTCCTGCTATCCCCACCCCATCCTACCTACTGTGTCTGTGGAAGGCACCTTCCTTCTTACTCTCTCTCTCTACACTTTGGGGCATTATGGTTTGCAATGCAGTTACTAAGAGGCCATTATGTTTGGTCCTTTATCTACTTTCAGCACACGTGTCCCAACCTGAGCGATCCCTCCAACCATCATTTACTTACTTAGTGGTCCCTACTCTATCCCAACCTCCTTTACCCCCAGCACATGAAGCCAGTTTCCCAAACCATGTAATGATCATCCTGGCCATTTTCTCTACTGTCCTTAGGTGTTATTCTTACATGATGTTATTTTATATTCCACAAATGACTGTTGACATTCTATATCTGTCCCTCTCTTTCTGACTCATTTCACTTAGCATGATACTCTCCATGTTCATCGACATATAAGCGAAATTCACCATCGCATCTTTTCTAACAGCTGCATAGTATTCCATTATGTATATGTACCAAAGTTTCTTTAACCGGCCATCTATTCTTGAGCACTAAGTTTTTTTTTTTTTACCAGATTCTGACTATCGTGAACAATGCTGCAATAAGTATACAAACCAAATGTCATTTCTTCTGTGTTTTTTTTTCCAAGAAGAGATATTCCTGGGTCATATGGAAGATCACTTTCTAGTTTTTGGAGGAATGCCCATATTATTTTTTAAAAAGGCTGGACCAGTAGGCATTCCAGCCAACAATGAAGGAGAGTCCCTTTCTCCCCACATCCAAACCAGCACTGGTTGTTCTTGTTCTTATTGATGTGTGCCAGTTTCTGTGGAATAAGACGATATCTCATTGTTGTTTTGATTTGAATCTCCTTGATGATTAGTGGTGTAGAACACTTTATCATGTGCCTTTTGACCATTTTAATTTCTTTTTTGAGGAAATTTCTGTTCATTTCTTCTCCCCACTTTTTGTTGGGTTGTAGGTTTTTTTCCTTGTGAAGTTCTACCAGTGTCTTTTTTCTTTTTTCTATCTTTTTTTTTTATTGAATCACTGTGAGATAGTTACTAGCTTTCATGTTTGGGTTACCAGTGTCTTATATACCCTAGATATTAAGCCCCTATCTGATGAATAGGGGTAAATAAATCTGATGAATATGGGGTAAATAATTCTGATGAATATGGGGTAAATACTGAAAGAGCTCATGGAACTTATTCCATGAGCTCTTTCAGTATTTTTGTCATTATTTATTTTGAGGTACAGAATCTTCTTAGTTTAATGTAGTCCCATTTGTTTATATTTGTTTCCTCTTGCTTGGTGAGTGGTGTTTCATCCTTGAAGATGCCTTTAGATTCAATATCATGAAGTGTTCTCCTGAATATATTTCCCTGTACCTTATGGATTCAGGTTTGGTATTGAGGACTTTAATTCATGTTGATCTGACTAATGCTTGGTTTTAGAGAGAGGTCCAAGTTCATTTTTTTATTGCATGTAGCTGTCAAGTTTTTCCAGCACCACTTGATATGGGTCTGTTTCTAGTCCAATACCATGCCATTTTAATTACCACTGCTTTATAGTAGAGTTTGAAATTAGGGAAGGTAATGCCCCCCATCTTCTTTTTTCCCATTAATTTCTTTAGCTATTCGTGGGGGGTTATTGTTCCATACAAATTTCAGGAGTGTTTTGTCTATTTCTTTGAAAAGTGTTATGGGTATCCTGATAAGGACCACATTAAATCTGTTTAATTCTTTGAGAAGTATTGCCATTTTGACAAAGTTAATCCTCCAGATTCATGAGCAGAGGATGTGTCTCCATTTCCTAGTGTCCCCTTTTATTTCTTGAAGTAGTGTTTTGTAGTTTTCTTTGAATAGGTCCTTCACCTTTTTAGTTAAACTGATTTTGAGGTGCCTGATTTTATGAGGCACTATTGTTAATGGGATTGTTTTCTTAATATCTCTTTCTTCTCTTTCATTATTTGTATATAGGAAAGCCACGGACTTTTGGGTGTTTATTTTGTAACCAGTCACTTTACTTTATAAACCTATTGTTTCTAGGAGATTTTTTGTAGAGTCTTTAGGATTTCCTAAGTATCGTATCATGTCATCTTCAAATAGTGATAGTTTGACTTCTACTTTTCCTATCTGGATACGTTTGATAACTTCTTCTTGCCTAACTGCTATGGCAAGTACTTCCAGCACTATATTGAATAGAAGTGGTGTGACTTGGCAACCTTTTCTTGTTCCTGATCTTAGAGGGAAGGCTCTTATTTTTTTCCCCACTGAGAATAAGGTTTGCTGTGGGTTTTTGCAGATGGCTTTGACTACACTGAGAAAAGGTCCTTAGGCTCTCAAATTGCTGAGAGTTTTTATCATAAATGGGTGCTGGATCTTGTCAAATGCCTTCTGTGCATCTATTGATATGATAATATGGTTTTTATCTTTCTTTTTATTGATATGTTGTATTATATTGATTGACTTACGAGTGTTGAACTATATCCTTGCATCCCCAGGATGAATTTCTACTTGGTCATGGTGTGCAGGATGACATTGCTGTGTCCTTTCCCCCTTGCCACAAGGAGCTTAGGTTTATCCTAGCTACACCCACCAAGGTGCACCCGAGTCATTCCCATTCCTTTGTCTAGCTTTTACTACTTCTCTATGTTCTCTTCCCAAATAGTTAATAAGCTTTTCCCCCTAATCAGACTCTGTGAATTTGTAAGGTCAGATCTTTCTAGGACCCTGAACTTATATTGTAAGTTAGTATTGTCTTTCTCCTCTCCTTGTGTAGTTTGAATAGTTTACTTTAAAGCAATGTCCCTTTTGGGCATGCCCTCAGCCCAGGTAAGATCTGGAGCTGCTGCTCCTGAAACAGACCCTCTGCTCCTTAAGACTATGATCCAAGAGGTCTTCTAACCCATTTTGGCACCCAGAGCGGCTTCTTACAGACATGCATCTGGACTTGAGCTGTACTATGACTATGTGCCGCCCGGGGAGGGATTTTCCCTCTCATCCCTGTTTTTCTGTGTGAAAAATGGCAGCGGCAGCATCATCCACGTGGCGAGAGCCACCCCCTAAGACTTGCGCCCAAAGGTGGGAACTTTGCAATGCTGTGGCTCATAGGCGATCATAGGAAGGGGGTGGTACCTGCACGCCCTCAGCCCAGATAAGATCCGGAGCTGCTGCTCTTGAAACAGACCCTCTGCTTATACAGACTATGATCCAAGAGGTCCTCTAACCCATTTTGGCACCCAGAGCAGCTTCTTACAGACATGCATCTGGACTGAACTGAACTAAAACATCAGAAATCCAAAACCGCGTGGCCGCAAGCTCATAGACTCTTCATTCTCAGCAATGAAAAGAAATTATTAAAATGATGCTTTTACAGCAGGCCTGATTGTTGGGGGAAAACTCCAAACATTAATAGTGAGTTCTCTATTGAAATATTAAATGTATTCAAAGTATAGAGAACAAAATGAAGATCATTAGCTACTTAGGTGGGGGCTGGGTGGGAGGGGGTATATTGGGGTTCTTGGTGGTGAAACATGTTTACTGGTGAAGGGATGGGGTTTCAATCATTATGTGACTGAGACTTATACCTGAAAGCTTTGTCTTTTTTTTTCTTCACGGTGATTCAATATAATAAAATAAAATTAAGGGAAAAAATGCATAAATAAATGATAGAAACTTCCCCTCCCAATAAATAAATAAATAAAGCAATGTCCCTTTTGTATAGACACAAGAAGACAATATTATGCTTTTGTAACTTGGGATTTAATTGGCTTCGAATATTATTCATTCTCGGCCATCTGCTTTCTCAACTTAAGCCTCAATTGCCCTCAGTTCCTAGCACCCCAAAAACAGGGTCCCGACAAGGGACAGGACGGACTCAGGGCAAGTGGTGAGTTATGTGCCCTTGCATGGAGATGGGGCTGGCCAAAGTGCCTAATTCTTAACTATAAGTTAAGAGCTAGATCATGCTCTCCCCATCGGCCGCCCCCTGGCAGTAGTTTTTTACAATGGCGTATGATCTTTTTGATGAGTCGTTGAATTACATTTTCTAATATTTTGTTGAGGAACTTTGTGTCTGTATGCATCAGGGTTATCGGCCTGTGATTCTTTTTTATTTTGTTGTGGTGGTGGTGGTGGTATATCTGCCGGCTTGGTATGAGGGTGATATTTTCCTCATAGAAATTGTTTGGAAGAGTTTCTGTTTCTTCAGTTTCTTGGAAAAGATTGAACAGGATTGGAAGTAGGTCCTCTTTAAAGGTTTGGAAGAGACGTAAAGGAATCTCAGACCCGAGCAACTTGATGCAGAGATGGTTCTGGACTTTGCAATAGGCCTTTTTTGTTAGGCTGCTCCAGTTGGGGGCAAGTGCCGTTACTCTGCCTGCCCTCTAGGAATCCCGGCAGCTGCCATCTTCTGAGCTCAGCAAAAAGCTCCAGGTACTGGTGGCGGTGGCGGGAAACTTTGGTCATTAATCCTGGTGAGTTTCAGTGTTGCTTTACCATTTGCGTTACTAGTTTTTTCCTGCATGTTCTTTGTGTTTTCACCTCGGCAGTGGGGCTATCTTTGTATGTCACTGTGGTTTATTGCTAGGTAAAGAAATTTGAGGCCTGGGTCAACTAATACCTCAAATGTGGGGTACAGACCAGGTAACTTTTCCACGCAGATGCGATAGAGTCCATGCAGTTTTGTGGTTAGAGATTTTATGGGTATTCTGTGAGGGTTAGATCCAGGAGGCAACTCTGGGGGTCCACTGATTAGAAAAGTTAGTTCAGTGCTCTGGTGATAACAGCTGGCAGGGGGTGACATTTGCCCTGCAAAAGGGGGAGCTTCCCTTTGGGTGGAGATCTGGGATTCAGGCGGGGAGATATGGGCAGCACAGGCCACTGGGGTCCACACACCTGGTTGGAGACATCAGTTCGGCTGTCTGTCTGGGCTCCTTTTAGTAAGGGGAAAATTACGTAAGAAATAGAAAACAGTGTTCAATAATTTTTCATCAAGCTTTGGTATGACATATTGACTACACATAGAAGTGTAGCCATGAGAAAGCTTTCCCTGGAGGGATGCACGCCCAGAGATGAAGACTCCACTAACATCGCAGTGGTTCTGGCAGGTAGAATCAGCCAACTCTAGCAGTGAAGCACTTCTAGTTGAGTTAGCTGGTAATGCAACCACAAAATTACACCCCGCCTGTATATCCCACATGGAACACAATGTCTAATGGAACCAGGAAAAAAATCCTAAGGCAATTCTATATTGAGTTGTGTTGGATTGCTTAAACAGGAAATGAAAAAACGCCAAACAGCCCTTCCACCCTCCCCATTAGTGGAGGGTCCAAGCAATGAACAAAAGAGACTCACTTCCAGTTCAGGACAGGCATAATGAGGAAGCAGTGCACACACTCAGTGAGATAGATACAGCCATTTCTTAATGATCAAGGGATCTGTATATCAGGAAGAACTTACACTTCTAGGCAAATATGCACCTAATTAGGGACCAACAAAATACTTAAAACAACTGCTTAAAACAATTTGAAGAAAGACATTAATAGCAGCAGAATAATAGTTGAAAGCTTCAACATCATTCTATCACACTAGGTAGATAAACTAGACTAAATTTAAAAAATGAAATATGAAAATTAAAGAAAAAATGGAAGAGCATGGCTTTGTATATAGATATCTTTATCTATCCATATCTACTTATTTACAAATTTGTATAGATAGATACATAGCTACCTATCTATCCATCCATATAAATTGCATTTATGACTTTCAATAACTCAAAAGACAAATGCATATTCTTCTTCAATACACATAGGACATTCTCCATAATAGACCACATGCTGGTTCACAAAGCATACTTCCATAAAGTCAATAGCATAAAAATCATATCAGCTATCTTCTTAGACCACAATGAACTGAAATTAAAAGTTAACCAAACTAAAATCAGAGAAATAATGAAAACACCTGGAAATTAAGGAGTTCACTACTGAACAACCAGTAGATTCTAGAGGAAATCAAAGATTTCTGGAAACAAATCAGATTGAAGGCATGAATTACCAGAATTGACAGGGCACAGTAAAGGCTGTGTTAAGAGCAAAGTTCATAGCTCTGCAAGCATTCATCAGGAAGATAAAAAGAACCCACATTAGAAAGAAACTGGTAAATAACAAGAAAGAGTATGTGTGTGTGTGTGGAAGGGGGGGACGAGAGAGAGAGAGAGAGAGAGAGAGAGAGAGAGAGAGAGGAAGAGAAAGCCCAAAACAAGCAGGAGGAAGGAAATTAGAAAACTTATAGCAGAAATTAATGAATTGGAATCCCCCTTCCAAAAAATATCCAGAATATTAACAAAACCAAGACCTGGTTCTTTGAAAAAAAATAAGACTGATAAACCATAGCAAGAGACATAAAACCTTAACCAACAAAATCATAAATAAAGTGTGTATGTGGTGGGGGACACAACAGATACCACAGAAATTCAAAGGACTATCATAGATAACTTTAACTTTGAAAAATTTTGTCACAAAATGAGAGAACTTAGAAGAAATTGATATATTCTTAGACTTCTACAGCCTCCAAAGACTGAACCAAGATGATATGGAACAAGTTGAATAGACCTATCACTATCAAGGAAATCAAAGTGATCACCAAAGTCTCTGCCAAAACAAAAGCCTAGGCCAAGATGGATTCACCAGTGAGTTTTTTCAATTGTTTAAGGAAGAATGACTGCCAAAGATTTTCAGTATTTTTCAGGAAATAGAAGAAACAGAAAAACTCCCAAACAATTTCTATAAAGAACACATTACCCTGATACCAAAAATAGAGATAGCACAAAAATGAAGATTTATAAACTGATATTCCTGATAAACATATATACTAAAGCCTTCAACAAAATATTAAAAAATTTAATCCATTACTTCGTCAAAAAGACCATACTTAATGACCAAGTGTTTTGACATACTCAAGTCTGTCAATGTAATACAACATGTCAATAAAAGAAAAAATCATATTATCATATTAATAGATGCATAGAAAGATTTAGAAAAGATCCAACATCCATGCATGGTTTAATATTCTAAGCAGTAATTGAAGGAACTTTCCTCAACATAAAGCTTTTTTGTCAAAAACCCATTGCAATCTTTTTTTTTCTTTTTGGGTCACACCCGGCAATGCACAGGGGTTACTCCTGGCTCTTAACTCAGGAATTACTACTGGCAATGCTCAGGGGACCATATGGGATGCTGGGATTCGAACCCGGGTCGGCCGCATGCAAAGCAAACGCCCTACCTGCTGTGCTATCACTCCAGCCCCCAACCATTGCAATCTTTATATTCAATGGGGAAAAAGTTAAAAGATCCTTAGATCAGGCACAAGACAAAGTTGCCTGCTCTCATCATTTCTACTTTATATAGTACTGAAAGTACTTGCTATGGCAATAAGGAATAGCAAGATGTTAAGGAGATCAAGATAGGAAAGGAAGAAGTTAAGGTCTCACTATTTGAAAATGACACGACACTATATCTAGAAAATCCTACTCGCTCTACAAAAACATTCCTATAAACAATAGATTTGTAGATTAAAGTGTCAGGCTACAAAATTAGCATTCAAAATTCCATGGCTTTCCAATATGCAAATAATAAAATAGAAAAGAACAATAATAAAAAAAAAACAGTCTCATTCACACTTATGCCTCAGAAAATCAAATCCCTATGAATTGGCTTAACTAACGAGGTAAATGACTTATGCAAAAAAAACTACAAAACACTACTTAACTAAAGCCAGACACAAGGAAATAGGAACATATTCCCTGCTTATAAATTGGGTAACATCTTCAAAATGGCAATACTTCCCAAAGCATTATACAGATTCACTGAAGTCCCTATAAGGATACCCATGACATTTTTCAAAGAAATAGACCAAATACTCCTGAAATTTGTATGGGACAACACACACACACACATACACACACTCACACACATACACACCCACACACACCGCACACTCACTCACACAGACATAAATAGCCAAAGCAATCCTCTGGTAAAAGAAGATGGGAAACGTTATTTTTCCCAAATTCCTATTGTACTTCCAGGGCACAATTAAAATAGTGTGGAATAACTATTATAAAAACCCTCAGATCAATGAAATAGAATAGAACTTCTAGAAATGAATTAAAACATTGGTGATCATACTAGATGAAATTTTCTTACTAGCAGGAAGACTATTGGGATACTGAAAACCCAAAGTTTGAAATATATTATGTGGTGAGCTGAGTAATATTAAACTTCATGCATTCTTCCTATTCCTTTTTGTTCTCTATTAGCATTCTGCCTTCTCTCTAGTAATTTTTAGCATTCTCTTATTAGGAGAAAACAAAACAAAACAAGAAGACCTGGTCTTGGTTAAATATTTGAATAAATTTTAAAAGAAAGGGCAGACTTAGGGCCAATGTGATAATACAGCAACAATTAACACTGTGTGAGACCCCAAGCAGATCATAGACCTTGTGGAAAATAAAAAATGATCTCAGTCCATTTCCTACAAACAGTCCTTCATGCTTCCCATATCCAGAAGATTGCAAAAGCAATGGATTATTAGAGTCCAGAGTAAAATTTTCAGTTACTTATGTGGTTTTTGTGAGGATTATAGCTTGTTTTTCAAATGGTTTCTGAAAAGCAACTTTCAGTATTGAAAATGCAGTCGTGAATTGTTGGCTGAAATTAGCTCTCTAATAACTGTAGGAGCATAATTACTCACATCAAGGCAAAGCAGACCAGACATGCAGAGAACTTGCTAGGGAGAAAAAAAGTGCATCACTGAGCCCTGGAAGACTGAACACTACTAAATGGTTTTGTCAGATCCAATTCTGATGATTATTTAGCAATCTCCTACCCACCGCATTAAAGTTCTGAGGGCATATCCTAAATTGAAGGATATTTGTAATAAAAAGATATAAGCCTCCAACTCTCATTTTTTACCAAACATTAATAAAAATCGAATTAGAAGTAAGTGCCTTGAAAGGCTACTGGCGAAAGGTTTGAGTCTGGTAACAATGTGAATCTGATAAGAAAAGGAAATACTCCTCTGTCTCCTTTATTATTATTATAATAATAGAAAAACCACTTTTGAAAAAGTTTTGATAAAACTAAAAATGTTTTTCACATTCTAATGCACCTAGAAAAAAAATGAATTCTATTTTTTACTTCTTGGTCAGAATAGGAAAGGCAGCCACCATGATTAAAAGCTGCACAACTACCTCAGACTACAATAGATATGCTGACTCCAAATGCCCTTTTCATTATTCTTAATGAAATTCGACTTCATTTTCCCACACACTCAGAATTGTGTTAGCTGAGAGTTGAAACATGTAAATGAGCCCAAGCACTCCACAGAATACCTCCATTCTCTGTTTCCAAAGGCCATGTGAGGACACTGGCATGTGCCAAGTGAGCACGTGGGAGGCAGAGAAGAGGAACGATGGGCTATTAACTTTTCACTTAATCTCCTTTGTACTTAGGCTAGTGTTTTATTTTATTTTTCTGAGCTCTCAGGGGCACATTTTAAACTGTTGCTAGGTCAGATTGGACCTGATGTCATTTCAGGAAAAACCTGCCATTTCAGATACCCCTCCAGGACCAACACCAAGATCCTCAGAGGTACATGATAAGTACACATATCATGTTCACAAAGGTACAGACTGTAGGATTATTGGACTGGGCATTAGAAAATCTGAGTTATGTATCTGAGTTTGTCTCTGGACAAATTTTTTCTCTTTAATCTTATCTCTTGATCAAAAAGAACAGAAAATCAATAGGCAAATGCTCTATCCTTTATATGGGTAAACAACAAAATATTCCAACCACCCTATTGATTAGAATTTCTTTCCAGGGCTTGAGAGAGTAGAAGAATTTGATCAGTCTCATTGTGGAACTTTCCACATTGCCTTTCATTCAATTGCTTAGAATATGTAGAACAGAAAATGAGTTATTAGAAGAATTAAACATGATCCATACAATGGTATGCTTATAGTTGGGTTGAAGAGGTTTGTGTTAAACACAGGAAAGGCTTAATGTAAGAGCCTTAAGATGTTAAGGAAAAGAAACTAAGAAGTCTGAAACGGTGTCTAATGATGGAGAGCGACAAATGGGCCAAGATCACGAGCAAATTCTGTTCTCTTGGCTTATTTTCACAAGCAAATACAAAGTGTATTATTTTAAATTATTTTCCCACAAATGTTTTTCTTCATTTCTTTAAACTTTACTTCTGTTTCTGCAATGATCCTTAGCTAATTATCTCCATTAAAGTGAAATTATTGATGAAAATTGACATGATATGACATTTTAAAGATATTCAGAACTACTGTTTTGCCCTTGTCCCAATAAAGCATTTCTTTATAGGAGTGTATTCCTCCCTGGACTAAAAAATCTACATTTGGTTCTCCATGTGAATTAGTTTGAGACACTTCTAAAATTTTGTTAAATTTTATTTTAGATATTTGTAAACTGGAAAAAATATAATGATTATATCATCCTAATTCTGATTTTTCAGCAGTCCAATTGGGCAATTTCTATAATTTCTACATGTACTGAATATTTTTATGTAAATCATGTATCTGAGATGTATCTTATGCAATATATCTGCCACTGAGAAGTTCTAGGAGTTCCTAATTTATCAGTAGACACGTTTTGTAATATAACATGTTTGCCACTTGTCCTCCGATGATTTGATGGGATCAATCTAAGTACAGTCCTAAAGTTCATACAGTAGCTGACTTCATCAAACCTTTCTGAGCCTCCTATTTGTGTTCTGTTCTGTAAAATGATGATTCTAGCATTTCTTTGTGTTATCTCATACATAAGCCCATGAGTCATTCAGATCTGAGGGAGCCCTTCTTTCAGGTTTCAAATATTCATAGCAAGAAAACTGGTTATCTTTTAAACTGTACAGAAATACGCAAGTAGTTCTGCTAGCAAAAGAACAAATTCACTTCAGAGGGGGATAATTATTCCCTTATTTGAGGGACAGAATAATTTTGTTACCTAAAGGCAAGGTCTAAGACTGACTAGAAGAAAGAGTTCGAGAGAAAGAAGATCTGATTAATGCTGCATAAAATGTAAAATCTTTCTATTACTGAGAAGGGTAATTATTTTTCTTCATGGGGGCGTGGGGAGAGGTCTTTCTTTTCCACACTTGATATCTTTTGGTAAATGATGATTTGAAGTCAGTAACTGCAAAGCATTTGCTAGCTAATACACTGGAAGGGTCTTAGAAAGAGGCGCTAGTCCTCGAGAAGCCCCCGTGCAGATGGATTTTTTTTTTTTTTTTTGCTTTTTGGGTCACACCTGGCGATGCACAGGGGTTACTCCTGGCTCTGCACTCAGGAATCACCCCTGGCCGTGCTCAGGGGACCATATGGGATGCTGGGATTTGAACCCGGGTCGGCCGCGTGCAAGGCAAACGCCCTACCCGCTGTGCTATCGCTCCAGCCCCGCAGATGGATTTTTAAAGAATTCTGTCCTGCACTGAGTTTCAAGGCTCCCCCCACACCCTCATTCTTTCTTTATTAGTAAACCCGACTCTTGCTGCCAAGATCTCAGTAAAGTTTCTAAGATGGTAAAAGTTTATGTTGGAAGCACTAAGTTGAGTGATAAATATTTATGGGGGGACATCAGTAGCCTGGAGAAGCCCCGCAACTGTAGAAGTAACTCGACACAGTCTAGTGTCATAAGACCACGTGACAGCGTAAATGTGGGCACTCTTGGGATGGGAGAGTTTACTTGGTAAAGCAAAAATTATACTTCTATAGTTCAACCTGGAGTTACCATCATTTACCTTGCTCCTACAGCACAGAATGATCCCAGAAGCTGGGCCACTCAGAAACTCAGTTTTACTTGTGAAAACAATATATTTCACGGAGAAAGTTGCAGCTCCCTGACCATCTTGGCTGCTGGGCTCATGCAGGGACACCCCAAGTCCTGGTCTTGAGGAGGGTGAGCTGTTGCCAGGGGAACTGGCGTTCCCTGGAGATTAGCATGACTCCATGGTGGTGCAACTGCCTGACTGGGGGTTGAGATTAGGGAGAGCCAACATCTGTAAAGTTTGTTCCACCTCAGCATTGGGTCATAGAAATCCTGTGAAAACTCATGACACTCTGTCCCATCTAGCCCATGGAACCGTAAAATTCACCTTCCTCTTCCCATCTAATGATGACCATGTAATGGGTTCCTTTCTACCCCTACATAAAACCGTTGTATTATCTCAATAAACTTTGTCATGTGACTACCAGTCTATGGCCCATGTGGGTGACTTTCTCTTAGCCAGACTCTGCTCCAGCCTTTGAGCATTTATTGTCCTGGTTGCCTGAGGTCCTGGAAAACTGCCTCACCTTCTCAGGGTCCATAGCTGTAAGCCAGTTACAGCACTCCAAAGATGGAAATATGGATTTAATATTTTCTAGTGATTACATCCAAATAGCCAAAATTATTGACATTTGAATATTTTAACTATAGTGGGTTAAGATTATTATCCTTTCACCTAATTTCACACACACCTTATTTCCCTAATTTAAATTTTTCCTAATTTCACACAGTATACAGAATGGAAGCATTCTATTTACTCTCTGAGAGAGTGACATGGGAATATTTAAGATAGGCCCTTTAAAAAAGGAACATTGTATTGGTAGTCATACTGGAAATAGAGAAAAGCATTGCACAATATTTTACTAAACAAAAAGAAGAATATACATATATATATATATATATACATTGTTATATATATTGTTTGGGGGTCACACCCAATGGTGCTCAGGCATTACTCCTGGATCTGCACTTAGGAATCATTCCTAGAGGGCTCAGGAAATCATACAAGATACTGGGATTGAGCCTCTGCTGCCACTTGCAAGGCAAGTGCCTTACTCACTTTATTATCACTCCAACCCCAGAAATTAAAAATATTTTTAAACGCATTGTGGTAGATGCTGTGGGACACCACCTATCCTCACGCAGGTCCTACTATTACAGTACTTAGTACCAAAGTCTAAATAGTGTTTTCTGTAAATTTTTCCTCACATCTTTTACTTTTAGCCAGTGATTGACTATCACTGCCCATTCTTTCTTCCCACAAATAACCTCATAAATGACTGGAGGTTTTAGGTTATCAGTCTCCTTAGAACCACATCTTTCATCACTTAGGATGAAAAATCGCAGACACCTATTTAGCCTGGTTCTCTAAATTCTCAAGCCGGCATAAGCTCAGTAATCAAGAATGAATATGCAGGTTATAGCACTGTTTTTCTACACTACCTCTCTTCACTCCACTACTCTTTACAGACACTTTCAAGAATAAATTCCCTAAGCGAACTACTTATACTGAAATACTTATTATAGTTGCTTCAGAGAAAAACTAAAATTTGTTTGTTATATTAATTTTTTCTGTTCTCATCATTTTTAGCTAAAAGACAATCAAATACAAATTATGAAATAGAAAACAGAAGCTTAAAGTTGATCAATGAAATCAATAAAAACTTATCCTAACCTACAGAAGTGAATAGCAACAAAATTATTTTTCCTGATTATGCCAACAATAGTGCTTAAGTGTTAAATTTTTAATCAAAATATTAATAAGCTCTAAAATTTTAGTAATCTCTTTAGTGAATAGAATCTAATCAAAAAACCATATTAGAAAAATATTTTTATTTGACACAGAACATTAACATAACCGAAAGCTATATATAAACCATCACACAGAGGACATTTGTGACACATGGTTTAATGAGCTCCATCAATTTAAGGTTGTGTAAGATGAGTTATTGTACAAGAATATTGAAAATTCTCAGAAATTTCAGTTCCTTCATGGCAGAGGCAATCTGCAATTGGCCCTGCCTTAGCATGCCCACAAATTCTAGATGGATACAATAATGCAATGCCCTAGCAACTCTTTATCTGGGTCATTATTCAGGGTTGTGTTTGCAGTGAACAAACTTGAGGGATGAGATAATGTCTCCCCTTGGACAAATAGTCAGCTTACTTCCATGTACTATAAAAGCGGTGGATATTTCAAGCCTTCCTGTAACACAGTCCAAAGCATGTGCATATATCCATGATAAGATTTTTGTGTGACCCTGTGGAGGGTATTGTGAACCTGCCCAAACCTGTACAAACATATATTAATCTCTAGTTACTGCTTGTGGTATGAGTAATAAAGTCCTTTGTCCTTTGTCTCTGACCCACTAGAGGGTCTGTGTAGTAAATATTCAACTTGCTATGTAGTGCAAAAACAGCTGCATACAGCACATAAATGAATGAATTGTAGATGTGGCTATAGTCTAATAAATTGAATTATGCATGCTAATATTTTGACTTCACTTTATTTTGATATGCCATAAAATATGTTTTTTTTCAACTTTAAAAAGTGAAAAAAAATATTTGGTATGCTACTATTTGTGAACTTCTGTTTAGGCTATGAAAATGAAGATTAATGATAAACTCAATTAATAAAGCCATCGAGTAGATCAAACTAAAAAAATAAAATAAAATTTATGCAGGCAAGAATAGTAGTGCTATTTTAAAAAAGAAATGACTAAAATAAGGTGTTTTATTCTATGAATGCATACTTCAGGACTTATATTTTGAGGGTACTTATTATTTCTACTATTTTTAGGACAATTGCAATGAAAATAAATTAAATTTTCACTGCCTCATCTTCATCTTGGGAACTGCAAAACATGCTTTATTGTAGGTATTGTGAAAAATAGGAGAATATTATCGTATCTGGTGTGACATTTTGACATGAGGTACATAGCTCAACTGTTCCTAAAACTGTTAAAGTGGTCAAAGTGATCTTGCATAGGAAGTAGGAAGATTTCCTCTACAATCAAAATCCTTTCTGATAACTGACAAATGATATGGTACAGAATAAACTGCCACATTGATTCTGGATGAATATTCTAGTCCCACTAACTATTGTGTGATTTTATGTAACAAAATGAACATTTCTAATCTCCATTTCCAATTTGAAACATGGAAATGATAGTAACACTACTTCTATCCCATAAGTTAATTGGTCATTAGGTATGAGAAAAATCTGATACTCCTTTGCTCCCACTTGAAGTCTATTCCTCTAAATGAACAGCTTTCTCTCTTTATTTCAGGTCCAGTATTCACTAATATTTAAAAATGTTCTGCTTTATTAACTATATTTCATGAACTCTGTAGGTAGTAAAGTTACAGAGATGGAAAGCACTTTCCCCGTTCTCAAGAAGTTTATTGCAGATAAGACCAGAGAGATTTCAAAAGGCAACAGAATTAGAAGAACAGGGCTCAAGTTGCTTCACCTTAATTTTATTTCTGATTTTATAGACATGTTTTCCAGTTCTGTATCTCTCTTTCAATGTATCTTTTTGGCCAAATACTATGTAGAAGGTTTTTGTTTGTTTGTTTGTTTGTTTGTTTTGTCTTGTTTTAATTGACAGTTTTCTTTTGGGTCTGGAGAGATAGTACAGCAGATAAGGTGGGGTTCACTCTGGGCACCATCTATGCTCCCCGCTGCACTGCCAGGAGTGATTTCTGAGCACAGAGCTAGGAGCTAGAACTGGGAATAACCACATGTGATGTAATCTCCCCTCCTCCAAAGAAATAAAATCTGGAAGTGACACATGCTTCTCTATAGATTCTCCTTCTCTCATGGTTATTAGAAATAATGCTAAAATCCTCATTCCCTGAGATAGCTTGTGTAGAGCAGCTTGCAAACAGAGCTTTCATCTGAGTGATTCTTTGTATTCATTTCTCCTTATTTTAATCTTGTTACTAAGTCCTTAGGAATTAATGCTCTTCTATTTGCTATAAGAACAGACTAACTAAAGTATTATATGAAAATTGAAATTCTTAGTCTTATGCTTCTTATTAAAAAAAGGTAAGGAAAAAAGTAAAGCAGGTTTTCTTTTATCATAGTCAAAAATGCGTAGCGTAGAATCATGTCTACACATGTAAAGAGGAGTGGAAAGTGAGAGTTTTTAACTGAAGATACATTTAAGCAGAATTATAAGTATTTTCTATTCTCAGTTATCTATTTCCAGTCAGCACAATGTTTGGCCACATTTAGCTACTTTCAAAGCTTTGTTTTGATGAGAATGAATGTTCTTAAAAAAAAAAATACTTAATTGTGTGATAAATGTACCTTACTTTGGCATTAAACTAAAGGAAAACATATTATGATTGTAGAGATCATGTATCTTCACCATTAAACTTTGCAATCAGCATTTATAACCTTATTATAATAAATGACTAATTGCAGCAGTGCAGCAATTTACATGTTAGATGTATAAATCCATTAACCACATTTTCTGCAGTCCAGAAGAGTAGAAGTAAACAAGACAAAAACTATTGTTTATTGGCAATATTATTAACATTACTTAAAATTAATCACATAGTTAATATGTATTACTACTAGTATTTCCATAATCAATATCATTAATAGCCTGTATATAAGAAAAAGAAGACTAACATTGTACTTCTAGTTTAATGAACAACTACTTTCTATTTTTTATTATCAGTAATGCACCTCTGGGTAAATAATTATTTATAAGCAGGTTCAAATAAGCCTTGATTTTCCTATTGCCCATTTACTTGATAAATAACACACCTTTAGCCATGACAATGCCAAGAATGTGAAGGAAATAATAACTTTCCCTATCTCTAATCAATAGTATGAATTATCAAAAATAGATACATGTAGGATGACATTACTTTGCCCTTTCCCTCCTTGCCACAAGTAGCTTGTCCCGGTTTTACCCAGAGTTTAGGCTTACCCCAGTCACACCCATCAAGGTGTTCCCGAATCTCTCCCATCCCTTTGTTTAGCTATAATCACTTCTCCATGCTCTCTTCCCCAAAAGAGTTAATCCTCCGCTTTCCCTTAATCCGATTCTGCTAATTTGCAAGGTCAGACCTTCCTAGGATACTGAATTTATATTATATAAGTTAATATTGCCTTTCTCCTCTTCTTGTGCCTTTTGAATTATTCACTTTAAAGCTATGACTGTTTTGTATAGACACAAGAAGACAATATTATGTTTTTATAACTTGGGAATTAATTGGCCTCGAATATTATTCCCTCCCGGGCCTCTGCTCTCTCCACTTAAGCCTCAGTTGCCCTCAATTCCTAGCACCCCAAAGTAGGGTCCCCGACGTGGGACAGGAAGGATCCAGGGCAAGCGGTGAGTTAGTTATGTGCTACCCTGGCATCGAGATGGGCCTGGCCAAAGTGCCTAATTCTTAACTATAAGTTAAGAGCTTGATCATAGACAAATGCTGTCATGATCCAATAGTAATTATGAGACTGGGACCCTGCCAGGGATAGGAAAGACTGATCTGGCCTGAGCACTGTAGTCTGAGATTCAGACGGCCCCAGGAGAGCAATTCTATAAGCTTTAATGCACCTCTTATTGTGTCCATACAAAATAATTAATATTATGAATTCTTATATGTTTGCTGGCTGAGGAGAAGAGAAACACATTCATGGGACTCCGCCCTTGGGTGGATCCTCCTGCTGAAAGAGAATTAAGTCCTAGGAGAAGCATCCCCTAAGGGAAAGGAACCTTACCCTATTGATGGGGACCACACCTATGTGTATGCCCCAACCCCCTCATGCTGTGGAGATTTAACTAGGCTGTAAGAGTGGGTTGAGGGGCCAGATCCACGAGCCAGATCCACGTAGGCAGCAGCTGCAGTAGATCCAGAGAGAGGCCGGAGCTGGGAGTGCGGGAGATGAGAAAGATGAAAGATTGAATAAACGGTAACTAATCAGCAACCAGCTTGGTCCTCGTTCTTCTTCCTTGGCCTGTCCTTGACCACTGGCCGTCCCGATCCAGTCCACACACTGCAGTTCCAGGGCACCGAACGCGGGCGGTGAGACAGAGACGCCCGGAGAGCCGGCGAGTGCACTCGCCCCCTCGGCGCTTTTTAGTTTTTTACAGATACATGTACTTTATAAAGTAACATGGACATCTCCATGTGTGTGCATTTCTGCATGTTTATTTGTGTATATGGGGTATGTATACATTCCTTAGTACAGCTGCTGAATCTACTGATTCTCAAAAGGAAAAACATGGTTGTGTTATAAAAAAGGAACACGTAAAAATATAAACACTATATAAAAGTTTATCTATGAGGTAAACTCATAGATCTGTAATATCCAATAAAGAAATGAATCTAGTGTTGGGATTCAGGGATAAATTCTCACCCTCCTCTGAGTTTCTTCTCAGGTTAGACAAGCAAACATTAAACAGATTTATAGGCAAAAAAGACAAATGCAGTAATATACTTTCATGACTGTAAATTTGTAAGTAAATTACATAAATCAGGGACCTAAATTCTGTGCTAATGTATGAAATAGGGACTAATATTTGTAGAAGAGTAAATGGAAGAGGAGGGATATTACATTTGAAAAGTTCAGACGTCAAGACCGTATCTCTAGATGTTTGCACTGTCTTATGATCTATTACTCCAATCACAAGTTTATTCCTAGAGATATCCCTAGATCTACATAATGTATAAAATTTAATGGTTAAAGCTACATCTAAACTTGATTGGCCTTGGTTCTTGATGGCAAGACAACACCTATTAGAAAAGACCTATTCTTATCTTAGGGGGAAAAAAATTCTGTCTGAACATTTCAAGAGAGAATAGTCCTAGATCATAATACCACAAAGGTAAAGAAATACTAACACCAGAGTTTCTACGCAGACTAAATTGGGCTTCTTTCAAAGTGGGAGTAATTCACAATTCAGAGAATTTAAATATTTATATTCTAAAATAACCTACAGGTATAGCCCAGAATTAACTAGTATTTTCAATAACTGCTTTCTGATAATGAAATTGTTTTCTTATGGTACAATAAGCTGATATTTGTAGAGCCATTTAAAAATGGAGACAGTTGGTTATTACAAAAAAAAAATTACATTAGCACTGATCACCCCCACTTCCCCAAATAAATCTGACTAAGTGTATTAGACACCTTTATCATGTGATTCATGAACTAGATAACCTTCCATTTGGCAAGTAGAAAGGCTGCAGAAGGAATTGCACAAGATGGAATGTTTTCAACGTTGAAAACATTAGCAAAAGAAGAAAAATGGATATTAGGTAAACAACATACTTTTAAAGGAAAGGGGAGAGAGAATGCCCATTAATTGCACTGATTGTAAAAACTCCACTAATGGGCCTAAAATTCCAATTCTGAGGGACCAAGAGACAGGTCAAAGGATTATAGTGAGTGCTTGGTTTGTAGTAAGTACCTAATGACCCCCCTAAGCACCACCTGGTATAGCTCTGGTAACCCCAGCATTTTCAGGAATGGTTCTTGGAGTTGTGAGTACTCGTGAAGGAATCCAAACCAACCATCCCACCCCCCCAAAAAAGATCACCATCAACATCATCATCATCATCATCATCATCATCATCATCATCATCATCCCATTGATCATCAATTTTCTTGAGCAGTCTCGTAATGTCTCCATTCGTCCTAGCCCTGAGATTTTATTTTATTTTATTTTATTTTATTTTATTTTATTTTATTTTATTTTTGCTTTTTGGGTCACACCCAGCGATGCTCAGGGGTTACTCCTGGCTTTGCACTCAGGAATTGCTCCTGGAAGTGCTTGGGGGACCATATGGGATGCCGGGGATCGAACCCGGGTCGGCCGTGTGCAAGGCAAATGCCCTACCCGCTGTGCTATCACTCCGGCCCATAGCCCTGAGATTTTAGAAGACTCTCTACTTGTCAGTTTCTGGGTGTGACCACCTAGCTACCGGAAAATAGGGGATGTGGGAGGAAGAGGTCCAGTTCTGAACTGAGCAGACTTGGAGATCTCAGCCCCCGATCCCGCACACCTGGGTTCCTCTGCTGGTTCCCTCATGCTCGTCTAAGGCTCCTGTGGCTCGTCCGAATTCTGGGAGAGGGGCCTTGAGCATGGCTGTGGCTAGGTTCCGAAGGTCTTCAGTTGCTGGGGGCCTCTGCCCAGGGCGGGGAGGGAAACTCAACCCACCCCCTTGGGGGGCCGTGGTGAAGACAGCCAGGTGCTGGGTGAAGAGACTCTGCCCCAAACAAAGATAAATACATAAAATTCCTCTTCTGAGAAAAAGTGCATTTTAGCTTAGATATTACTGTCAGTGGCACCCAGCATAGCTTCATTTTGATCCTCAAAAAGGTTTTGGGTTTTTTTTGGTGGTGGGAATGGGGATTTGGGGGATTGGATATCAGAGTTTGACTATGTCTCGTGGTGCTCAGGAGATATTTCTGACCCTTAGTGGTGCTCAGGAACCACTTGTGATGCAGGGATTTGAACAAGCATCTCAGCCACCTCAACTGAATAAAAAGAAAATGTTTTACCTTTTGTACCATCACCTCCCCTCTCCTCTTTTTCTTTAACAAAATAAAAGTATAATATTAATAAGCTTTTAATTCAGTTCAAAAATATATACTCAAAAATATATTAAAATAAAATGCCTTCAATCTAACTCCAGCTGTATTATTTTAGCTATATCTAATCACCATACAAAAGTGTTGCTAAGGGAAATGTATGGAGGATGTTAAATTGAAATTCCTGACAACTATAAACTTTGAGGGCTTACAATGTGTTCAAATTTCACAGGAAAATGGGAGGGGCAAGGGCTTCCCTTCAAAGTAAGTTATAAACTGCAGGAATCCAGGGACCTATTCACTTCATATCTGCATAAGAATAAGGGGAAGCTTTTTTTCATTTGCATAAGGAATGACACCTCTAAGGTCAATCACTCCCCAGGTGCTCAGACTAGAGAAAAAAAGGAAAGAAAGGATTGTCCCTTTGAGGGCACTGGGAATTTAACTCATAAAAAGGAGTCATTCATAAGTCAAATGCTCGCCAAATATGGAAGTACAGGTGAAAGTAATAAAGATCAGTGCTCTCCTCTGTACAATGAGGATTTGAAATAAATGGCTGCTAATTTTCGGCATAGCTCTACTGTACTAGATCTCCTTTAAGGGTACTGAAAGTCTGAAATGGTTGGTAAGGATTCCTTACTCTTAACATTTTGAGGGACTCCTGTAATGTAGAGAGTCGATAGGGTGCTTGAGTTGCGCGCAGCCTATCAGAGTTAGATCTTGGGTATCGGGTCTGAACCCTGAGTCCACAAAGAATCATTCCTGAGTGCAGAGCCAGGAGTAAGCACCATAGAAGTGGCCCCCAAAGCCGAAAACAAACAAACAAACCAACAATCAAATGTGTTGTAAATAAAGAGCCATCCTTTTAAATGATTTTGCCATTTTTTTTCCATGAGGAAGCATGAATATAAACTGAGTCAAACTGGTCAATCGCAATGCTCTCTGTGGGGCTGAAAAAGTCAGGATTTAATGAGAATGCAACCACAAAACCCAAGCCTTGCACACAGTCTGGGGAAATGGAAATGATACAGAGAGTCCGAAGGAAATTGCAGGAAAAGAACCTATAGAGAAATATGGAAAAGATGGAGCTGCTGACATTTAAATGAGTTGCAGACTTTAGACTAACATCAGTCACAGAAAGGTTCATACCACGTTAGTTTCAAACAAAGGTTTCATTCAGATATTTCTCCCTCCAATTATGGTATTCTAGGCATTCTATTGTTAAATGATGGTTTTCAATGAGTGGTAGAACTGTGACTTTCGTACAAATATGAAAATGAATATGTTTGAATTCCATAATGAGAGAACTCACAAGATATAGCAGTTATTTCAACAGATATTTATGGAAGCACAATATTAAAATGAAGGTATAAAGGGAAACCAATTGGCTGCTTCCTCATTTGGAAGGAAAGTCATTTGACAGAATCTAATGTCTGTAGAGAAAAAATTATATTTCAGCTGATATCAGCTAAAATTCACTGTATCACTGTATCACTGTCACCCCATTGCTTGTCGACTCCAGCAGGCACCAGTAACGTCTCCATTTTGAGACTTGTTGCTACTGTTTTTGGCATATCGAATACACCATGGGTAGCTTGCCAGGCTCTGCTATGCAGGTGAAATACTCTCAGTAGCTTGCCAGGCTCTCCAAGAGGGGTGGAGGAATTGAGCCCGGCTCAGCTACATGCAAGGCAAACACCTTACCTATTGTGCTATTGCTCCAGCCCCAGCTAAAATTCACAGTTATAAAATAAATTTAAAAAAATGAAAGCTTGGGATTAGGTAACTCAAAAATATTGGAGCTTAAAACTATATCGTATCTTTTGCAGTATTATTATGTTTTTCTCTATTTTTAATGTAAGTTGTTTATAATACTGGAAAATCCTCTTGGAGCCTGCCCCCCACCCCTGCCCCCACCCTACACAGACACCACCACCACCATCACCACACACACACACACACACACACACACACACACACACACATACACACACACACACGTGGCTTATGGTGAAGAGGAGAGGAGAGAGATGAACACTTTCTCCCCATTCACCTCTGCCACCCCAGGACTGGCTGGGAAGACTAGAACTGACAAAGTCTGCGATGAACCCCTTCTTAGTTCGTACCACCAGCCACCTTGTCAGCCCCCCTAGGTGGGCACCAAGCCATACCTGATGTTCACTTTTTCTTCTTTGTGGTGAGCGGGCCTTCAGCATATAGCTTGCAGTCGAACATTCACATAAACAAGTTGAGAAAGCGATTTTACAAGAACCGGAGGACTGGGACATTTTTACAAAAGCAGGATGCTTAGTCAACAGGAAAAGAGAGATCAGCCTTCTGGATATCTATTGTTATCTCCCCTAGTTGCCCCGGGGGCCATTAGTTACTTCTAGTTTTACTTAAGGCCCTGACACAAGTAGATTGAAGCCTAAGCCTACATAACACTGTGGAGTTACAATAAAGTAGCTTTTGCTCACCTCTTTGTGTGTGTGTGCGTGTGTGTGTGTGTGTGTGTGTGTGTCTCCCCTCTCCCTATCACTCTTGCACCCTCTCCTTGTGAACCCTGTTATCTGGTCCCACGGGACGGGACACTTCTTGGCATGAGACTTAATCCCACCACCCAATTTCTCAGGGAGCCTTTGGATTTAGGCTGGAGCAAGGAATTGTTCTTGACAGAAAAAGAAAGTCAGTGCTAGGGCTTACCCATGGATTGGGGTCCTTGTCTCTCCCACAGAAAAACAAATCAAGTGTGACAAGCAGCGATATAAAAACAGATTTTTTTTTTCTTTTTTGGGTCACACCTGGTGATGCACAGGGGTACTCCTGGCTTTGCACTCAGGAATTACTCCTGGCAGTACTCAGGGGACCATATGGGATGCTGGGAATCGGACCTGGGTTGGTGGCGTGCAAGGCAAATGCCCTACCCGCTATACTATCGCTCCAGCTCTTAAAAAACGGATTTTTATTGGGAGGATTTTGAGGAAAGGGAGTGATAGAGAGAAAGAGAGAGGAGAGAGAGAAAGAGAGAGAGAGAGAGAGAGAGAGAGAGAGAGAGAGAGAGAGAGAGAGAGAGAGAGAGAGAGAGAGAGAGAGACCCAATAGAGAACGCAGGCTTCTCTAAAGGTGGAAAGAGCTCCAGTACACATTTCAAGAAGCGTGATATGGGTGACACATATGCTCATGCACCACATATGCTGAGTCATGTGGGCACAAGCAGCATATGTGTGTGCTTCCTTAACTAAGTTGACTCTTAGAGGGTTTCTCCAAGCTGCCCCATGCAGTGCTTTCTACCTAGGTAAGAGCTCCTTGCTAGAGTGGTTGCCAAGTAGGGTAGAGATGGGATGGTCTTTGAAAATGCCTTTTCTTACCTTTGTTTCAGCTGGATTTTCTCTTGGAGGGTGGGTCCAGTCTCCTTTGGTCTGGGCTAGCTCCAGGGGAAGGATTTTTTGGTTCGTTGGTTGGTTGGTTCGTTGGTTGGTTGGTTGGTTGGTTGGTTGGTTGGTTGGTTGGTTGGTTGGTTGGTTTATCAGGTATTACTTTTCTGTAACCACAAGGTGGGTCCTGATAGCCTTAGGGCTCAGTGGTTTCACTACTGTCCAAGAATTCCTTTACAATGGGAGCCCTTCCCTAATCTACCTCAGTCTGAGAAGCCTTGATTTCAATTCTTATTCTACAGATTTAGGACTCCACTGTAGAGTTTATAATGCTTTGCATGATAAGACTGGCTAACAGTTTGTAATTACCTAATCATTTCTCTATTTTTAGGTATAAATATATGTCAAAGCTTTTCAGGGGGCTGTTTTGACAAGAAGCAGAGTAGAAGGAATTATGGTGGTTGAGCAATTCCATCATAAGTGAAGGAATAAGACAAAGGGTGAGAGGCAATTTATATTAGGTTGTTAGCACATAGATATTCCCAGAGAATGAGCAAATACAAGTAAATAAGACATTTTATTAAGAAAACAGTTTCAGAACAAAGTCATTTTCCCTTTATAATTGAAGTGATAGTATTCTCTCAACTAGGGCAGATTTTTTCCTAGAATTTTGTTAATAATATTTTAAATGTACTGCAAAATTGAGAGGTACTGAGATTTTTTTTTTTTTTGGCTTTTTGGGTCACATCCAATGATGCTCAGGGGTTACTCCTGGCTCTGCACTCAGAAATTACTCCTGGCAGTGCTCCAGGGACTATATCCATATGCCAGGGATCAAACCTAGGTCAGCCTCGTGCAAGACAAAGATCTTACTCGCTGTACTATGGCTCCGGCCTGGTACCTTGATTTTTAATATACCCTATGCCCCCTGATTCTACACATGCAGATTCTCCATCATTATAAATATAATTTAGCAGCACACATATATTTTACCAATGGGAATCTACATTGATATGTCATAATCTCCCAAAATTCATAGTTAGCTTTATGATTTACCATCAGTTTTGTAGATTCTTTGGGTTTGAACAAGTGGATAGACATAAGTCCATCATTACAATATCACATGGTATATTGGTTCTGCCTAACATATGTGCCCTGACTGTTCATCTCCTCCTGTCCATCCCAAGCAACTATCTATCTTCCCACTCTCTCCTTATTTTTATTTTTTTCATAATGTCATATAGTTGTTATCACACAACATGCAGCCTTTTCCAAATGACTACTTTTACTTAATAAGCATATGAGCTTCTCTAAGACCTTTTTCATGACTTGGTAGCTCTTTTTTTTTTTTACCATTTGTTATTTTATTTATTCACTTGTATGCTTATTGGTTAGAACATTTCTTTATAGTGCTGAATAGTGTTCAGTGATATGGATATATCTTTCTCTATTTGCCCATTCACCAAGTAAGGATATTTTGGTTTCTTCTAAGTTTTGGCAATTATGAATACTGCTGCTTTAAACATCTGTGTGTGAAGGTTTTTGCATGGAACAAAATTTTCCGTTCCTTTGGGCTGACAAAAAAAGGAGGATGATTGCTCATCTCATGATGAGACCATGCTTAATTTTGCAAGAAATTGTCAAATTATCTTGAAAAATGGCTGAACCATTTTGATTTTTTTTTGCCAGCAATATATGGAAGTTCCTGTTCTTTTATGTCCTCTATAGAATTTAGTGTAGTCTCTGTAGTCTAGATTTTGGCCATTCTAATATGTGTGTCCTGGTATCTCATTGTTTTAATTTGCATCTCCTTCATTACCTGTGATGTGGAACATCTTTTCATATATCATTGTTGGTAATATATAAGTAAGGTCTCTGCTTCATTTTTCATTTAGGTTGTCTGTTTTCTTATTGTTGCAATTTGAGAGTAATTTTGCACATTTTTTCTCTCAGTCCATAAATATTTCTCATTCACTAGACATTGTCTTTCACAGAGAAGCTTTTTATTTTAATAATATCTAGATTATCAATTATTTTTTCATACTTTGTGTCATTGATATTATTTCTACCGATCCAGAACCCTACCTAATCTGGAGACATTTTCCTAGATAACCAATTATAGTAGAAATGAATGAAATCACTAGTATTGGCCTTCTAGTGATAAAAAAATCAGTCAATGATGTAATTCAATAATATATATTTAATAATATGTAATTAATAAATAATAGGACTGACTGTCAATATGTGTTAGTCCAAGAAGTTATTTGCTCAAATTTTATCAACCTGTATGATGTATAATACGATAGTTGGAACTGTCTAGACTCAAAACTCTACTCACCCACTACAGATTTTCTGCTAGCTCAAGAAACACAGCATTAAAATGTTCAACCTTTCTGTAGGGAATCTTAAAGTCTATAGTACATTTAGGTAACTGTATTTCAAGTCAAGGAATTCTCTGAGACTTTTTATAACATATTTGATTATTAAATAAGGGGTCTAACAGCATGAATACATGATTAGAAATATTATTGTATACTAATCTGCCTTCTTTATGCAGCCATATATGGTTTTAAATTTTGTTCTTATACACAGTAAGCTTCATTCTATAAGCAAAAACCATAGTCAGAAGTATTAATTTTTAAATGTTTAGTAATAGCCATAATGAATACTCCAAACGGTATTCAAAATAGTTGTAGCATACAAAGTAACAGTATTGACAATGCTTCTGCTTTTTGAACTTCATTCTTGGTAGTAAACAGAGAACCTTGCTCTTTAAGAAATGACTAAGGAGAAAGAACAGTCCTTATGACAAAGGAACTTAAGACACTTCTCCCTCATCAAGATTTAAAGTTAACATAGACCTCGTATCCACATTTTATCCCTTCTGATTGATTTTTGCCTTTTAAGAATGAGAATATTGAATCTAATTGAAAGTATAAATAATTTATTATATGCATATAATATTTAAAGTGCTTTCTATTCAATTAAGTACTTATTTCATAGAGTAGTCCTATGAATTCTATGAATTAGGTGGAAACATTATCACTTATTTTGATGAGAAACCTGAGACTGATGTAAATTTTCAGCTGTGGACCAAGATATAAAGACTAGGAGCCTGTACATATATCTAGTGCTTTTAGTCCCTACTAAGCTAATGCTAATAATATTACCCTATAATCCTACCATAGACGCTAAGATCCATATTGAAGTTAAGGAATCATCACTATCATAAGATTAAAAGTCTCGATGAAATAAAAGATTCAGACCTCAGAAACAGAAAACAAAGAGGTTTTATTATTGTTCAGAGTCCTGATGATAAATGAGATAGAATGATACAGGGCCAGAGCATTAGACTGTAACCCTTGTTTGATCCCTGCATAAACAGGAATGATCCCTGAGTGCAGAGTCAGGAGTAAGCCCTTATCACAGTTAGGTGAGACCCCCAAACAAAATAAAGATCCAGGGATGGAAAGAAGGATCAGAAAGGTCATTTGCCCTTAGAAAATAAGTAGACAAGAATCCCTATTCTAGCACCAGCAAGCAACCAAAGAATGCAGTGCATTTATATTTTCACAGTTGGAAATTCTAGGCACTGTTCTTTTCCCAGAAGCTGAAGGAAATGAGAACAAGGCATAACTACTTTCCACACCTAATCACAATGCTGAGGCTGACAGGAAAAGTAACAGGAGCTGTCAGTTGTGATCATAGTCACTAGGGTTGTAGGAAGGAAGCCGAGACCTCTGACACTGACCGGAACAGGGAAAAGCATCTGTTTCGTGTCTTCACCACATGACATGGCTTCAAAGCCCTGCCTTGCAAAGTGAAATATAGTGACGTTCCTCTGATTCATCTTGGATCCTTTGTTGTCCAAATTGGAACCCTTGTCCCTTTCCATTTGTCATGCCAGTCTTGACAAAGCTAAGTGTTGTTTTCCTCCTACTTTTAACCTGTTTTAGAAACATTGACCTTGTTAAGGCAAGTCCTTCTCAAAGCTTTATTTGATTTTTTTTTTTCTCACCAGAGTTGACAGAACAAAGTAGTAGAAACAGACTTAATAGATCCTCAAATTAGTCATTCCCAAAATAATTTCTTGCTAATTGGGCAATTATTTTATTTTATATTGATGGGGGGAAGGATAAATGCACTTCAATTACAGGGTGAAATAAAAAATAAGTCAAGTCAATTAATACTTGACATCAATATTCATTTATGAAATAAGCAGAAGTGAGAGTTTCTTCGCCCTTCATTCATACCTACTGGGGAATGAAAAATAGGCATATGGGTTGGATGTTCAGACTCTTTTAAGGATGTTTGACTGGGACTAGAATTGGAAATCAGTATTATGGAATAAGCTCGTGTATGTGGATGGAATAAATAAACTATCACTAGGCTGATAGATACATTTTACTTAAACTTCAAGAATTGTCTTTCCTTTTGATTTCTAGAACTTTTTAGAATTTTTATAAGTGACTGAATTTACTTGTATTCTATTGCTGCTATGAAAAATTAATATATACCATATAGTTTTAAAAGAATAGCCTCATATAATCCCCTCCCCCATCTCCCCAAAAGAGACAGATTTATTATTTTATGGTTTGACAGGTCAGAAAGCCTAAGAGGGACTTATGAGTCCAAATTAGGACATGGACAGAGGTATAAGATTTCTGAAAATTATAGGGTAAACTGTTTCCCTGCTGTTCCCAGCTGCTAGAGAGCACTTATATTCCTTTGATTGTGGCTCTCTCCTTTACCTTGAAAGCTCAGCGCTCCAAACTCTGCTGCCTTCCTCTAATCTTCTCTTAGACATGAAACTCCTGCTTTTCTCTTAAAAGGACATTTGTGAGTCTATTGAGCACACATGGCTAAATCAGGATAATCCTCCCCTTTCAAGCTCCTTATCTTATTTATACTTCCAAGTTATTTTTGTTATTTAAGATGATATATGTAGAGGTTCTGCAGAATAGGAGATTGCTGTCTTTGGAAGATTATTTTCTGGTTCACCAGAGTAATTTTCTTCATATATATGTACATATGTATGTACATATATATACATATATATATGTATATATATATATATATATAGGCAGAGCCTGGCAAGCTACCTGTTGCATACTGGATATGACAAAAACATTAACAACAATGGTCCTCATTCCCCTGACCCTAAAAGAGCCCCCAATACGCCATCAGACTACACTAACACGTGACAGGGATTAATGGAGACATTACTGGCACCCACTTGAGCAAATCGATAAACAACTAGATAACAGTGATACAGTGAGAAAAATATATATTTAACTATGAAGTTGTTCACTCTTTTATACATATGTCACTGTGCTCTTTTGTCCCCTCCCTTCCTCTGCTCAACTGTGTATCACAGTTGTGCTTTTGAGTCAGAGCAGGAATGCAGTTGACAACACTATTCTGTGACTTTTAAAAGTTCATATGGACTGGGCAATAACACAGCGGGTAGAGCGTTTGCCTTGCACGCTGCCGACCCAGGTTCGATTCCCAGCATCCCATATGGTCCCCTGAGGTAACTCACACCGCCAGAGGTAATTCCTGAGTACATGAATGAGGAGTAACCCCTGTGCATTCCCAGGTGTGACCCAAAAAGAAAAAAAAAAGTTCATATGGAGAGTGGGGGGGCTCTCAGTGCTCTGAACAGTGGGGCCAACAGGGTCCTAAAATTTCCATTTGAATGAGTGCAAGTGCCTTTTAAATATTTTCTCTCAAAGGAGCGCCTTTAAGTGAAACCATACTGGTGCCCCTGGTGGAGTGCCAGCCTGAGTGGGATTTAGGAAGATGGAAACGGCACCCACGTGGGAAAGCTGATGGAGCCCCTACAAATCCCCGCGTTGCGGGGAGCAGCAGGCCCCTGCAGCAGCAGAAGCTTAGTGTGAATGAGTACGGCTCTGTGGATCCAACTTGGCACCGTCATCCAGTTTTCCAACATCCATCATTCCACCAGTGAAGTGCGGGTCCTGGAGTTGAGGGGCGTCCCGGGTTCCCACCACGGGAAGCCAAGTCAGACAACCAGCTGCCAGCAGGGTATCCCCTCTGCAGTAACTCTCCCGGACTAGCCCATGCCTCCAGCGCCACCTGTACATATGGAGGAAAACCTCTCTGAGTACCAATCATCTGGGGACTGAGGACAGGGCGTGTACCCCTGGGCAGGTTCTCCTGGACAGAGGGCTACAGCTCACTCACAGCACCCGGTTGTGAACAGTCTTGGTCCCTGCTGGGCTGCTGCTGTCATCACCCCTGGGGCGCAGAGGGTATCGTGGCAACGGGGGATCAACCAGGAGCCACAGGGCTAGGGCATCAGCTGCCTGATGGTGCCCTCGACCTTCCTGGCACCCCCAAATCGCCGTTATGCCTCTGGCCCCACTCCAACAACTCAGGGCCAAGAGTTTCGAGAAACTGAACCACCAAAAGTTAGGTATGTGGAAGCCCTGCCCACAAACCACCTCATGCTCAGTTTATAGGCTCAGTTATCAGCCCTGCTCCAGAGACCCACAAATAAATCTCAGATCCATGTGTGGCTGACCAGTACCAGTACATCAGAGGGGAACAGGTTAGCCCAGTGCCCATTGAAATAGAGTCCCGGCAGCTGCTCGCGCCCACAATTCAAGATAACTGCCATGCCCTTGGCCAAACTACACCAGCTCAGGATGGAACTCACCGGGATATTAATCTACACTCCACTGTCTCAGGACGGACTTCACTGAGATATTAATCTGCTGAAAATTAGGGTTTTTTTTTTTTTTTTTTTTTGCTTTTTGGGCCACACCCGGCAATGCGCAGGGGTTACTCCTGGCGGTGCTCAGAAGACCATATGGGATGCTGGAAATCCAACCTGGGTTGGCTGCGTGCAAGGCAAATGCCCTACCCGCTGTGCTATCGCTCCAGCCCCAGGGTATGTGGGTTTCATGATGGAAATCTCCAGGCTTTCTTAGCGTGAGATGGGCTACCTCTATACTTCTATAAGCCCCAGTAGTCATGTCTACCCCCAAAGTGGCCACCAGTTATAAAAAGCTACCCAGTTACACCATCCCAGTAAAATTGCTGAATGCCCTGAACAAACAATGCACAAAAGAAGAGGGAGAGAGAAAGAAGAAAGGTGTTTACCATAAAGGCAGGTTGTATGTGTGTGTGTGGGTGGGGGAGGGAGTCTTGGGGGATGGTGGAAGAAAAACTGGGGACATTGGTGATGGAAAAATGTTCACTGGTGGAAGGATGGACGTTGGAATATTGGATGACTGAAACCCAATCATGAAGAGCTTTGTAATTGTCTCACATTGATTCAATAAAAAAAAAAATAGAAAAAAATCCCTATACTTCCACGACCACATGCCCTTCTGATTTCCAGGTAGGCACCAATTTAGAATGGAAGGCAGTGCTGCAGATCGAGCAGTGTGAGAGGTGGAGAATCCGGTACTTCACCTTTGCTCTCTGTATCCAGTGATGCCCTCCGTGCAGTCTACCCCCTGCTCTCAGAAATCATCATCTCAGACGACTCTCTTAGCTATTCTGATGAATGATTAGTGGCAGCTTCCCAACAGTTGATCATTTCATAGTTTATTCTGAACACAGCTTGGCTTTCTATTACTATTGTACCTATATTATTTTGGTTATTTAGCTTGTTTGTTGGTTTGGGGTCACACCTGGCTAAACTCAGGGTTTACTCCTGGGTTCTGTGCTCAGGGATCACTCCTGACAGTTTTTTAAAAATTAATTAATTTATTTATTTTTATGAATCACCATGGGGTGATTTTTACAAACTTTTGTGCTTACGTTTCAGTCATACAATGATCAAGTACCCATCCCCTTGCCAGTGCCCATTCTCCACCACCAATGGTCCTGGTATACCTCCACCACTTCCACCCCTTTCCCCCCGACACATCCTGCCTCTGTGGCAGAGAATTTCCTTTTGCTGTCTCTCTCTCCTTATGGGTGTTGTGGTTTGCATTAGAGGTATTGAATTGCCATCATTCAGTTCTGACAGTTTTTGATGAACCATGTCTGATGCCAAGAGAGAACCGGGTCAGTCATATGCAAAAAGCAAGTACCCGACCCACTATCTATCTCTCTGCCCCCTTGAGCCTATCTTAAAGCTGATTTAAATTTTTTACTCCAAAAATGTGAATGCTGTTTTTACTGGTGGTGGTGGTGATGGCTGTGGTAATGGTTGTGGTGTGTGTGTGTCTGTGTATGTGTATGTTTGCTTTTGAAACTCTGACTTATATGTCTATTCAGAAAGAACTTACATTGTTGAATTTATCCATGAATTATTAACATTCTTAACAAACAACCACAGAGCAACCCTTTCATTAGGCAAACTTTTTCCAGTCATAAAAGCTGCCTTTGGTGAGACTCTGGCTTCAGTGCTCTTATATTTGACTATAATGTATTTCTTCAGTGATACTATAAACAGCCAACAAAATCAAGGTTGCCTTTTGATCCCATTCTCTGTATTCTCACAGGTATCTCTTAATAACAAGACTAGTTTGACCTCTATTTTAATGAGAACATTGATGGCTAAGTGGTAGGTATTGGTTTCTTTTTTACATGCCAGAATTACCCAGTACTGTTTCAATTTTTTAGAAAGAGGATATTGGTGTCATCATCAAGGGTAAAAGAAAGCTTTTACGTGGATTCTGTGAAGCTCTTAAAATTACAGTTAATTTTTAGTTAATACCAATGTTTTTCAAGGTAAAACAAGATAGCTACTGCAGTATATGATTTGACAACATTCTCAACACATAAATGTTTTTTAATTAATTATAACCTCCTGGGTATTTTCTCTCTTTTTGGATTTCAATCTATTACTTTGAAGTTCTGTAATGAGATAAATTATAGTGGGCTTAAAGAGATTGGATTCTACTTGTTCCACACAGTCAGATGTGGCAGTGGTAGGATTGAGTACTGACCTTTCCATGACCCCTTCCATGGAACCTAATTATGCATTGTTAGCATAAGTAGGTACCATGATAGAAACATAGACTGTCTCATTAAGAGATGTTGTCTTTGCACTAAAAAGTTATAAACCTGTCTAAAATCATCACGCTCTAAATGCATTCTGGCATGTATCCTAAAATCTTCTGTCAAAATTTTGAAGTCCTCAGTGAATATAACCAATATATTATAGGCAAGATATAATGGAAAAAACTCAATGTTCTCTTCCATAAAAGAATATTTTTCCCCAAAGTATAATAGCTTTAGACTGCCATTTGACCCATAGTTTTAGATAAAAATTTGCATCTCAGAATATACTCAAGTAGATAATGTCTAAACCAGTGTCTAATACAGAAAGAATTATTTATTCTACAAGCTAAATTTGATGGTTTTGACAGTTTCAATGTCATATATTCATAGAAGACCTAAAAGGATGTCTTATGAAAATAAATTTTGATCATTTTTTTTCATTTAAAGAGGAACAGTAGTTTTTTTATTAATCAAAAATGAAGATAAGGCAAAGTCAGCTCTTGATTGAATTTCACTCTTCAGGAAAATTCTAGGATTGGCTGATTTTGTTTCATCCATGATGGATATCCAAAGTAAACATCTCAGTTTACCATTATAATCATCAAATAATGTAGAAAATTTAGGATAAAAAATGTCTTCTAATTTTTTCTTGCTACACTGTTTAACCTGCATTTCTTTGGCCTGGAGATCAAGTAGGTAATTTTTCTAAATATAGTTTAAAGTAGGATTAAAGTTGACATAATAACTTTTTTTTGTCCATTTTTTGATAAATCGCTCTCCTCCCTGGTTTCAAGTAACGGTCCATTTGATTTTTATTCTAAGATGCTCTGTCTTGTCCTGTCTAAAGAATAAAGCGAATATTTAATCTGTTAGCTGCTCTACTTATTTTTCTTCAAATGCATTCCGAATACAGAAAGAGAATAGGTAAAAGGAACCCAAACTATTTTTTAATTCCAACATTAGATGTGACATAAAGGTATAACAGTCATTAAGAAATCTGATATTAAAGACTACTATACATACCTTTAGGCATGTCTTGAGTGAGCAAACATATAAATACTAAGTGTATGAAATAGTGGAGGGAGTTAAATTTACAAACACTAAATTCTGCTCCTGTGTTTAATTTAGTCTCATTTCCCAATATCTCAGTAATTAAGAATTCTCTGTTATTCTTCATTACAGCATGACTCAAATGTAAAATAAAATTTTAGACAAATTATATTCTAATTAGTTTGCCTTTACAGTTATCAAGTCAATCTTAGAGAATGTCAAGAAACTATTTGGAACCATAGCCATCTATTAAAGTTTAGTTCTAACTTAATATAGACAGTTTATATAGATTTGTTTTTAGAGTTGGTTTAATTTGAGCTAGTTCTAAGTTTTGCCTGTACCATGCATAATCAAGAGATATTAATCAAAATTTGAAAATACAAAAACTGTACAAATATATTCTGGTTTTAGAGATGTACATTTTCACAAGTCAAAAAGCATTATATTCAAGCATCTTTAAATTGTTTTATTCTTAATAATTTTAATTTAACATTTATAGGCAAGTTTTCATACTCAGCTCTTTTACTAAGATTCATCTTCCATTTAAGCAAATTATTGTAGTAGTAGTAATAGCTTATAGTAAATAATCTAATGGTAGTTGTATAATGAAGCTTAAAAAGAAAGCTTAAAAATAAAGTTTGGGTTAAAAAAAATAGCTCTCAGTAATCTAAAAATTGTGTTAAATGGTAGCTTTAATTTAAACAATTATAGTTTAAAATCTGTATGATCTTTTTTACTAGTAATAAACAATTTGCAGAACATTTATATAGGACTTAAGTAATGCTTATATATTAAGTTGCTGTTTGAAGATTTAAAAAAAATATTTACTTGATATATTATTCCTTGAAGATCTGTATGTATTACCTCCAAAATATAGGGTTGTAGTGAAGATGTAGTGAAGATATAGTGAAAATAATTGTTTATCTCAGTTATTTTATTGAGATAATTTGGAAGTTATTAAGAAATATAGATTGTTATTTTTTATCCAAAAATTAAAATAAATTCTAAGCAAATTCTAGAGTGAAGTGAACAAAATAGTAGCAAAGCAATGAATTTTTCTTTTTACAAGATCACAGTAAGATAGTTACAAAGTTGTCATGATTGAATTTTAGTCACACAATGTTCTAACATCAGTCTGTTTACCAGTGTACATTTCCCACCACCAATGTTCCCAATTTCCCACCTTTCCTGCTCACTTCCACTCTGCCTCTACAGCACTCTCTCTTTCCTTTCAGTCATTACGATTTGCGGTACAGGTACTGTAAGCTTATCGTGTATATCCCTTGACCTACTTTTAGCACTCAATTTTCTTGTTCAGGGTGATCATTTCCAACGGTCATTGTCATTTTGGTTCCTTCTCTGTTCTAACTGCCTTATCTCTATTTCCCTTACTGTGACAAACTTCAAACTATGGGGCAGTCCTTCTGGTTATCATTTCTATTGTTCATATGTAATAGTTTCATACTATGTTTTACATATCTCAAAAATGAGTGCAATCATTCTGTCTGTCCCTCTCCTTCTCACTTATTTCACTCAGCATGATACTCTCCACTGTCCATGCATTTATAAGCAAATTTCATGACTTCATTTTTCCAACCAACTGCATCCTACCGTGGTCTATGCACAATAATTTCTTGGCCACTCATGTTATGTCTAGATTCTGGCTATTGTGAATAGTGCTCCAATGAATATAGAAGTGCAGATGGTATTTCTGCTGTTTGTTTTTGGACCCACAGGGTAGATTCCCAGAAATGGTAACACTGGGTCAGATGGAAACTCAATTTCTAGTTTTCAGAGAAATGTCCATATTGTTTTCCAAAATGGCTGGACCAATCAGCATCCCCACCAACAATGAATGAGAGTCTCTTTCTCCCTGCTTCCCCACCAGCACTGGTTGTTCTTGTTCTATGTGATGTATGCCAGTCTCTGTGGTATTACATGATGTCTCATTGTTGTTTTAATTTGCATCTCTCTGATGTTAGCAATTAGAGCATTTTTATGTGCCTTTTGGCCATTTGCATTTTTACTTTGAGGAAGTTTCTGTTCATTTTTCTTCTCTTCATTTTTTGATGGAGCATAATGATTTTTTCTTGTAAATTTTTATCAGTGCCTTATATATCTTGAATATTAACCCCTTATCTGATGGGTATTGGGAAAATGTATTTTCTCTTTTGGTAGTTTCTCTCTTTATTTTGGTCACCATTTCTTTTGAGGTACAGAAGCTTCTTAGTTTATTGTAGTCCCATTTGTTTATTTTTGCTTGCACTTTCTTGGAGTAGTGTCTCATCTTTGAAGATGCCTTTAGCTTTAATGTCCTGGAGAGTTCTGCCTCTATTTTACTCCATGAACCTTATGGATTCAGGTCTAGTTTTGAGGTCTTTAATCCATTTTGGTCTGACTTTTGTGCATAGCACTAGAAAGAGGTCTGAGTTAATTTTTTTGCATGCAGCTGTCCAGTTTTGTCAGCACCACTTGTTGAAGAGGATTTCCTTCTTCTGCTTTCTATTTCTTACTCCTTCATCAGAGATTAAATGATCATAGGTTTATCAGGATATTCAACTATATACAATTGGTATATGGGTCTGTCTTTCTTCTAGTAGCATGTTCTTTTAATTACTATAGATTTGTAGTACAATTTGAAGTTGGGGAAAGTGATGACTCCCATCTGCTTTTTCCCCAAGGATTGCTTTAGCTATTCATGGGGTTTTATTGTCCCATGTGAATTTTAGGAGTGTTTGATCAATTTATTTGAAAAATATCATATATATGCTTATAGGTTCTGCACTGAATCTCAAAGTAATCAGAATTTCAATAATAGAGGAAACAGGTAAGATGACTAAATCACACAGAAAAAATGAACTCTAAATTAAAGATATTCTTCCCCTTAGTAAAAATACTAAAAGGATTCTCTTAGTTTTTCATCAAAGGACTAGAGTGATAGCAGAGTGAGTAGGGAGTTTGCTTTGCACATCGCAGACGTGGGTTTGATTCCTCTGTCCCTCTCAGAAAGCCCAGCAAGCTAGTGAGAGTATCCCGCCCACATGGCAGAGCCTGGCAAGCTATCCATGGTGTATTCGATATACCAAAAACAGTAACAACAAGTGTCACAATGAAGACGTTACTGGTGCCCGCTCGAGCAAATCGATGAACAATGGGATGACAGTGCTACAGTGCTTATATTGTCAAAGTTAAAATTGCCTAATACTCATGATGAAGTATTATGAAGCAATGCACTCAAACTGAAAATGATAATGTCCAGTTGAGTAGACATGATGGAGAATCGTTCAGCAACATATAAATACTAAAAATATGAGTCAATATAATTTACTTGATATATAATTCCTTACCTTATAATATATTACAAATGACATGTATATAGAGATAGCTATACCAATTACATTATAATCAGATTATTACTGTCTTATTTATAATATTTAAAAAAACAACATATGGTGAAGATTAGGCCCTGTGATTTTTTTAATGTGTGACTAAATTCTTTAAACTTGATTTTCCACAGAAAAAATTAAATATAGTATTTTTTGAGAGTTAGTAAACTAACAATTTGCTTGAATATTTTAAATATTTTCCTTGATTCAAACAAACATAATACTTGGAAGAATTCATTGATGAATCCATCTGGGTAGGGATTTTGCTTTGGAGGGAGACTTTTGATTACATTTCAATTTCCTATATAGTGATGGATAGACATGGAGAGTATCATGCTGAGTGAAATAAGTCAGAAGGAGAAGGACAGACATAGAATGACTGCATTCATTTGTGATATAACACACACACACACACACACACACACACACATAGTATGAGATGAACATCCAAAGATAGTAGAAACAAGGACCAGGATAAATGGTCCATGGTTGGAAGCCTAATTCAAATGCTAGGGTAGAGGGTAGTTGGGACAGATAAGGGACCATTATGACAATGATGTTTGGAAGGGATTACTCTGGATGAAAGATGTGAGCTGAAAGTGGGTCAAGGACCAAATATGATGACCACTAAGTATCTGCACTACAAACTATAATGCCCAAAGAGAGAGAGAGAGAGAGAGAGAGAGAGAGAGACAGAGACAGAGACAGAGACAGAGACAGAGAGACAGAGAGACAGAGGAGAAAGAAAAGAGCTTGCCAAGGAGGCAGACTGGAGAGGCAGGGGTTGGTATTAGGGAAAGGTGGCATATTGATGCTGGGAAATGTACACTGGTTGTGGGATGGGTGTTGGAACATTTTATGACTGAAATCTGATCATGAAAGCTTTGTAACTGTATCTTACAGTGATTCAATGAATAAATAAATAAATTAAAATATAATACTTCATTAGCTCATTCTAAAATAATTAGGACTCCCTAAGGCTACTCAAGTTGGTTTTTTTGCTCCCCACTCTTCCCATGTATAAAAAGTACCTAAATCAATGATCTACAAAATTCAGGTATTACACAAGAAATTGGCTTCTTTTAGATATGTATTATAGAAATATGATTGCACCTAGTTATTTGTGTATTGTTCTGGGAACACCTTTATTTGCTATTTTCCAAAAATGTATACTATGGAACTTTAATAAAATATTATATCTGTCGCACAAACCTCCTAAAATTTAATTGAACATTTGACAACATACTAAGAGGACTTCCATACTAAAGAAACTAGTGCAAATGTGTTTGATTTTTTTTCTACAGTCATCTGCTGATAAACCTGTTCTCTTGTTAATCTGCTTTACATGCAATTTATGAAACCTGACCATGAGGTTGAAAAGAGTACAGAGAGTAGGGTGCCTGCCTTACATGAGGTAGAGCCACGTTCAATCCCTGGCACTCCATAAGATTCTCGGAAATCCACCAAAAATGATCCCTGAGTGCAATAAGCTTGAAGCACCAATGAATGTGACCACTACCCACTCCCCACTGGTGGAATAAAAGATAATAAAGATAAATAAGAATTACTTATACAGAGCTTGCTCTTTTAAGCTCATGATCTCTTGAACAAATATCCCTCTTTCCCCTCACAGCTTTCTATTTAAATCTCTTTCAATAAAACCCTGTGACTTCACTAAAAATTAATTAATTAATTAATTACTGATTAGAAACTGTTGTGTAAATCAAAGTACTGCAGTAATGACAAAAACACCTGGGGGCAATATCCAGCATATTGAGATCTTGAGACAGGGATGGGGATGCAATAATAGACCCAGATACTGAAAAGGATATGAACAAACTGTGGAATATCAGAAAGGAAAAATAAAGTGATGAGAAATAAAATAAAGAGATGGGGGGTGGGGTGGGGGTGGAAACACTAAAAGGAAAACCAATGTAATCTGTTTAGGTAATTTAAGCTTAGTCAAACAGCTAGCTCTATAAGAGGATCCTTCAACTCACTTACAGCACTGTGAAGGTGCAGAAATTGCTGTATTTGTGCTGGCCTTTGACCCCATCTGTTTGCATTACCAAATTCCTTCTATCTATCACTTTAGAATGACAAAAAAAAAGCATAGATTGTTCTCTCTGCCACTGGATGGAGCCAGAAAAAGTCATCCAGTTCAATACCTGATCTTTAAAAAAATAAGGAAGCGGAAAAAGGGAAAATATTTGAGGACAGTCAATGAGAGTTGTTGTTGAAGCCCAAAAAACAATCAGAGGGAAATGTATGAAAATAGGGATTTCTGTATTTCCCCCCTGTTAGCTCAGGCGGTGTTTATGAAGGCAGCTTCAATATTTTTCAAAATCAATGAATGTGATTATTAAAAAGAATAGGTAACATCAGGGCCAGAGATAGCAGTGGGTAGGGCATTTGCCTTGCTCCTACCTGACTCAAGTTCAATTTTTGGCATCCTGTATGGTCTTCTGAGCACCAACAGGAGTAAATCCTCAAACACACACATACACACAGAGAGAAAGATTATAAGGACTCATCCCAAAGTTTGTATATTGAACATTCCAGAGGCCTACAGATGCATTGGGATCAGTATGGGATCAGAAGATTCAGTTATGTAGTTCCAGATTCTGTTCAAAGAGATTAGAAATAGGAAAGCTAATGGACTAGTTTCTCTCTGAAAATCAACAGTTTTGGGACATAGAAACCAAATATTTTCATTGAAGTCCAAAGGCAGGGAAAAAATAATGTCCCAGGTCATAGTTGGGGGTGGAGGGTGGATGGAGGCAAGGAGATTCTCTCTGACCTGGGAAAGTGTCATAATTTTCTTGAATTTAGGCCTTAGCTGGAGTAGATGAGACACACTTACATAGCAAACACAATTATTTTTAATTTAGTAGGATGATTTAAAAGTTAATTTTATTCAAAGATAACATCACTGAAACAACTAGAATAATGCTTAATAATATATTTGATAGGAACCTCCTATGGCCCAGCCAAGTTGTTAAGTTTAAAATTAACCATCACACTGGGCCAGAGAAATAGTACAGGCATAAATTTTGATTTCTAGCATGGCACATGAGCATCAAACTCTACACATTGATCAGCATGACCTGTGATAATCTCTGAGCCACAGAGCCAGGAATAAACCCTAAGCACAGCCACGTGTGAGCTACAAATGAAAAAACAAAAAAATTAGGCACAACATAATCTCACAATTTATAAATAAAAATAGTAATAGTTCCACTCAGAATGATAGAAAAAATTTAATATTTCTTTATTCTTTCAACATCCATCTATCTGAGTTTATATTACTTACAAAATCTTATTGATCACCTGTCAGTGTTAGGCTTTGTCCTCGATCCCTTGATTCATATTTGTTTGAGCAAAGGTGAAATAGAATTTCTAAGGATTTGATAATGACTTAAGGCAATGGTAGGGTATGGGATTACTTAGAAGCATTTCCTAGGTGTGCAATAGGTATAGAAAATAACTATTGAGCTTGATGAAAACCAAAAAGGTCATTCCATCTCTATTCCTCTCTCTAAGGCGGCTTATAGCATAAAGCCAAAGAAATTCAATATAATACTATGTGTGAAAACAAATCTACTGTGCAGAATGTCTTTGAAATGAACCCTGACTTCCATATTATAGTCATTTTTTTATGGTGTTAATCCAGCATATTCTCTCCCAGGTATTTTCTTCTGAACATCTATCCTATGGTGCATAATTAATAAATGCAGTTCAGTACTGCAGGGCTTACTACAAGCTATGCAAAATTTAATCTTTTGTACATGTAAATGGATAGTTCTTGAGTTCACCTTGAATCTCACTGAAACCGTGTGTGTAACGTTTCATTTTAGAATAAAGGAGAGTATATAAGCTCACTGTTAATAATATTCTTACAGATATGTGCCTTAATTACAATCATATCATTTTTTACATCCTGATTGTCTGCATTAGGTCTTGGTAAGTAAATTGTGAGAAAGTCAAATGCTCGGGAATTGATCCTGTGTGGGTCAATAATGCTAAGTGATGACCTTTGTTTTCTCTTATCTAGAATGCTGCAACCAGATTTCTGCATCAACAGCAGATTTCCTGTTAGACTATCCCAACAGTGGAGGTAGAGGGAAGCTCAAGGCGGGCAGAGGAGAAGAGACTTGCTCTTATTTTGTTTTGTTTTGTGTTTTTCTTTCTGCACCTGTCAGTTTACTCCAGCAATGTTTATGAGCACTAATAATACTAGTTCCTTTTTATCCATGAAAATGAACACAGACTGCCAAGTTGTTTTCTAATATTTCATTTATTAGTGATTTTAATTAAAATTATATGCTTAAGTTGCAAAGTGATTATATATGTACATAGTGAAATGATTAGTAACTAGATAATTAATATATTGTCATTTTATATAGATACCTTTTGTTATAAATGCACCTGAAATATACTCTTAAAATATTTTCAGAATTCAATGATCAATAAGTAGTCATTGTGTGTGGAAATTAGATCACTAGACTTATTCCCCTACTTAATATCAGTGCCCCCTTTGACCATCGTGGGCCCATTCCCTCAGTAATCCCCCAGCCTCTGATGACCATCTGTCATGTATTTGTATGCCCTGAAACTGACAATTTTCTATTATATGTAGAATTTTAGATTCTACACATAAATTTTGCCATGTAATTGCTGGCACAATTACAGCAATGTAATGTAATGTGTTCCGGGTTCATTCATTTTCCCCACAAAAATTTTAATCCATGAGAAGTAAGGAGATATATAAAAATAAAAGCTATACAAAGAAAACACATAAATATCTTCTTTAGTCTTCTTTAATGGACAGGTTGCTTCTATGTGTCAGTAACTAAAAGTAATGCTGCACTGAATATAAAAGTGCAGATGGACCTTTAAGATAATGGTATTGTTTCCTTTAAGTGTATACACAGAAGTGGAATTATTGGATCATAAGATAATTTTGTTTTTACTAATTTGAGGGATCACCATAATGTTTTCATAAGGGTCTTTAAATTTCTATTCCCATCAGAAGTGTGTAAGGATTTCCACACTCCACATCTTCAAAGAAACTTATCTATTATTGTTTGAGAGCAGCCATTCTAATAGTCAATAACTGATATCACATTATGGTTTTGAATTACATTTACTCAATGATTAGTTATGGTGAACAATGTTTCATGCATGTATTGACCCTTAATATGTCTTCTTTGGAAACACTTCTATTCAATTTCTTTTTCACATTTTTCAAGTGGATTATTTGCTTTCACTTGCAAGTGTTTTAGATACCAGCCAGTTATCAGATGTATTGTTTGCTAATATTTTCCAATAATATATTGTTCCTCTTGAATTTTGTTTGCTTATCTTTTTGTGCGGAATATTTTTAGACCAATATAATCCCCTTTGAATATTTTAATTTTTATTGTCTATGCTTTTACTGTGATCTCAAATTTTATCCCCCAAATCAATGTTTATGAGCTTTTCCCTTATATTTTTTTCCCTAGTAGTTTCATGGGTACATCTCTCCCAACTTAACCTTTAATTACTTTAGTTTATAGCATAAGTAAAGATTAAATTTTTATATATATATTGAAAAGACTCAGTTTTTCTGACATCGCTTATTAAAGAGTTCTTTTCCAATTTCTTTCTGTAAAATTTATAAAGGATTAATTAACCATTAGTGTATAGCTTTATTTCTGAACTCTTAATTATATTCCATTTACCTAAGTATCTGTTTTAATGCTAATGCCATACTGTTTAATTATGCTGATATCTTGCAGTGTATTTAAGATGTGTATTTGGATTCTACCTGGCTCTATGCTCAGGACTCATTCCTGACAGTACTTGGGGGGACACACACAGGCCAGGTATTGAACCCAGGTCAGATTCATGCAAAACAAAATGTCTTATCAGCTCTATTATCTTTTGAATTCTCTTTCATTATTGTTTTAGAATTGTGTGCATAGACCATCAACTTCCTGATTAATTAGTTATCAAGTATATCTTATATATATCTTGTTATTAGAACTGAAAAACTATTATTTTTTTTCCTTTCTAGTTTGTTTGGGTGTCTTGTATTTCTTTTGCTTTTTTGGTAGGGTGGGAGCTAATTACACTGACTAGTACTTTCAGAATTTTGACACAAATATTGATAGTGGACATTCTTTTATCATCTTTAACCTTCAAGGAAAAGTTTTTATCATTCCCACTATTGCGTATGAGGTTACCTATTAATTAATCATATTGGATGAAGGAACCGGCAGAGGAACCCAGGTATGCGGGACCCGTTGCTGAGATCTCCAAGCCTGCTCAGATGAGAACTGGGCTTCCTCCACCAAGATCCCCAGTTTTCCAGTAGCTTGGCAGTCACACTCACAAACTGACCCCCAGCGCCATGTAATCTCATCAATGGCCAAGATTCAGAGACTATAAAGCAAGGCTCCCAGAAGAGAGCGATGCAGAATTTTACATGGCAGAGCCTGGCAAGCTACTTGTGGCATATTCAATATGCCAAAAACAGTAACAATAATGGGCCTCATTCCCCTGACCCTGAATGCAACAGGGACAAATGGAGATACTACTGGTGCCCGCTCGAGCAAATAGATGAGCAAAGGGGTGACAATAATACTTTATTATATTGAGGCAATTTTTATACTTAGTTTGTTGATAACTTTTATTATTAAATTGTATTTAATGATGTCAATTTTTAAATATTGATATTATTAGAACTTTCATTCTAAAATTTAGTGTATAACATCTATTGGCTTGCATATGCTAAAATATTCATGTGTCTCCAGGACAAATACTGTTTGATCATATTGTACTTATAATAATATGCTGTTGATAGGTTTGCCAGTATTTTTATGAATATTTTTGTATTTGTGTTCGTCAATGAAACTTACTATAATGTTATTTTTCTAGTTTCTTGTATTGCTGTAGTATAACAGTAATGATGGGTTTTTAAAATGAGTTTGGAAGTGTTTTCTCTTTAGTTATTTAAAATATTATTAGAAATATTTGCATATTTCTTTAATTTTGTTTTGGGGCCACACTGGTGTTGCTCCTAGCTTGTGATCAGGCATCATTCCTAGCAGAGCTCAAAGACCCACATGTGGTCCATGGGATTGAACCAAGTTGACTAATTTCAAAGCAAGCAATTTACGCCCAGTACTATCTCTTTGGCTCCTCTTCAAAATATTGTGTATAGTTTTCAGGTAAATTATTAAAACCTAGGCCTTTGTTTGTTGATAGGTCAGTTTACAGCTTTCTAATACAGTAGAATCAGCATCATTGTTCTCTCTTCAGGAAAACTAAGCACCAACAGGAATAATTCCTGAGTGCAGAGCTAGGAGTAACCCCTGTGCATTGCTGGGTGTGACCATAAAAGCAAAAAAAAAAAAAAAAAAACACTGAGTTACCTCTACTAAAACTAGAACCTCTCTGATTTAATGCGTGGCAATTCCCACATTAGAAAATGGATAAATAGTGTCATTTTATTTTGACTCTGGAGAAAACGGTGAAAAAAAGGAAAGTTTATCTCCAGAAAAATTTCCATTCATTTCCACGCTAATTTTCTTTCAACTCACATATAGAAATTTAATAATTTTAATGATTTTTTTTCTTTCTGTCAATAGCTTTTAAGCATAGAGGATAATTTCATTGATGGATCAGAAAATTCTACTAATGAGATAAATAGTACACTATTTCTTTTAGTATTATATATAATCTGTTAGAGAAAAAACTTTAAAAAAAGAAATACTTTCTAAGCAGTGGGCTATGGTATATAAATAATAGATATGCGATCAAATAGAATAGGGTGATAGTTCACATTGATATTTCTCAGAAGTCGTGTGCCAAGTGTAGGGAAATGCTTTTGCAGTCTTTGCACTCACATGACAAAGGGAATGGACTCTTTGATGAATAGCTACATGTTTCTGGGTACTATTTCCTTTGCAGGAATTTTCATCTGGGGCCTAGGAGATAATAAAATAAGGATGGGCACAACCCAGGTTGGATATCTGATACCACATAACTTTCCAAACTTCTGGTATAACTCTGTAGGCCCCAAACTTCATCAGGATATTCTGATGATCCCCATCAGCCTTGGGCCTTAGAACTGAAGCACAGGCAGGTTGGCGAGAATCACCAAGAACTCCATATTACCAATTTTTTTTTAATTTTTGGCAAGAAGACTTCCCAAAAAGAACTTTCACAAACACATTATGTGTGTGTGTGTGTGTGTGTGTGTGTGTGTATTCAGGGGCCACACTTGACAATGCTCAGTGGTTATTTTTTTCCTGGCTCTGCACTCAGGAATTACTTCAGGTGGTGCTCAAGGAAGGCAGAGGCAGGGGATGGGGAAGGGGAAGGAGATGGAGAGAGGAGGGAATCAATGAATAAAGTCTTCTTAGAAGTCATGTAACAAATGCACCCTTTCTTGCCTTGAACTTTGCATGTTACCACAAAACTAGATCAGTCACCTTTGAAGAAAAGTAAGGCATAAGGATTCTAATGAAGGTATAGAATAAAACAAGTTGGGTGTATGCCAACAAGATAAAAAAAATGGTTTTAATTCTTTTTGGCCACACCCAGTGGAACTCAGAGCTTATTTATTTTTCTCAGGGATCAGGGATCTTGCCTGGAAGTTTCAGAGGACTATATAGGGTGCCAGGAATTGAACCCAAGTGTGCCAACTGCAAGGCTAGTGCTCTGCGCACTATAGCATTGGTCCAGATGTGAAAGATAAAAATCTTTGTCCTGGAGACTGTCAATAAAATTTACAATGATTTTAACAACTTCTATTCATAATATTATTTTATCCTGTGGAGGTACACCTTTTTATTTTCAAGAAAGATAAGAATCCAGGCATCTATGCACTAACAGGAAAGAGTTTTAGTCTAAGAATAAAAACTAATAATAAAAACTAGCTATTGAACAGCATTATTAATGAAATGGGCTGGAGTGATAGCACAGTGGTTGGGCTTTCGCCTTTCACTCGGCCCATGTTTGATTCCTCTGCCCCTCTCGGAGATCCCGGCAAGCTACTGAGAGTATGGAGACCACATGGCAGAGCCTGGCAAGCTACCCGTGCATATTGGAGATGCCAAAAACAGTAACAATAAGTCTCTCAATGAGAGACATTACTGGTGCCCGCTCGAACAAATCGATGAGCAACAGGATGACAGTGACAGTGAATTAATGAAATATCAGGACACAATAAGTGAAATGACAAGAAGAGATTCAGCCAACAACGATAAATACAGGACAATTAATATGGAAGAAAAAAATATACTGTGAGGCTGAGGAGAAAGCTCAAAGAGCTAAAGTATGTGCTGACATGTGGAAACTCCGGGTTTGATTCTTCTTCTTCTTTTTTTAAATTTTTTTTTTGCTTTTTTTGCTTTTTGGGTCACATCCGGCAATGCACAGGGTTTACTCTTGGCTCTGCACTCAGGAATTACTCCTGGTGGTGCTCGGGGGACTATATGGGATGCTGGGAGTCGAACCTGGGCTGGCCACGTGCAAGGCAAACGCCCTACTATACTATACTAAACGCTGCTGTACTATAGTTCCAGCTCCAAGTTTGATTCCTAATGCTGCATAGTCCCCTGTGTACAGGGCAGTAGCCTGGTGGCAATGCTGGGCTTAAATGTTAAAATTTGCCCACATAGCAGGACCAAATATCTCACACAGCCTCCTGAATTCTGCTTGGGAGGTATCCACAAAAACTTATGTGGTTATAAATTATGTGTGATGTGTATATTGAAACAGAATATTTTACCACACTTTAGGACATTAGAAAATTTAGCATTCAAACAAAATGAACACATTAAGTGTGAAGAATTCTAGCTGGGCAGAACCGTATGAATTTCAGAGCCAGAAAGGAAAAACATTTCTTAAATAAACATTTCAAAATTAAGCCCTACAAGGAACTAACTATCAAGCAAAGAAAAAATACTACACCTAAAAATTAAATACTAATTTATAATCATACTAAGATTATAGTCAAAGGTCTTTGAAATATCTCATAGGATCAGAAAACTTTAGAAGGTCAGTAAGCTCATATCCATAGATAAGAAAACTGTGGTGAGTCAGGTAAGTTTTAAACATTTATTTATTAATTTAATTAAGCAGCATAGCATTTAGAAATTCATATAAAATCTAACTTACTTTTTAATTCTTAGGATCAGTTCACAACAACTCTCCTATGGTTTCCATTTCCAAAAAAACAACTGGGAATATGACTGATACCAGTTTTAGTTATCTTCTGCTATGTACACAGCTTCTTTATTGTTATAAGCAGTTACATTGCTACTGTTCTTATTGTTGTCCACGGAGAGAGTTTCTGGAACAACCAATAAAAGTCTAATACCAGGTAGGACCACTAACACCCAGAAAAGTGCAGTCAGAATTACTTATGTGGCACTTAGAAAATAACTTCTAATTCAGAATGGTGGAATTGGAGATCATGTGAATAATAAATAAAATTGGGTGAGAAATAAGCACATAGACTTATTCCATTTATCTGGGCATCTCAAGTTTGATGAGACAGTTTCTCTATAATATTTACGAAATGAAATGTCATTAGTAGGTAATATTAAATTAGTATAGAGGTGTTTTGAAATGAACAGAATGGTTTAGCTTGATAATTATAAAATAATAAGTCCAACTCTGCATACTGAGCTTCTGGAAAATTGAACAGGTGAGGACACATTTAGAGTGCCTTGGTGAGCTACGTTATAAAAACACTAGTCACTCAAGAAAAACATCAGAAAATTTTTGTCAAAAATGAAATTTTGAGGATCCACTCAGATAGGAGAGGAGGGTTAAAACCAGACTACAGATTGAACATGATAGCTACTGAGTATCTCCATTCAAACCATAACTCCCAAAAGGAGAGAGAGAACATTAAGGAATTCCCTGTCATGAGGCGGGGAGTGGGTGGACAGCACGGGGCGGGGAGGAGGGAGAGACCCTGGGGCCATCGATGGAGGAGAATGGGCACTGGTGGAGGGATGGGCACTCAGTATTGTATGACTGTAACACATGCACGAAACTCTGTAACTGCACCCTCACAGTGACTCATTAATAAAAATTAAAATTTAAAAAATAGAAAACAAAACAAAAAACAAAAATAAAATTTTGAGTAGAACTGACAAACATGTTAACAAGAATAACATATTTAAGTATTTATGACAGCTCTATAAACAGTTCAAATCCTTAATCTGCAATTCTAGATCATCTACCAATTAATATGAGTATTCTCATTGCTCTACACAATTCCACCTTGGGGATCTATATTTTAATATGCCTTTCAGATAAATTCAGTGAGAAAAAAAAAGCTCACTGAACAGTCAATCACTAGCCTAATAATATGAGAGTTGACTTAAAAAGTTATTCTAAATTTTTTAATGAAGAGTTCCACAGTGCAGAGACAATTAGTGAGTATGTTCAGTGATCAACAAAAACTCATGACCACTGAGTTATTCAAAATATGGAAAAAAATGGTCAAGAGGAATAAGAGCATTGTCCCTTGTTCCTCCATCACAGCATCCAAGCCAGCTGATATGAAAACATACTGGCTTCATCTCTTGGGAGAGAATGTAGATGGATTAGTGCAAATCCTTCTCCACTGCCTGAAGTAAATATTATATCACATAATCATCTACAGACTAGATCACATATCTTTCACAATATTTTTCTTTGTTTGTTACCTAATAAAGTGCCTTTGTTTGTTACCAGGGAGCCAGACAGAGGAGGTACAGCCAGCACGCCTTCTCCAGATGGAGCTCCGGCGACACTGAGCTTCTACTAACACGGCTCTGGGATGCAGGACTGGGACATCTCCAAACCACGCGGCCGCTTATGCGGCCGCGCAACCTTTCCTGAAAAATGAAAACATACAATCTAATGATGCCATCCAACATGTCTGACTGTTGGAGGAAAACCTTCAAATAATGATAGTGAGATTCCTGTTGAAAATTGAATGTAATCAAAGTAAGGAAAGAGTAAAGTGGAAATTGTCTGCCACAGGCAGAGGGGGAGTGGGAGGGGGGTATTCAGGGGTTTTTGGTGGTGGATCAAATATGAAAACTTTGTAACTGTATCTCACAGTGATTCAATAAAAAATATTTAAAAAAATAGCAAATAACATTTGCTCATTGATTGCTTGTCATGATTTTTCACTGGCAATAGATTGTCAGCATTACTTTTTTGTTCTCCTTTAAAAAGAAGACTTTCTAATGTCATATTAGGGCTACTTCTGTTATTATTAGAATTATAGCCTCCACTTAAATAGACCTTTTCCTTCAAGAGTCAACACAAATGTTACCTTCTAAGGAAATTATTTTGTTGAGAAGTTCATTTGTATTTTGAAAATAAAATAATTTGGAAACTCTACTTGAAACTAAGGTGGGACAACATTCACATGGCGACCTATGAAATACCAATAGTGACTAATTAAAGATGAGTCTAGGCAGATGATCTAGAAGGTTTGCGTGGGCAGTCTTTGAAGTGATTTTCTGAAAGCAGAGGCTGATTAGTCTGAAGTGATTTTCTGGAATAATGCAGAGCATATGAACTTGTTATAAAGACTAAGAATGTAAGTTGAGGTCATTCTAGAAGAAAATATCAAGAAGAAATTATAAAGTCAATAAAAACTCAAAAAAATTTTGGTCACAAAGAATGAAAGAGATAACCATCCTATTTTTTAGTTCTTGTACATGTCAAATTTTATACACAAGAAAGGTATTTTTTATGGTATTTTGTTTTACTTTCATTTTATTTTCGATTCCCCCAAATGCTTAGAGAGTCATACTTCTTGGAGCCAATTAGAACTGATGGGTCTGTACTTGGGCCCAGTGATTCGGTGCTGCTTGAAACTGAAAGCACTTTGGGGTCTCCAGGTTCCACCTGCAGTGTCCTGGGGTCCTGTGGGACCAGTGTTCTGCTTGAAAATCTTGCTCATGCAAAGCACACAACACTGAGATATCACTGTCACTGTCATTCTGTTGCTCATCGATTGCTCGAGCGGACACCAGCAACATCTCCATTCATCCCTGCCGAGTCCTTGTGTAGCCCAATGGCATCTGCTCGCTCCAGGAACATGAAGAGCACATTATTGTTACTGTTTTGATGAAATACGTCACGGGTAGCTTGCCATGAAGGAGGCATTTGGCTTTATTGAAAGAGGTGATGTTGTAAAAGAGATATTCTTTCACTATAGTGAACTTAAGGGTGAGATATAGGCCCAGTCATTATTTTATTTTATTTTATTTGTTTTGGACCACAGCCAGGTGTGCACAGGGATCACACCTGGCTTTGCACTCAGGAATCCTTCCTGGGGAGCTGGGGGATAGGAGATGGTGCCAGAGAATCATCCCAGGTCAGTGGTATGCAAGGCAAGTTCCTTGCTGGCTGTGCTCTCTCCCATGCATGTGCTCACCTCTGCCACATTATGTGTTATTTCATTTTATTTTACTTGTTCCATTCATTTATCCATGATTTTCAAAGTTGTTCATGAGGATGTGTCCCAGGCATTCAATATTCCAACAGCAATGCCACAACCACTGTCACCTTCCTTCCGCCCTTCTCTCCATATCCCCAACCACCTCTCAAGCCTCTAGCAGGCTAGAAATATTGATTTTGCATTGTTCGTTGCCAGTGAATGACTAATGGAATGATCAGAAACTATCTCCATACAATAAAATTTGTTGAAAGTGTTGTACCTCCCCATGAGAGTGTTAAGTCCTTGTCTGAGTCTTCACTTAGTTGTTGCTGCAAGGTAACCTTTCTGTGTTAATGTTTTTGTTACTCGGGGTGTGTTGACCTCTACTTTATATACCATCCAATCTGGTGTGCTACTCGTGAGATGTCAGTGTTCTACAGTCTGGAGGTGTCAAAAAAATCCAGAATATTTAACTGTGCAGTCCATCTGGAGACACAGTGGTGGCTTTAGGTTGTGGGGGTCTCTGCGAGGGCGTTGTTGGGGCAGGGCCTGGAGAATTGGCCCATCCCCCTCCTGAGATCACACTGGGGTCTCAGCTGAAAATGGATGTCCAAGAAATTGTTTGTGGCTAGTTGAACTCAAGATTTATTTATGAGTTTCTGGCACAAGGTTGGTAGGTAAACTTAGATGGTGGCTGCAGTAAGACCAAAAATTATTTTTTCAAAGGAACTTGAGTAGTAGATTAAAATGGTGATACTTTGGTGATATTTAGGCAATAACTTTCATATTGTTGTGCCATTGGTTGATTGATTAATTTTTAGCAAATACCCTGGACACTTCAACAGCAAATGAACTTTATCTGTTTCTTAAATCAATAAAACATTTTGTCTCTTATTAACACATATGAACCTTTAAACTAATCAAATCATACAACCAAAGAAGGAGAAAAATATTATTTTCCCCCCACATGTTCACCATTTAGGGGCAAGACAGGGCCGAGTGAAGTGACAAAGGTAAAGTGACAAAATGGTTGTCAAATAGTCTTATCTATATTTGTATCTCTACTCAGTCTAAAATATTATTTTCAGATTGAATATTAGGTAGGTATGAATTATCCACTTATTGATTTTAATTTTCCTCATTTTAATATGTGATACTGGCACCATATATCTGTGAAAATCTTTTGTTAATATTAGATATTATCAAATAAAATTATAGGAACAGGTTGAGTCTATCTACAGAATGATTAAAGTTATTTAATCCTCTCTTACATATCCCTGGCTATAAATTGCTTAAATATTTTCCACCAGTGATAATGAAGTATTTCTCCTGTGATCACTAATGGTTAACTATTAAGTTTTATATATTTCCCTAGTATGTTGGTGGGATTTCTTCTGGAAATCTGTGGCACATGCTGTTACAGACATCATTTTAAATATTCTTAGTTACATTTAGGGAGAAAAATTCCCCCTGAAATATACAATCATCTTTCTCTCTGCAGGTGGAAGATTGTCATTAATAAATCTATTTTTGAAATCACCTAGAAATAACTATCATAATTTCTTGTCATCTCAGCTTTATTACAATAAGTTACAACACCCTTTTTTATATCTTTCAAATTTCCTAAAGTGAGATTGTCTATTATTTTCTTTTAAACACATTATTTTATATTTGCTTACTTATGAATTTTCCATAAATTATAGTTCTAGTTTTTCCCTCATTTATGCCCCTGACACTTCTCTCAAGAAGAACTGATTCCAATTAAAAAAAACACAAAGCTGGGCAGTAGAATTTCTTCCTCTTTTCCAGTTTTCTATTTTCTCTTGTTATAAGTTCCTAATGCTATAATGAGAATAAGGGTTGATTTGAGCATATAGACATGTTTAAGTTATTCAGAAATAATGCTGCTATATCAGGCAGAAATTGAATAGATAAAACATATATTTAGAGATGAGTTTTAAAAGCAAATTATGCACATGATTATAAAGGGAAGCATCAAGGAAATGTGCAGAAGTTCAAGGCTACCTAAGAACAGAGTTGTCATCTTTGGTCTGCGAGCCTTTTTTAAAAATTTTATTGAATCACCATGAGACAGTTACAAGCTTTCATGTTTGGGTTACAATCACACAATTATGAAACACCCATCCCTCCACCAGTACACATTCCCCACCACCGATATCCTGGGTATACCCCACCTTTCGCACCCTCCCCCTGTCTCCATGGCAGACAATATTCCCCATACTCTCTCTCTACTTTTGGGCAGTATGGCTTGCAACAGACAGTGAGAGATCATCATGTTTGGCCCATTATCTACTATCATCACGCATCTCCCACCCAGACTGATTCTTCCACCCATCATTTTCTTAGTGATCTCTTCTCTATTATATCTGTCTTCTCCCCTCCGCTTATAAAGCAGGCTTCCAGCTATGGGGCAATGCTGCTGGCCCTTGTATCTATCTACTGTCCTTGAGTGTCAGCCCCATGTGATGTTATTCTATACTCCACAAATGAGTGCAGTCCTTCTAAGTCTGTCCCTGTCTTTCTGATTCATTTCACTTAGGATGATAGTCTCCATGTCTACCCATTTACAAGCAAATTTCATTACTTCATCTCTCCTAACAGCTGCACAGTATTCCATTTTGTGGTCTGAGAGTCTTTTAATAAGAATTCTGTCCTTTATCAAAACACATTCAATTAATTAACTGTGATTTTTTAAGAAAAAGGCTGAGGGACAAAAATCTGACCTTCTATTCATTCCAAACCTCCAGTCCACTACTATAGTCTCCCACTGGAAAATGGATGCAGAGTGGAAGTACAAAATGACTTTTTAGTGAATGTCCTAGAATCTGCAGCATGGTAGACAAGTGTAGCAACTGACCAGAGGAGCAAATGGAAGATGTTTAGAACATGAATACAGAACCAGAAATACAAAGGTAGTCTAAGTGTATAAACTCAAAACAAGACATATAACATCTAGAGATCCTACTCCATGTTAAATGACTGCATTCTTATATAATAAACCCTCAATGTAGTTTTATCAATACAACTATCCCATTTCACACCATTTTAATATTTTATCCATGTAACAACATAAAGTGAGGTTTAAACAGCTTTTAAAGTCACTCTTTTGTTCAAATAGAAGGGAGTGAGCTAGACTCAGAGAACATCAGGTAACTGGCATTCAGAACAAATTGAAAATCAAGTGTCCAGAAAGCAACTTAGATTTTTAGGACTCACCAACTCTAGAATGAAAGAAAAAGTAGAAAAGATGACAAAAATTATTTATCATCATCTTCCTCTATCACTGTATCACTATCATCCCGTTGTGCATCCATTTGCTCGAGTGGGCACCAGTAGTATCTTCATTTGTTACTGTTGTGTGCTAGTGTAGCCCAATGGCATCTGCTTGCTGTTGTTACTGTTTTTGGCATATGAAATATGTCACGGATAGTTTGCTAGGCTCTGCCATGCGGGAAAATAAATAAATTAATTAAAATAAAATTAAAAAGGTCGCTCCAGGCTAAATTGTGTTGTTCTCTTCTGGGAGCTTTTTTTTTTTTTAATAGTCTCTGGATCTTGGCCATTGATGAGATTATATAGCGCCAGGGAGAGTTTGTGAGTGTGACTGCCAAGCTACTGGAAAACTGGGGATCCGGGTGAAGGAGGTCCAGTCCCAATCCGAGCAGGCTTGGGGATCTCAGCTACAGGCTCCGCATACCTGGGTTCCTCTGTCAGTTCCTTCATGGGTAATTCTTATCTGAGCATGTGGAGAGTGGCCTTAAGCATGGCTGTGGCAGGGTTCTGGGGGATTTTGGCTGCTGGGCTCTGCTTGGGGTGGGGAGGGAAACTCAGCCTGCCCCCCTCCATGGGGGCCCTGGTGAAGACAGCTTTGTGCAGGGGCAGGAGATTCTGCATCCTCCTGTGAAGAAAGCAAATAACATTGACACAAACATTATTCACAGAGCACTCTCATTCTTAGAAGTACAGTGAGTGCCTGGGATGGATTTCAAAGATACTATTAAAACAATCAAATAGATTTCCATTCCTTTCAAATCTTCATATGTATTTTTTTCTGTTTCCTCTACTCATAATGAAAAGAATCATATGAGGTTTAGAATGCTAAACCATTCCACTACTATGCAAGGTAAATTTCTACTTTCTACTGACAGTGTGCTAAGCTCTAGTGATTTTACGTGAAGAATCTATCAAAATCTGCATTTATATTGCTAATTACATTAAAGTAAGTCAAAAGCATGACTATCATAAATGAAGCGCTTTAGTTCTTGCTTTGACTACTTCCTAGGCATATCTGCATTAGAATTATAAATGCCATATTCTTAAAAGAGGTAGATGACAAATGTAGAAACCAAAATTTTAAAAAAAATCTAGGACTTTATATTCTTTATATTTAGAAGTCTTGTATATAAAATTTAACTACTTAATTTAACATGATGAAGTCAGAAACTGCCCTCAGCACTGTACAATCCCATCAATGGCCAACATTCAGAGACTATAAAACCAAGCTCCTGAGAGCAATGCAGAGTCTCTTGCCCCTGAGCCTGGCTGTCTTCACCGAGGCCTCTCAGACGGGGTGAGTTGAGTTTTCCTCCCCACCCAGAGCAGAGCCCCGGTAACCAAAGACCTCTGGGACCCAGCAACAGCCATGCTCAAGGCCCATCTCCACATGTTCCGATGAGCCTCACGCTCATGCACTCAGTAGCTAGGCGTTCACACCCAGAAACTGCCCCCAGAGCTGTGTAATCCCACCAATAGCCAACATCCAGAGACTATAAAACCAAGCTCCCAGACGACATTATATAGCCTAGTTCTCCTTCTCAGAAAACCTGGCAAGCTACCGAGAATTTCCTGCCCACATAGGAGAGCCGGGCAAGCTCCCAGTGGTGTATTCATATGCCAAAACCCGTAACAATGATGGGTCTCATTCCCCTGACCCTGAAAGAGCCTCCAATGCAGCACCATTGGGAAGGATATGTAAAGAGAGTTTTCTAAAATCTCAGGGCTAGGACAAATGGAGACATTTCTGAGACTGCTTGAGAAAATCAACAATCAATTCGATGATGATGAAGTAAAAAATTTCAAGGTGGAATTTTAGCTCTTGATCTCCACTTATACATTTACTAAGGAAGTCCTTTAAACTCTTCATAACTTCTCTCTCTCTTTCTTCAAAATAATAATTTGAAATTCCTTGACTTTTTATTGTTACTCATTTACAGATATTTAAGTAAAAATAGTGAGATTTTATTAAAGTCATCTCTAAGTACTCTGCATACCACCTCTAAAAAATATAAACTTGCAGGGAATGACAAAACTAACTCCAAGAGTGACAAAACTATGATAATTGCCAAAGAAAGGAGAAAGTGGGAAGGGAGGACTCTTTATAGTGGTGAGATGACAATGAATGTTTAGTGGACGGAATTGGACAATGACACACTTATAGAGGTATTAAGCAAAATATTTGATATTCTATAACATTTAAACCAATTGTAAGTCATGGATAAATAAAAAATGTCACTTGTATCACTTGTAGTCCCGTTGATCTTCTATTTGCTCGAGCGGGTGCCAGTAACATTTCCATTTGTCCCTGTCGCAAGCTAGTGCAGCCCAATGACATCTGCTTCCTGCAGGAACAGGAAGAGCCTCAAATCATTCATTTAGAGATTTGACGAAGAAATCTGACCATCTAGTTGGTGGGCGGCCATGAGAACTTCTGATGTCCCGTGGAATCCAGTCTGTAACAGATCAAGTCCAGTAGTCGTCTCTGAATCGCATTACATGACCGGCCCATCTGATTTTTGATGCCTTGGCAAACGAGACAGCATCCCTGATTTTTGACTGTCGACGGAGGTCAGAATTCCGAATTCCTTCTTTAAAAAAAGTCAAAGAACTTATATTAACCATATAGTTTTTTCAAATACACCTACTGTTTATTGAAGTATAGTTTATACATTTAATAATATTATCTTTCTTAGTGTAAAGTTGGGGCTGGAGTAATAGCACAGGAGTAGGGTGTTCGCCTTTCACATGGCCGACCCGTGTTCTATTCCTCTGCCACTCTTAGATAGCCCAGCAAACTACCAAGAGAATTGTGCCTGCATGGCAGAGCCTGGCAAGCTACCTGTGGCATATTGGATATGCCAAAACCAGTAACAAGAAGTCTCACAGTGAGAGACGTTACTGGTGCCCGCTCGAACAAATCGATGAGCAATGGGATGACAGTGACAGTGACCAATGTACAGTTGGGCTAGAGGAATAGCGAACTGGGTAGAGTGTTCCTCTTGTACGTGCCAACCCGGGTTCGATTCCTCCCCCCCTCTCGGAGAGCCTGGCAAACTACTGAGAGTATCTCACCTGCACGGCATAGCCTGGCAAGCTACTGGCATGCCCTATTCAATATGCCAAAAACAGTAACATGTCTCACACTGGAGACGTTACTGGTGCCCACTCAAGCAAATCGATGAGCAATGGGATAACAGTGACAGTGTACACTTATGCAACTTTCCATAAGTATGTATTGTTAGGCAATCATCACTACAATTTATATATATGCCAAGTCCATCAACACATAAATTCCACTGGGACCCTTTCTACTCAATACTATTCTCTATTCTAGACTCTAGAAACCACTGATATATTTTCTGTACTAAAGTTTTGCATAAATTGCAAAGATCCATATAAATAGAATCACATTGAAGATAAATAGAATCAAGAATCAATTCAAGTCTGCCTTACTTCACTTAGTCTAATGCTTTTGAGGTTCATTCAAATTACAGAGAAAAGTACCTGTATTTCCTTATTATTTTGCTCTCTAGCTTACTTCAAGATTTTCCTTATCATTGTAATCAATTTGAATACAATATGCCAATGTAATTTTTTTCCTGAGTTTCATTCAGTTTGGTTTCTGAAATTTTCTAGGATCTATTTGGAGACTTTCTTTCTTTTGGGAATATTCAGGTTATTTTCACATTTCATTTTGTACTTTTGTCTCTTCTGATGATATTTTGATGTGGATTTTGGATGTTTTTATATTGCTCATGGCTTTTAGATGTTCTAATCTGTTTCCTCCTCTACCATTTGCTTCTTCAAGTTTTCATTTTTTATGTAATTATTGGTACAACATCAAAATATTTGATTACTTGTTCAGTTGTACCAAGGCTACTGATGAATCTTGAAATGCATTTTCCATTTATGATACTGTCTTTTATTTCTAGAATTTCTTTTTTTGGAGTTTTTTAATCTCTTTTATGATGTTTCTATTTGCTCATACATATAAACAAAATTTTCCACTACATTCCTTATGACATTTAGCATTGATATATAAAATTATGTCAGATAATGCTACATCTATGGCATATCTGAATTTTTGAAAGGCTAACTCCTTTTTCTATTGATTTTTTCCCCTTTTAAAAGTAGGAAAACTTTCTCTTTATTTTTTTTTTTGAGGGGGAGTGTCACACCCAGGGATTCACAGGGCTTACTCCTGGTTACTCATGCACTCAGAAATTACTCCTGGCAGTGCTCAGGGGACCATATGGGATGCTGGGAATTGAACCCGGGTTGGCTGCATGCAAGGCAAATGCCCTACCCACTGTGCTATTGCTCCATTCCCTAAAGTAGGAAAACTTTCTTGACTTCTTCTTTATCCACTGATGTAACAAAGTTCCAAATATCTAAAGACCTTTATTTTAGTGCACTAAAACCCATAGAGAGATTGCTTTGTAGTAAAATTCAGCAATACAGTGATAATAAAGGCAGATGCTTATCTTCCTCATGATGAAGGGCAATTCAAAAAAGATGAAAACACTTGGTCACTGTTCATCAATAAACACTGATTTAAAATTATACTGGATCAATAAAATTGCCTAGAACAGGGGATTCTGAAAAATTTGCTCTTGTGCTTGTGTTTTCAAAGCATAGGAACTGACAAGTTCATCCTGGTGGAGTCTTTATGCAATATCTGTATGACAAGAGTTCCTTTTCGTATCTTCCTTTGCCCCTCACAACCCCGTGGTTTCACAGTAAAGCTGAATACTGCAGTTTTATCAAAGTGTGTTTATTAAACTTATCACTTCCCATCTCTGCTTCTTTTTGCTCACCAAATTGAGGATACTGATGTAACTCAGGCAACACTCATTATATGACCAAAGTTATCTTCATTTTTTAGTTCAATTAGCTTTCATTAAGAAAGTCAGGAATTGAACTCAATATAAAAGTATACTGGAGGTTTCTCATTTCCATAAAATAAGAAGAAAGCACAAAATAGATGTGAGGAAGAAATTAATCTAGAAAAAAAAGTAATATTTTGTCTAATTAACATCAAATTGTAAAATTTACATTGTGGCAAATTATAAATAGCATGACTTTATTTATTAGGTGTTTTGTTCTTTGCTCATACCCAGTGATGCTTTAGTGCTACTTCCAACTCTGCTCAAACCCAAAGTTCTCTTGTACAATGCATATGCTCCATCTATTAAGCTATTAATGCATCTCCTAATTTTATTTTTTTCCCTGGAATTGTGGTGCTCAAAGTTTACACCTGGCTCTCAGTTCAAAGATCACTCATGGCAGAGCTTGGAGTACCATAAGGGGTGTCAGGGATTAAATACAATTTGGCTGTGGTAAAAGCAAGTGCCCTACCTGTTGTAATATCTCTGTAGCCCCTCTAATGTGTCTTTACAACACATGAAAATTTTACATAATTGTTCATAGAAGTTAAAAAACTAGACAGTCACTTGTGAAGGATAAACAGTACTTGGAATACTATTCACACTTACAGATCAACATTTTGAGTACTTGAGAATTCATCCTCAATGAATGTATTATTCATGTTTTTGCTCTCTACCTTCTACTTTCTCTTAGGGTACATCATTAAGTGCATGCAAGTCTTAGCAAAATTTGCACTTTGTTCAGTTTTCTTCCCTTACCCCCAACTCAAATTAATGGCTAAGTTAATAGAAGATAAAATTAAATAGACATATGGTTTGGGAAGTGCTTGTATTTTTCAGAATTCTATATTGTCTTTAGCATCACCAACAACATTGTACTGACACTGCAGAATAAAGAGGACAATGTTAACAAACATTAGGTCAACTGGTAAATAACAGAACCAGTATTGAAGCTTTTCCTAAGAGCATGTTGGATTTAAAAATAGGAACTCATGACTTTAAAATGTAGTACTGCACTTATTAAATGCATGAAATGTTTACATATATTTCCTTTTGGCCTCAAGTGTTCCATGTCTTCCAAAGTAGCTTTTGAATAAATGTGATACATATGTAAAGACTTCAAGAGGGAACTTAAGTTTGACAACACACTGTTTCTATTACTATCCTGAGAAAATTTGAAACCCCACCCATCAAGCCAGTGTAATAAAATATTTGAGGGAATCATGGTGAAAAAGTAAATAAAAGTAGCTTGCAATGTAACTACAATATACTTGAATTATAATCCACAACACTCCTCAATGCACTAGAATTGTATCTAAACTCAGAGTTCTGAAGATGTTACACAATTTAAGTTCATAGTAAACAATTGAAGACAGAGGGGCAAATTTTAAGCCCTGGGAAGTATCACAGATTATGTACCAAATACTTCTACATTTCATTCCTGTTCTATTAAGAAAAATAATCAACTCTTAGCTACCAAGTATTAAAATTTTGATACAATTGATTTGAAGAAGTTATAAAGTAATGTCTTATAAAAGACAAAATACAAAACATAACAGTTATTTTCTTTTTATCACTATTAAGAAAATAAAAGAAATAAATTATACTTGTGCACTTAAGATATTCCGCTAATCTGGGATCTGGAGATTTTTAATTTACTTGTTTCCCCCCCTTTTTTGGGGGGCGGGTGGTTTCTGAGTCAAACCCAGTGGTTCTCAGGGCTTATCCTCTGATCTGTGTTCATGAGTCACTCCTGGCAATATCTGGTAGACCACAGAAGATAGTGGGAATCAAACAACGTGGATCAGCTTCAAGTAAGACCTTACCCTCTATACAATCTTTCCAGGTCCTCTTTCATTTTCAAAATAAAATTTTTTGTATTTAGCATTCATTTACAATGCAATATAAGTGTAGGGAGTGCAATTTTATACCTTTATATGCATTTAAACCTGACTATATTCACCACCGAAGCTATAGAGACATTAACATAAATTGATTCCCATTACCCTGGCCACCTCCAACTTTCCACTTCCCTCTAATACTTATTATATTTTAACAGAATATGAAAGTTATTTTTTCTATTTTGTTACTTTACTTGCCTTGGCTATTTATGTGCTACTGTGAGAAAAAGAAATCAGCAATTGTCTTTCACTTTGGTCTCATTTCATTTGGCTTAATCACTCCAAGTGAAAACTGTCTGTGTTTTTATAAAAAGCACAACTTCAGTTGAGGGTATATGGCATAACTTCTTCATCTGTGGATGGGTCTTTAGGTTGTTTCCATATCTTAGCAGTTGTGTATAAATGTGGAGCTGAATGTTAATGAGTGAGGACTGAATATATAATGTTGTTTTAATATTCTTTTCATAGGAATGATGGTACTGAATTATATGGTTATTTGTATTTTTTTTTTAATAGTGGACATACTCAGTATGGTAGGGGATTCATGTTGCTCCAAGTATCAGATTCAGGGCTTGGCACATATCAGACATTAGCTCTCTTACTCTGGTTATTCCCAAAGTCTGTTTTCAGTTTGTCAAGGAACCTCCAAACTGTTTTCTAGAGAAGCTGAACCAGTTTACATCTCCAGTGTACTTACTGAGTTCCCTTTGCTCTACATCCTCATCGGCACTTACTGCTTCCGGTCTTTATTGTTTTTAAGTATAGCTGATATAATGGTGCTAAAGTTTATAAATATTGACTTATTGACATTACCAAAAATACCCAGGACTCTAACATGTTTTAGTAAAGGACAATCTCATTGGTTTGAGAAACAATCTTCTTGTGAGTTAGTTTATGCTTCTATACTACTACATGGAGTTACACATATGTATTTATTTCTGTTTTTAACATATTGACACCAACTGTACAACTTGTATTGATTAAACCACATTCAGGTGTGAGCCTCTGGTGATATGAACAGGTTTCAAAGTGTAATCCCCTGGAAGATAGTGCTTATCCCCAAGAATTCTGTGCTAAATGCTCAGGACTGTTTTCATTTCTTGGATTTTTTCATCTATAAGAAGTATTGTAATCTGTGGAATGTTTAATAAGAAAATAATAAACCAATTCTGAAATTGATAGTCTTAGGAGTGTATGTACAAAGAGTAACAAAAATGATGAGATATAGAGAGCAGATAGATAAATATAAATTTCATCACAGAGGAAAAACTGTTCCTGTCTTGACTAACATTATATTTCTGAATATAATTGTAGTATAACTATGTTATTATTAGACTAATGGGTCAGAATAGGGGACTTGGGTTTTTTCCCCTCCCTTTGGAAGCTTTATTACATTAAAAGGTAAAGGTGTTGAGGAAGAAAACAAAGTATTTCTTAAAAGAGAAGCTGAACCAGTTTACATCTCCAGTGTACTTACATAGTTCCCTTTGTTCTACATCCTCATCGGCAAGGAAAGGAAAGGAAACAGTCTTAGAAGATTCCCAGGAAGAAATAAAATGAAATTAAGACAGGGCCAATTAAATTAATTTGGTTAGCAGTTCTTAAAGCTGAGACAAAAATGCCAATGGAACAATTCGGTTAACCATTTTAGAAAATCATTTTTTTAATCAAGTGTGAAACTTTGGAGGGAGTTACATTTGAGATTATTGTGATTTTTCCACATAGTCAAAATTGGGTAATTTAACATTTCTAACTTGAGTTTTCTCACACAGAATGCATTCTTCAATATTGTCTAAGCTAAAGCCCTCTAATTCTATGTATATGTTCATTTCATAATAATTCTGTTATTTTGGGAAAGTCCTGTCATGTGCTTATTTGAATACATCTGCATTTACACTTATTATAGAGCCTAATTTCTTAAGTCAAGACCTCTCCAAATTTATGGGGTATCATATCTTTGTAAAAATTTGTTTTTAAAATACAGTTCTGTATGATTAATCATCAAGAAATGTTTGATTTGTACAATGCAAAAAAATAGTGAAATATTTTCATGCCAAAATATCTCACAGTACACATTAACAAAGATTATGTAAGATTACATGACACATTAGGCAAAAACATTTGAGAGGAAAAATGCATGATATGATAACTGCTCAGTGCACTAAATCTTGCCCTATATTATTAATGTATTGTTGAATCCTGAAAGAGTTAATGCTAACTTTAAATATCAAATTATACTCAAGAAAATAATTTTAAGTAAATTTTCTCTGAAAATACAGTATCATATACTTCATGTTTTGATTTTTTTCACGATTTATGTTATATAAAAAACATCAGTCAGCCAAATTATTTTTTTTAATTTTGTGATAATAAATTTTTTCTATACACTATTTCCAGTATACTAAACCTACAATTCTGCCAATTACAGGATATTTAAGAAAAAGATTTGTTGAAGTAGAAATCTGAATTGGTTAAGCACAAATGACTGTTATCAGTTTATCTCCAAATTTATTGAATACTCTGACTTGGTAATTTTGTTCAGAACTTTGAAATTGCAGGTCGTCAGTGGCTGGGATGCTTGAAGATTTTTATCAATGTATAATATAAAGGGAAATTTTAGCAATAATTGCAAACAATTAGCAGGGTGATCACTGTATGACTGCATCACTGCCATCCTGTTGTTCATCGATTAGCTCAAGCTGGCACCAGTAATGTGTCCATTCGTCCTAGCCCTGAGATTTGAGCAGCATCGCTTTTCTCATTCTTCCCAACGGTGCCACATTGGAGGCTGTTTCAGGATCAGGGAAGTGAAACCCATCATTGTTACTGTTTTTGGCATATCGAAAATGCCACAGGAAGCTTGCCAGGCTCTCCCTTGAGGACAGGATGCACTTGGTGGCTTCTGGGCTCTCCAAGAGGGATGAACTAGACTATAAGAGTTCGTAAGGCCAAAAATACAGCCTTGCGCTTCCAGGAGCTTGGTTTTATAGTCTCTGGATCTTGGCCATTGATGGGATTACATGGCACGGGGGCAGTTTGTGGGTGTGACTGCCTAGCTACTGGAAAATTGGGGATCTGGGTGGAGGAGGCCCAGACCTAATCCAAACAGGCAGGGAGATCTCAGCCCTGGGTCCTGCACATCAGGGTTCCTCTGCCGGTGTCTTCATGCATGAGGCTCATCCAAGAGTGTGGAGAGGGACCTTGAGCATGGTTGTGGATGGGTTCCAGAGGTCTTTGGCTGCTGGGGCTCTGCTCAAGGCAGGGAGGGAAACTCAACCTGCCCCCTTCCGAGGGGCCCCAGTGAAGAAAGCCTGGCTCGGGGGCAGGAGACTCTGCGTTGCTCTCTTCCAGGAGCTTGGTTTTATAGTATCTAGGTCTTGGCAGTTGATGGTTATACATGGCGCCAGGGGCACTTTGTGAGTGTGACTGCCTAGCTACTGGAAAATGAGGGATCTGCGTAGAGGAGACGCAATACCAATCTGAGCAGAACAATAACCAGAAAAAATCACTTGTATCACTTGTCATCACTTTTCTCATTGATTTACTTGAGTGGGCACCAGTAACATCTCCATTTATCCCTGTCTCATGCTAGTGTAGCCCAGTGGTGTTTGCTTACCCCAGGAAAAAGAAGAGCCTCAAAATGTTTGTTTAGGGTCTTAATGAAGAAGTCTGACCATCTCGTAGATGGGAAGCCATACATTCTTTTGATGTCCCGTGGAATCGAGTCAGTAACAGCTCTAGTCCAGCGGTCATCTCCACATTGCATTATGTGTCCAGCCCATCTAATTTTTAAGACCTTGACAAACGAGACAGCATCCCTGATTCTCAATCATTGATGGAGGTCGAAACTCCGGATTCCTTCTCTCACTTGAGTAAACCGTGATACTTTAAGCATAACTCTTTTGATTCCTCTTTGGGAGACCCGAATAGTGTTCTCATCCTGTTTTCATAGGGATCCTGAGGCATACGTTAGTGCAGGAAGAATAGTGGAGTTGAAAAGATGTGCCTGGAGCCAGAGGTTCTTCATCCTCTTAACAACTTCTTCAACACTCTTGAAGGTGTTCCATGCCTCTATCTTCCTCCTGCACAGTTCAGATGCCAGGTCTTTCATCATGTTGAGTTCTTGACCTAGGTACACATAACTGCTGCATTTGGAGATGATTGTTCCATTGAAAGCAAATGGAACGTCAGGATCTAGTCTATTTCTCATCAACATTGTGTTTGTAAGATTCAGCTGTAGTCAAACATTTCCACACTCATGGTTGAAGTCAGCCAGCATTCGTGCCACTTGTGTATCTTCATTCCCATTCCTTCCCATTCCAGTCATCGCATGACGTTCTCCTGGATGGCACTGAAGAGTTTTGGTGAAAGTGCATGGTAAATCACAGTACCAGAAGGCTGAATCTGAATGTTGTACATGGGAGTCCCCCGGTGGACAGTTCCACAATGTGACTAACCATATCATATTCAATCAACAGTTTTGCCTGACCGATATCACTGTTGTCCCAAAATCCCAAAGGACATCAGACCACTGTCTCCTTCCTGCGAAATTCTACTTCAAGAATGGGGAGTAAAGGCTGCAAAGTTAAGAAAAAATTCCCAGAATGACTATCAACTTGGAGCTCTTTGGCACTATTGCTGCAATCTTGGAAGATGCTGTCTTCGACAACATCAATGAGGAATATGATTTACTGGTTCAGCACCTCCATGGAATGCCAAGAGAGATAAAGTCACAAAAAGATGCCTGTCTTCAGAAACTCTTGAGCTCATTTGCCAACATGTTTTGGTGCAAGCCTCAGGTAATCACAAGGTAATGTCTGAGCTTGCAAAGCTGTGCAAGGAAGCGATAAAGGAAGACCTCAAAGAGAGAACAGCTGCAGTGTTGGTCGATGCAACAGATGCCGGGAAAAGTATTAGCAACACCCACCTGTCCTTCGCCAACTACAAAACCAAGATGACTGCCCTCCAATGTCCTGATGGATCTAGTACATCTTCCAGAGGGGCAATGGAAAAGGTTATCTATGACTTCTACTCAGATCTCTTTGACAGCCACATCCACCTGCCCACATACCAAACTCCACGGGATGGGTATGTCATTCCCAGCATTCTCCCTTCTGAAGTCAGCCATGCAATTTTGTTGGTAAAGAAGTGTACAGCACCTTGTTCAGACAAGGTCAGACCTGAACACCTGAAGAATCTGCCACCAGTACTCATCAATACACTGGCTCAGCTCTTCACACACTACCTGTCTAAATGCAAGTTTTCATCCCAATGGAAAGCCAGCAGGGCCATCCTGTTGCACAAGAAGGGAAACATCCACAACATTGGCAACTATTGCCCAATCTGCCTGTTGTCCATCGTCTACAAGTTGTTCACTCAAGTCATGAATAGAAATGACAGAACACTAGATGGACAACTATGCGAACAAACCAGGTTCCAAAAAGGATTCAGAACGATCGACCATATCCACACTGTGACCAAGCTCATTGAGGTTTTGCAATAGTTCAAGATGCTGCTCTGTCTAACGTTCATCAATTTAAAGAAGTCCTTTAAATCTGTTGAGACTGAAGTGGTCATTGAAGCCCTAGGTAATCAGGGCATTCAAACTCATCAGGATCCTCTGTGAGCTGTATTACGGATTCACCACCAGAATCTCACCCTTCTATAAGGAAGTGATCATCAACATAAAGAGAGGTGTTCGGCAGGGCAATATCATTTCACCAAAACAAGAAGAAAAAAATAATTGCAAAAATGCCATTCTCCCCTATCTGCTCATATTATAGTTTAGAGTCAATGATTATTATTCATAGTTTTATGTTCATTAAGTAAGTGGTAACTAGAGAAGTTACAAACATTATGGAGAATTTTTACACACAAGATATTTCAACCAAGTATCCTTCCCATAAACTGACTACTTTACTTTTCATAGCAGGGTCTCTGCTTGTAAAGAGGCAGAGCATAGGCAGTAGCAAGGGAAATTCTCAGCAATATAAACCTACAACTGAAACAAGAAAAATATCAAATAATGCTCTAACATTAAATTGAATGAAACTGGTAATTTTTTTTAAAAAGAATCTAAAATCAGTAAAATAATAAAAATTAAAGCAGTGAGTTGAGGATATATTTAAATGGCAAGCACATGACTACCATTTTAGAGGCTGTGGATTGATGCCCCCAAACAGAAGGCCGAGGTCTAGCCCACGTGGCCGGTGAGTACTTCTGAGTATGGCTCTGGTGTTCCACTGGACATGGCAGATTCACATCATTGGGAATAACCCTATATTCCCCAAGAATCACTGAATGTGTCTCCTACTTTTTAAAAATGAAAACTGTTCCATGAAGATAGCTCAAAGGTCTGGAACACATGTTTTGCATGTGTAAGGCTTGATCCCAGTACTGTGTGGTCACCCAAGCATGGAGACTACAGAGGTTTCCAAACACTGCTAGGTGTGGTCAAAACAAAAAAAAAATTGTAGTGATAAGTTAAATATAAGTTTAAAATTTATAATAAAATGTCTTATCAAAGATTAAGTGATCACATATTTCAGAGTCTGTGACAGAATGTTCAACTCTGCTCCATTGGTCTACAGGTCTGTTTCTAGCCCAATACCATGATGTTTTAATTACTACTGCTTTGTATTACAGTTTGAAGTTGGGGAGGGTGATCCCACTTACCTTATGTTTCCCAAGGATTGCTTTAAATATCCATGGGGATTTATTGTTCCATAAGAATTTCAGGAGTGCTTTGTCTATTTCTTGGGAAAATGTCATGGGTCTCCTTATAGGGACTGAATTGAATCTGTATAATGCTTTGGGGAGTATTACCAAGTATTACCATTTTGACAATGTTGATCTTCCCGATCCATGAGCAGGGGAGGTGTCTCCATTTCCTAGTGTCCTCTTCTTTGTATAGTTCCTTCATCTCTTTTGTTAAGCTGACTCCAAGATACTTGATTTTCTGAGGCACTATTGTGAATGGGATTTTTTCTTTTTAAGTATCTCTTTCTTCTCTTTCATTATTTGTGTATAGGAAATCCATGTACTTTTGGGTCTTGATTTTGTACCCAGCACTTTACTATACAAACCTACTGTTAGTGGAGTCTTTAGGATTTTCTAAGTGTAATATCATGTCAGACACAAATAATGATTATCTTTAATGATGAACATTCTCAGTCAAAACCTAAGTCAACTGAATTCAACAATATGTTAAATGGATCATACATTTGAACAAGTGGGATTTATTCCAGAGACAAAAGAATTTTTTTGATATATGAAAAGCATTTAATGTAATATATAACATGGACAAAAGAAAAAATAGAAATTACTTGATTATATTGACATATGCAAGAAACATTTGAAAGCTTCAAGTTTGATTTATAATGAACTTTCTGGCAAAACACGAATAGAAACAACACACCTTAAAATATGAAAAGTCCAATAAAATAAACTTACAGCTGATACCATACTCAATGTTGAAAAACTGAAAGTTTCCCAACTTTCAAATCAGGTCTTTCTGAATGCTTTCTATTCTTTCTTTGAATATCTATAATTTGACGCTCTGTTTTCTCCATTCTGTGTTTGAGCCTCTTTTATTTCTACCATATATTTTTATTTATATATATCTCTCATTTGATCGTGTTAAAATTATTTCCCATTGATATACTCATTTATGAGCATAATTAGTGTTGTCTTGTTGAAATTTTCAAGTAAGCTACATAGTTCTTTTACAGTAGGGATTTTTCCTAGAATTTTTGTAAGAATCCATCAGTTGGGGAGAATTCCTTTGTCTCCTAATTATGGTTAGTGCTCTCTGTTTGCTTCTGTAAAGTGGACAAAACAGCTTCCCTTCTCAGCCCTGAGGCAACAGTCCATAGAGTAATGGCCTTGGGTGTTGCCTTAAGAGTAGAAATTTCTGGTATTATTTGGGCTAATTTTTTTTTCTCCAAACAGAAACATACAACTCAAGAATCAGCATAGTGTAGTGGTACAAGAACTTCTATAATGTAAGGGTTGAAAGGTGGAAAATATGGTCTTGTTGCTCAATATGGCCAGGGATATAGGTTTTCATGTGGATGTAACCTTTATTATTAATTATTATTATCATTATATTTTTGCTTTTTGGGGGTCACACCTGGTGATGCAAAGGGGTCACTCCGTGCATCTGCACTCAGGAGTTATCGCTGGCAGTGCTCAGGGGACCATATGGGATCCTGGCAATCGAACCCGGGTCAGCCATGTGCAAGGCAAACACCCTACCCACTATAGCTCCAGCTCCTGGACTTAACCTTTAAAGGTTGAGGATCTACACTCATTGTCAACTCAAGATCCTGTTGACCTATAGAACTGTACTAGAAGTCTTTGGATACAACCATAATTTAATTCTGATGGTGAGGATTTCATTAAAAAGTATTCGTTCTGACACTCAGGCATCATATAGTGACTAGGAGCTCTCTCTTCAACCAGTTTGGGGTGCTAGAGTGGTAACAGTCCAAGAAATAAAAAGACTGATCAGAAGCCTATGGTGTCTAGAGGTTGAGGTTTGACTTGTAACTGCCCAACCCAAGAATCATTACTTCAGACTATTTAAACAAATTTTATTTTATTTTATTTTTTTGCTCTGTGGGTCACACCCAGTGATGCTCAGGGGTTACTCCTGGCTGTGCACTCAGGAATTACTCCTGGCAGTGCTTGGGGAACCATATGGGATGCTGGGGATTGAACCCAGGTCAGCCGTGTGCAAGGCAAATGCCCTACCCACTGTGCTATCGCTCTGGCCCCTTAAACAAAATTTAAGATGAAGCCTCAGTTGTTTTAAAAGCTGTATTCTGTACTCCTGTGTGCAAACCAAAGTTGTGAACTCTAGAAAAGAGACTCCTTGAGAAAGTAAAATTTGCATATTTGTGTGATTGGTATAGGACATCCCAGAGACAGATGTTAAGGATGAAATGCAGTTTCTGCCCTGGAGGCCATGGGCTTCCAGAAGCAAAACCCAGGTGTGCAGATGTAGGATGACATTACTTTGTCCTTTCCCTCCTTGCCACAAGTAGCTTGTCCCGGTTTTACCCAGAGTTTAGGCTTACCCCAGTCACACCCATCAAGGTGTTCCCGAATCTTTCCCATCCCTTTGTTTAGCTATAATCACTTCTCCATGCTCTCTTCCCCAAAAGAGTTAATCCTCGGCTTTCCCTTAATCTGACTGCTAATTTGCAAGGTCAGACCTTCCTAGGATACTGAATTTATATTATATAAGTTAATATTGCCTTTCTCTTCTTCTTGTGCCTTTTGAATAATTTACTTTAAAGCAATGACTGTTTTGTATGGACACAAGAAGACAATATTATGTTTTTATAACTTGGGAATTAATTGGCCTCGAATATTCCCTCCCGGGCCTCTGCTTTCTCCACTTAAGCCTCAGTTGCCCTCAGTTCCTAGCACCCCAAAGTAGGGTCCCCGACGTGGGACAGGAAGGATCCAGGGCAAGCGGTGAGTTATGTGCTACCCTGGCATCGAGATGGGCCTGGCCAGAGTGCCTAATTCTTAACTATAAGTTAAGAGCTTGATCATAGACAAATGCTGTCATGATCCAGTAGTAATTATGAGACTGGGACCCTGCCAGGGATAGGAAAGACTGATCTGGCCTGAGCACTGTAGTCTGAGATTGAGATGGCCCCAGGAGAGCAATTCTATAAGCTTTAATGCATCTCTTATTGTGTCCATACAAAATAATTAATATTATGAATTCTTATATGTTTGCTGGCTGAGGAGAAGAGAAACACATTCATGGGACTCCGCCCTTGGGTGGATCCTCTTGCTGAAAGAGAATTAAGTCCTAGGAGAAGCATCCCCTAAGGAAAAGGAACCTTACCCTATTGATGGTGACCACACCTACGTGTAGGCCCCAACCCCCTGATGCTGTGGAGATTTAACTAGGCTGTGAGAGTGGGTTGGGGGGCCAGATCCACGAGCCAGATCCACGGGGCAGATCCACGGGGAAAGATCCAGGAGAGCGGGAGAGAAGCGGAGGGAGAGAATGAAATAAACGGATCGAGCAACCAGTTTGGCCTTCTTCCTTCTTCCTTCCGTCGCCTGCCCTCGACTGACGGCACACACAGCGGTTCTGGGGCACTGGACACAGGCGGTGAGACAGAGCCGCCCTGAGAGCCCGCGAGTGCACGTGACCCCTCGGCGCTCTTTAGTTTTTTACATGCAGGTTCATGGATAAAAACTCCAGGCCACAAGGCGCAGGCAGCGGAGGTGAATCTGCCCTTCCTGTCTCCTGGCCCCCTTGGAGTTCTGGCTATCATGCCCATGATCTGCCTCCGGGCACCATCTCAGCCCATCAATGGCCTTGATCCAGAGACTCCCAAACGAATCTCAAAATGGATTAATGCCCTACAGAGATGACTCTCTACCTGAACCATTTACAATTTTAGAATTCCAGAGTGCACAACCACAAAAGCAGCTGTGAGACCTCTCATGTTATTCATAATAAGCAATAGAAAATAAATTATCTAGCATCTGCCTTTGGCAGGCAGGCTTAAATGGTGGTGGGAAAATTCTATCAAACCATAATGCCCAAAAGTAGAGAAAGAGTACGGGTAAAATTGTCTGCCATGGAGGCAGGGGAATTGTTGGGATGTGTGGGGGAATACTCACTCGGGATATTGGTGGTAGAAAATGTGCACTGGTGGAGGGATGGGTGTTTGATCATTGTTTGACTGAAACTCAAATATGAAAGCTTTGTAACTGTATCTCACAGTGATTCAGTAAAAAAAGAAAAGAAAGAAAAGAAAGAAACCCAGTTTCCCACCTGTGAGACTGAGTATTTGTACTAGATAGCGGATACAGATAAAGATTATAGGGGGTTACAGTGAGATCAGATTTCAAATGATTATCTCTGAAATCTCCAGTCAGCAGTTAATGGAAAAAGCAGAACAGCAAAACAGGGTCTGTTATATAGTGATAGGGCCTTCTCTAGGCAAAAGAACTACTATATATATATATATATATATATATATATATATATATATATATATATTTGTGAAGACTTGAACTCACTGAAAACCTTCTAGAGGCATGTAATAACAAGTGAAAGCATTACAAAAGAGTGCCTAAAATGGTTATTTTATAAAAATTTCTCTGAGCAAACAGAGAACATTTATAAAAGGCTTGACAAGCAGAGAGAGTGGCAAGATTGCTACCATCAATGCAGTGCAAAGGTCTTGTGGTAGGCTAGTATTAGCGTGGTGTAGGTATTGCTAGTGCATAGATATTAGGAAGTATAGTAAGTAAAGCAGTTGTCATTCATTGGATGGTGTTTCACAGAGTTCAAAGATGAAATTTTTCCTGGGAGAACTGAATTATTTTTCCAAAAATAAACTTTGTCTTCTAGTCTCAACTCATTACTGAATATTTTCTGTTTTATTAATATAAGCATATATTTGATTATTTCTCACTACTATGCACTTTAGATTTTATTTATTTACTATTGTCTAAATACTGTGCTTTTACTTTGGGATTTCCTTCTTTAAAACTAAAAGCGTTTAAAACTATGAATATCCTTTTATCGATTAATTGTTTCACACAGTTTTTCTTATTCTTTTAAATATTTTTATGGAATTCATTCATTGACTTGTTTGAGATCCACTTTATAAATTTACTCATATAGATAGGCTTAGAATTCAGTAAGTTTTTAACAAATATATTCAGTCATGTGTCTCCACCAAAATTAAAATATAAAGTATTTCCACCAAACATTTGATTTCTTTATCAATTTAAAGAAGGCCTTCGATTCTGTTGAGACTGAAGCGGTCATTGAAGCCCTAGCTAAACAGGGCATTCAAACTCAATACATTAAGATCCTCCCAGAGCTGTATTATGGATTCATCACCCAGATCTCACCATTCTACAAGGAAGTGATCATTGATGTAAAGAGAGGGTTTCAGCAGGGTGATACCATTTCACTGAAACTCTTCAGTGCCATCCTCAAGAACATCATGCGATGACTGGAATGGGAAGGAATGGGAGTGAAGATACATGGTTGGCAACTACACCACCTCCGCTTCGCTGATGACATCCTTCTCATAACAACAAACATTAGCCAACTGGCACAAGTGTTGACTGACTTCGTCCACAAGTGTGTAAAGGTTGGACTGCAGCTGAATCTCAGCCAAACAATGTTTATGAAAAACAAACTTGTCCCTGATGTTCCATTTGCTCTCAATGGAACGATCATCTCCGAATGCAGCATCTATGTGTACCTGGGTCAAGAAATCAGCATGAGGAACAACTTGGTGCCAGAACTGCGCAGGAGAAAGAGAGCAGTGTGGAATGCCTACAAGAGCATTGAAGAAGTGGTTAAGAGGATGAAGAACCTCTGGCTCCGGGCACATCTTTTCAACCCCACCATTCTTCCTGCACTAACATACTTCTCAGAGACCTGGGCCCTACGCAAACAGGATGAGAACGCTATTCAGGTATCCCAAAGAGGAATCAAAACAGCTATGCTAGGAGTGTCACATTTCACTCAAGTGAGAGAAGGAATCTGGAGTTCCGATCTTCGTCAATGGTCAAGAATCAGGGATACTGTCTCATTTGCGTCAAAAATCAGATGGACTGGACACATAATGCGATTCAGAGGCGACCGCTGAACTAGAGCTGTTACTGACTGGATTCTACGGAACATCAAAAGACATCGTGGCCGCCCACCAATGAGATGGTCAGACTTCTTCATCAAAACCCTGAATGAATGATTTGAGACTCTTCCTGTTCCTGGTGGGAGCAGATATCATTGGGCTACACTTGAACGCGACAGGGACAAATGGAGATATGACTGGCGCCCTCTCAAGCAAATCAAAGATCAACGAGATGACAAGTGATATAAGTGATCATACTGCTTTTCCCCTCCCCCACTGCCTTCCAGTCATCATTCCCCATTGGTTTCCATGCTGTGAATGTTGTTTTTCTGTCTTGTTTTATTTTTTTAACTCTGTACTCACATTCTTTGACAATTGTGGTAACTTTTAAACAATATTGTGTCTATCTAAGAGGATTTCTATTTGCTAACATGAATTTTACTAGTTATCTGCAGTCACCAACTTATCACTTTCAATAAATAATATTATTGAACTTCTTTTTAAATTACATTCACTTGTCATGCTATGTTCAGACTATAAATCTACATAAAAGAGATTCCACCTTTTATAGCCCCTTCAGTTCTTCAAGCACAAGAAAAGCTATGTTTTTGCTGTGTACTTAATACTTGAAATTTTAATTTTGTACCTTAAATTTAGTTTTTCCAATTATCTTACCAGATTTACATCATTATTATTTATCTTTAGACTCTTGTACATCAAGTAGCTATTGAAATAACAAAAGAAGTAGATGTTCTGGGTTATTACACAAAATCTGGCTTTCTCATACTCTTGTATTTATTTCATCTAGACTTCTACAATGGCAAAACTTTGGCCTTGAATTTAAGTTCCAAGAAAGAAGGGTGAGGTGGGGGAATGATGAATCAATCAGATAATAACCTAAGGGCACTGTTCAACAGCCTTGGACATGTTAGTGATGTAAAGATTAGATAACTATTCACACCAAAACCATAACACTATAGTAAATATGTGACACAAACTATATAACTCATTTTTTAATTGAGTCTGCTAAACAGGATGAATGTCTATTGCTTACTTTATTTTACCATGCTCAAGATAACTCTACACACACTAGGGCAAGCCTCAAGCATGAAGGAACCCACAGAGGAACCCAGGTGTGCAGAATCTAGGGCTGAGATCTCCAAGCCTGCTCTGGGCCGCCTCCACCCAGAGCCCCCTTCTTCCAGTAGTTTGGCAGCCACACCCACAAACTGCCTCTAGCGCCATGTAATCCCATCAGCGGCCAAGATCCAGAGATTAAAACAAAGCTCCCAAGCATGCAGCCACACTTGTGGCTGCATAACCTCTTATTGTCTAGTACTCCCTCTCAGAGAGCCCGGCAAGCTACCAAGAGCATCCTGACTGCATGGCAAAGCCTGGCAAGCTCCCTGTGGATTATTAGATATGCCAAAAACAGTAACAATGATGGGTCTCATTTCCCTGACCCTGAAAGAGCCTCCAATGCAGTACCATTGGGAAGAACGAGTAAAGAGAAGCTGCTAAAATATCAGGGCTAGGATGAGTGGAGACGTTACTGGCGTCCTCTCGAACAACAAGATGGCAGTGATACAGTGATATTTCACTTTTTGTTGTGGTGACTCTACCTAGCAGCACTCAGAGAATCATGTAGTGAGGGATAAAAAATAGAGTGTTGGAAATGCAAAGCCTGTGCTTGTCATTTGAGCCACATCCCAGACGGCAGTTTATTTTCACCAAAAATGCCACCCAGGGTATCTATTACACTACACTACAGAAAAGAAAAGAAATTGTGTTATTTAAATGTGATTCTAAGAACATCTATATGTATGATGAACCTTTTTAAAATCCCTGAACTGACCGCATAGTTTGTCGCTAAAGTCCTAATGGAAAGTATTGAGAATTCCTGTTAGAAAGATAGAAAACCCAACTTTAAAAGTATATAAAAACATGACTATAACAAAATTAAGCAACCACTTAGGTAAATACAATCAAAATCCATTTATTCAGAATGTTGTATGGAAACTCTTCTTACCAGGCCAAATAGGATGCAACCAATGTGCCAGTCATAAGTCCCACATGATAAGACTAACAATTCTGGAGGGCAAGGGGTTGCTCAAAGGGCCATAGCAGATACCTTGCAAGTACTAGTTTCTAAGTTCTATCGTCAGTATCCCATGGTCCCCAGAGCATGGCTATGGAATATGGCACTTATTTTCCCCAGAATCCTAGGACCTATGTAGCATCACTATTCCAGATCCAAGATCTAAATGACCAAGCACACACAGCTGGGCTGAATATTGTCAGAAGTAGCCCACAGGTCTTCTGAGCCCTACGTGGGAGACACCCCCTCAAAAAAAAAAAAAGAAGAAGTAACAGTAAAAATACTACTAGGCTGGAATATGGTAATGAACATGACCTTTCATGATTCTAATTGCATAGTCCTTGGCACTAATTAGCCCTCCATTCTTCTATACCTTTCCCCTCACTCCTGCCCAAATTTCATTAGATAAAATAGATGTGAGGTAACTGAATTGTAGGCAAGATTAAATATTTGACTTAAAAATAAAAAGAAAGGTCAAAGGTGGGAAGGGACATTGAAAATCTAGGCTGTGTTGGAAAAAGTCAGTGAAGCTAATAAAATATCATACAATGTGGTCTGTCACTATGTGTGTTCAGTGCTTACTTTCTGATAAGAAAAAGTAATATGAGACCAGAGCTATAGTACAATCGGTTGGGCATTTGCCTCACACACGGACAATCTGAGTTTGGTCTTGGGCATCCCATATAGTCCCTGAGCACCATGAGGAGAAATCCTGAGTGCAGAGCTAGGAGTAACCCTTACTATTTCTAGGTGTGCCCCCCCCAAAAAAAAACCAGGAAAATAAGTAGCATTTAAAAAACATATACTAAATAATTAAATGACACGTGTGATATAACAAATCAGCTGTTAAACTGGCAGTGAAGTATGTATGACTCCCTAAAAATACAAATAACTAATAGATTTGATGTTGATCACCTTTATATATTTGATTTTTTCTCTCATTTTCATTTGTTAGCCGAACACTAAATGATACCAGTATCCGCTTTCTGTTGAAAAACACAATGTTTTATGTTCCCTAATTTAGTTGACATTCTTTAATCAGCATCTAGTTTATATGTTAGTGAATAGTTTCTATATGCGAGTGTCCTTAATATATGAATTTACAGTACATTCATAGAAACACTACTAAGTAAGAACGTGTACATTCCACTTTTTTGAGATTGGTTTCTGAAGTTCAAATCACATGCTCAAATTTTCCAGTGTAGTAGAAAATGGAAGTTCCTTGAGACTCCTTTACCCCGATATCTAACCATGGGAGCTCATACTATAAACTTCTGACACAGAAATGGAATGGGTATATTATTTAGGAATATTAACACAATCTGTGAAGACTAATAACTAGGAAGACATTTGTGTATGAATTTATACATATATCTATAAACACACACAAACACAGGTTGGGTATCAGGGAAGATATTTAAGAGAGCTTGGAAATCTAATGTTTAGGTTAATGGTTTGTTAATACTGAAGGGAAGAGTATGGGGGATGTGTGAAAAAGCATGTTGCAAATAATGTGTGGGAGGGAGTGTGGAGAGCAAACCATGTCTGCCAATAATGGGTGAGACAACATAATTCTCTAGTTTTCAGTGTTAAACCAGAGTGCATAATCTCTCGGTATGCTAATTAGGCACTTCAGAATAGAGATAGTTTCAAGAAGAACCTCTAGAGCTTAGCAACTTGGTCCTATTTGTCACTTCTCTACTAGCTAAACCAAAACCATCCATGGCCCCACTAGTTACCTTTAAAAACAAGTTTACTAGAAGTTACTTATTTTACCAATATCAACATTATCTATTGATATATTTCACTTTTCTTAATTTCACTGCATATATTAGATTTTAAGCTGAATCCAATGAGATAAATACCTGTGGACTGCTACAAAGTGTATTTGGACAAGGATGTTTGAACAAATACATTGATTGCCTACACCGTTATTCCCTTACTCAAGCAAACTTGTTTCTTTTTTTATATAGATATTGAGATGCCATACAATATTTGTTTTTTTGAAAAAGGTCTAATGCTAAAATTAGTTTTAAAACATCTGTGCTAGTGGATGGTGAGTGAAAATGGATTAATCAGATACAGTAAACACGATTGATTTTAGCGCTTAAATTTTAAGGAGATTATTAAGATAATTTTTGAATTGACAAGAAGGCTGAGTCACACTCTGGAGACAGCCATATATGTTCCCAAAAATACGACTGCCTGATGCTGGAGTAGACAGTTGGTATTCCTTGATTTAGCTCTTAAACTTTCTTTTTTTGCTCAGTATTCTGGCTCTACTCCTGATTGGTAGTTACTTCGCTAAACACCTTGTTTCTCTCAATTTCAAATGTAGTTCTTTCCCCTGTGTGTATTCAAAAAATAAAATACAAAAGGACCGCGGTGTCTCTCTCTCTCACTGCCTGCATTCAGCAATCTAGAACCGTTTCCCCCACCCTAGGGTGGCCAATGGCAATGGGCAAAAGAAGGGGGGAACAAGGACCAGGCTGGTTGGTATCAAATGCAGTTTATTCCAATCTCATATCCATTCTCTGATCCTCTTTTTCTTCTGCCTCCCACGAGCCCCTTCATCATCCTGCTTCATCATATTTCTCCTTCCTGTTACTGTCTCGCCCCTTCCCCCCTCTATTTCATTCTCCTTCTAAGACCCCCCAGCCCACTCTTACAGTCTTAGTTAAATCCGAAAGCTTAAGGGGTTGGGGTTTACACATAGGTGTGGTCACATAATCAACAGAGAGAAAGTCCTACCCTCAGGGGAAGCTTCTTCTAGGACAAATTCTCGTTCAGTAAGAGGACACTCCCAAAAGTGAAATTTTAATTATGGGTGTGATTCTCCTTCCCTTAGTCCAACAAACTGTATAAGTTATGTATATGTTATATATTATATATTTATAATATTAGTCATTCTGGATGGATACAGTAAGGTTTTGTGAGAGACTTGTTGTTACTGTTTTTGGCATATTCAATACACCATGGTAGCTTGCCAGGCTCTGCCGTGCTGGCGGGATACTCTCAGTAGCTTACCAGGCTCTCCGAGAGGGATGGAGGAACCAAACCCGGGTCAGCCACGGGTAAGGCTGTGCTATCGCACAAGTCTCACAATGGAGACGTTACTGGTGCCCGCTCAAGCAAATTGATGAACAATGGGAGGACAGTGCCACAGTACTACAGTAAGAGATGCATTAAGCTTATAGGATTGCTCTTCCGGGATCATCTCACTATAGATCTCGAACTACAGTGCTCAGGCAAGATCAGTCTTTTTTAACGCTAGCAGGATCCTAGTCTCGTCGTTACTTTTTGGATCAGGACAGAATTTGTCCATGACCATGTTTTTAACTTATAGTTAAGTACTGTAGCACTTTTTGATGCCAGGGTAGCTCACAACTTGTACTGGGTTCATTAAATCCCTTGTTGGGATCCTGCTTTGGGGGTGCTGGGAACTAAGGACTACTGAGGCTTATGTCGAGAAAGCAGACATCCAGGAGTGAATATTATTCAGAGTCAATTGACTTCCAAGTTACAAAAGCATAATATTAACTGTCTTACTATGTCTATACAAAAAGGACACTGCTTTAAAGTAAACTATTCAAAAGACATAAGGAGAGGAGAAAGGCAATATATACCTTACAATACATGTTCAGTGTCCTTAGAAGGATCTGACCTTACAAGTTAACAGAATCTGATTAGGGGAAAATGGTGATAAACTGGTTGGGGAAGAGAGCACAGAGAAGTTACAGATAAGCACAGAGGAATGGGAGTGACTCGGGGGCACTGTGATGGGTGTAACCCAATAAACCTAAACTCCCTATGGCAAGGGAGAAAGGACAAACCAATGTTAAGCCTAAATCTTTTAGAGCTATATTCCAACACTCCTGGCACCTTGTTTCCATTACAAAAGCCTAACAAATCTTCAGAAATTATATGAATATCTCTAAAATAAATGTTCTTATTACTGACTGCATGTATTATAACAAAAACATGATTTAAATCATAACTATACATCTGCATCACCTCCGGAGCCTAGCCACAGCCATGCTCAAGGCCTCTCTCCACACGTTCAGATGAGCCTCATGCATGAAGGTACCGGCAGAGGAATCCAGGTGTGTGGGACCCAGGGCTGAGACCTCCAAGCCTGCTCAGATTGGAACTGGGCCTCTTTCCACCCAGATTTCCCACTTTTTAGTAGCTAGGCAGTCACACCCAGGGACTGCCCCCGGCACCGTGTAATCCCACCAATGGCCAACATCCAGAGACTTAAAACCAAGCTCCCGGAAGAGAGTGATGCTGAGAGTCTCTTGCCTGCATGCCTGGCTGTCTTTCCTGGGGCCCCTCGGAGGGTATGGGCTCCAGCTTCCCTCCCCACCTGGAGCAGAGCTCCCACGGCCAAAGACCTCTGGAACCTAGCCACAGCCATGCTCAAGGCCCCTCTCCACATGTTCAGAAGAGCCTCACGCATGATGGTACCGGCAGAGGAACCCATGTGTGTGGGAACCAGGGCTGAGACCTCCAAGCCTGGTCTTGTAGCCTACTCTCCCTCTGGGAGAGCCTGGAAAGCTACTGAGAATTCCCTGTCCACATGGGAAAGCCTCACTAACTCCCCATGGTGTATTTATATGCCAAAACCAGTAACAATGCTGGGTCTCATTTTTCTGACCCTGAAAGAGCCTCCAACGCAGCATCGTTGAGAAGGATGAGTAAAGAGAGCCTTCTAAAATCTCAGGGCTAGGACAAATGGAGACATTACTGAGACGGCTCGAGAAATTTGATAATCAATGGATGATGACATCTGCATCTCTATATGTCTATACGTATGTATATACCAAAGAATGTATCTATACCTCTATTTCTTATTTTTATTAAATTTTTTAATTGAATATCCATGAGATGGACCATTACAAAGTTGTTCATAACTGAGTTTCAGTCACACAATGATCCAGCACCCATCCCTCCACCAGTGCACACTTCCCACCACCAATGTCCCCTGTTTCCCTCCCACCATCTCCCAACAACCCCCACCCCAGCATCCCTCTATGGAACTACAGAAGGCACTTTCCTTCTTGCTCTCGCTCTCTCTCCTTTTCCTTTTTTTTAAATTATTTTTTAATTGAGTCACTGTGAAAACAGTTATAGGGCTTTTCTGATCGAGTCTCAGTCACACTATGCTCAAACACCCATCCCTTCATCAGTGCACATGTTCCACCACCAATAACCCTAGCATACCCCCTCCTATTCCTATTCCCCTTCTGCCTGTGTGGCAGATGATTTTCACTTTACTCTTTTCTTACTTTGGTTACACTCAATTTTCAACAGGAAACTCACTATCATTATTTGGAGTTTTTCCCCCAACAGTCAGACCTGTCAGAATGACATCATTAGATTGTATGTTTTCTATTGTTGGTAACAAAGAGCATATGATGTTGCACGGTTGGGGAAGAGGCCACCCAGATTTGGAATTCTGGTATTAAGTCCAGAGGTACTTCTGCCAGCAGCTGCTGCATTCCGAATTGGTTTCTGTGGAGCTGGGATCATGGCTGTTCAGGAGCAGAGTTGCTGTCCATGGGCGACCACTCGGGGTCTCATTTGGGCAGGAGGCAGGGCTGGTTCTGCCTCCCCCATTGCAAGATTCCCCATGCATCCCATCCCATCACTGCAAACTCCTACCTCTCTGTCCAGTTGTTTCTGAATGGTGGCAGTCGCCTTGCTGTCCAGAGGGGAAAAGGCCGAGGGACAGAAAACCTTCCCCTCCAGGGGCTGCACGGAGCCATAGCTTAGTTCAGAGTCCAGGAGTATATCTGCCAGCAGCCGCTGCATTCTGAGATTGATTTCTGTGCCTCTGGGATAATGGACGCTCAGGGGTGGCGGAGCCATTCCTGAGCATATATTTTGTATATCAGGAAAGGCTTAAGTGGTGGCGCAGTTTGTAAATGTCCCAGTCCCGCATACCGGAGCTGTGGGTGTAGAAGTTCAGTGTCGCTGGGGCTCCGTCTGGAGAAGGTGTGCTGGCTGTACCTTCTCTGTCTGGCTCCCCGGTGTTGTTGGCCTGGTCTGGGGTCCGGGGCAATCTCTGGCTTGTGGTGCCTTCCAGAACAGCCCTGATTCTTCAACTATACTTCTATTTCTTACTCTGTCTCACTAACTATGCTGATCTCTATGTTTATATCTAGATTTTAAGGTAAATCTAGATCATATTTCTGTCTATATCATCACCCACAGCTACATCATCATACGTCCTCTCAAGTGCATCAAGTTTCCTTCTTTGGGAGGCGCCACTAGAGTCTAATACACATGCTCTTCTGCAGAATCTATTCTACACGTAGACAAGTAGATATTCACGTGTACTTCATTTTCCCTTTGTGAAAAGTATACAGTACATTTCTTTGTACTTTGCTTTTGTCACTCGGTGTATTTTCTGAAGGTTGTTCTATATGTATAGATAATGATCTCCCTCATTCTTTTTTATAGCAAACTTTTCTATTATATAGAAATACCATCTCTTACTCAGCCCTAATCTTTAGTATGTCATCTGTGTTGTGCTATTACAGACAATGCTGCAATGAATTTATGTGCATATTTATGCAAGCACGTCCTTAGAATAAATTCCTAGAAGTGGAATTGCTGTTTCTGCATAAAATTTCCATAGATATTGCCAAAACGTCTCTGTATTCCCAGAAAAAAAAATGGGTGCCTATTTACCATACCCTTACCAGCACAATGCATTTACAAACATTTTAATATTTGCTAATAGAAATAAAATTATTTTATCATAATTTTCATTTCTCTTACCACACATTGAACTTGAGTTTGGAAACATTTACAGATGCTTAAGATTCATTGATATTCACATTTCTTTGTATATTCTGCACAAATAAAAATTATCCTATGTAGATAATTTTCTCATTTTAACTTTTGTTGCCATTATTTATGATTACTGTCTTATGGAAGATGGAAACTGTAAAGAAAATCAATGCTAGCAATACAATAAATTATTTTGATTCTGCTTTGGGGACAGCGTTTGGGGTTCGGGATGGAAACATACAAATTGTGGTGGTGGGAAGGTGTAGTGGTGGTCAGATTGGTGTTTTAATATTAAATGTCATCAATCATTGTGAACATTATAAACATAAAATAAAATAATAATAAATAAATAAAATTGGTACCTTGTCTTAAAACATAAATAAAAGGAAATAGTATGACATAGCCACAAAAAAGAAAATCAGTGCATCCCCTGTTGTTCCAATTATATTTTTTACTATGCTTCTTACTTTTGTAGTGCTTTATGTGAATTTTTTAAATTATATATTTAAAATCATAATCTTCTCTTTTAATTTTCTTTTTCTCCATAATTATAATGAATTTTCCCATTCCAACATAAAACAGGTTTTCCCAATTTCTTCTTGCATTTTAGGTTATATTTTTCACATTTGAATATTCAATGTGTATGGAATTTGTTTTTGTATATATTAAGAAAAGGCATTTCTACTTGGTTAACCACTTGCTCCAATTAATCATCTACTTTTTAATCTGTGACATTAAAAATTCAAATATCAGTTTTATTATATACAAAATTGCAATTTCCTTTGCTTCTATTTCTGAGCTTTGGTACCACTCCTGAATTTGAGACTATCCATTAATCGTGTTAACAAAAAGACATAATTTACCTTTAAAGGAAAAGAAATTCTGGTTTGATGATTTTTGAAATGTTAAAACACACAAAAATGAAATTATGTGTTGATAAAAGTAGATAAAATTAACTTCAAAATAAATCGTTATACATTTTTTTTTCAAGACTCTGCTTAAGTCCTTCAACATTATCTGAATATGTTTCTTTACTTAGGACTTGTCCACTTTTTCAAAGTACATTCATGGGTAGTTTGTTCATTTTTTTAAGACTGACATGCTAAATGATATCTTTACTTTCACATTGTCTTTCTATTATTATCATTCTTTTCTGTTAGCATATTCAAGTAGAAATGTGTAGGGCAGGAGAGATAGTACATAGGGTACAAGACACTTGCCTTGCACGTGGCCAACCCCAGTTTGACCCCTGGTACCCCAAATGGTTCCCCAAGCTTTGCCAGGAGTTGATCCCTGAGTGAAGAGCCACATATAACCCTGAGCACCTTGTGGTGTGGTTCCCTAAAAGGAAACTTATGTAGAGACCTTGGAGATGGTGTGGTGCAGTTAAATTGATTCTGCACCCTCAGGGTGTGTCCCTTCTCCCACACAAAATAAATGGTGGAGGAAAGGTTTGATGTAGTTAAATTGAATCTTCAGTTGTCAGTGGCTTATTAGTATTTACAATTCAAATGGACCCACTGTCTTAATACAAGTGATACAAAAAAATTCTAAATATAGCAAGTCAAGTTTCTCAAAGCTTTATAACAGTATAACAGTATCTGAGATGAGAAGCTCTGTTCACTTTGTGATGTTTTACCTTAATGGAAATAGCTCTCTGTGGAACATCCAAAGGCTGACACTTTCATGAATATTTCATTTTATAGTAAGGGCTGGAATGATAGTACAACAGGTAAGGCATTTGCCTTACACGCAGCTGACCCGAGTTCAATTCCTCTGTCCCTCTTGGAAAGTCTGGCAAGCTACTGAGAGTATCCCTCCTGCACGGGAGAGCCTGTCAAGCTACCTACCGTGCTGTACTCAGTATGCCAAAAACAGTAACAACAAGTCTCACAATGGAGACATTACTGGTGCCCACTCGAGTAAATCAATGAACAACGGGATGACAGTGCTACAGTGCTACATCAGTGAGAAACTTTTGAGTCAAATAGGCAAAGTCTGTCTTCGCTTTGACCAAATAAAAGTAGAAACATAAAAGGTTTTTTTGAATTGCTAGTTAATATTTGTATGTATGCCAAAACTTGTTCTAAGGCCTAATTTCATTGTTCAACACCATGTAGTTAATACGATAACAGGATCTCTCCAGACCCAGGCCCTGATATCTTCCACTGCTCTGACGGTTGGTGTAAGGAAGGCTTAACCGCAGCTGACCTCTGCTGCATGTCTTTCAAGAGAACTGGATTCTTGCAAGCAGTTGAGGCCATTTCTTACTTACCTGTTTCTTAGAGATGGTCTCATAGGCCTTTCATCCACTTCTGGGTTCTGGTGATATACGAAGATTGTTTTCCTTTATACTAATTTTTATAGAGCAGCTGCACAAACTATAAATCTTGTGAGCTAAAGTTCCTCAGGAACTGGCAATCCCAGCCACTACATGCTGTTATCATCTGTTTCTTTGCTCTTGGTCTTGGTGGACAAGAGACACATTACTGTTTTTGTTCATACCTTTGTTATTAGGCTGGAGCAATAGCGCAGCGGGTAAGGCATTCACCTTACACGCGGTCGACCTGGGTTCAATTGCTCTTCCCCACTTGGAGAGCCCAGCAAACTACCGAGAGTATCCCGCCCGCACGGCAGAGCCTGGCAAGCTACCCATGGCATATTTGATATACCAAAAACAGTAACAACAAGTCTCACAATGGAAACGTTACTGGTGTCTGCTCGAACAGATCAATGAACCATGGTAGGTGACAGTGACCTTTGTTACTAGTTTTTAGTGTTCATATGACTAAATCTAAAAGCTTCTTATTATTTATCATTTAAATTTGTAAGAATTGCTGGGTAGGTTTCAGGGTGTCGATGACTGGCTTCTTTCACGCAAGAGAAATGCCTCTACTCATTCAGAGCTACTGTTGTTTTCTGAACTAACCTGATAATTACTGACTAGACACATTTTAGAATATACTATTGGTGTTTATATGGAATGTTCATTTTGTATATTAATAGTATTTTACCTAACCACCTCATCAATATATTTAGTATCCTAAAATACTGACTTTTCTCATCCCTGTTGCTGAGATGACACTCTTCTCCAGGTTGAAAATAGTCTTTACTAGTTTTGATTAGATTTCATGTAGATAAAAGTCCAGTATGTTTTTATAATTTATAGTAGTTATGCACTTCAAAGTAACTGTCAACATGGCATTTCATTTAGTATCAAGCCATCGATCCTAAGGGAGAGATTGGGTAGACAGAACAAAACAAGGGTACCTTACTGCAATTATAATAGCAATCTTAGGAACATCTCACCTAGGCAGATTCTTACTTTACAACTGTTCAAACGAGGAACATAAGGTCCAAAAGTGTTCACTGACTCATCTGAGACACCCCGCCATCACATGCCAGTGCTGTGACTCAATCCCAATTCAAGTGGCCAGGAGCCAGACTGTCTGGTTCCATCAGCTCTGATCTTTAAGGTCTCCATGGGCTGGACGATCAGCATTGTTTCAGAAACCCAAACAAATGCAGTTTTGCTTTGTTCATCCTTAGTTGGTAATGTATGGGCAACGTATAGCATGACTTAATTTTGCCACTTTATGTTTGATTGTAAATGACTATCAATTCAACTGTTGATAGAATTAATATTGATTTTATAGAGAACAGGCAAATTCACAAACACTGAATGTGTCCTGAGTCATGTAACATGCTAGTCTTCATAGCTGCAGGAGTTAAATGACTAAGGTCTGTCAGAAAGAGACACTGAATACTGAATTGCATAATATTTATTTAAATAATGGCGCTGCTAAAAATTTTGTGCCAGGAAATTAATAGTTGATTATGAAATTTATTAGTTAATAATTGGAAACCAGGGACTGTAGAGATAGTACCACCAGTAGGCTGCTTCCAAAACTGCCAGCCTGCCCTTGATCCCAGAACCCCTTATGGTTCCTTACACCCTACCAGGAATGATCCCTGAGCACAGAATCAGGAGCCCCAATATAAACCAACAAACAAATCTGTTATCAAAGTGGAGGACTCCTAAGTAAAGCACTCCTAAGGAATTCCTAAATTATGACTTGAATGATGTGATGAGTTTGCTCCAGCACTTCTGATGCTACATGTTCCACCTGGCCTATGTAGCCTTTCTTGCTTAGTTCTCAGGGACCTCAGGCTGTGTGGGGCAGCATCAGATTCGGCAGCATTCCCCTCCCCACGGGTGGGGCTCCCTCCTGACCTAGATAGCAATAGCAGCGATTCTGAATTCTTTCCAGAGCACACATGTAGCGGGACACCTCATCTGTCTGAACTTTCTTTCTTAGTTCTCTGAAGGATTTGATGAGGAGGCTAAAATAGATTCCATAGAATAGAGGTCAGAAAATATGCAGTAAAGTTTGACTCACATTACAATAAATATAGCTATCAAAATAATATTAAATTAAAGGGGAGAAAAATTTAGGATACATCTGTAGCACTGTAGCATTGTCTTCCCATTGCTCATCGATTTGCTCAAGCAGGCACCAGTAATGTCTCCATTGTGAGATTTGTTGTTACTGTTTTTGGCATATTGAATACGCCACAGGTAACTTGCCAGGCTCTGCCATGCAGGCAGGATACTCTTGGTAGCTTGCTGGGCTCTCCGAGAGGGATGGGGAAATCGAACCCGGGTTGGGCATATGCAAGGCAAACACCCTACCCGCTGTTCTATAAAACTCTTTAAAAAGGGAGAACTTTTAAAAAAGTTAAAACTTTCAAACTTTCAAAATAGAACTTTTTTGTTCAATGATAAAACTTATCCCAGTCCTTATCCCAGTCCATTGTTCATTCAAGTTCCCAGGATCCAAACACTGTCTGAATCTCCTTTTCACAGAGAAATGATCTACATGAAGTATAAGAATGCTGCGGTGTGTTTAGAAGATAGTTTTATGGTTTGACCTCTACTAGCTATAGGGCAATTCTTGGCAAGCAGTAATAGGAGTTTCTTTGACTAACTTGCTGAGATCCCATTATTGTGATTCAGCAACTAGAGTCTTTTACCGGGAATAAAGTTAATTTGAGCTGGCTTTTATGCAATTTAAAATAATACTTAGTCATAATTGACTTTCTTGGTGAAGATTTAATGGTTATAAAGGTGATACATAATTACTTTAGGCAATACAAACTCAGGAAATGTCCTTTTATCCTAACCATGCTAGATTTGTCTCAAATAAGTAAAAACAATATCTACTCTGAACACAGATGGCACTGTATAAGAAATACGGAATGATTTTTATTTTATGTGTACTTAAATTAAAAATTAGCAAGCTGCCTTCCAGCAGAAACTCTAGATCTAACAGGGCAAAATGACTAAGAAGGTGAAATAGAGGAAAGCTCTCCAAAATGTTATCCCAGCATCTAAGGAAGCAAACTACACTATTTAATTTGTAAGTTAAAGAGACTATGGGGATACTCAAGGTAGCATCTTTACTATTAATGCAACTATTGACAATGAACAGCTATAAATTCATTGACATTCTCTGTTGCTAAAGTTGAAGGACTAATTTGATAAAGAAAGCTGCTTCCGGTAAATTTAAAAATATTGATAACCCTTACAAAAGGTAGATCTTTTAAGATAAAATGTATTTTTAATGGCTAGAAAGATAATACAAAGGGTAAGTTGTTTGCCTTGCACATGGGTGACCCAACCTTGATTGCCAGCACAATAGAGGGTCCCTTGAGCACTGCCAAGAATGATTCCTGAGCACAGAGCCAGGAGTATGCTATAAGCACAACCAGGTGTGCCCCCTACACAACCAAAAAGAAAATAATAATAAGGTAAATATAAAATAATCTTTGGGGACAGAGATAATACAGAGGTTACAGCAATTACATTGCATGTGGTGACCGAGCTCTTAAAGAATGATGCTTGGTAACCAATTTTACAGAAGATTAATGGATGAGTCAGTTGCTGATATACTATTGACAGTAGGAGATAAATTGTACTTGTGTCCGAAAGACATGTATTGGCTAATCGAATCCTTAGGTTTGTGCTCCAGGGTCTCATCCATCTGGAATGATATTCCTGATCATCCCTTCTAGTTAGCTATTAATTGATCACAGTCAGTAGGAGGGGCCAATTCTTGACTCCCAGTAGGAAGAAAGATCAGGACATTCTATTTCAATTTTCTCCAAATTTTGGTGTCTAATATCACCAGCATTACCAATTCTGTGATAAGCATTTTCTCTATGATGGCTCCTTCTCTCATTAAAATCCTACACGACTATTTTTTCTCTTTTCTCTTCCAGTGGACAGTGAGAGTTGTCTCTGTCATCTTCACTATGTCTTTCTATTTCCATATCTAGATTAACTTAAATATTTATGTAAATATTAGTTTCATTAAAACCTTCCCTTGACTCATCTCTCCTCCTTAATTTACCATCCAGAGATATACTAGTCTGTTCTTGTGTACCATCTGCTGTATTAGTACTCTCTTTATAAACTTTATGATCTTTCTTTGTTCTATCTTGATCTTGCATAATGTCTCCCACCATCCCAAAATATTTAAAGTATTTTCTTCTTTTTTTTTTTTTTTTTGCTTTTTGGGTCACACCCAGCAATGCATAGAGGTCACTCCTGGCTCATGCACTCAGGAATCACCCCTGGCGGTGCTCAGGGGACCATATGGGATGTTGGGATTTGAACCCGGGTCGGCCGCGTGCAAGGCAAATGCCCTACCCGCTGTGCTATCACTCCAGCCCCAAGTATGTTTTTCTTTGAATTACAGATTTATTTAACTTTGATATCAAAAAAGCATTTTAAATTCTTTCAAGCCCATTATATCCTTTCTTTGTAAAGTACCTCTTTCTCTATTTTACTCATCCATAAAAGGACTCACTATTATTCTATTTCAAACTGCCAAATCTTGACTTTTCAGAACTGCCAAGACATATGGTACAATATATTTGGAGGGATAATATTAATATCCGGTATACCTCTGTGAACAACAGGATCCCTGACTAGCAAAACATCAAACAACTTAACAAAATACCACTCACCTTCCAGCAGAACAACACACCAAGCTTGTTTCTTACAACTTTCCAAACATTATATCTTCTCCAGTGATTGCTATTTCATTTTTCTGCTATATTTCACTCATATTTTCATCTCAACTATGATTTTTTTGCATAGCAACAGCCCATTGCCTCCCCCAGTCATTTAGCAGTCTGTAGCTCATGTTCCTCTTTAATCAATCATCCTTCCCACCCAAATTAGAATTCACTATTTTTGATTCTTTTCGATCATATGGACTTTTTGTACCTAATCAACACCTCTGAGACCTCCTGTGTGATTGGACAGCAGTATCACCTCTAAGTTACCCTTATGTTAAAAATGAGTGCAGTTAAGAAATTTGGTTTTAAAAGATGGAACCTGAGAGTAAATACAGAGGTTAAGGTGATTGCTTTGTATGTGATTGACTCAGGTTCTATCTTTAGCACTGAATCTGGTTTCCTAAGCAACACCCAGGAATGACCTTTGAGCACAGAGCCAGAAGTAAGCCCTATAAACCTCAACGCATGCCCCCCTCACTCATAAAATAAATTTGGCACTACAAGTATACCAAAATTCCTGATAATTACGGTAGTACTCTAGCGAACCCTGCAACAGTCAGCTTGAAGAACTAGCCCAAACAGAACATTCTCTAAACTCCTGTCATTTTCTCTTTTCTATTTTGGCCGCACTTGGTTGACTATGTTCAGAGCTTACTCCTGGCTCTGCAACTCAAAAGAACAAAGGGGTGCAGGGGATCAAACCCAGACCCACTGCATGCAAGGCAAGCTCCCTACCCACTGTGCTATTGCTCCCGCCCCAATATGTCCCTTCTTGACTGTCTTTGGTTGTAGAGGGAGTTTCTATCTCTATGTTATATATACTTTTCAATGACTCTTTTACCATGGTAACTATAATTATATGTGTATATATTTGCACTTTCTTTCTTTCAACTTTCCTAAAGTCTCAGCCATATGTGAATTAATTTTATGTCTCTTGCTTCTAACATTGTGATGTCTGTCAATTAAAATGTAAACAATGGAAACATATTACCAAATTATGGCAAGGGAAACTTGAATTACATTGATTAAATTACCACCTGCTTTTGTGTCATCCAGGTTGGATATATATATTCTTGTCATATTAATTACTTTTCAGTATGTTCCACTCCCCTAACCATTCTGTTCTCCATGGGTATGCTTTCACTTGGTTTATTGATGTTTCATTCTGAGTTTATATTTGGTTGTTTCACTCCTAGAGAGAAACTTTACCATTTGTTTGGGGCATATTTTCGCATGCACTAAGATTTAGCTTGTCGTTAGACTGACAGGGTGCTGAGTTTGTTGATAACTCAAGTTTATAAATTAGAAGTCCTCGAGTCAAGTGTCCATTACAATAATTCATCATGTCAACCAATTCAGTTATTTTAATTGGTTCTAATTTAGGGACACAGATGATTATTCTTACTTGTCTTGAACAGTGTACCCCCAAACTGTTACATGACCCCCTTCTGACCTTATTCCCTTCTCTACCCTACCAGCACACCCCATAATCTTGTGCTGTGCCCATCCTATTTATATAGTTTTAACCTATGGCCTCCTTAGAATAAACTGTGGGTCCATAAAAGGCCACATGTTCCCTGACTGAGAAACGCTGGCCTCAAATGAGTTCATGTTCTCCCAGAATATTTCTCATCGGCAGAGATTGTGACTAGAGGCATTTCCTTGTGGTGAGTATAATTAACATTTATAGTGCTTTGTAACCTGTGAAGTGATACATTAATTTTAAAATATTGTGTGACAAATGTAGCACTTAAATGAGTTTTTAAACCATTTTTAGAGAGTACTTAACTATGACTTTTTAGAAAGTATTTAAAAATATGTTTTAATATCTTCCAGGCTGCATGAAGCCCTGTTAGTTTATAGAGAGCATCATAGCAGTGTCATGTAGTTGACTGTTAAATTGATTTTGACTCTCAAGAGAATAATAAAAAACAACTGTGATAATAAAAAATTTCAAAAGTAAGGGAAATATTACTTTTGAACATGTTAATAGTTACTAACTCCCCCATAGAAATAGCCAGGTTTATCTGATATATTTTTAAGAAATAGGTTATAGTATTTTGTCTCTTATTATATGAGAGCAATTCTTTTTGCATTATATATTTTATTTTATGTCCATTGGGCATGTTGTGACTTTTTATCAAAGTAAACACAGGTTAATGACATCCATTGCCTACTTACTTATAACATGTTAAGAAAATTCTCTAACTAGAACCAGTAGACTTTGACAATACACAGTTAACTATGATGTTAACTCTGCTTTCAAAGAGCAATCTATTAATAACAAAGTACAGTTTATTTTAAGGAATTGTAATAATATATACATTGTTCGTTACACTTTTTAGGGTCTATATAAATACATTGAAAGGGAGAGTATGTAAGTGTTCTTTATTATGTAACCAGTAAATTAACTTCCTTCCTTCCTTCTTCCTTCCTCCCTCCTCCCTCCCTCCTCCCTTCCTTCCTTCCTTCCTTCCCTCCTTCCTTCCTTCCTTCTTTCCTTCCTTCCTTCCTTCCTTCCTTCCTTCCTTCCTTCCTTCCTTCCTTCCTTCCTTCCTTCCTTCCTTCCTTCCTTCCTTCCTTCCTTCCTTCCTTCCTTCCTTCCTTCCTTATTTCCATCCTTCCTTCTTTCCCTTTTTCCCTTTCCCTGCCCTTATGTTCCTTCACATTCCTTCCCCTCTCTCACACTCCTTCCCCTTTCCTTCCCTCCCCTCCCATTCTTCTCTTCCCCCCCATCCCCTCATCTCTTTTCCTTCTGCTTCCCTCCCCTTACTCCCCTACCTCACCTTTCTTTCCCTACGTCCCCTTTCCTTCCTTCTCACTTCCCCACCCTTCCTTTCCTGTGCCTCACTCCTTTCCCTCCCCTTCCTTCCTCTTCTGCCCCTCCCACCCCTCACCCTCCCTCCATTTTTTTTTTTTTTTTTTTGCTTTTTGGGTCACACCTGGCGATGCACAGGGGTTACTCCTGGCTCTGCACTCAGGAATTACCCCTGGCTGTGCTCAGGGGACCATATGGGATGCTGGGATTTGAACCCGACCTCCATTTTTTTTAATAAAAATTTTATTTTATTGAATCACCATGTGGAAAATTTCAATGTTTTTAGGCTTAAGTCTCAGGTATACAATGCTGAAACAATCATCCTTTCACCAGTGCCCATATTCCACCACCAAAAAAAAAACCCAGTACACCTCCCATTCACCCCCCCCACCCTGCAACTGATAAATTTCACTATACTTTCTCTTTACTTTGGTTACATTCAATATTTCAACAAAAACCTCACTATTATTGTTAGGAGTTCCCCACTAGAGTTAGACCTGCTGTGAAGAGATATGAGATTTGGGATTTCTGTATTTTAGCAACTAAGTCTAGCGAGATTTCTTCCAGATATTGGATCATTGCAAGCTTGTAACTCTCATCTGTAGTCATCATAATATGGCGGTCGCCACGCCTTCATCCCTGGCAAAGAAGAGGCGAGAGAGAGAAATACCTTTTTCTCTTGGGCAGGCATGGGGCCGAGGCTTAGTTCTCAGTCTGGAGACATTCTGCGAGGAGCTGCCGATACTAAAAGTAGTTTAGTTGGCCTCTGGAGTCATGCTTGTGCAGCGGCAGAGAGGCCACACACGTGCAGCCCCCAGGATTACATCTCAGGGCCTGCCCCTCCCTCCATTTTGTTCCTTTCTCCTCCCTTCTCTTCCCTTCCCTTCCACCCTCTTCCTTTCCTTCCTCTTCCCTTCATTTCCCTTCCCTCCTCTCCCTCCCTTCATCTTCTGTTCCTTTCCCTTCCCTACCCTTTCCTCTCCACTTATATTCCTACATGATTGAATATATACATTTCCATTTCAGTTCTATGTGCTGAAAGTCATTCTAATCACTGACCCATGAAAATATAAGGTACAGATTGATTTTTTCCTAGGGTATATACCCATAACTATAAATGGAAGAGAGGAGAGAGGAGTAGATGCTGGGAAGGCAGATATCACAATGCCTGGTTGTAGTGACTACTCATCATGCCTTAATGGATCTTGTTATTTATACTTGTCTTTATACATAACTTTAGGCCATTTCATAATTATATTTGTTTTTGCATTCTGCATGTCAGGTTATTTAGCCATTTTCCTTTTGTGATTAGGTTGTTCCTGTCCAATCAGTGATAGTCTGAGTTCTATAGCATCCTACATCTTTTGTTTCATTTGCACATGCAATGCATGGGAGTAGATACATAATAAATATGTGGCAAATGTGTGGTGAATTGGTGTAAATTACTATCAAGGAGATTACTTTCCTCTATCAGGAAGCAGTATATCTTTTTCAATTTTTTTTCTTTCTGTATTAAGCAGAGATATCCAAGATCTGCAGTGATTTAGAGCCTGTTCAAATTGTTTGACTTTGAATTTATCATTTACTTTTGGGCTTTGCTTTTAAAAGAAAAAAATTACATTTGGAATAAACTCTTTGTGCTGCATGCATAATTAAAATTTCAGAGGTAGTCATTTACATTTGGACTTTGTCAACTTAATTAAAATATTAATTTGTATAATTCTGTATTTGTAGACCTATTGTAGATTGCATTTGCAGGTAAGATCACAGATTTACTTAATCAGGTAGAAGCCATAGAGTAATAACATTAGGAATTACAGATGCTAGGGATGGGGGAAATACACTGTTTAAAAAAAAACAAATTTCTGATTCTAGTTGATATTTCTCTTTCCTTTTCTATCTAAACTAATCTGTTTGTGGCTGTGAAAACTTAACAAGAAGAAAGAAATGGTAGAACATCTTTGAGCACTCATACATAACCAGATACCTTTGTCCATGTTGCATGAATATCTTTTTTTTTTTTTAATTTTCCTTGACCTATCTTTATTCATTCACCTGTGTATTATTGATCAACTACTACATATATGTATTCATGCAGGCACTGTGGAAACAACAACTTGATAAAATAATAAAACAAAAGGGTTGAAAGAGATCTAGTGTCTGAAGGAGTAAAAAAGATTGCATAAACAGAGGCTAGTCATGGGGATTGATCTGTCTTTTTACTATCCAGATGAAGTAGGAATGTCCACAATAAAATAGAAATGCTTCCTATCTACTTCTAGATTTTTGTATGTTGTACTCCCTGGGCCCTTATGTCCCAAACACTCTGATATTTCTATGCTGGTAACACATCTTAGTGCCATCATATGTGTTGTGGCTTCTGGACTGTTTTTCTCCTTTACCCCAGCCCTTTTCAATGATTGACTTCAACGCAGGTTAAAGCACTCAACATAAATATCTTTTGCTCACATGCTTTTCCAAGTACCTAAATTTAAGGTAGGATATTGTGCTCTTGTACATTGCGGTTATCTTCACTGTTCTGGATCAATTTATAATGATTCATAATTAAAGGGATACTTATTTATAGTTAGTTGGTACCTGCTATATATACTGCCACAGTCAGAAAACATCTGTTCATCTATAACTACACATGTACAGCATACAAAAATTCTTCTGTAATAGGTATCTAATGTTTATGTGTCTGAAAAATACAATGTAGCACTCCCAAAGTCAAATGGAAACAAAGTTCAATGTATCTTGGACTCTGATCAAAAAACTAAGATTATCAGAGACAGAAAAAGAGAATGATTAAAGGTAGGAGGGGTCAGAGGGATGGTGCAGCTGGTCTGGTGCTTGCCTTGCAAGCTGACAACTTGGGTTCAATCCAGGGCACCACATTTTACTTCTAGAACAGTGTCAAGATCAATTCCTAAGCACAGAGCCAGGGGTAAGCTATGATCACTACTGGATGTGTCCCCAAAGCCAAAAAACAAAGACTTAATTAAATAATTAAAGAGTAGAGTTGGAATAGAGGATCAATAGACTGCAAGAGACGAATACTGGTAGTGAGTGTGATGGATTAATGTGTATTTTGTAGAGGAATACAAGTAAATTTCTGCTCAAATAATATGTGTTGTCTTTTAAGCCAACATAAATATATGGAGAGACAAATAAATAAAACACAATTTTAGATCTGAGTAGTATTTTAAAGAGGACCATTGTGTGCATTCCAAAGATGAGTGCCACCAAGCATGATCTCCCATATCTTTATATGTCTTCTGATCCTACCATCAAAAGATGGAATCTGTTTTCCTTTCACTTGAATCTGGATGAGTCTTATGATTTGATTTAGTCAATGAAAATATTGTGGAAGTGATATGTGTTTCTTTCAAAAATGTAAAAAATCTAGCATCATCCTCTTGTGCTCCCTGGGAACTAGTATAATATAAAAGGATAAAATGAGGAACGATCATTAAATGATAAGAAACTGCAGCAAACAAAACATGAAGGTAGAGGCAAGGACCATATGGACAAGTATTGAAGTAGCAAAAGTATCAGAAAATTTTCCTTGGACCTTCCATCCCTAACATACTGTGAATTAATGCAGCAAAGATAAAGACCCTGACAATTCAAAGGCTGTAGAAGACCTTCACTGAATTCTGCTTGAATTCTCAATAGCAGTGTTATAAGAAACAATAAAGTACCAGTCTTTAAGGTTTTGGGTGTGTTGTAATCTTCAATGTAAAATTGAAGTAGTCATCACCAGCAATCATAGAAGTTCTTGGTAAGGAATTTTTACTCAGAATTACATACATTTAACTTTGGTATTCCTAAACATTGCAGTGGTTGAAATAAAATTTCCTACTATTATAGAGACCATGATAAGAGTGATGCAATGAAGAGGAATTGGACTGGGATTTAGTAGTTCTAGTTCATAGTATTATGAAAAATATATCATTGTTCTCATCTTCAAGGTCTGTGGTGAACTTTAAATAATATCATGTACTTTTGCAGCCCTTTATAATCCTTAAAGAGCTATAGAGATCTTCGGAAATAATTGTTGTGATATTTTATAATCTGATTCAGAACCCTTGAATTATTTAAAGGTTTACCCATTATGCAATTACCATTAACCTTTAGGGTGTGATGTTTATACCGATTCATTAGAATGAGAATAACACTATTTCAATTATGATTCTAGAGAAAATTGTATGCTCTGAAGAAGAGATAACTTATTAGTCTGAATTTGATCAATGCTTAAACAAAACAGCACAATCTTTGATGAAGCAGAGTAAAATTCATGGAATCCTGAATATTGTAGGACACTAGAATGGTTCCACATTCCCTCAGCCATGTGCTCTTGTATAACATTTATAGAGAGGTAGAAAATGCTTATGACTAAAATTACATTTTCACCACTACTGGCAAATAGAGTCATCAGTTCATCAAATTACTCACCAGATAGATTTTTTGCTTACAATTAAAGAAAGGAAGGAAGGTTAGTATAAAATATTTGAGGCTTAAAATTATTTCTAGAGTTGTAAAGCCTTGTTGTGAAGAGAAAAACAAGACTAACAAAACAAAACAAGAATAGTTGGAAGAAGAAACATTTTTAAAATAATTTTCTATTTGGCCAGGTGTCAGAATATCTTTGAGGCTAATTAGGCAAAATAATAAGACATACTTTTATTATTCATTGGCATCACCTAACATCAGTTGAACTCCTTAAATCTTTCTGCTTAACCATTGCTTATCTCTACTTTCTTTCAAAATAGCATGCAAGTAATGCAGTGCTAATCAATTTTGCAGATAACAAAACCAGAGGATTCAAAAATCGGTGTAGCTGACCTTGATGGTTTTCCTGCAGATTTGTAGACTGAAAAATAATGGCAGCAGCTGTGATCGACTAACTAGTCTTCCAGGATATGAATCTCTGTTGATTTTATACCCTGCAGCTGTATATCATTTCCGAAACCAAACTAATCCGACTACTCTTACTCCTGTCAGCTCAATGAGTAGTTCATCTTCCCCTATAACATTAAAGGAGAGAAATCTTCTGGATGGGCAGAAAACAATTTAAACTCAGTGACACTTAAGAGAAGAAAAACAAATTGACTCTAAGATATCTAGACTTCAGCCTGGGGTTGAGGACAGAGTGGAAATTAAAACAACAACCTCCAAGGATCGTTTGTTTTCTAAATATAAAATTTCAAAATGGAATGCTTAAAAATAAGTGAATACTTGGAGGCATGAAGAACCAAAACAAAATCTAAATTTTGTTTATTCTACTTTGGATTGAACTACAATTCTATACTAATCTTACAAATCAAGGCAGAAAGATACCTCAAATGTAAATATAAACCAGCTCAGTACATTTCACAGCTCTTTATTCATCAAAAGCACCAAAAAATGTGTGAACAACACAAATTTGGGGTCCCAATAATAGATATTTTGATTTGTAGCCAGGTAAATCATTGGAGCAGAGGATCTTGAAGAAACTACATAGTCGCTGAGTTATATTTGTTTTCCATGTGGAGTCCGTCTTACAGAAAAAGCCAAAAATCTATAAAACCCAGCAAAAGAAAAAAGAGGGAAAAATAACTCATCAACTTCTTAATTTTGTATCCTTTATACCTTTATTGTGGAGAAAAAAAGACAATAATTCAGATCTTTGAGATTCAGAAAAAGTGCCTTTTACAGTGTAGTTCACATAAGAACAGTTCAGCCAACAAATTGTGATACAAGAACTGCCAAGTCCATATACCAGTCCCATGAGGTACTGACATTGCCTGAAGCAGTCCTACAGGACTGTCTCATATTGATTATATTTAATTATTCATAACTCTGGATTTTTTTTCAATTTTAAGACACAACTTTTACCTCAATACATTTCTTCTCTTATTACTTTTTCCTAACTTCAAAGTATCATCACTGCTCTTTTGGTGCTGACTGTTCTTCAAGATACAAGTTTATTCAGGAACATAATATGAAAAATAACTTTCATTGTCTACATAAAATACTTGAAATGAGGTGGCTAAATTGGCATGAAGATAGTAGTGACCAAATCTTTTGCAATGACTACTATTGAGAGTGGGGTTTTGATGTTGTTTGTTTTGTTTATGTGTAATGGAAGAGAAAGGGGGTGCTTCTTTTTTTTTTTTTTGCTTTTTGGGTATCACCTGGCGCTGCACATCGGTTACTCCTGGCTTTGCACTCAGGAATTACTCCTGGCGGTGCTCAAGGGACCATATGGGATGCTGGGGATCGAACCCGGGTCGGCCGCGTGCAAGGCAAACGCCCTACCCGCTGTGCTATCGCTCCAGCCCCAAAGGGGTGCTTCTTGATATTACTCTTCTCTCTCACCTCCTTTTCACTTCTCTATCTGCAGACTCTCTAACCCTAGAGTCACAGTATTTTATGTTCTTTATTTTCCTGAGGTAAAGGTATACTCAGATTTAATCATTTGATAGAAAAAAAAAGTATAGTTCTCACAAGCCATTTACACTAAACCTATGTGTATCTTTTGCCAATATAAATTATATGTAGGTATGCAAAGTGATTATTTTTAAATAAACAAAAGTCATATATTTGGACTGGAGTGATAGCACAGCAGGTAGGGCATTTGCTTTGCATGCGGCCGACTGGAACTCTATTTCTTTGTCCCTCTCGGAGAGCCAGGAAAGCTACTGAGAGTATCCTGCCTGCATGACAAAGCCTGGCGAGCTACCTGTGGCATATTCAATATGCCAAAAACAGTAACAAGTCTCATATTGGAGATGTTTCTGGTGCCCACTCAAGCAAATCGATGAACAATGGGACGACAGTGCTACAGCACATATATTTGGAGGTGGGGGGGGGGGGCCTAGGGGACACATCCAGCAGTTCTTGGGCTCTAGCTCTGTGCTCAGGGATCATTCCTGATGGTGCTCAGGACCATATGTGGTGTCCGGGATCTAATAGTATCAGTGAAGTGCAAGGCAAAAGCCACCTAAACCCTATGCTTTCTGTCCATCCCAAGACATCTTCTTTTTTTTTTGTTTTGGGGCAATCCCTGGCAATGCTCAGGGCTTACTCCTGGCTTTGGACTGAGGGAATCACTTCTGGTGGAGTTTGGGGAGCAACATGTGGTTCTGGGGATTGAAACTGTGTCTGCCACATATATCCAGGGCTTATCTTCTTCATGTTTTTAAAAAATATTGAATCACTGTGAATTGTTACAAAGGTAGTTATGATTGAGTTTCAGGTGTACATAGCTCTAAAACCATTCCTTCACCAGTGTCCACTACCTTCCACCAATGTTCCCAGTGTCTATCTCCCAGCCTGCCTTTATGGCAGGCACTTTCTCTGCCCCCATTGTCCCAGTGTTTCCGTCCCTAACTTATCCCACTCACCGCCTCTCTAGTGCCAAGCTTCCTACTAAAGACCATTTTTTCCTGCTCTTTTTCTCTATTGTCATTGGACATTTGATATTTCCCTGGGAAGTTTCTTTATATACCACGTATGACATAGATCATTCTGAATCTGTCTCTTTCCCTCTGACTGATTTAACTTAACATGATACTCTCCAGATCCATCCATGTTGCAGCAAATTCTATAACTTTATCTTTTCTTATGACCAAGTTGTGTTCCATTGTGTATATATCCCATAGTTTCTTTATCTAGTCATCTGTTCTTGGACATTCAAGTTGTGTCCAGGCTTTGGTTATTTTATATAGTGCTATAAGTAGGAGTGCAGATGTCTTTTCTGCATTGTAGGGTCGGGCTAATCTTCTTATCTATTCAGCCACTCTGTGCCTTTTGATTAATAAGTTGAACAACAGAAATTTGGGAAATGCTTGATATAAATTTGTTTATTACCATTTTGCTATGCGTTTTATTTGAGGTCAGTCTATTTTGTGGGTTTTTAATTTATTTATGGTTTGTAACTTATGTATTCAGCAATGCTCAGGACTTGCCCCTGGCTCTGCACTCAGGGATCACTCCTAGGGGAGTCTGGAGGACAGCATTTGATGCCAATGACTAAACCTAGATCAGCAGTGTGCAAGACAAACTCCCCAACTCCAGTTCAGATTCTAGCATAGCTCACTTTAAATTAAAGGCATAATCTGTCACTGTCACTGTCACTGTCACTGTCATCCCGTTGCTTATCAATTTGCTCCAGCAAATCAGGGCACCAGTATCACCTCCATTGTGAGACTTGTTACTATTTTTGGCATATTGAATATGCCACAGTTAGCTTGCCAGGCTCGGCCATGCGGGTGAGATACTCTTGGTAGCTTGCCCAGCTCTCTGAGAGGGATGGAGCAATCAAACCCGGGTTGGCCACATGGAAGTTTAACACCCTACCCACTGTGCTATCGCTCCAGCCCAAAGGCATAATATATGCATTAAACATATACTTTATTTATATATGACATAAACATATGCCTTAAATATATATGTATTTATATATCTTTAAATTGAAGACATAATATATCTTCAGTCCCAGATTCTAACGTAACTTACTTTAAATTAAAGACAGATTAATTCAAAGCTGCTTCTAAATGTTTGTATTGTTACTATCCTTATGCTAAATTGAAAGATATTAAGTGTATTGATGTTTTGGGTAGTAGTTTCTCCATTCAAGGAATTCTATTTAGTATCCCCTCAAGACTTAATTAGTGGAGACAAATTCCTTCTATGTTTGTTAGAAAGCTCTCTGTAACTCCTTTAACTTTGAGAGGTAGCCAAACTGCATGGAGTATTAGAGAGTTCTACTAAGAAATTTGTTGTCATTCTTATGAGTTCCATTATGTGTGACTTATTTTCCTTGCTGTTTTTAGGATTCTCTTTGACTTTTACCATTTTTATTATAAAATATCTTAGCTTGCATCTTTTGGGGCTTATTTTGTTTAGAACTTGAGCATCACAGGACCGTCTTTTACATTCAGAAGGGAATGGGATCTTCTACTATTTTTTTGAAGATGTTTTCTGCACATCTCTGCCTGCCCTCCTCCTGCAACACACACGCACACACACCACTTTTCTAAAAATTCTATGATTCAGATATTGTTATCTTTAATGTTTTCATAGGCCTTTTATGCTATGTTTATTGAAAAAGTATGTTTTTTTCAGATGTATTTTGCTACCCTTTATTCTAGTTCACTTTCTGTTCTTATCATCATTCATTCTACGATTGTGACCCTTAATTGTATTTTAGATTCTACTACTGCATTATTTATGTTTTTGTTTGAACATTTATCATATTTTCTCTTTCCTTTATATTATTTTAGTCATATATTATTTTCATATCAGTGAGCATAATTGCAGTTGTTTTTCTAAAGTTTTTTATTGATAATAAACTCAGTTTTAGTTCTTCAAAAGGATTATAGAAAAGGTATACCGTATTCTATTTTACTAGAAACCACCAACTACAATAAGTTTTCATGTTGTTTTACTCATTTGATTTTGTTGATCTTAGAATAATTTCTCCTTGACCATTAAGTGAAGAAAGATAAAACCCAGAGCTAACTAATGCTAACTTGTGCTATGTCATACCTTAAATATTTACTGTTTTATAGTTCATATATACACAGAGAGAGAGATGGTAGGGTGGAGCTGGACTAGAGTTGTGATTGGGCTGAAACATTATAATATCAATATTCAACTAAACAAAAAATGCTTAATATTTAAAATTTAATCAATTTTATATATAAAAATAAACAACAAATTACCACAAATTAAGAACCTAAATCCAATTTACTTGGGTCAGAGATCCAGGTCTATCTTGACTTGGTTTGTTGCTTAGGAACTTAAGGCTACAAATTTGATGGTTGGTCTATGTTTTAATATGGAGATTCAATGAGAAGAAAATATGCTCCCAGGCTAATGAAGGTAGTTGGCAGGATCTATTTCTTTACAGCGAACTGACTAATGATCCAGCTTCTTATTGGATGTAGATAAGAAGCTATCACTGGATACGGAAACACATTATCTCTCTATGTGACCATCTTATAGATAGTGCTCACCCATTCTAAGTTCAAAAGGGAAGTTTCTTTATAAGATCAGATGAGAAATAAGTCTTAGAAATGCACTGACATGCTTAAAAACATATAAAATATATGAATATTGTATGTCACATTTATACTTTTATTTTAATGACACAATTACTTTGACCTGTAGCATGACCTAGAAGAGAGTTTCATCCCATCAAACTTTTTCATATTGTACTGGTGAGAAGAAAATCAGAATTTCCACTCAAATGTAATGGCAGTAGGATATACAGGCTGATGCATATTACAAATCTCTTTAGAATATAGCAACCAAAATAATAAACCCATTCCTTCAGAGTTGTATCTAGGAACTCCATTTAGAATGTGTTAATGCTTATCTATCTGTTGCAGCTTTGAGGTTTTAGTTGTAATTCAAAGCGAGAGGAAAATTCACCACCAACTTGCCGTTAACAAAAGTAAAAGAATCAAAACTTAGAAGTCATGAAGTAAATAAAAAGATTCAAATAAGGCTCACAAGAGACTTAGGAACTGTAGATTTTTATGAAAGTTTTAGACCATGCATTAAAAATGTATTTTAGATATGTTTGTGGGTCTTAAAAATTAAAATTATATGCAGCTAATTTAAATCATGAAGATGTAAGATAAAATAACTACATTACAGTAACAACAAATAAAAGTACCATAGCTGGGGGAGAAGGCTGCAGACAAAATTTGATATTATTAGTAATAAAAGGGGAATCAACATTATAGAAAATATGGCCAGTGAAGTGGAAGACAAGCTTGTGAATGGCAGTTAAATGGAAATACAAGTATGCCTAATATGAGTGTTCATCATTTCCATTTAATCAAATAATAATTTTATCCATAGTGTGGATAAATTGAAAATACAGATTTAAATGCTTCATAAGGACCTTAATATAATCATAAATAGAATTAAAATCCATCTATAGAATGTTTAACAGAGGAAAACATTTCCCTGTTCACATAATTCATAAAAGGAAAATTGAAACAAGAACATAGAAAATAATATAATGTGTTGAAACAAGAAAATAAGCCTACTCTGATAATCAGTTTGTGATTAATTTTCCTATTTAAAGAAAATGGTGCTAAATAACATAAAAACTAAAACATAATTCCAGAAAATGTAATGAGCTTTAAAAATGTACCTATTTCTGGCTAGGGAAATTAGATGCCACCTTTTGATAGAAAGAACATCAAATAAGTTTCAGATGTAGTTTAAAACTGCCAGCACAACTTTCTCATTCTCTTTTTTTGTGCAGGCTTCTATAGTGTTGTAGGGACATACAGTGCAAGAGAGATAGACAGCAGGGAAGGCACTTGCCTTGCATACAACTGACTTTGATATGATCATATGGTCGCCTGGGTCTTTCTAGGAGTGATCCCTGAGCTCAGAACCAGTGTGACCCAAAACAAAGAATCAGTATTCAAAATCAAGGTGTCATTGTAGACTGACTGTTGATCATTTCTACCATGATAGATATTCAATACAATCTAATTCTTTGAAGAGACATTACAGTCTCTGATCAAATCCTTGCAAGCTTTCTCTCCAATTTCTGAGGATACTACAAGCACAAGACAAATTTTTATTCATATTGGACAGTCACTGTGTGGCATTGTCACACCTCTACTCATTAATGATTACGTCCCCATGAGTAACAAATGTCTCTTTGCCCCATAAGTGGTTAAAAAGTGATTTTTTTTTTCATCACTAACTGGACCTTCCTTGACCTGCCAGCATGGGTGTCTTATTCCTTTGGTGGTCTGTGCATTGGAGTAGCTGATGGTTTCTTTATTCAGGCATAAACACAAAAGTCTAAGGATATATGTTTAATTCTTCCTATGTCTCTTTCATAATGCTTCACTCCCTCTTGTGGGTATGTTGGCAGTGAGAGGAGGCCTAGGAGCCAAACACATTTATACTTGTGCAGACTCCTGTGGTCTTTGCGTGCTCTAGTGTTTTTCAAGTGGTGGAAGCTAATGTCTGTGATGGAGCAAGAGAAGAAGAATTCTTCAGATATGTCTAGCTCTTATTTTTAAAAACACATACAACTTTCTCATTCTAAACTTCATAGTTTTGATCAGCTGAGTAGAGGGAAGATTCTTTTCTAAACATTCTTTTCAAAGTTAGTGAATATAATTTTTTCTAAGTTTTCATGCTATAAACATGTTATGACTAAAGCTTCATTGTATGCTCTTAATACCTTTATTAGATAGGCATTGCTATTATACTCTCTTAGAAATATTCTGGGAAAGGAATTGCCTTCAAGACAGTTTATAAGGGCATGCTTCTAGGAAGAATCTTTCTGGCAGGTGAAGGTAGCAGGACAGATTAGAGAGAGATACTCAGAAATTTAAGCTTTTTGCACAGAAATTCTAGATGATACCAGGGGCTGCCCTTTTAGTTAATGTTATCTTTCAATTTGTTTAAAGTTATAGCAAAGAGATCTGTCATTTATGTTTGCGTACTAACCATGTATTGGTCAACTCATAAAGGAAATCCCTAATGGTTGAAAACTATTTCTGCAAAAGGGTTTGACTGTCATCAAGTGACAGGAGTGTCTTAGTCTTAGAAACATGGTCTAGGTGTGTCGCACATCATATCAATACCAATGACATTAGTGAAATTAAGGGAATTTCATTCTGTCTTGAAATTTTGCATACTTATAGTCTATAGACAGAGGAAGTTAATCCTGGACTACCTAATTTTATATGTTTTATTCACGATGATAATTATTCCTGTTCTAAAATCAGATTCTGATAGAGGGGACACAAATTGAATGCATTTAATGTGTTCAAATGATATTTAAAAACAAAAGAGAAAGGAACAAAAGAAGAAAATTAATCCTAGTAGTCTAAAATTTCAATAGATTATTTCCATCAAAGAAAAAATGAAAGTTGAATATCTGGAAGCAAAGCACAATGACCAAATGGGTTAAAGGATGAAATTTATCTAACCTTAAAGAGTGGTTTAAAGCATGTAAGAGAGGCTAAAGAGATAGCACAGCAGGTAGGGCATTAGCCTTGCACATGGCCGACCCAGTTTGATCTCTTGGGGCATCCAATATGGTCCCCCAAGTAATTCCAGGAGTAATTCCTGAATTCAGAATCAGGAGTAAATCCTGAGCATCACCAGGTATGATCCAAAATTAAAAACAAAATAACTTAAGCATGCCAAAACGTTTAAAAGTTTAGAGTCTTTCAATCTGAATATTTCCAAATTCTTCAATCCAAATTTTTAAGTAAACTTAATTTTGTTGTCAAAACTCGATAGTGGCAGCATAAAAATAAGAGACCAATTTCTTTTATGCAGAAATATCTAATAAATCAAATTTTAAAGCTATAACCCAATAATTAATAAATAATAAAACCTTCATGGAAAATATAGATTATTTAATATACCCCAGAGTAGTTACCTCCATAGAAATTTATAAAATAATTTATTATTAAGAACTGAGAACATTGTGTGTCAAAATGTTTGGACTAGACTAGATCACATGTCAATATCACTTGAATACTATATATGAGTAAACTGTCAAATTAAAAGAAAACTATAACAGTAATGAAATAAAATTAAATTTTTTATAATCTTCACTCAGCAATATCATCAAGGACAGAATCATTTGCCCTGGGCAGTTTACCTCTTAAATAGAATTTAACTTATTACTTCCATCACAATCTTTACTTTGCTGTCTTTAGCTACTCAGATGTTTCATTAAACTTTCCTAATTTCAGTCAATCCTCTAACTTAAAATACCTTCTTTCACCATTGAATCCAGACATTAGAGCCCTACTAGTTAATAATTAAGTAAATTTTAAGTGTAGCAGACTGTGCAAATATATTTCTATTAGTAAACTAAAGATTGTCTGTTCAAAAAAAAACCCAACCATCATATTAATATGATTTATTTGAACTGAATACTTATAATTTTACTTTCAATTTCATCATTGCTTTGATTTTATTGTCATGGTGATGTTTAATTAAGAATTCTTGGGGGGGGAGGAATTCTTCTTGAACATAAAAATTAACATTCTTATTTAGTAAGATAAATTTAGTTTCTAAGAACCAAAAATCAACAAACTTGATATTATCATAAAAATTTGAGTTGCTGTGTTGATGAGAAATTAGCAATGTAAAAGTGTGTCACTGTAAGCACACATACACACATCTGTGCTAGATTCCTAGAACTCCTCAACAAATTCATACAAAAGTGATTTAAAATAACAGATTTTTTTTTCTTTCTGGAGGCCAAAAGTGTGGAATCAGGGTGTTGAAAGCCTTTTTTTCTTTTTGTGGTCTCTATATCTCGCTCTATTTTTTTTTTTTTTTTTTTTGCTTTTTGGGTCACACCTGGCAATGCATAGGAGTTACTCCTGGCTCTGTACTCAGGAATTACCCCTGGTGCTCAGAGGACCATATGGGATGCTGGGAATCGAACCTGGGTCAGCCGCGTGCAAGGCAAACACCCTACCCGCTGTGCTATCACTCCAGCCCCTCTCTATATCTTTCTTTTACCTTCTGGCGGTTGTCAGAAATCCTAGGGATTCTTTATCTCATCACTCCAAATTCTGACTGAAGTTCTCCTATACTTCTCAGATTGGCTACAATCCTTGTTTTTTAAGCCTTTAATAACTATTTTTTTTAAATTTTATTGAATCAGCATGAGATAGTTACAAGCTTTCATATTTGGGTTACAATTACATAATGATCAAACACCCATCCTTCCACCAGTGCACATTCCCCACTACCAATATACCTGGTATACCCTCGCTTTCCCACCCTCCCTGTTCCTCCTGGGAGACAATATTCTCCATACTCTCTCTCTTCTTTTGGGCATTATGGCTTGCAACACAGACACTGAGAGGTCACTGGTCCATTAGTTACTTTCTGCATGCATCTCCCATCCCAATTGGTTCCTCCAGCCATCATTTTCTTAGTGATTCCTTCTCTATTCCATCTGCCTTCTCTCCTCCGCTCATGAAGCAGTCTTCCAACTATGGGGCAATCCTCCTGGCCCTTGTATCTACTGTCCTTATGTGTCAGCCTCATGTGATGTTTTTCTATACTCCACAAATGAGTCCAGTTCTTCTATGTATGTCCCTCTTTCTGACTCATTTCACTTACCATGATACTCTCCATGTCTATCCATTGATAAGCAAATTTCATGACTTCACATCTCCGAACAGCTGCATAGTATTCCATTGTGTAGATGTACCAAAGTTTCTTTAACCAGTCATCTGTTTTAGGGCACTCGGGTTGTTTCCAGATTTTGGCTATTGTGAACAGTGCTGCAATGAATATATAGGTACAGATGTCATTTGTACTGTGCTTTTTTGCATCCTTGGGATATATTCCCAGAAGTGGTATTACAGGGTCATATGGAAGCTCAATTTCCAGATTTTGAGGACTGGAAAGACTGTCCATATTGTTTTCCAGAAAGGCTGGACCAGTTGGCATTCCCACCAACAGTGAAAGAGTGTCTCTTTTTCCCCACATCCACACCAGCACTAGTTTACACCATTAATATTCTTAGTGGAAAGGTTAAAGATCTCAAGATGATACCACCTACAGTTTAGGGTAGACCAAAAATCCATTGTTTCTTTTATCTTAAAAAAAAAAAAGGATTCCATCCTTGGGAAAATTGGATGGGTTGGATCCTTTTTTTTTTTCAAAGATAGAAGAAACGATGGATTTTTGGTCCACCCTAAATTGTAGGTAGTCTCATCTTGAGATCTTTAACCTTTCCACTAAAAATATTAATGGTATGACATCATGCCATAAAATAAAATCCTATAGAAACTGAGAGTGACATTTTGAAGGATACAACAATGCCTGTAAGAAGAACAAGATGCAGTACACAATTTTGAGAAATAATTTTCATAACAAAGTCCTGTATTGGTGCATCTAGGGAATCTCTAAATATCTGCTTTTAGCTACACAAAGATACAGCTAACGTATTGACCTGTGTACTCCTTAGAGGTTACTTAAATTGCAAGTGAAATATCATCTTTTCTCTAACCAGGCTAGAGGTGGCAGGGTATATTAATAAACAGTGGCTTGATTCTTCAAATATAAACACAGGGCTACAAAAGGAAAGAGAGAAAGAGGGGGGGGCATCAAGAGAAAGAGATTGAGGGTCATCAAAAGAGAGAGATATCAAGAGAAAGAGACAGAGAAGGAAAGTGCCTTCCATGGAGGCAGACTGGGGTGGGGGTAGAAGGAGAGAAACTGGGGACATTAGTGGTGGGAAATGCACACTAGTGAAGGGGCAGGTGTTGGAACATTGTATGACAGAAAGCCAATCATGAATAACTTTGTAATTGTGTATCTCATGGAAATTTAATATTTTTTTAAATCATCACTGTCACTGTCCCTGTCATCCCGTTGTCCATCAATTTGCTCACACGGGCACTAGTAATATCTCCATTGTGAGACTTGTTGTTACTGTTTTTGGCATATCGAATATGCCACAGGTAGCTTGCCAGGCTCTGCCGAGTGGTCGAGATACTCTTGATAGGTTGATACAAATGATAAATGAAAAAAATTAACACAGGGCTGGAGAGATAGTACAAGTGTAAGGCACTTACCTCACATTTCCAATCCGGTTCAGTCCCTAGCACTAGGTATGGTTCCCTAAAGCTCCCAGTTAGATTTCAGTGTGCAATCATCAGCATACTAATGCTAGAAATTAATTACATATATAATCTTTGTGTTTGGGGGTGTTATAATTTTTAAGAGTAAAATATTCCAAAATATGCTATTTGTACATCAATTTACTACCTTTTTTTTTTTTAACCAAGTCTACCTGGATCCCAAACACATCTTACTTAACCTTATTGATCTTACAAAACAACATACTTGCTTAGGTGCTGATTATAAATCTTTCATGGATATTTAAATGAAAAAACATTAGAAGCTGTAAAGTCTAAGTATTCTTTCACAAGTTTTTCCTGATTAACAGTAACTTCAATATGCAGATAGCTCATGTAGCGTTGTGATAAACTACAGCTTTTATTTTATACAGGTTGGATTTGGATCATTAATTAGATGATACTGGGACATTCATTTGACTCTGTACCTCAGTAAAAAGTATGGAAAAAACAGGTTATGTTTCATTAATTGGGATTAAAAGAGTTAGTGGATGCATAAGGTCCGGCCAATCACAGAATAAGTAGTTAATAACTAGAGCAATTTCTTTCATTGTAATTTGTTTAATTAGTAGTTTAACTGACATATGTATGTATGTGCATGGTGTGTATGTGTGATATGTAACAGTATCTTGCACATAAAATAATTACTATTTACTTAGCTGGTATGTACTATAGTGTTTTTTTTTACTCTAAAGATAATTTCTCTTTTCTGGGATATTCAATTCATGGATTTTTAAACACAGTTGGGAAAATAATTTATTTGAATCAGACATTTAACTCTAGAATATTAAAACAAAATATTGACCTAGTCAATGTTTATTTCTCGAAATTTACTTCACTATTTCTCGCTTGTCCTTTTCTAGTACCTTTTCAATTTGACATTAATCGAACATGTATTTGACATGTATTTATTTTGAAATAGATAATGTTCAGTTAGCTTCTCTTTGGGCTAAGAGTTAATACGTACCGGTGTAAAGAACTGTCTTTGCACACAGTTGACCCTGGTTCAATCTTTGACCTTCCATATAGTCCCCTGAGCACTATCAAATGATATGCATGACCACACAGTGAGGAGCAAGCTTTGAAGCCTGTTAACTGTGGCTCAATTCCCCTCCCCACCTTATATGTCATGGAACACAATTTATTTATTTTTTAAAATCTAGGAATTAAGTTTCTATATAACCTAGTGATTCCACTCCTTGGAATATACCCCAAGGACCCAAAAGCACAATGCAGAAAAGATATCTGCACTTCTCTGTTCATTGCACTATCCATAATGTCTAAAATTGAAAACTACCCAAGTGTCCAAGAACAGATAACTAGATAAGTCGGTAATATACAAAAAGAATATTAACTGAATATAAGAATAGATGAAGTTATGCAATTTACTGCTATGTGGATGGATCTAAAGGGCATTATCCTGAGTGAATTTAGCCTACAGGAGACAGAGAGACACAGAATGATTTCTCTCACATGCAGGATATAAAGAAACTTAGTAGGTGAATAACAAATATGCAAAGGCAATAGACAGGAAACGAATAACAACTGGTGTTCAGTAGAAAGTTTGCCACTGGGGTGGAGGTGGAAGGGATAGGTCAGAGAAGCTTTCACTAAAACAATGGTGTAGGAAAATGGTTTTGCCACAGATCCCTCTGGTAAGTGGAAGAGAAACTGGGGATTGGTGGAATGAAGTGGAACTGGTGAAGGGATTGATGTTGGAACATGCATGTCTGAAACTTATTATGAATTACTGTATAACCTTGTAATGCAGTGGTTCAATAAATAAAATGGTATGTATATTAGTTCAAATCCAAATTCCGTCACTTATTAACTTCTTGAAAATTTTATTTCACAGGATTGTTTGCTTCTTAGAACTTAATGGAATGAATAATGAAATTCTGTGTTTCCAAGGTGGGCAGAAATGAGATCTAAAGGAGTTTAGTTAAAGGGAGACACAAAGGAGCGAGGCTGACACTAGATTAAGGGATTTCCATGCAGCAATTTGCTTTCACATTTGTACTATACAAGTTATGTACAAGATAACATACAAAGGAAAGAAAATAGGCATATGAGTATTAAAGTAGAGATTCTTAGCATCTTTTATATCAAGTCAAACCAACAGTCAAGTTTGGAAGCCACCAGGATAAAGAGATCTAGATAACAATGCAGAGTGCTATTTTGCATCTGTGTTATTGAAAAGCGTTATAATGTCTCAAAAGTACTGAAAAATCGTCTTAAACTCTAGACTACATTAAGATAATATAAATCTCTGCTGTATGCTAAAGACAAAGATGAGCTCTGTTTGAAAAGATATGTAACTATCTTGAGGCACGTTTTTTAATATCATATATCATTCCATATATGATTTAAATTGGTTACCTAAAATAGGGCCAGACTTGGGATATAACACAGAAGGAGAGTGGAAGGTTGCTTTTTTTGCATATGTAAAGATCTGAGTTTGATATTAGATGAATAGATTCTATGGTTCGGATCTGGGTTTGATACCCAGGAAAAAATATATATATTTATATACATATATATGTGCATTTGTATATGTATACAGCATATATGTGTGTATACATACATATATATACATATATTTTCTTAAGTTATAGAAAGAGAACCATAAATGGCCTGGATATTAATGTCATTATCTATAACTTTAAATTTTGAATAATATGTTGTTGAGGCTGGACTGAGCTATCAGGGTGAGCCCATGTATACTGTACAGTACTATGGACAGGAACATAGGGACCCATGAATATGAGCAAGATTTCTCGTGTGTCCTGACTGGTTTGGATGAAGCTGAACATTTTTCCCCCTTCAAGCTGCCTTCAGAAAATAATTTCAGTATATTGAAAGGGGCAGTTTTCTTTTTCTCACAGAAGCCTGTGTGGTCTTTGACATGCAGATCTAAGGTGCTAGCCAGGCCTGATCTTTGGCATTTGTAGATTCCAGGCTCTGGCCCAGTCTAGTCTTTGGGATGTAGATTTCAGGTGCTGCCTAGTTTGTAATTGACATGTAGATTTCATGTGGTAGCCCAGACTTGCCTTTGGGATGTAAATCCAGGTGCTTTTAGCCCAAGAAAGGTTTAGGTTTTGGTTTTGTATCTTCTTTAGGAGGCCAAGATTACTGACCTTCAGATGCAAGGAAATAATGCATATTCTACTGCCTCAATGTTCTCCTTGTAACTTCTTTTGATGCCTTTGGTGACATCACTGTATTGTGCCCTTTAGAGGTACCATGATCAATAAAAGACTACAGGGCTCTCTACCTTTGTCAAGAGTCAGAGACAACCTTGGCTCTCCATGACCTACATTTCTTCTGTGTTCCTTGTCTCAGCGCCTCCAACCACACGAACGTTCATGCAACAATATGTTCTAAATAATTGATAGTCAAAGTGGAGACTTTCTTCTCACTACTAGAATCTATAAAAAAGGGTTGGATGGGAATAAATTCACAACTAAGAATCACAGTACTCTAAGTTTAGAACTCAGTGGACTCAATATCAAATTGGGAGCATTTAATAGAACATCATCATCATCATCATCATTATCATCATCATCCCAATGATCGTCAAACTTCTTGAGCAGTCTCAGTAATAGCTCCATTCTAGCTCTGAGATTTTAGAAGCCTCTCTCTACTCGACCTTCCCAACGATGCTGCATTGGAGGCTCTTTCAGAGTCAGGGTGATGTCAGTGGGCCCCACGGGTGACTTACGTGAAGCGGGGAGAAGAAAGACGGTCACTTTCTCTCCAACCGCCTCAAACACCTGGGACCCAGGGTTACTGGATTCTTGTCTAGCTCGCGGAAAAGAATTTCAGGAGTAGACAAGCAGTGAAGTATCAGATTTTATTTAGAGGGTCTTAGGGAAGGAGGAAGGGATAAGTGGAAAAGAAAAACCAGTAGGAGTAACGTGCTCAAGAAAGAACGCGGGCTCCTCCGAAGATGGAGAGAGCTCTACACACATCCTAGCACTGGACACGAAAGCACGAAAGTACACAACGGGGGAGATGCGGGCGACACATGTGCTCGGGCACCACATGTGCTCGGCCACGTGGGCACAAGCAGCACATGGGCTCAGGCAGCATATGCACGCCCTTCCTTTGTTCAAGGTGGCCTTTATAGGGTTTCTCCAACCTGCCCCCAGGTGGGGGTTTCTTCCCAGGTAAAAGTCCATTGCTAAGGAGGTTACCAGGGAGATTGGGAGTGGTGACAGTCTTCTTTAGGCTGGATCACATTTTAATCAGATTAAGGGAGAGGTTGACAGAATTGAGGAACTTCATGGGGAGGGGTCCAACCTCCTCAGAGTCTCCTGAAGGTCTTATTAGGTCTGTTTTCTGTGTCCACAAGGTGGAGCAGTCTCAGGATTCTTCTTCCCAGAGACTTTGTTAATCTGTTTCATTGCCAAGGGCCTTTCCCTATCTACCTGCCTACATCAAGGGGAATGAGACCCAGCATTGTTACTGGTTTTGGCATATGAATAAACCATGGGGAGTTTGCAAGGCTCTTCCATGTGGGTAGGAAGCTCTCAGTAGCTAGCCAGATTCTCCCAGAGGGAGAATTAGTTTCTAAGATGTGGTTGCACTTCCGGGAGCTTGGTTTTAAGTCTCTGGATGTGGGCCATTTGTGGGATCACAGGCAGTCCCTTGGTGTGACCACCTAGCTACTGAAAAATGGGAAATCTGGGTGGAAGAGACCCAGTTCTGATCTGAGCAGGCTTGGAGGTCTCAGCTCAGGGTACCACACACCTGGGTTCCTCTGCCGGTACCTTCAAGCATGAGGCTTGTCTGAATGTGTGGAGAGAGGCCTTGAGCATGGCTGTGGCTAGACTCCAGAGGTCTTTGGCCTTGGGAGCACTGCTCGGGGTGGGGAGGGAAGCTGGAATAATAGAAGATAAATGATAAATAATAATAAATAATAGAAGATAAATGAGCAAAAAGATAAAGCATTTGAACATATTCCTCTGAAGCACTGAGAGCAAAAAAGGTCAGTCCTATGAGGGAAAGACTTGCTCAGGGGAGAAATTCAGTTTCCTTTACCTAAATAAATGGATTTCAAGTATGGATTATGATAAAAAGTCTTTAAAATGCAACCTAAGAGAATTTAATTTCCACAATGTCTATTTGTCTTGTTGCTTGTTTCTACCTTTGCTTTTTCTAAAGGAAAGATCCTTTAGACTCACAACTAATTTGGTGTTCAAAGAAATCCCACTCCTAAAACATTGAAAATTGCCTGGAATTACCCATTATAATAAAAGAATGATAAATGTATTTAGACAACATGGATTACAGTTGGTTATAAATAAGCTTAATATGGGTAAGGAATTAATGGGAAGTGAAACTATTTCAGTTACATATTATTTTTTTTACAATTCTTTGTTATAGTCTTAGAATTAGGAGTATGAGTTACACTACTGCACTTTTAAAGTTATTATTGAATTAAATAAATCTAACCACTGTCATAAAACCTATGAAAAATCAGTAAATATTATACCCAATTATCATTTTACCTTTTGCAGTGAATAAAATAATCTCAGTGTTATTCCTTACACCATCACATTAGTAGCAATGTACTTTTTTTCATTCTCTATAGTCTAACTTCTATTAAGGCAAAATGGATAAATAGTATTACTTATTAGAATTATCATACCCTTGATGAAACTCTACTTAAAATAGCATAGGACCCATATTCTATTTCTTAACAATTAAAATTCTTTAATAGACTTGCAAGTAGAGTGCAGTTGAAGATAATTGTGGAGAAAACAAGACTGAGAGATCCAATAAGATGGTCCCAGTAAGAAATTTCTAGTTAGAGGTAAATGATATTCTTCCTTCCTCAGAGATCAAAACACCTGCCTTTTTGTTCAGTGTTGGGAATTTGGATATGATGAAGACATCATATAGGAGAGTAATCATATAGGTGAAGAATACCCCAATAGGATATTTGGGTAAAGGAAGTAATAATTAAGAGGAGTAGATTGCATGTGACTTCTAGAGCACTCCAATCCACTATGACTCTAAACAGTAACTACACGCATCAGGTTTAGCCTGCATCTCTATGCCTGGAGATTGGAATAATGCCCTGATAGTTTCACTTGATTAAGCAACTGGGAAATGGGATTAGAAAACTGAAGAGAGAATGGGAAGGGCCTACTACTTAAAAACTACAAGTGACAGTGAGCAGTAATATCTCCCAAAAGTCTCTGAATATTTATTCACTCAGTAAACTGAAAAGAATAAAAATGACTTTTCTTGTGGCAATAGAACTGAGCCACAAGAAAATCTAATCAAACAGGTCACAATCATCAGAATTGTTGAGTTATATGAAATCATTAGAATTAAAAGGAAATGCATACTTTAAAAAAAATTGTGGCAGAGGAGAGGACCATACTATCTATATGCAAGTTCATTTTACACTCCTGCAAAATGAGTTCAAGACCATCACATAAGTTTATTAGATGTATTTAAACAAGCCATTAAGTTGTATTTGATCAGTTATAGAAAACCCACTGGATAAATGACTTGTTTGTGTTCAGGATATTCTAAAAAAATAAAAGAGGCCAAGGCTATTTATAGCTCATATGTTTCCCTCCAAGAATTTCAAATACTCTATGGTCTAAAATCAAAGCTGAATAGTTTGTAGTCCTTAGAGATCAACAGCAGCTGTTGAACAAATTTTTTGGTCCAGTAGATACTGCTAAAGGGTAAGTTCAGAGGGGAGTCACTGGGCTTGTCCCTAACATCAAGTTTCCCAATGGGAGTCTCCTCACTGCAGTTGAATTGCACGGTCCTTGACATAATTCATCACTGAGGGTCAGTGGGTGTTTAAGGTGGATTTTGCCCCTTTCTTTCTTTTTTTATTTTTTATATCTTGCTGTGCACAGAAAATTTATTCCAGCACTGTGATAATCCATCAAATCCATCTGAAACAACTGTTCCTCTGTGAACACGGGTCATGGATAGGCAGATGAGCCCTATCAGGAACCTACTGTGTTGCAGTCTCCTAGGATTTTATTGTTTTGCATGAGTGTGCTTCTTCAGCTTCTTGCCCCTTCTTTTGCAGTTGCAAAGTTGTTTTCAAGTTAGAGTTTATACGTTTGCTTATATGAGTGGCTAGATAAATCAGGGAGTGGGGTCAGTAGAGAATAGGAATTTGTTTTCCCATGTAGAGAAATGGAAGTGAAGCTTAGGTACCTAGAAGTGACATACTAAGTGATATGTTTAGTCTGCTTCAGCAACTTTAAGTCAATTTAGAGTACACAGTGGTAGGGAGGTAATTTGGTGTACCTCGCTAATAGAGTACTCTTTATCAATGCTTTTGGAAATATTCTATAGTCCGACAATTGTTAAGCAGAGACCGAGGCCATTCTTAAGAAGCCTGTCGTGTAAATTTAATTTGAAAATGCTGCCTTTACTAACAGCAGTGCTGTGGCTTTAGGTGTTGTCGTCTTGTTGTTGTTCTCTTCCACATCAACGATCAGCTCATTCTCTTATAGGAATCCCTCCCTCAGGCCCTGTTCTTGACCACTTCGACTTTTCATCCTTGCATTACAGACTCAAGATATCCCACACAATTGGGAACACAATGCTTTGTACGTTGAAAGGAAGAAAATTTGTATGCTAGGAGAAATCTTCATTTTAAAAAATAAGCATTTCAACTATTGCTTGCAGCTAGCAAGAAATAGGGGGGGGGGGATTAGACTATAAGCACTCCCACTTGCAAGAGGAGAAAGGAAGCAAGAACAGTATTTTTCTTACAGAGTGAGAAGGGGAATTTTAAGAAATTGTGAAATAATATGCAACAAAATACTTTGGTCTTCTTTCTAATCATGTGTTTGAGTGCAGGATCAGAATTGTCCATAGATTTATGCGACAACCAGCTCACTGGTAGGTTTGAAGATATCACAAATAGGTGACAAAGAGAACATTTTTGTAGAAAAGGAAGAATGGAATAGATTCAAACTCAATTTTGCACCTGAATGCGGAAGACATTGAATGAAAGCCATATACACTTGGGCTATGATGTCAGGAGGCAAAATGTTGGGGACTCAGGAGGACAAAAACTGGCACCTTGGGAAGGAAGCAGAAATACTAGCTATGCATTCAAATTGCTCAGGACTCCGCTAGGTACTGTTAGCAAAATCCTAGATCAAACTGGCTTGAGCCAAAAAAAAAAAAAAAGGTGGGGTGGGGTGGGGGAACTGTGTTTGTTCCTGTATCTGGGAATTCAGAATCTGAACCATCTCTGATAACACAGTACAGCATTACTGCTTAAGGAAAGGATTCCGAAGCTAAAGAACCAATGTTCAGTAATGTTATTTATTTGTCTCTTGGAACAAGCTATTACACTTTCAGTGAATTACTGTCCTTCCTCCTAAATAGAGATATCGGTAATAAGTTTCCCATATAGAGTTAAAATAAAGTTAAATAAAATTGGTATCTAATGCATTACAAAAGTACCTAACTTTTTAAAACAGCATTTCTCGGTTCTACTTTCTGTTCTGCTCTAGTTGCTTACATTCTAGTAGGTTTTTCTTACTCTATCCAATTCAGCCTTCTGCTAGTTCTCACAACAACTTCAATAGAAAGACAGCTGCTTTTTCCCAATCAATCATAGTAGAAAATTTCACTTTTGCTAACTGGGTGTTTGATAAGTCACCTCCAATCCCTGGACTTGCTGAGTGGGGTGGTCAGATGGTCAATTTTGACTTGTTAAGACTGAATCAACTGTAGCAAGAGGTTAGGTCCAACATCTCACAAACTTTATGGATTAACTAGGAAATTCTCTCTAGGTGAATTAAGGTTAGTTTGAAAAGAAAATTAATTTTACATAGATTAAAAGCAGTGTATATATATCTCAAAGATCTGAGGCATTCTAGAATAATTTTTCACACTATTTGGCGAGCAGATATAGGAAAAGTAGAAACAGTTAATGTAAGTTTAACTCAGTCTGTCCCTCTTTCAGTTCTATTCAAGTTTCCAAACTTGCCAAAATTATAATGCTTCTATATAATTTTCCGTATCCATATATGGGAGCATAAATATATATTTGGTGCTAGGAATTAAACTGGCTTGGGGTTGGCTGCATGCCTGGTCAATGTACCTTCTGCATTATTCTCTGACCCCATAATTTTCTTTAAATTAATAACTGCTAATATTTCTTTAGTGTTTGCTAAAGCAAAACCCTGTGACAGATATCTTACTTGCATGCTCTGTTATTCTTTAATCTAACATAAATTCACCATCTTTATTTGGAAACTGAATACTTACCTATCTATATGTTTTCACTCAGGATTTAAACCAAAATATCTCTGTACCTCAGAGACTTCTTATCACACCATGAGGTTTCCCTATGTGGACCTTTCTCATGAGGGCCTTTGAATTCACCATTTTCATCACCAAAGTATGTCACTACCTCTGTCACCTTCAGACAATCTGTTCTCCTTCCCTTTCTACTCACTAAACTATCTATCCTCTTAGAAAACTCTTGGTTTACAGTTACTGAGCAATTGATTAGCAGCCATCTATTTGAAAGGCAGGGCATTTCTTTTCATGGTTAAGAAAACAACAATGCCCCTGCTCCACAGCTTGGAAGCTGACCTCACATGCTGGGGTAGAGGGCAGTTCAGAGAGAGAAGGGAACACCAACAAAAGTGCAGTGGAGGATCCACTCAGGATAGGAGAGGCGGGTTGAATGCGGACTATAGATTGAACAGGATAGCTATCCAGTATCTCCATTCAAACCATAACACCCAAAAGGAGAGAGAGAACACTAAGGAATTCCCTGTCACAAGGGTCGGGGAGGGGGGTGGGGGGGTAGGCGGATAGCACGGAGTGGGGGGAGAGACCCTAGGGCCATTGATGGAAGAGAATGGGCACTGGTTGAGGGATGGGTTCTCAAGTATTGTATGACTGTAACACAGGTACGAAACTCTATAACTGCACTCTCACGGTGACTCATTAATTAAAAAAAAAAAAAGAAAAATTAAAAAAAGAAAAAAAAAAGAAAACAACAATGCCCCACCCAGACTGAGAACCCAAGAGCGCCGAACAGGAACAACAATTCTGCTCCTAAAAGACTATGATCCTGAGGCCTAATGACTTCTTTCAGCACCCAGCAGCTTCTTGCAGAAATACCTCTAGCCTGTGAACTAAGCTATAGCCCCATGCCGTCCTGGGAGGGGAAAGGTTTTTCTCTCTTGACCTTTCCTTTCCCAGCGACATGGCAACCGCCATCTTATGAAGCCCACTAAGCAGAGGTATGAGCTTTCAGTGATGCAATTTCTGGCATAAAATTCTTTTGACTTAATTACTAAAATACCAGTAACCCAAAACTGCATGGCCGCTTTTGCAGCTGCACGGCTTCATATGCTCTTCATTCTCAGTAATAGAAAACAAATTATCAAATGATGCCTTTTCATCAGGTCTGATTTTGGGAGAATAATTCCAATTAATAATAGTGAGTTTTCTTTTGAAATATTGAATTTAATCAAAGTAAAGAGAAAGTAAAGTGAAAATTATCAGCCACACAGGTGGGGGGGGGTAGTATGGGAGGTATACCGGGGTTTTTGGTGGTGGAACTTGTGCACTAGTGAAAGGATGGGTGTTTGATCATTGTATGACTGAGACTTAAACCTGAAAGCTTTGCAACTTTTCACATGGTGATTCAATAAAAATTTAAAAAAAAACAATGTGATATCATTTCACACCACAGAGACTGGCCCACATCCAAAAAAACAAAAGCAACCAGTTATTGGTGCGGATGTGGGGAGAAAGGAACTCTCCTTCACTGCTGGTGGGAATGCCGGCTGGTTCAGCCCTTATAGAAAACAATATGGATGATTCTCAAAAAATTAGAATTTGAACTTTCATTTGACCCCGCAATACCACTCCTGGGAAAATATCCTGGAGAGGCAAAAAGGTATACATCTTTTTGTATAGAAAGAACATACATCTGCATTTGTATGTTCATTGCAGCACTGTTTACAATAGCCAAAATCTGGAAAAAAACAGAGTGCCCAAAAACAGATGACTGGTTAAAGAAACTTTAGTACATCTATACAATGGAATACTATGCAGCTATTAGAAAAGATGAAGTCATGAAATTTGCATATAAGTGGATCAACATGGAAAGTATCATGTTGAGTGAAATGAGTCAGAAAGAAAGAGACAGACATAGAAAGATCACACTCATATGTGGAATATATAAAGTAGCAGAATGGGACACTTACAATCAAGAGTAGTAGAGATAAGAACCAGGAGGTCTGCCCCACAGCTTGGAAACTAGCCTCACATGCTGGGGAAAAAGTCAGCAGAGATAGAGAAGGGAACACCTAGTAAAGAATGTTGGGAGAACCCACTTGCATACCAAAAGTAGACTATAGACCGAACATGATGGCCACTCAATACCTCTATTGCAAACTAAAATACCCAATAAGAGAGAGAACAAAAGGGAATGCCCTGCCACAGAGGCAGAGTGGGGTGGTGGTGGTTGGGGTGGGGGTGGTGGGAGGGTTACTGGGAACACTGGTGGAGGAGAATGGGCACTGGTGGAGGGATGTAAACCAAATGCAAACATGAAAGTTCATAAGTTTGTAACTGTGCCTCATGGTGATTCACTAATGAAAAATTTAAAAAAATATATTGCCTTTGACAAATGACATCAAAGGTCAAATAATTCAGGGGACATGTATGCCACCTAGTACAAAATTAGCCACCTTTTCTATAAACAATGAAAAGGTATTACTAAGTCCATTTGAAGATCTTGAGAATGCTCTCAGTAGCAATGCTTTTGATAACTAATGTATACTAGTCACCAACATTCTGACACAGGCCCCTTTAATTTAAAATGATGAATCTTAGTTCCCCCTCCATTATTTTAGCCTTAGCTATGTCATATCCACTTCATCTTCTAAGACTCCATCCAATTCCTTTGCTCATCCATTTTCTCCATTTCTTTGAGTCTTCTAGGGGCTCTCTTGCACAAGAAATGTTCCTAGATTACAGTTGATACTGGCCCCCTTCTTAGCAATCAGTGAATCTGATTGAACCATAAAAGCTAGTCTTAATTTGGAACATTTTCTATTTACAAAATGAATTGTTTGCCATATAGGACCAGGACTTTTTAATTTTGCTATCAATTTTATTTAACATCCCCAAATAGCTAACCCAGGGATGGACACAGGAAACTGACAATGAATTGATAAAAAGCCTTTTGAGTTTTACACTTAAAATTCTAGTTTCTTCTCAATTTTAGTTTCTCAGACTGTGACATACTTGGTTGGGGGCTGTAACACCATCATTCCATTTCATCACTCTGCTTTTATGTTGCTCTCTACCGGCATAAAATCAATTAAGTCTCAGTACTGAGTCTTATCTAAAATATTCTGGTGCCATAAAGCAAGGACCTCTTTTATTGCCCTGTCATTTTTCTATAGAGAACAAACTAAAACTACTACTAAAAAGAAAATGCAATCTACTCTAGAAGTTTTCCCAGTATATGTATTAAAAATATCATAAATCCTCAGGTTTCAGAGTCACAGTACAATTGCAGTAGTCCTAAATTTATGCCTTGGAATAGAAGTACAATTCCATAGATATTGCCTCTTGTTTTCTCTGCATAATTTTCAGTTACTCAATAACAATTAAAATAATCTCTCATCGAAGTCAGTTGCAACTAAAAATCATCCTTTGCTGACAGCTTCAGGGTAATGATATTGGGAGAGAGGATGATTTTAATCTCAAAATCACATCAGGGTAGATACCCAGACATGGGGGCTAAAGAGCAGATGGAAGGTGACCTACAATTTTGGAGAGACAAGGATAAGAGTTTTAGTGCAGAACTGGGGGAGAAGAAACAGATTTGAATGACCATTGCTACCCAGACCGCTACTCTTCAGTGGAGCTGAAACTGTAATTGATTTTTGGAGCAGTCCATCTAAGTTTGTTCCAAGCATCTTAAAACCTGCCTGAGATTGCTTCATTGCCTTACTCACCTGGGACAAGGGGAAAAAAAATTAATGGTAATAGGAGAAAATGCTATACTATTCTGAAACTGATATTCAGAATAATGGTAGAGAGTTATTTGAGACTTGACTTGCTCACCATAACGTACAGAATGTCAAGGCGCTGATGTGAGTGAGTTGGACCACGAATAAGAAAATAGTTATTTGCATTGCTTCTGCTTCTGCATATATTAGCATTGAAAACAATGGTAAACCCTGTAAACTCTTTCCTTCTCAGTTTGCCCACTGGAAAAACATGGGAATGTACTAGCATTGCAAATTAATATGCTTTTAGAAGCAGGAAAGCTTTTCAGGAAATTCAGTGGCACAGAACATAAAACTCTGTTGGACTATACCAATTCAGGTGTGTGCACCTGGTTTAAAACACTTTTCTCACTGAGACTCAACCTGTAGCAACATGCAGCTCATATCCTCAAGCTTTCCATCTTTCGAGTAGATCAGGACTTAATAATATTTTTCCCCTCGTAATCTCATTTTTACCCAAGGAATGCAACATGGGTGAGCAGTGGCAAAAACACCTCAGACATGGTTGAATTTTAATCCGTTTTCGATATGACAATCAGAAAACTTTTACTCCTGCCACAGTTTTTGTGACCTCCACACAGAGTCCATGGCCTATAGTTTAAGCAACCTGGGATAAATAATCTCATCATTTTTCCCTGTCCAGGCATTCTTAGAACATAAATCTTTGGTAGAACTGCATGTCATAGTTTTGCCGATTCACTGTGATTTTTCCAGCAGCTGACAAATTTCCTCAGACACAGTGCTTGCAAATTATAATTTTTCAAGAAGCTCGCCATTCTCCTTTAGCCTTTATCTATGCAGTGAATTCTTGCTGGTTAATTTCAGGCTGCGTTCTCATTTGAAAACATTTGGCTTTCACCTGTTAGTCACTTTTCTTATCATCCATCAAGACTGCTCCCACTTAAGTCTTTCTAGAGCAAGAAGTTGTTTTATACCTCTTTTTTGGTGGTGGGGGGTGGGGGGCTGGAGGGGAACTTCCAGAAACAGCTCCTGTAACAATTCTTCCAGAATAAAAAAAAGCCCAGGAAAGGTTCTTAGCCAACAGCGCTGGCAGAAAGGATCTTTCTTGTCCTTCTGCAGAGCTACTGCTCCCTCGTTCAAGGAACCTCTCTTTTGCTATCTTGTCTCCTCTCTTTTTGTGAATTCCTAGTTCAATAATCCATTCCACTCGATGGCTGTTTATCTTTTTGTCTGTCCTCCCTACAGAGCTGACCCAAACTCTGAGATGCTTCCAAGTTATTTTGAGATGGCTCCCTGGATCAGCTCCTTGGAGATGTTACAAAGCAGAGCAGGAGCTCTTAAAACTGGGCCAGACTCACATCCTAAATAACTCCAGGGAAATTTCTCTTGTTTACACTCCAACAGCACAAAAATTCTCACTCTCTCCTTTAACCTCAGCTTGCTAGACAATTGCAATATTCTTTTTTCTTTAATGCCTCAGAGGTCTTCCATAATATCCATTTCAATGGAAAATCAACCTACTCCCAGAAATATAGAGCTGATTCTCAGACACTGCAGGAAAACTGAGTATTTTGGAGGTGAGTTCTTATATGTATTTATATCATTGAAAATCTATAATATATTTGAAATGAGGGTCCTCAAAGGAATTTTTTTCAGAGCGATGGCAAAATATCTCATACCTGAAGAAAGAAAGTCTCAGAACTATCGTCAGCTGCCCCTCCTTATTGATTTATCTAGAGTCGGCTGAGATATGGTTTGTGAAACTGCATTGTGTTCAGCATACCCTATGGACTTGGGAAACCTGTTTCTACCTAATTTAACTGAAGATCAATTAATTAGTTCAAACACACACAGAACATTTTAGGAACAGAGATGACTCAAAGTGGAAGCCCTAAAATCTTGGAGCAGATTAAAGGGAATTTTTGACTGGAATATATAGAAAGGATAAGATTTGTATGGAAATTGGTATTAATTAATTAAACAGAAAGAACAGATTATATTTCGAGAGTAAGAGGACTGGTCTGTGTGTGTGCTGAGTAAGATTGATAGTAAAAGGACTAGTCTAGGAAGTGTGGGTACTGAGATCATAGGGTAATAAAATAAGTTCTAGCAAGTAGGAGGAATAGCATAACGAGATAGCTTAAAGACAAAGCAGTGAAGAACTGATGCAATAGTCAACAACTTATGAATTACTTTGAGTGCAGCAGTAATGTTATGTGGAAATAACTGTTTAGCAGAGAAAGTTTGTGACTTTTTTGGTACTTGAAACACAGCTGCCTTGATCCACATAAAGTTCTTTCTCTACAGACGCCCTAGCTCTGGCATTTAAACCTGGAAACTATGTCATTTATGTATCCATTTATGTCATCACAAACTTACTGAACTTTTTTTTCTCCTCTGATAGACTGACAAAACAGAATCATCATGAATCACAAAATCCCATTGATCATCGAATTTCTCGAGCAGTCTCAGTGGAGGTGGATATAAATGATATAAATGCATATAAGAACTCACCTCAGAACCTCTTCATTCATCCTATCCCTGAGATTTTAGAAGCCTCTCTCTATTCGGCCTTCCCAAGGATGCCACAGTGGAGGCTCTTTCAGGGTCAGGGGAATGAGATCCAGCTTGTTACTGGCTTTGGCATATGGATACACCATGTGAAGCTTGCGAGACTGTCCCATGTGGGCAGGAAACTCTCAGTAGCTTGCTAGTTTCTCCCAGAGGGAGAAGTAGTTATAAGATATCGCGAGACTACAAAGCAGGCATGCGCTTCTTGCTTTTAAGTCTCTGGATGTTGGCCATTGATGGGATTACACACACCTGGGTTCCTCTGCCGGTTCCTTCATGTGTGAGGCTCGTCTGAACTTGTGGAGAGGGGCCTTGAGCATGGCTGTGGCTAGGTTCCGGTGGTCTTTGGCCACTGGGAGCTCATCTCGGGGTGGGGAGGGAAGCTGGAGCCCATCCCCTCTGAGGGGCCCCGGGGAATACAGCCAGGCGTGAGTGCAAGAGACTCATACTTGTGAAAAATATGACCTTCACTAAGATTTTCACCCTCAGTAGCCACTAAATCGTTAAATGGTGTCTGGTGGTATTTACTAACTTTGAACTGGAGAAACATTTTCTTACCCTTTCATAATTTATCTCAAAGTTAGGTTTTATAGTCTTTTAAACCAAATTTTAACATTTTAATCTATATGCTGAATTAAATATGCTGACCTTCTAAAAGTACTGCGAAGAATCAAGAAGATAAGCATGTGAATATTTTTTTGTGTGTGGTGCAAAATAGTATGAATTAGCACATCGAGTAGGGCATTTGCCCTGCACGCGGCTGACCCGGGTTCGATTCCTGCGCCCCTCTCCCAGAGCCTGGCAAGCTACTGAGAGTATCTCGCCTGCACAGCAGAGCCTGGCAAGCTACCTGTGGCATATTCGATATGCCATCACAATGGAGATGTTACTGGTGCCCGCTCAAGCAAATCAATGAGCAATGGGATGATAGTGACAGTGACAGGTAATCTTTGACAGTGTCTAAAAAAATTGACAGAAACTAGTGTCTCACAAGTTCTGAGATACCAAAACATATTTGGTGAAAATCCTCACTAACTTATCCTACTCTAATGCTAGGTAGTTTATTTGGGTTATGACCAGGATGTATGAATAGGATTTGGGGTAAAGTAAGCCAAGAAAGAAAGAGTAGAATTATTTGTATTAATGAATACTTGTACTAGTGTTCCACTACAGACAATGATATCATGCCTACTGGGGTCCTTTCAGGTAGATATGTTATGGCATTCTCATATGACAAGTCACTGTCACTGTCATCCCGTTGCTCATTGATTGGTTCGAGCGGGCACCAGTAACGTCTCTCATTGTGAGACTTATTGTTACTGGTTTTGGCATATCCAATACGCCACGGGTAGCTTGCCAGGCTCTGCTGTGCAGGCGCGATACTTTCGTAGCTTGCCGGGCTCTCTGAGAGGGGTGGAGAAATCGAACATGGGTCGGCCTCGTGAAAGGCGAACGCCCTACCGCTGTGCTATCGCTCCAGCTCCAGATGACAAGTGGGAAGCTAAAACATTGTTTCATCAGTTAGAGTCCTTCAATTTTGACAATTTTCTTGGAGGTGTTATTGCTCCAGTCCTTTAGAACAGCCATGACTGCTGACCATATTATCTACAACAATAGAGCAAAGTCCTCCACTGACACAGCACATGAAAGGAATCCCACTTACAGGTATAGAAACTCACACCAGAGCTCTAGGTGAATTCACATTTAAAGTGACAGGATGTGAGACAGAATCTTCTGCTGCAGAGAATATGATTTGGTTACAAAAGGCAGCATTGTAACAGAAAACAAAGTGATTCACAAAAAGGGAGGCAAAGGAAGTTTTCTCACAAATATTCACAATGGATCATGAGATTAAGAAATAATATTTTTGCTTTGCAACCTGGGAATTACTGATATACTGACCGCAATGTGCTCACTTTGAACAAGACCAAGGTAAAGTACCTTCTAATACTTGATGTTTAAGTCTGTCAAAAGTGAAGATGACTGCTTCATTGGAAATAGTGGCTTAGCAATTCTTAACTATTAACTACAATTTATGACTTCACACAGTAATATATTTCTACATATTCTAAATTGTACTAAAACTTCAAGCAGACACCCTTTACGTGATCAGCAATGATCCAAACTATGCTAATACTTTACACAGATTCTCTTTAAAAGTTAAAGAATTAGCAATAACAAAAAAGGTAGGGAGAAATAGTTCTGAAATCTTTCATACATTTCAGAAAGAATTAGAAGATCAAAATATTTACACAATCAAAGGCACAGAAATCTAAGAAATTTTAAAATGCCTCAAATCTAGGTGAGAAATGCAAGAGATTTTTTTATTTTCAAAGTCAGAGAACCCAAGTCTAACTTAATGTTCAAAATATATAAATCCCCTTATATAATGACTAAAGAAAAAATATTAATCTTAATGAAAGTCTGCAAAAGAGGAAATTAGCTATTTGGGACACTTACAAGAAAGCAAAAAGGTCTGGGAGAATGTTGGGTAGCCCAAAAGACGAGTAAAAAGAAATCTCTTAGAGGGCAGTAACTATATTTTATGACCCTAAGTCTTAGAAGCATGAGTGTTTTACATTTTAAGTATCAAGTTATTAATTACATGACTTAAAGATTGATTGAATGTCCAGTTAATTAGTTAATTATTTAACTTAATCATCCATTCAGACAAAACAATCATAGTAACAGTTTTATCTAAACACTGCCCGATTCTGAGAACGTCAATGTCTGGAAGTCATCCCAAAGTATATGTGCAGTGCCCATTATGAGTTCATAGTGACCCTGAAAATAAAAGACTCATTTGACATGTTTTTCAGTTCACAATTCTTTCCCAACTGACATTGACTCAAATATCTGGTTTCTAAAATTCTGTTGTACTTAAGATTGGACTGGTACGATAGCACAGCGAGTAGGGTGTTTGCCTTGTATGTGGCCGACCCATGTTCGATTCCACAGTCCCTCAGAGAGCCCGGCAAGCTACCGAGAGTATCCCACAGGCACAGCAGAGCCTGGAAAGCTACCCGTGGTGTATTCGATATGCCAAAAACAGTAACAAGTCTCACAATGGAGACGTTACTGGTGCCCACTCGAGCAAATCGATGAGCAACGGGATGACAATGATACAGTGAGCTTATATAATAGTATTATAAGAACAGAAAATTGCTTCAACTCCCTTATACCATAGGTTAAAGAAGTACAGGTCACAAAATAAGTTAGTTTAGTGGCTGATTTTGTAAGTAAAGTTTTATTGAAACCTTAACTACATTCATTTATTTACTCATTATGTTCCCTTTCTTACTACAAATGTAGAGTAAATATTTTGCTACAGAAGTCATATAATGTAGAATGTTTTTAAATATTTACTTATCTAGCCCTTTAAAGAAAGACAACATTTTCTGAAAATCATTACAGTAACCACTGGGCACCTCTAAATACTGAACTCATAATATGACTGATAGAATTAAGTGACTGAATATTTCTTTGAAATGCACACAAAAATATAAAATATAGTTTCTCCAGAGAAAGAGAATTAGCATATATATGTACACATGCTTTTATAATAATCTCTCCCTTTTGATAGATTTGATAATCAAAATTTATGAGCTTTTATGTTCCCCTTTAAGTGTCATTTTGGTTTTATATGTATTTTCAGTATATATTTATTTATATATGTATATATATGTATCTATAGAAAGAGGAAAATAGAAACATAGAGAAAGGAGAGATTATTTCTATCCATAAGGAGTTGTCTTACACGATTATAGCAAGATTAAATCTACAGGCTAGGGAGAGTCATCTAGGCGATGAAATTGTAGTTTGGAGATTCAGGAGAGCCAAATGTGCAGATTAAGTTCAAAGACAATCTGCTGAGGAATTCCCTTTTGAGAAGATTAGTTTTGTTTTCTGTTATTCCAGTCGTAAATTAATTTGATGTAGCTCACCTACAATATGGAGGGCAATCTACTTTGCTAAAAATTTATGAATTCAAATGTTAATCTCATTCAAAACACCATCAAATTCCACATGTAAAACTAATTATTACATTTTCTAATATAAAGACAGAATTAAACTTTGTTTAAAATAATTCATTAAGTGTTTATACTGAATACAGGTTGAAATTATAACATATTTAACTTATTGTTTAAAATGTATTTTTGAAAATAACTTTATCTGGTTTTTATCATTTGTTCATGTTGCTTCTAGATTCTAGAGTATTTTAAGTGTTTATGTGATTTATGTTTATCACTTTTAGACAATTTCATTCTAAAAACTATTCTGAATTTGTGAAATGTCTGTTCTGCTCTTCTCCTCTTATATTTCAGATATTCTCATCTCATTTATTTGAATGGCATCTAATTTATTCACAGAAGTTTATGGAATAGTGGAATAAGTTACTCAAGAGGAATGTAAAACACAGCTTTATCTGACATCTATATGTACTTTTGACTATTGCTGCAGGTTTTTCTCAAAAGGATGAACCAAAGTTCTCTAACTGTAATAGAAATCACTGATTAACCATAAACATCTAAGTGTCTAATAACGCTTTCCTACTCATGTTTTTATAGGTGTTTTTTTTTTTTTGACCCAATAGTGTAGACATGAACTCTTAGTACTCCAGAGCAAAGCAGCAGTCTTCAGGGACTAATTAACTTCTTAATTAGTTCATTGAGAATGTGTGTGTTAAAAACACTATGCTGAAAATCTTATCTAAATATTGTGTTTTCTCTGAAGCACATCCCATCTGTCTTTCTTCCATTCACACTAACTAGTCTGTAGAGAATTTGTATATAGTTTAAAACAAATTTTTTAAATAAGAAATTGTATTTTCTAATTTATTTATTTACTTGGTTTTGAGGCTAAACCAGATAAGCCCAAGGCTTACTCCTGGCAGTGCTTGGGGGACCATACAGAGTGCCAGGGATCAAACCCCAGTCAGCCAAGTGCAAGGTAAGTGCCTAACCTGCTCTACTATCTTTCTGAACTCATCCAGTTAGTTTTCTTTAGGCCCTTTATTTTATGCATAACGTTCTACAATATTGTTGACAATAGTGCTTCATACATACAACCTTCTAGCAACACACCAAGCAATATTTTGAGGGTTTTTTTTTTTTCCTGGAGACTCTGAAGAATAATCAATTTCTAAGCTTCTGGAAAATTCCAGGAGAATCCAGTCTCATGTGATTATAGAAATGAAATCCCATTTTCTTTCTCGCTGCCAGCTAAGTGTCAAGCTTAGTTTCTAAAAACACTATTAACCTTCGGGACAAAGAGAGTGTCCTCCACATATCTGTGACTTACTCCATGTTCCTGTTTTCCAGCTCTCATCAACCTTCCTCTCTTGCTTTTACGAGCTGTGATGACTGCATTGTTCCCACCTGATAATCTGAGACACTCTTCCTCACCTGATTAATAACTGAAATTTCACAGGCAAACTACCCTCCTAACAGCATCTTTGCAGAAGCACATTGAGATTATAGCCTTCTTTCCACCAGCACCGGGGTGAGCTCAGTTCTGTTCCCCAGTTCTCAATTTCTGTTGCCTTTGGCCTTTTGTCATTCCCAAGTTTGTTAATATCCCACACATGAGAGAGATCATATGTATAAATATTTTTTAAGTATATAAAATAAATTTTTAGCGAACAGTTAACCCATTTGAAGCTCACTGACGGTTGAGGACATCTCTATAAACACTATCATGATTAAGGATTTATGTATTGGACAGAGTTCTAAAGGCTTTTCCCCAACCCCAAGATTCAGTTTCTGAGTTTTCAATCAAACACTAAGTAGGTACGTCTGTAAAGGTAATTTGCCTCTGTAATTTAGGTTACTAGTGAGGTGAGGAAGATTATCACAGATTATCAGGTGGGAGCAATGCAGTCATCAAAGCCTTTAAAAAGGAAGAGGCAGTTGGGAGCTGGGAAATAGATGTGGAGAGAGCCATGAAGGTTTGAAGCGTGCGAACATACTGTTGCTTTTTTTTCTGAAGGTTAATAGTGCTTCTAGAATCTAACATTGACCCTTAGCTACAGCCAGAAAGAAAACAGGACTGCATTCCTATAGTCTGCGAGACAGACTTCTCCTGGAATTTTAAATGAACTTAGAAATAAATTTATCTTCAGAGACTCTGGGGGAAAACCACATTGCTGAGACCTGCAGTGCAAAACCAGAGAATCACATTAGATAGACCTGCACTTCTCACCTACAGCGCTGAGATCATAGGTAAGTGTTGATTTTTATTGCTAACTTTTGGGTAATGGGTTAGGTCAGTAACTTTAGCAAATTAGTACTATAGAGAAAATGTTTCTCCCTGTTGGCCCGTGGTTGTGATTCTAGTTTGCCCTTGCTGTAGGCAACAAATTTGTTGTTTTCTTCATTGTAGGTTAATTCAAAATTTTGTAGAATGAAGTGAAGCAATATCAGTATGTTCCCTTTAGTGTTTGTTCTCTATTGCTCAGTGTTTATAATTGAATCTTTGAAAAGGAAGTAATGTTTTACTGGTGAATATTTTTGATACCATTTTGGCAATTTGTGGATCTGTTGCATTTGATGGAAAGTTTGGATTTGGGTTCAATTTCTTATAAATAAACTTATAATGAGCACTTATGAATGAGACTTTTGTGGACTTCAAACGTCCTATCTACCAGGACCTTATCTAACCACCCTGTGATTAGCGTGATAACGTCTTATCTGTGGTTTCTTGCTCTGAATGTGAGGAAAATGACATGGCTAAGCTGAACTTTGAAAGTTGTATTTCTCCAAGGCAAGGGGAGAGAAACTGAGGCCTTTTGCTCAAAAGTGCAGTTGAAGTTCTTGAAAAGGCATCTCTGCACCCCCTTTTAATTACTATCTGGGTTAGGTGTGTCCACGGAGAACTTTGTGGTAATTGAGTGGCTGTCAGATCTTGAGATGAGCTGAGAGAAACCAGACTGGTAGGATTTGAAAGTCTCAGTTCATTTTCCTAGAGCTCCTGGCAGTAAACAATAGTGGTAGCAAACTATATTAGTAACTATGCCAAATAATATAAGGAAACAGTAGTAAGACTATGTCGGGGTCACTTCTAAGTAATTGACAAACTGATTTCCACAATGGTAGTACAATTATTTCACACCATCATTAGTAATATGTTGAGAATTCCATTTTCTCTCTATCCTTGCTAATATTTAATATAATCTTCTTTACTGTTTTTATCATTTTACTGCCTAATGAATTTTAGAGAGCTATGAGATTTTAGCTTACATTTTCCTAATGATTAATGACAGAATAATTTTCTTTGTATTGTCTGCTAATCTGTATTATTTTGTAAATTGAGTCTTTTGTACATGTGTGATGTTTGTTTCTTCCTGCTGAGGGTAGAAATTTCTGATATAGTAAGTCTCCATATGTCATCAATAGGTTCTTAAAAACTGGACTTTTAGGTTATAGGGTTGTGAAAGCAGCTTCTCAAAGAATATCAGTCTGCTTAATATGCTGGAATACTTTTTTCTCTTATCAATGGTAGAAAATATAACCTTATACTGGGCCAGAGCGATAGTACAGTGGGTAGGGCCTTGCCCAAGGCCAATTCAGGTTCAATCCCTGACATCCTCTATGGTCCCCTGAGCATCACTGGGTGTGACCCAAAAGCAAAATAATAACAACAACAATAATCTACGAGAATATTATACATACAAGATAAAATATTTTGCTAATGGTTTTCAATGTTCCCAAAATAGTGCAGCTATTCTGTAGCAGTAAATACTTGGTAGCTTTATTTTTCCTAATGTTCTAATAAGACATTCAAAATAATTATAGTGTATCATTTTGTTTGTTTCTAATAGTTTTATTATCCTAAAAAATATTTTCAACTAGATTTGCTTGAAGAGATCACCAAGCTTTAGATTTTACATTTAACTCTACAATTGTTTTCAAGTAACTTGGTGATTATACTGAGAGAAATATCAAAATGTCCCCCCAAATACCCCCCTTCCCCATAAATTCCACTTGTTTCTTGACCTTTTATTGAAAAGATATTCTTTTTCCATTTAAGTAATTTGGCATACTTAGCTATTTGTAAAAGTACAAGTATATTTCTGGTTTCTTATATTCAGTTAATTTATAGGTCTATCCTTATAACAAGAGCACTCACTCCCTTTATTATTGTAGCATTATAATAAGTGGATTTTATTGTTTTTTCTTTAATATATTTGTATCCATGTCAAAGATAATTTTGGTTTGCAGTTTGTCTTTTGGGGTGAGGAGAGTATCAAAGTGTATAAGGAAAAGAGAAAGTAGCAAAGACCTCACAAGTGAAGGCATGGGGACCCAATAAATACACCACAGTGGGGCTGGAGCAGTAGTACATCGGGTAGGGAGTTGCCTTGCACTTGGCAAACCTGGGTTCGATTCCCTGCATCCCATATGATCCCCTGAGCACTGCCAGGAGTAATTCCTGAGTTCAGAGCCAGGCGTAACCCCCTGAGCATTGCCAGGTGTGACCCAAAAAGGAAAAATAAAATAAATACCCTACAGTTTTGTGTTTTTTTTTAATTTCAGTATAATGATAATGCTGCTCTTCTAAACTAAGACCAAAAGTGTTTTCTCTCTCTTTTTTTTTTTTTTTAGAATTTGTAGTATTGCTATTATTGTAATCTTAAGTTTTAGGGATAGTTAATACTCCGGGAAGTATTTATTTAATTACAAATTCTTTAGGTGATAGCAGTATTATGATTTTTATAAAAAGCTATTTATGTCAATCTCAAAATAGAAGTCACGAATCACGAAAATCCCGTTAATTACCGATTTCTCGGGCATGCTCAGTAACATCTCATTTCATCCTTTCCCTGAGATCTTAGAAGGCTATCTTAACTCGGCCTTCCCAAAGATGTTGCACTGGGGGCTTTTTCAGGGTCAAGGGAATGAGATCCAGCTTGTTACTGGATTTAGCATATGAATACTCCATGGGAAGCTTGCAAGGCTATCCCATGTGGGCAGGAAACTCTCAGAAGATTGCCAGTTTCTCCCAGAGGGAGAAGAAGGCTGAAGATAGCTTCTGAGAATTTGCTTTTAAGTCTCTCTCTGGATGTTGGCCATTGATGGGATTACACACACCTCAGTTCCTCTGCCAGTACCTTCATGCATGAGGCCTGTCCGAACATGTGGAGAGGGGCCTCCAGCTTGGTTGTAGCTAGGTTCCGGTGGTCTTCGGTGGCCAGGAGCCCTGCTCAGGGTGGGGAGGGAAGCTGGAGCCCATCCCCTTCGAGGGGCCCCGGGAAAGACAGCCAGGCGTGTGGGCAAGAGACTCTCTGCATCACTCTCTTCTGAGAGCTTGCTTTTAAGTCTCTGGATGTTGGCCGTTGATGGGATTACACACACCTGGGTTCCTCTGCTGGTACCTTCATACATGAGGCCTGTCCGAACAAAATAGATATGCTCGAGAAAATTTGACTTTTTCAGCATAATTGTTTAAATAGTATAAAGTTTGATTCCATATTTTAATACTTGTGTGAATTAGAATGATGTCCACTCCTTTATTAAGCTGACTGATAGTTGTCATAAGCCAAGCAATTACTTAGTCTTTTATGTAGTTTTGGTTTTTTTTCTGTTGCATTGGGATATTTTTCTCCTGTAGTGTGTTTAATTTCACTGATTTAAGATATTTGATTTTTTTTTTCTGTACACTTTGAATGAAAATATTTTTCTATTCTTAATATATACATTTGAATCAGTAATTTTAAATTTTCTTTTAAAATACAGATGTAAAAAACTAAAGAACGCCGAGGGGCGCGAGCACTCGCGGGCTCTCCGGGCGGCTCTGTCTCACCGCCCGCATTCGGTGCCCGGGAACCGCTGTGTGTGCTATCAGTAGAAAGCAGGCGACAGAAGGAAGGAAGAAGGAAGAAGGCCAAACTGGTTGCTCGATCCGTTTATTTCATTCTCTCTCTCCGCTTCTCTCCTGCTCTCCTGGATCTCGCCCCCGTGGATCTGGCTCGTGGATCTGGCCCCCCAACCCACTCTTACAGCCTAGTTAAATCTCCACAGCATCAGGGGGTTGGGGCGTACACATAGGTGTGGTCACCATCAATAGGGTAAGGTCCTTTCCCTTAGGGGATGCTTCTCCTAGGACTTAATTCTCTTTCAGCAGGAAGATCCACCCAAGGGCGGAGTCCCATGGATGTGTTTCTCTTCTCAGCCAGCAAACATATAAGAATTCATAATATTAATTATTTTGTATGGACACAATAAGAGATGCATTAAAGCTTATAGAATTGCTCTCCTGGGGCCGTCTCAATCTCAGACTACAGTGCTCAGGCCAGATCAGTCTTTCCTATCCCTGGCAGGGTCCCAGTCTCATAATTACTATTGGATCATGACAGCATTTGTCTATGATCAAGCTCTTAACTTATAGTTAAGAATTAGGCACTTTGGCCAGGCCCACCTCGATGCCAGGGTAGCACATAACTCACCGCTTGCCCTGGATCCTTCCTGTCCCACGTCGGGGAACCTACTTTGGGGTGCTAGGAACTGAAGGCAACTGAGGCTTAAGTGGAGAAAGCAGAGGCCCGGGAGGGAATAATATTCGAGGCCAATTAATTCCCAAGTTATAAAAACATAATATTGTCTTCTTGTGTCTATACAAAACAGTCATAGCTTTAAAGTAAATAATTCAAAAGGCACAAGAAGAGGAGAAAGGCAATATTAACTTATATAATATAAATTCAGTATCCTAGGAAGGTCTGACCTTGCAAATTAGCAGAATCGGATTAAGGGAAAGCCGAGGATTAACTCTTTTGGGGAAGAGAGCATGGAGAAGTGATTATAGCTAAACAAAGGGATGGAAGAGATTCGGGAACACCTTGATGGGTGTGACTGAGGTAAGCCTAAACTCTGGGTAAAACCGGGACAAGCTACTTGTGGCAAGGAGGGAAAGGACAAAGTAATGTCATCCTACATGCAGATATATGTATATAAATAAATGTGTATATATGCTATGGCTGCTTGGACTGCATCAATCATGCAAATCTTTATTTTAAGCTCATAAATTATTTAAAGGTCTTTTAATTTCCAAAAATTACTTAGTTTTATGTTACTTATGGTTTATCTTATATAAAATTTGAGCCTAACAAGAACAGATAACTTTCTATGATTTTTTATCTTTATGTATATTTTGTTAATTTAATGGGCTATCTTTTATATCTCTAAATGTGGTCTAATTCGGTGAATATTTTCAATGCAGGAGACACATTTTCCAGGTGCCTGTTACGTAGCCTATAAACTGAAAGAATACAATTGTGATTTTGTAAATTTACTTTTCGTTTCTATGCGTTTTTTGTGTGTATTTTGAAACCTAACAATGAAGAGCATAGATATTTAGTAATTTTATTGCTGATTCAGTGCTTCTGTGATTCTGCCCCTGAAAGTATTCTGAAATCTACTTTGTCTGATACTACTGCATCATGTACAGCATTTTTTAGTAGTTAATGTGTTGTTCCCTTTATGTTTTACCTATCTGAAAATTTGTATTTGAAACAAAGCAGATTGAATTGTGTTATGTTGTATATTATATTTTGCCATTTTCATGGGATGTAAATTTAGAGTAATCACTATTATACTATGCCAACCACCTACGTAATTTAAAGGTTGGGGAAGCCATCCACCTTTATATTTGTTTTCATTTGTCTCATCTTGCATTTTTTTGGTAATTTTCTGTATACCATTTTTGTTTCTTCTGTGAAATTTTTCAATATTTGTTCTGGATTAAATTTTTTAAGTCATTTTAGACTATTTACCTCGATTATCATCCATTTTCCACATAATTTTAGAAATGTATTAGGTAAGTGTCATTTAGCCAGTGTTTTGTGCTATTGCCACACATATTCTCCACATATTGCAAATCCCTTCAGGAATTTGTTCAGTCAGCTGTATTTTACTAATTTTTTCCAATGATTGAAAAAAAAACAGTGATAGAAAAAAATACTCATTTTCATGTTCTTCATTTATAAGCATCTGGGGAAAAAAAAAAGCATGTAACTATCTCTTCTCCAAGTACAAATCTTTCAGTCTCCCCAAACTTGCATCTCTTTTTCCTCAGTTCAAGAGGAGCATTATGTTTTGGGTGACTCCTGTCTGCACCATGGCTGAGGAGGTGGGGCAGGCAAACAGCCAGGGCACAAGTCTTGTTTCCCTTCTCTCAAGCATCATGTTACTGAAGTCCCTGTTTCCAGCGTCTGCCCATGCATAAGTCCTGTTCTGTACTTGTTTTCAATAGGTGGGTGAGTTCCATACTGGTCTTTTTTTTAACACAAACAAGAATAGAAGTTTCCAGAAACCACTATCAACATTTATTTCTGAATACTACCTTCCCTTAGTTCATATAGACTAATATTTGACTATGAAAAACTATTCCCACATCTTATTTGTACTAGAAAAATTTCTGAACAAACTGAGGTTTTTTTTGTTTTGTTTTATAAGTTTTTAGTATATTCCAGAGTTAGAGGATCTGTATGGTCTTAAAAAATGGATTAAGTATAAAGAAACAGATCAGAAACTTTGAATTTGCACACATACCTTCAAGGTTTACATTCCTTTCAGTTACAAAGTTACAGAAGTTAATGTATTCTTTACCTGTTGATTTTCTTTCACAGAGCCTTAGCAAAATGGCCAAGAAAATATCATTGTGTGAAAATGCTCCCAGATGTAGAACTTGTGAAAAAGTAGGCATACTAAAATAGAAACATACAATGTCAAGAATGCCATAGCTTTTTGCTTCAGTACCTTATGTGTTATATAACATTGGTCAGTCCTTTCTCCTCTGCTGCAAGGAGCTTAGGTTTACTGAGTAACACCCATCACAAGCTCCCAAAACATTCCCATTCATCTTTAACTTCTCCTTTGTGCTATGCTCCTCCTATCTGTTAATCACTCATTTCCCCTAATCAGAACCTGTGACTTGTAAAGAAACATTCTTCAGAGAATTCTGAATTTTGTACATGTAAATGCAATTGTTCTTTTCTCTTTCCTTTGTCCTTTGCAGTTTACTTTAGAACAATGTCCTTTTTTTCTATAGGCACAGGGAGACAGTTGATGCTATGCTCTTGTTATTTGAGAGTTAATTGACACCACATAATATTTACTCCTGGGCATCTCACATTTTCTCAACTTAAGCCTCAGTTGCCCTTAGTTCCTAGCAACCCTTAAGAAGGGAACCGATGAAAGGATTTGAATGGACCCAGAGCTATAAGCCACCTTGGCTTCAAAAATGGACAAGCTAAGTGCTATTAAACTTATAATATGGTCATGGACAAATTCTCATGACCCTTCAAGAGAAGTGACTGGACAAGGACCCAGCTGGGATTCAGAAGAACTAATCTGGAATCGAATGAGATGGCCCCAGTGATGTAGGCAGGTAGATAGGGAAAGGCCCTTGGCAATGAAACTTAGTTTATCAAAGTCTTCAAGAAGGAGAATCATGAGACTGACCCACCCTGTGGATACAGAAAACAGACCTGATAAAACCTTCAGCATATCCTGAGGAGGTTGGACCCCTTCCCATGAAGTTCCTTGAATTCCCTCGACCTCATCTTTAATCTGATTAAAATGTGATCCAGCCTAAAGAAGACCATCACCATTCCCAACCTTAGCAATGTCCTTAGCAATGGACTTTTACCTGGAAAGAAGCCCCAGAGGTGGCAGGTTGAATAAACCCTATAAAAGACACCTTGAACAAAGGAAGTGGGCTCATATGCTGCCTGAGCCCATGTGCTGCTTGTACCCACATGGCTGAACACATGCGGTGCCTGAGCATATGTGTTGCCCGCATCTCCCCTCTTGAGATGTGTGCTTTCATACTTTCATGTCCAGTGCTAGGATGTGTGGAGGGGCTCTCTCCAACCTTGAAGAAGCCCGCGTTCTCTCTTGAGCACGTTACTCCTACTGTTTTTCTTTTCTACTTATCCCACTTATCCCTTCCTCCTTCCCTCAAAACCCTCTAAATAAAATCTGTTACTTCACTGCTTATCTACTCCTGAAATTCTTTTCCACGAGTGAGACAAGAACCCAGTAACCCTGGGTCCCGGGTGGGGTGGTAGAGGCGTTTGGGGAGAGAGTGACCGACTTTCTCCTCCCTGCTTCACGTAAGTCACCCGTAGGGCCCACCGACATCACCAGGAGTGCCTCCCTCTAAGTTTAATTTATCTTACTGTATCCATACAAAATTACTAGAAAGATTATTAAGAAGTAAATTTTAGATGACTGTTTAAATGGGCTTAGACTAAGGAAAGAAGAAATATGGTCTTTGATGAAATTCCACCCTCAAGCAGATCTCCTGCAAGATGAAATTCTGTCTGAGAAGAGCTTCCCCAGAATGAAGGGCTTCTCATATGTGTAATTGAAATTGTTTAGCAATTACACCTCACCTATGTGTAATTGCTACTCCCAACCTTTGATGTTTTCACTCTTAACTAACTGGGAGATAGAAATAGGGAACAGAGTAAGACAGAAATGGGGGCAGAGAGTGAAACTGGATGAGCAGAGTGAAACTGGATGGGGTGTGGGAGACTGGGATGAGAAAAGTGTTAGCCTGGAATGGAGAGAGATTGGAAGAAATAGCAACTGATAACCAGCCAGCCTGGTCCCTGTTCTCTCCTTCTTGAGTCCATCCTCAGTGGCCAGTTGGAGTGGGGAAGTAGCTTATGGTCACTGAACACACAGGGCAAGTGCCCACTTTTGTGAACTCAGTTATGTATGTTTGTATAATGCTTAATTGTTCTGCAAAATTTTGAATAATTTTGCATGTTATTTTTATTTGACATGTTTCCTCCTAAAAAGTGAAGTTATAATTTACCATCTTGTAATTTTTAAACTAAGTTAAAGTTGGAAGAAAATAAAATTTAATACAGATACATAATGCAGAATATATTCAGAGTATAGTCTGAGTGCTATAGAAACGCAAAGAATCAGGTCCTCATTGACAGTTCTGTACCCATATCTCTGGCCCCAACAAACAAAGCAATGACGTCAAGCTTCCATAGACCATTCAGAAATTAAAAGTCAAATGAGTAACAGAACCAGGTGCCTTAGAAGACAATACTGGGATAATTATTTTTTGCTCAGATCTTTAGCTTGGAAGGTATCCTACACTATTTCTCCAGTCTAAGCTTATCAGGGCATTTCATCCAACCAGAAGCAGAGTACATTTCTCATTTAAAGAAAAGCTCATGAGTGGCCGAAGCGATAGTACAGTGGGTAGGGCATTTGCCTTACACGTGGCTGACCCAGATTCGATCCCTGGCATCCCATGTGGTCCCCCAGCACCACCAGGAGTAATTCCTGAGTGAAGAGCCAGGAGTAACCCCTGAGCATCTCCGGTGTGACCCCCCCCCCAAAAAAAAATAGCTCATGAGGAGCCAGATTCATACTACAGCAGCTAGAGTGTTTGTTTTGCTCACGACAGACCCTAGTTTGTTCCTAACATCCTATATGGTCCCCTGAGCACTGCCAGGAATAATTTATGAGTGCAAGAGTCAATAGTAACATCCATACATTAAATAATTTATTCTGGCCCTCCCGTCCCCCGCTTCCCGCTGAACGGGGTCCGGGACAGCCTGCAGCTGCCCCGCCCCGTGCCCTGGGCGTCCTGCCTGGCTCTCTAACAGGAAGACACTGGGGGCGTGGCCTGTATCTTAGGGGGCGTGGTCTCAAAGTGGGCGTGGCCTCCTGTTGGAGCAGCCGCCGGTTATTCTTTATTACCTCAGCATAATAGTTATTGTGTATTTCTTTGAAAATCACTTTAGCCATCTCAAATACTCATGCAAAATATCCATTAGCTTAGTTTCACACTATAAAAGCTGTCAGTGCATAAGGAATTTTAGCATAAGCAGAAACCCTCCTTTCCTCAGCAAGAGGGAACAAGAATAGATAATTACAAAGTTCCAACTCTATACTTCCATAACAACATGAAGAAGCAGCGAAAATCCCCTCTACGAAGAGAGGGAGAAGAAAAAATTCCAGAAACATCAATGGGGGCTACTCACATCTACGACCTCTCAGATAAGCAATTCAGAGAGGAGATCTGTAGGAGAGTCGACCTAATCCAAGCAACCATGGAACAGACATCCAATAAATTAAGGGAGGAGATGAATGAAGCACTGAAACGGTATACCAAGAAAATACAGGAAGAAATGAGAACAGAAATCTCAAACCTACGAACGGAAGTCACACAAATAAAGGAATCAGTAGACAAATTAAAAATCTCACTAGATGCCCTCAACAGTAGAATGACTACAGCTGAAGACAGAATCAGTGACCTGGAAGATGAGCTGCAGAAAGCTTATAGACAACAACAAATCATGGCCAAAGACCTCAAAATGGCTATAGAGCGAATCAGAGCCCTGGGGGATGACTTCAAGAGAAACAACATAAGAATCATTGGAGTACCAGAACCGCAGGGAAGTAACCCCAGTGAAAAAAACACAAAGACATCATTGCTAAGAAATTCCCAGAGCTGGAGAAGGCAGGCATCCAGATACAAGGAGTCCGAAGAGTACCAGCAAAAAGAGACCCAAATAAAAAGACTCCAAGGCATATCATAGTCAGAATGACGGATGCTATGGATAGAGACACAATTCTGCAAGCAGCAAGGTCAAAGAAGGAAATCACATACAAAGGAGCACCCCTCAGATTTATAGCAGACCTGTCAGAGGAAACTCTCCGAGCCCGAAGACAATGGTGGGACATAGTGAAAAAACTCAACGAAATGAATGCCTCACCAAGAATACTTTGTCCGGCTAAACTCTCACTCAAACTCGAAGGAACCATACACTATTTCTTGGATAAACAACAGCTCAGGAACTTCATAGACTCAAAACCAAACTTGAAAGAAGGTCTAAGGGGGCTGCTGTAAAACAAGGTGGAGCCCCATAAAAAACAACAGATACCACAGAAATATGACACAAAATCCTATCACAATAATCTCTCTCAATGTCAATGGCCTAAATACACCCATCAAGAGACACAGAGTGGCTAAATGGATCCGGAAATTAAACCCAACATTCTGCTGCCTGCAAGAAACACACCTGAACAAACAGAGTAAACATAGACTCAAAGTCAAAGGATGGAAAACAATCCTGCAAGCAAACAACTCCCTTAAAAAAGCTGGAGTGGCCATCCTGGTATCCGACAACACAGACTTCAGGTTGAAAAAGATTAAAAGGGACAGCGAAGGTCATTTTCTACTTATCAAGGGATATGTACAACAGGAAGAAATCACACTCTTAAACGTATACGCTACTAATGAACGACCGGCTAAATATTTAAAACAACTCCTAACAGACTTCAAAGAGGACATCAATAACAGCACAATTGTAGTCGGTGTTCAATACGGCCTTATCACCTCTAGATAGATCGACAAGAACAAAACTCAACAAGGAAACATGGACTCTGAAGGAAGAAATTGAAGAGAGAGGCCTAACAGACCTATACAGGGCCTTACACCCCAAAAAGAAAGAATACACATTCTTTTCCAGTGCACATGGAACATTTTCTAAAATAGACCATGTACTGGGCCCCAGAACATACCTCAATAGAATAGGAAAAATAGAAATTGTATCAACCATCTTTTCAGACCACGATGCGCTGAAGATAGAAGCTAACCACTCACCAACACGGAGAACCAAATCAAACACCTGGAAATTAAACAATTCAATGTTGAACAATGAGTGGGTCAGGAAGGAAATCAAGGAAGAAATCAAAAGATACTTATAAACAAATGAGAATGAAGACACGAGCTACCAAATCCTATGGGACGTAGCTAAAGCCGTGATAAGGGGAAAATTTATAGCTCTCCAAGCATTCCTCAGGAAGGAAGAAAGGGCCCACATAGATAGCTTGACTTCATGACTCAAGACCTTAGAAAAGGACCAGAAAAAGGAACCCAAACCAAACCGAAGGAAAGAAATAATAAAAATTAGAGCAGAAATTAATGACATCGAAACCAAAAAAACAATCCGAAAGATCAATGAAACAAAGAGCTGGTTCTTTGAGAAAATAAATAAGATTGATAAACCGCTAACAAGACTCACAAAGAAAGAAAGAGAGAGAGCCCTAATAAATCAAATCCGAAATGAAAAGGGGGACATCATGACAGAAACCAGTGAGATACAAAAGATCATTAGAGACTACTTTGAAGGCCTATACGCCACAAAACAGGATAACCTAAAAGAAATGGATGAATTCCTGGACTCCTACAAACTCCCAAGACTGAACAAAGAAGACTTGGAATACCTGAATAGACCCATCAATGTTAAGGAAATTGAAACTGTAATTAAACATCTCCCCAAAAACAAAAGCCCAGGCCCAGATGGTTTCACCGGTGAATTCTTCCAAACATTTCAGGAAAACCTATTGCCAGTTCTCCTCAAACTTTTCCAGGAAATTGAAAAAAAAGGAACTTTCCCAAACAGTTTCTATGAAGCATACATCTCCCTAATACCAAAAGCAAACAAAGACACAACTAAGAAAGAAAATTACATACCAATTTCCCTGATGAACACCGATGCAAAGATTCTCAACAAAATATTAGCAAATAGGATTCAACAACTCATCAGAAAGATCATACATCATGACCAAGTGGGATTCATTCCGGGAATGCAAGGATGGTTTAGCATTCAGAAATCAACATAATCCATCATATCAACAAAAGTAAAGATAAAAACCATATGATCATATCAGTAGATGCAGAGAAAGCATTTGACAAGGTCCAACATCCTTTCATGATGAAAACCCTCACCAAAATGGGGTTTGGAGGAACTTTCCTCAAGATAGTCGAAGCCATCTACCACAAGTCTACAGCAAGCATTATCCTCAACGGGAAAAAACTAAGGGCCTTTCCTCTAAGATCAGGTACAAAACAAGGATGCCCGCTCTCACCACTTCTCTTCAATATAGTACTGGAAGTACTTGCAATAGCTATTAGACAAGAAAAAGAGATTAAGGGCATCCAGATAGGAAGGGAAGAAATCAAACTCTCACTATTTGCAGATGATATGATACTATATCTAGAGAGGCCTAAAGCCTCTACTAAGAAACTCTTAGAAACAATGGACTTATACAGTAACGCTGCAGGCTACAAAGTCAATACCCAAAAATCCATGGCCTTCCTATACACAAACAATGAGGCAGAGGAAAGGGACATGAAAAAAGCAACCCCATTCACAATTGTACCCCAGAAAATCAAGTACCTCGGAATCAGCTTAACCAAGGAAGTAAAAGACCTTTTCAAAGAAAACTATAAAACGCTACTCCATGAAATAAAAGAGGACATGAGGAAATGGAAACATATACCCTGTTCGTGGATAGGGAGAATCAATGTTGTCAAAATGGCAATACTCCCCAAAGCATTATACAGATTCAACGCAATCCCTATAAGTATACCCATGACATTCTTCAAAGAAATGGATCAAGCAATCCTAAAATTCATATCGAACAACAAACGCTCACGGATAGCTAAAACAATTCTTGGGAAAAAGACGATGGGAGGCATCACCCTCCCCAACCTCAAACTTTACTGTAAAGCAGTAACAATTAAAACAGCATGGTACTGGAACAAAGGTAGAGCCGTAGACCAATGAAACAGGGTGGAATATCCCTACACACAACCCCAAATGTATGATCATCTAATCTTTGATAAGGGAGCAAGAGATGTGAAGTGGAGCAAGGAAAGTCTCTTCAACAAATGGTGCTGACACAACTGGACAACCACATGCAAAAAAATGGGTGTAGAACTCGACCTGACACCATCCACAAAAGTCAGATCAAAATGAATAAAAGACCTCAACATTCGACCACAAACCATAAGGTACATTGAAGACAAGGTCGGCAAAACCCTCCATGATATTGAAGATAAAGGTATCTTCAAAGGTGACACGGAACTAAGCAATCTAGTAAAAACAGAGATCAACAAATGGGACTACATTAAACTAAAAAGCTTCTGCACCGCAAAAGATAGTGACCAGAATACAAAGACTATCCACAGAATGGGAAAGGATATTTACACAATACCCATCAGATAAGGGGTTGATATCAATGGTATATAAAGCACTGGTTGAACTCTACAAGAAGAAAACATCCAACCCCATTAAAAAATGGGGCGAAGAAATGAATAGAAACTTTACCAAGGAAGAAATACGAATGGCCAAAAGGCACATGAAAAAGTGCTCTACATCACTAATCATCAGAGAGATGCAGATCAAAACAACCACGAGATACCACCTCACACCACAGAGAGTAGCACACATCCAAAAGAACAAAAGCAACCGCTGTTGGAGAGGATGTGGGGAGAAAGGGACCCTTCTACACTGCTGGTGGGAATGCCGACTGGTTCAGCCCTTCTGGAAAACAATATGGACAATTCTCAAAAAACTAGAGGTTGAGCTCCCATTTGACCCAGCAATACCACTGCTGGGAATATATCCCAGAGATGCAAAAAAGTATAATCGAAACAACATCTGCACATGTATGTTCATTGCAGCACTGTTTACAATAGCCAGAATCTGGAAAAAAACCTGAATGCCCTAGAATGGATGACTGGTTGAGGAAACTTTGGTACATCTATACAATGGAATACTATGCAGCTGTTAGAAAAAAGGAGGTCATGAATTTTGTATTCAAGTGGATCGGCATGAAAAGTTTCATGCTAAGTGAAATGAGTCAGAAAGAGAGAGACAGACATAGAAAGATTGCACTCATCTATGGCATATAGAATAACAGAGTGGGAGACTAACACCCAAGAATCGTAGAAATAAGTACCAGGAGGTTGACTCCATGGCTTGGAGACTGACCTCACATTCTGGGGAAAGGGCAACTCAGAGAAGGGATCACCAACTATAATGTAGTTGAAGGCCATGCTGGGGAAGGGAGTTTCGGGCTGAATGAGGGCTAGAGACTGAGCACAGTGGCCACTCACCACCTTTATTGCAAACCTCAACAGCTAATTAGAGAGAGAGAACAGAAGGGAATGCCCTGCCACAGTGGCAGGGTGGGGTGGGGGGGGAGATGGGATTGGGGTGGTGGGAGGGATGCTGGGTTTACTGGTGATGGAGAATGGGCACTGGTGAAGGGATGGGGTCCCGAACTTTGTATGAGGGAAGCATAAGCACAAAAGTGTATAAATCTGTAACTGTACCCTCACAGTGATTCACTAATTAAAAATAAATAAATTTTTTAAAAAAGAAATTATTCTGTATGATCAAATTGGTGTCAATGGGTTGGGTGGCTTATGTGAGGCGGGGAGAAGAGACACCGTCAATTTCTCTGAATCCACCTCTGCCATCCTGAGACCCAGCTGGGAAGACTAGGACTGATAAAGTCTGTGATGAGATCCAGCCAGGCACGGGTCAAAGCCCCACCAGTCCCACCAGGTGGCCATCAAGCCACAGCTGATAATCTAGTTGGTCTTCTCAGCATAGGAATTGACCCCCACCACCCGATTTCTTGGGTGGGATGAAGGTCTTGTTGGGACGAGGAATTGCTTTGCAGGAAAGTAAAGTCAGTCCTAGGCCTTAACCAAGGTTACACGGTTATTGTCTCACCTAGTAGAAAAGAATTTCAGGAGTGAAGTAGAACAGATTTTATTTGAAGGTTTTTGAAGGTGAGGAGGAGGGAAAGCAAAAGAGAGAGAGCAACACACTCAAGGGAGAACTGAAGTTCTCTAAGGATGGAGAGAATCCATACACACACTCCAGCATTAGATATGGAAGTATGAAAGTACACATCTCAAGAGGGGAGATGCGGGGCGTCACATGTGCTCAGCTATGTGGGCACAAGCAGCACATGTGCTCAGGCAGCAGATACATGCCCTCCCTTTATTCAAGGTGGCTCTTATAGGTTTTTCCTAGTAAACCCTAGTTAAGACTTCATTGTTAGGGTTGTTACTAAGCCAGTACAGTTGAGTGGTCTTTGAAACTCCTTTTCTTGACCTTTGTTCCTGCTGGATCTTCTCTGAGAGAGTGGGTCCAGCCTCCTCTGGTCTGGGATAACTGAGGGTTAATTGGATTGAAGCAAGGAATTGAGGGTAATCCAGTCATTTCCTTCAGGTTCTTTCTTTGGGGACGGGTCCAGTCTCCTCAAGGTCGGCTGCTGGAGAAGGTCTTATCAAGTCTTGCATTCTGTATCTACAAGGTGGGTCAAATTTAGGACTATAAATAAAGCAATAAAATAATAAGCTTTATTACTTCCCAGAAATTTCATTGCCATATGTGTGTGGGGGGAGGGGGCTTCCTTAGTTTACCTGCATTACATCAATACGATTCATTTTAAATCACTTTAGTCCTTTGAAAATATGCTTAGAGAAGCCTGATCTAATTTTCACATGTAACCCTTTTAAGGTTTTGCAAGAAGGGTGTGTTGGAAATTTCAGAGAAACTTTTACTTCTCCATCTTAACCCCAATTGATAGACTAAGGGTTTTAAGTAATCACAAATTGTTTATTTCAACTGTTTTTGTATTTTTAGTCTATATCAGTAATCATTGTTCAGATCCACTTACCTAAGAAATTTTCATCTCCGAAATCATCTTTTGGCATACTACTGGGGTGGATAAATTGCATATCAAAGTTATGCAGAATAATATACAATAATAAATGATATAAAATATATAATACATAATATACAAGATGGGGAAGTAAAAGTTTCTCTGAAATTTCCAACACACCCTTCTTGCAATATTCAACTGTACAGTTGAATTGCAATATACAATTCACAATAATTGCTCTTATAAAAATTCCCAAATAGCTGTGAAGAAATGGAAAAAACCTCCTCTGCTCTATAAAATGTTACTCATTCAGTAACATCACTGCAAAAGAAGACATTTTTGTGTGCAGAGGCAGATATCTCTATTTGCCCTTCCATATGTGCCTTTCTTTGTCTCCTTGAGCTGTTTCTAAAATATAATCCTTCTGATCCTGTAGTACTTCAGTTTGCAATCCCTCTGAACTTTTCCAGGATCTTTTTTTCCCTATTCATTTAAACAGTGCTGTCACCAATAAGACTATAGTAGCACATCTATCTGAATTTCCCAGTGAACTATACATGTAATCCAAATTTTAGGGTTAAAAATATGGTCTGCCTTATTTATCACTAATTGTATAAGTGTATTTAAATTAAGTCATGGGATACAGAAAAATATATGTAATCAGCAACAAAGTTTTTTGGTCCCCCAATCTACCAGTCACTATACTTAGAGGTTAGCTTCATTTCCGTTTCCATCATTGACTTTGCTTCATTCCACTAATCACTTTAACTTCACACATACCCACTATTCTCTTAATTGCAAATGCATGGCTTAAACTTTACAGACAATTGCCACTATGTATAATCTTTCTCAACCACCTGCCTATTCATTAAGAAATTCTCACGTCTATCACTGAAATAGAAGGTTTTATTGGCTCTATGGTCAACTAGTCAAAGTACATATCTACTGTGGCATGCAAAAAATCTCTAAACTTACATTACTTTTAAGAGCATTTTGAAACCTTATCCTTACTTTACCGCATTGTTAATAGTAGAATTATTTGCACATTAACCTGAAAATTATGTTTAAAACTTTTACTTTATAAAAAAGTCCTTCCATTTTCAAAACTAATTTCATTCCCCAATACAAATGTTTCAGGGATTTATTTTGAAAGCAAAGAATTATATTTAAAGCAAAATATTAAAAACCCAAATAGAATACTTAGGACAATTAAACAATTTCAGCACAGACAAAATCTATTTCAAAATTGTCACTGTTAAGCCAGAGAGATAGTATGAGGTTGAGTTTGATTCTTGCACATAGCCATGAGTGGACTCTAAGCAATTCCAAGTGTTATCCCAAAACCAAATAAAACATTAGCATAAAGGGCTGGATAAATAGTACAGGGGTTAAAGCACTTGCCTTGCATTTGGGCAACCCTGGTTTGGTTTTCTGAGCACAGAGCCAGGATAAAATTCTGAATGCTTAATGAGTGGTTGTGTACTGCTCCTTAAAAAAAGAAAAAAAAAAAAAGAAAATGTTGTCTATGTCTACTTGTCTCATTTGTTTCCCTTTTGATGACTATTACTTGTTTTCTGGCTTTAACCTTCATTATTTTGTAAGTTCAGGTAGATCTGCTATGATGTGTAGAAATCCATAAGTTATGAATAAGAATACTTCCAAAATGGTGCTATTGCTAAAGTAACTACCAGGTTTCAAAAGTAGAAAATAATAATCTTGCTTTTGTTATATTTTTAAATAATATTCTCATTCTAAAGATAGGAAAATACATTATAGAAGTTAGAAAGCCACAAAATAATAATGAAAACTGTTTTTAAAATGTGTTGGCATTTATACATCTGGGAAGATGGAATAGGCATAATTTTCCCTATTCATGCTACTTAAATACAACTAAAAGCTTTCATCTTTACATATAAAATAAACAGAAGAGGATTTTAAAAGATGGATAGATGATGGAAATCTGGCTAAAGACTAGGATCAGAAATATTAGTTCATTCCCTGCATTTTTTTATTGCCTTATATATCACACTTGTGGTTGAAGACACTGGCAAACTATATATGCTAATATGTATGTACCAAAAAGCAAAAATTGATCCTTTCTATCTAAAGGGCCAAGAAAGAACAACCAAGCAAGACAGAAAGTTAATACATTAAAAATATTTCAGTCAGCTATTGTAAGTCTGTAATTGCACCTCACGGTGATTCATTCATCATCATCATCATCATCCCATTGATCATCAAATTTCTCAAGTGGTCTCAGTAACGTCTCCATTTGTCCTAACCCTGAGACTTTAGAACCCTCCCTTTACTCGTCCTTTCCAATGGTGCCGCATTGGAGGCTCTTTCAGGGACAGGGGAATGAGACCCAGCATTGTTACTGGTTTTGGTTTTGTCATATGAATTCGCCACGGGGAGCTTGTGAGGCTCTCCCATGGGAGCAGGAGACTCTCGGTAGCTACCCTGTTTCTCCCAGAGGGAGAATTAGGCTATAAGATTCGGTCACTCGCTTCCAGGAGCTTTGTTTTATAGTCTCTGGATGTTGGCCATTGGTGGTATTATGCGGTGCCAGGGGCAGTCCCTGAGTGTGACCACTTAGCTACTATAATATGGGGAATCTGGGCTGAAGATGCCCAGGCCTGATCTGAGCAGGCTTGGAGGTCTCAGTTCTGGGTCCCACACACCTGGGTTCCTCTGACAGTTCCTTCATGTGTGAGACTCTTCCAGACTTGTAGAGAGGGGCCTTGAGCATGGCTGTGGCTAGGCTCCAGAAGTCTCTTGCCCCAGTGCCTGCCTATCTTCCCTGGGGCCCCTCGGAGGGGGTGGGCCTCAGCTTCTCCCTCCCTGCCCTTAGCAGAGTTCCCACAGCCGAAGACCTCTGGAGCCTAGTCACAGCCATACTCAAGGTGATTCATTAAAAAATAAAAATAAAAAAAAATATTTCAATCAAATATTACAGAAAGCAGTGAATCCACTGCACACTGACAGGGGTCAAAGTGAGGAACAAAATCTTACCTCGAGAGACTGTAATGTACCCCAACATCTTATAGCATGTCAACGAATGATGAATGGGAGAAAACACATTCAGTCACCAGGGTTGGATACAGTAATCCCTTTCCTGCAGAATGTAAGTAGAGACCCTGCAGAAAATCATTTGAAAATCCAAATGGCACTAACAAAAGATCCCCCTCTCTTACCTTTGTAGTGGTATTTAAGGTCTTTTGGAGAACAGCTCATTCACAATTCTCAAATGGTAATGACTCTATTTCTGTCGCAGTGTTAGTAGAAAAGATGTAAAACAGACAGGCAGTGTCATAGCCTTGACCATAATGAGGAACCCTCTCATTTGTGTCAACAATAGTCAAGCAAAGATCCTAGATTTCTATCTACCAAAGAGTAAGAGGACAATGCCCAGCTCATTTCCTGTGTGAAGTTATGACAGAAAAGTGCTACACTGATTAAAATAAGTGGTAACATAAAATTCCTTTGTTTTGTTTTGGAGTCTGGGTCAGAGACCCCATGGTGCTCATGGCTTACTTCTGGTTCTGCACTCAGTAATCACTACTGGCATGCTTTGAGACATATAGGGTGCTGGAGATTTAACCTGGATTGGCCACATGCAAGGCAAATGCCCTACCCACTCTACTATTGGGATGGCCTCTAAAATCCAATTTTTATTTAAGTCATCTGCTATGTCCCAATGCAGGAAGATCCCAATCAGAATGGGAACCAGCAAAGCAACAGACAACTTATAAATGTCAAGGAGCAGTGAAAAGGTAAATCTTCAGAATTATCTGAAAAAATGTGCAACTTTTTAGAATTAAAAAAAAAGTATATGGGCGAAGGTCTGTCTTCTATAGTTGCTAGCAAAGGAGATAACCTGCCTATGTAAAGGAAAGAAATCTCATATTTAGTATTAATGGGACCCAGGAAATGATTTATTGAGTGTCAGAGTTGGCAGACTTAATGAGAATTCAGATAGATTGGGCAACATTTAATATAAAAGACCTCTGAGTAGAAAAGGAAAAAGACTTTCTCTGGCCCAAGGAGGGTAGAGTGTTTGAGATAAGAAAATATTGGCTTTAGCATAAGTTTTTTTTACTTTCCTTTGCAACATGATTTATCTGTTATAAAACAAAGTTTTGTTTCTACTGTCCTGTACTAAGACATAACCTTCACCCAAACACTCATTAAGGATTTAAGATGGTAAAATCTCTAGGGGGTAAAATTGCAGGCAAATGAGTGAATATAGTAATTAGTTTTGGGGGAAAATAAAACTAAGAAGAAATTGCCTAGCCCTGAAGTAGTTTAAAGACCTGAGGAGCACATCCCTTTGACTTACAAATACTGGGAAGTTTAAAGAGAAGAAACTTAGGTACCATCTAGAGAAGGGTGCATCCCTAAGGGATCAGAAAAGAAGCTACAAGAGACATTAAAGTTCATAATAAGAATATAAGGGGAGGTCTTTCCCCCTGTAAGAGCATCCAGATTAAGTTAAGAACAACTGTTACTTTTAAATTTAGACCCCTTGGCTTACAATATTCTTGATAGGTTTTTATGCTTAATGGAATCCCATCACCACGCCCTTCCCAGAGGGTTCCCTTCCCTCCACCCTTGTCTGTCCCTCATCCATCTCTTTCTCTCTCTCTCTTTCCTCGAATTCCTCGAAGTAAGAAGTAAATTCCTTTAAATCTTTTGACTTCACTAAAATCTTCTTAAACAACGAATTACAGATGGAAAATGAGAAATTCTTGTTAAAGAAATAGAAAGCCTAAGAAAAGAAATCAAACATAGAAAGACCAAACTGACATTTTAAAACTGAAAAAATCTCAGCAAATGGATTTAATAGCAGAGTGAAATGGACAGAGGAAAGATTCAGGGAAAACTGAATAATAGGAATGACACTTACTAAACAACAGAGGAATAATATATGCGAAAATGAACTATAGAATTGTAACAGGAAACCTAATATTCATGTCATCAGGGGTTTTAGAAAGAAAGGAGATGTGAGAACTAAAATATATCTAAATAATTGCTGAAATTTGGTGCATGACATAAGCTGTAGGAGCTAAGCGAATACCAAAGAGGATGATATCAAAGTAATCAGTTCCAAGTCACAACATATCAAAATGTCTGAAAAATTAAGGCAAAAAAAATTTTTGAAAGCACCAGAAAAAAATACGAAGGCTTTATTTAGGGCAAACAATTTATATGTTAATGGATCAGAAACCTTGGAGCCCAGGAAAAGAATAAAAAATGCCTTTTCTAATGTTGATAGAAATGAACTGCCATCCATCCCCCAAATCATGTATTAGTCAAAATATCCTTCAGGAAGGAAAGGAAATCAACACATTCTCAGAAAAATGAAAACAAAGACTCTCCAACAGATTTGCCTAAAAGGCAGTTCCATAAAATCCTTGAAAAAATCTTTCCATATATATTATATACATTGTTGATGTCTTTTATGATTGCCATTGTTTTTATAATGTGTAGAAGTCTCTGCACAAGTTTTTTTCAATTTCTTCCCATTTTGCTCTTTTCAAAAGGAAAGATTGTTGAACTGTGAAAATTAGAAAGACCAAAACAAGACAAAAATCCAAATATACTTTTCCTATTTTTCTAAATTGTTTGACACTGAGAATTACAAAATTTATATGATTATAAACATCTATGGAGGAAATATCTCAAACAAGTATAAGCAGAGTGGTATGAAGGCTAACAAGAAACAAGTTCCTCTACTACACTCGATAATGACACTGAGCCTGAATAGTTATGAATAACATAGTGCTGATGTAGGTCATTTCAACATCATAAGATTCAAAATTTCTTTACGATTCAGATGAAATCTGTAAAAATTCTACAATACCTATTTCATATGTTTTGTGTGAACATAAGATTTCATTTATCTGGGATAATCAGGATTGAAATTGTAAGCTGTCTTACGGCCATTGCATATTTACTTTTGTTGGGTGCCAGTGATGTTTTGTTGAGGGCAGGGGGTGTTAGTGATTGAATGATTTTCTAACCTTCTTAGCAATATGTGTATTATCTAGTTTATGCAAATCCTTGCTGGTCTTTGGTGTAATTTCTCTATGTATTTTTTTTAATTTTAGCCATCCTGATAGATGTGTAGTGACATCTCAGATGTTTTAATTTGCATTCCCTTAGTGGCTAATGATGTTGAACATATTTTCATGTGTTTATTTGCCATCTGTAAAATCCTGTTGAAAAGAATGTGTCTGATGTCTTTTACCCAATTCTCTAAGCAGAGCAAGTTTTTTAAATTTAATGAAATCCCATTTGCCAATCTTTCTTCTTTTAAGGGCCATATTTTTGGTTCTAAATTTAACTTTAACCCAGTATTTCATGGATTCTTTCATTTCCCTATTAGGTTTATAACTTTAATTTCTATATTTATATTTTTAGTTAATTGTATAAAACAAAAGCCAAATTTTGTTATTTTGGCTACACAACTATACAATGATTCCAATACCATTTGCTCAGAAAGCTATCTAAAAGGCATTTGCACACTTGTCAAATATCTTTTGGCTAGATTTTTTGACTCTACTTCTGAATTTTTTTCTTCCACTGATCCATATGTTTCTCTCAATACCACATGTATTTAATAGATACAGCGAGTATTGAAATTAAATAGACCAATTCATACCCTTTAACACTTTTTTAAAATGGTAATGTTACTTTCATGCTCTCTGAAAACTTTAAAAAGATATGTGTCTGCAAAATATTGCTGAAAATTTGATGGAAATTGTTTCAAAGCAGCAGCATTTTTGAAAAACTGAAATGTTTGCTATGTCAATTTTTGAAATCCATAAAAATATATATCCATTTATATAACATTGGTTTCTTTTATCATTAGTGTGAAAACAAATTCCTCGCTCACTCGGAGCTGTGTAAATCCCCACGCTCAGGCTGAGTAAGCCCCTCATGTGTGCAGGGATTACACGTGAAAGGATGTTTGTGGGCTCTCCAGGTAGCTTTCTCTCAATGCCCATGTTCGGTGCTCCATCTAGGACGGCTGTTGCCTTGGATGGGCGAAGGAAGAAGGAGGGCCAAGCTGGTTGTTAATTAGTTGCTGTTTATTCAATTTCTCATCTCTCCCAACTCTCTTCAACACTCTCTCTCTCTCTCTTTCTCTCTGCTCTCTCACCACACAATTCTTTCTTCCCAATGTATCTGTCTCCTCTCTCTCTTTCTGCTGTCTCTCTACTGTCTCTGTAACTGTCTCTCCTTCAATCCCCTCTCCTTCAACCAATCCATCAATCAATCCCTTTCTCCAACCATCAATCCCCCTCAATCAATCCATTTCTCTCAATAATCTCCATTTCTCCCCGCAGTCTCTTTTTTTATCCTCTCACACGCCTGCCCAACCACACCTCCCCATGGGAAGTGTGATCAAAAATGTTTTTCCACACTTCTCCACCACCTGCAGCCCATGAGGGCAAAACAGCCTTTAGGCGTGTTTCTCCTCTTCTTAGACCTGTGACTATATTAGCATCTTTAATTCTCCTAATATTTACCATTCTAGAAGGATACAGTAATAGACACTTTTAGGCATGTAGGGTGACTCTCCTGGGGACATCCTACCACAGACTCAGACTACAGTGCTTGGGCCGGATTAATCATTTCTAACCCCAGCAGGGTCCAAATCTAGTTATTACTTTTGGATCATGACAGAATTTGTCCATGACCAAGCTTTCATAGTTGAGCATTAGGGCTCTTTGGCCAGGCCCATTTGATGCCAGGGTAGCTCATAGCTCACTGCTTGCCCTGGATCCATCCGGTGCCTCGTCAGGACCCTGCTTTGGGGGATCTAGGAAGTAAGGGCAACTGAGACTTAAGTCAAGAGAGCAGATGACCAGAAGGTATATTATGTAGGGTCAATCAACTTCCAAGCCACAGGCTTGTCTTTTTAACTGTCTTCCTGTTTCCAAGAAGCAACTGGATACAAATTATTGTATACTGAAAGCAATTGCTATGAAATAGCTAACCTAATGGAGAAGAGAAAGACAATATTTACAAGTCAGAGTCTGATCAGGAGGCAAATGTAATTGACAGGTTGCGGGGCAATCAACAAACACAAGCTTCCAGCAGCCAGGGAGGAAGGGCAAACCAACCAATATCCTACACATTAGCATTATTTTTAGTGTACAAGTCCCAGTACAATTTTATTTTTTAAGACTTATACCAATTAATTTCATATTTGGAAATAAGACTAAGCATTATAGTTTGAATCTATTGTTTTATTACTACTGGATGAAGATGCAATTTAATTTTTAATGTCTATCTTTTGGTCTGAGAACTTGTAGATTTAGATTGATAAATTGTAGGTTTAGATAAATCTGGCCTTGTAGATTTAGAATGATTTTTGTAATTGGTTGGGGTTTTGTATGAAGACAAGTATGTCATCACATATGGAGTCAACTTTATCTCAGCTTCTATGACCCGAATGCCTTGCCTACTGTTCTAAAACTGTTAGCATTTTGTGAACTAATAACCTCAGACATCCTCAGACTTTTCATAGAGAAAAACACACCAAATTTTTGGAGTTAAATATAATATTACCTGTAAGATTTTATTAATGTTCTTTAGCAAGATTAATTTCCCTCTATTTCTATTTTTTTAGTTACTGTAGATATGTATTAGATTATGCTAAATACTTTTCTTCAGGGGTTGATAAGAACATGAGCTGTCTATTGTCTGACTTGTTAACATAATGATTTGCATAGATTGATTTTTGAATATTTAGTTAACATAGTACACTGGAACAAATACAATTTGTTCTAAGTTCAAAGATATTTTTATATGTTGCTAAATTCTGTTCACTAATTTGTTTTATAGAAATTAGCCTCAGGGCCAGAGCAACAGTACACCTGGGAAGGCATTTGCCTTGCACAAAGCCGACCTGGGTTCAATCCCCAGAACCCTATTTGGAACCCTGAGCAGGCCAGGAGTAATTCCTGAGTACAGACCTGGGAGTAACCCCTAAACATTGCCAGTTGTGGCCCCAAAACAAAAAGAATAAGAAGAGAAAGAAATTAGCCTCATATTTAAGTGATAGAGTTTTAGTTATCTTTGTGTTTTCTTATTTTGGTATGAAGGTTATAGATTTATAAAAGGAATGGCCAGTTCTTTACTGTTCTTTTTTCTTAAGAATGTCTAAGATTGGTATTAATACTTCCTAAAATATTTTGATTTCTTCTATAATTCTGTCTAGACCTGGAAATTTCCCTTTTGAGAATTTCCAAATTATTTAATTCCCTTACTAATTATAGAGCTATAGAAGCTACTTATTCCTTGTATAATAACTTTGACATTTTGGTATATTTTTCTCTAGGGAGTCATCCAATTCAAGTAAGCTGTAAAATATATTTGTATTTTCTGAATAATTCCCTTATTAGCCATTTGATATCTTCAGGCTCTACAGAATTACCTCATTCCGTTAGTGATACTGAGCATTTTATCTTTTACTTTTTCCCTTTTTCTATAGTGTTTTGAAATTGAATATTCAAATATCCAGTTCATTGCTTCATGAATTTTTTTTAACCTAGATTACATTTGATATTTACTGTCCTTCTTTATATGTTGCAAGGAATGTAAAGGAATTTTAAAAAGATAGAGCTAGGAGAGTTCAGCAAAAAAAAAAATGTGTACGCACTGAATTATGATCCACATAATATTGAGGATTGATCTCCAAGACACTGTCACTGTCATCCCGTTGCTCATCAATTTGCTTGAGCAGGCACCAGTAATGTCTCTCAGAGACTTAATTGTTACTGTTTTTGGTATATCCAATACACACGGGGAGCTTGCCAGGCTCTGCCAAACAGGCGCAATACTCTCAGTAGCTTGCTGGGCTCTCCGAGAGGGGCCGAGGAATCGAACACAGGTTGACCCTGTGCAAGGCAAACGCTCTACCACTGGCTGGATCCATAGCACAGCGGTTGGGCATTCGCCTTTCACACAGCCGACCCAAGTTCGATTCCTCCACCCCACTCGGAGAGCCCAGCAAGCTACCGAGAGTATCGATCTTGAGCGCCAGATCCTGGCAAGTTACCTGTGCATATTGGATATGCCAAAAACAGTAACAATAAGTCTCTCAGTAAAAGACGTTACTGGTGCCTGCTCGAAAAAATTAATGAGCAACAGGATGACAGTGATACAGTGATAATATTGAGAGAACTCTGTATAGGAATAAATCTAAAATCACATTTCTTCCCCATTACCATGATACACAGTTTATAGAACAAGGTGTGTTTGGAGAAACATTGCTCATTATGGCCATGAAGAATTTTTTGTGAGAAGATTATCGACCCTGTAATAACTACCCAAAGTTGATGTAAAATCTGGTAAGAGTTGTCCCTTCTCAGGGCTTTCAACATTCTGGGTATATTTTTAACTAAAAATCATATTTGTCCAACTCTGCAGGACATAGTTAAAAGGAAAGAGAAGCAGAGTCAGGAAATAGGAACAAACAGGTGTGCCCAATTCTGCTAAAATCAAGAAACATTTGCAGGGAACAGTCAGAGTGGTTCATAGTCCCAAGGCTTCACACAATCCCACTATCCCAGCAGCATCCAGGATAACCTAGATAAGATTCAGACTCATTTATGATAATAAAGATGATGAGAGATGATTTTGCTTCCAATTTGAGCTAGTTATGTTCCTACCTTTACAATTTACTCTGCCTATCTGCATTGTGACGATTTTGTTTTTTGCTTATGGTTTTTAGGATAAAATCTTACATTATTTATTTGTGATATTTTCAATTTCCTAATTATCTCAACACAGCTTCATTTTGGCCACACATATTCTATTAGGTTGTATTTCAATGGAATTTTTTTCCTTGAGATACTACTTTATCCATATATTATTTAGAATATACCAAATAAAATATCATCATCATCATCATCATCATCATCATCATCATCATCCCGTTGATTGTTGATTTTCTCCAGCAGTCTCAGTAATGTCTCAGTTCGTCCTAGCCCTGAGATTTTAGAAGCCTCTTTTTACTCATCCTTCCCAACGGTGCTGCATTAGAAGCTCTTTCAGGGTCAAGGGAATGAGACCCATCATTGGTACTGGTTTTGGCTTATGAATACGCGACAGGGAGCTTGCCAGGCTCTCCTATGTGGGAAGGAAACTCTCGGTAGCTTGCCAAGTTCTCCGAGAGGGAGAACTAGGCTATAGGATGTATAAGCTATAAGCTATAAACTTCCAGGAGCTTGGTTTTATAGTCTCTGGATGTTGACCATTGATGGGATTACACAATGCCAGGGGCAGTTTCTGGGTGTAACTGCCTAGCTACTGGAAAATGGGGATCTGGGCAGAAGAGACCCAATCTCAATCGGAGTAGGCTTGGAGATCTCTTATTTGTATATATAAAATCACATTTACATTAACTTTCTTTAAATGAAAGGTAGTAGTATAGTAAGTTAACAAACTATTTTTTTAAATTTATTTGGGAGGGGAAATGGAGAGATTAGTACAGGGGATATAGTGCTTGCCTTGCTTGTGGCCAACTGTAAACCTGGCATTACACATGATCCTCCAGGCACCACCAGAAAGTAATTCTGAGCACTAAGTATAACTCCCCAGCCAAAAAATTATTCTGCATAGAAGTAAAAGTAGAACATATTTAACACATCAAAAACTATTAAAATAAAGGAATAGCATATGTAAAATGTAGTATTATATATAACATATACAATATAGCATATGCAATATGCATAGCTTTGAAATCTTTGGTTATTTCTGTGTTACTTTAATTTGCTTCCATTGTCATTAGCAAACACACGGCATAGTCTCAGCTATTTTATTTATGGGCACTTTTATGACTGAAGATGTGGTCTATATTACTGTAGCACTGTTCATCAATTTGCTTGAGCAGGAACCAGTAACTTCTTCATTGTGAGACTTCTTGTTACTATTTTTGGCATATTACTGTATATTCAATAATCACAAAAATAATGCATATTAGGTAAGCACATAAAGTAGTCTATAATTATTTATCAGACGATGTTGGTTTCTGATTTGGGGGTTTGTGGGTTTTTTGCCTTTTGGGCCCTTCCTGGCAATGCTCAGGGGTTACTCCTAGCTGTGCACTCAGAAATCACTTCTGGTAGGCTTGCGGATACATATGGGGTACTGAGCTTTGAAACCAGCTCGGCACAGGTGAGGCAAGTACCCTACCTACTGTACTATCGCTCTAGCCCTAGTTTCAAATGTTTCTAGGTTCTATATTTTTCCTATAGTTTTCCTCTAGATATTCTTTTTCTGAAAGTATATTAATAGCACCTCTAACGATGATTATGAATTTGTATAAATTCCTTCAGTTCAATTAGTTTCTGCTTCATATTTTGCATCTCTTTGGTCCACATTAGTTTAATTAGCTTTGTAACGGGTTAGCCTCTGTTATGTAATTAATTTCCTTTTCTATATCATAATGTCTGTTTTAAACATTGCATGATTTATGTTTCTGCAATCTACCATATTTTTATTTTTGTATTTGTGTTAAAAAATTTTGCTATAGATATGTTACAACTTAGGTTGGCATTTAGTTGTGTTTTTTTTTTTAATTTTGGTTAGAATAGATTTTGTTTGGAAGTTTAGAGAATTGGGGTTGGGGGGAGGAGAGGGAGAGAAAGGAGAGAGAGAGAGAGAGAGAGAGAGAGAGAAAGAACACAAACACAGGCTTCTCCCGAGTAGAGGGGGAGCCCCAGTATGCATTCCAGCATTAAAGTATAAAGGTAGGAAAGTAAAGTACATATCTCAAGAGGGGAGATACAGGCAACATGTGCTTGGGTACCACATGAACTCAGCATCAACACATGGTCATAGGCAGCACTTATAAATGCCAGCATATGTGCTGGAATTTAGGTTTTCTGATTTTTCTGATCTATGTTTTACTCTCTGCTTTTCAAATGTCTTCTACAGTTTAATTTATATTTACCTTCTTAATAGTAAAATGAAAAATCAGTGGGTGAAAATTAACCTGCAATATATCCATGTCATCGAATACTACCTTATATCACTGTCACTGCATCACTGTCATCCTGTTCTTCATCAATTTGCTCGAGCAGGCGCCAGTATTGTCTACATTCATTCCTGTCACGTGCTAGTGTAGCCCAATGGTGTTTTGGGAGGTCTTTCAAGATCAGGGGAATGAAGATCGTCATTCTTACTATTTTTGACATATCGAGTATGACACGGGTAGATTGGCAGGCTCTGCTGTGACTACCTTATAATATAAAATTAAAATTTGATACCCACAAGCTGGCTGAATCTCCGGGGGGGGGGAAGTACTGTGTTAAAGAAGCCCACAAAATGTTATATATTATATAATTCTATTTAATACCTTTATTAAAATTAGAAAACCATTTGAAATTAAAAATGTATTGGTGGTTGTCAGAGTTTCAGGAGAAATTAAGGGCTAAAATGAATTGGACAACATAATGATTCTTGTAATAAAGTATATGTTCTCATTATTTTTTTAATTTTTTTTATTTTACTGAATCACTGTGAAAAAAGTTACAAAGCTTTCAGGTTTAAGTCTCAGTCATATAATGATCAAACCCCCATCCCTTCACCAGTGCACATGTTCCACCACCTAGAACCCCAAATATACCCCCCTCCCACACCCACCTCCCCATTGAGTGGCTAATGATCTTCACTTTATTCTCTCTATATTTTGAATACATTCAATATTTCAACAGAGAACTCACTATTATTATTTGGAATTTTCCCCCAACAATCAAATCTGCTGAAAAGGCATCATTTAATAATCTGTTTTCCATTGCTGAGAATAAAGATTATATGAGCTCAGGTTTTGGATTTCTGATATTTTAGCTCAGTTCACAGTCTAGATGCATTTCTATAAGAAGCTGCTGGGTGCCAAAATGGTTTAGTAGACCTCCCAGATCATAGTCTTTAAAGAGCAGAGGGGCTGTTTCTGTGCATGGCTACTCAGGATCTCATCTGGGTGGAGAGCGTGCCAGTAACACCCCCATCCCATGATCTCTGTGCACCATGTCACTGCAAATTCATACCTCTGGGTTATGAGTTCTAGAAGATGGCAGATGCCACGTGGGCGCCGCTGCTGCCGCTGCTGTCTCCCTGCCCTCATTCTTGACACTATCAATAGCAATATTTTGGTCATGGTATAATTTGCAAGTACAGTAAGGAAAACTTGGCAAAGGATGCACAAGATATTTGTGTTAATTCATTCAAATCAAGTAAATCTATATTCATCCAAAGTGAAGAGTTTAATATAAAAAGAGGTAGGGGTATAGAAGCCAGATTTCAGTAGCTGAAAGTAATGGGGAATTAACTATAGAATATACTATGCTGTTACCCACAGAAAGTCTAATATAATTTAGAGACTATTCTTTTCCTTACACCACTCAATAGTACTTATTCATTCTAACTCAATGCTCAATTCCATGTTCTTCTCAAGACCTTCTCCCTGAGTGAACTCATACTTTCTCCCTATTTTTGAACTTCCTAATGCTAATCATTTCCAAACTGACACTGTTAGCCTTTTCTCCATGAGCTTAAAATTTGTGCATCCCATTGTACAGCAGACATATTCTTGTGGATATCTGCAGACACCTTGCTTCATAGCAGAATCCTTCTAGAACAGTCTCTTATTCAATTAGTGTCACCGCTATCCTACTGTTCAGCCTAATTAGTAACCTGGGAATTATTCTTGACTTTAGTATAACTTTCAGACCCCTTGCCATTCAAGCACCAAGCGTAGACACTTCATTTTCACATCTATTTTTGCCTTGTGCAGGTTCCCATATTTCTCCCAGACTTCTGCTATGCTTTTCTAATTTTTTTTGGCTTGAGATTTGCCTACTTCAAAATAATTTGCACATTTTCCAGAGTTTTCTAAATTTCAAATTTTCTATGTCATACCCCACTGCCCACAGAATAACTCTGAAAATCCTTGTCAAAATTTTAAGTCCTTTACAATGTGATCCCTCGTCCTCTCCAGCCCCACACAGGTCTTTCTCTGTCTGGAACTTTATGCTCCAGTTATATTAAAATTTCAGGTTATTTTCTTTTACATCTTGTGCTTTATTATAATAGCCCTCTGCTAGCAAAATTCTGTTTCACTATGGAATTCCTCCACTTCCACTCCTAACATCTATTTACAGCTCAGTATTTAAGGATCACATTAGGCAACATTTCATTTTCTTCACCCTGATTACACCATTATTCCCCATCTTCCCACAAAACTGTAGATAATTGTCCATGGCTTCTCATATACTTTATTTTTACATCCGGTTTTCCCATTAGAATAGGAGGTATTCAATAGTATGAAGCATGTCCACAACCACAAGATAATTATTTGAAGTGGACATAGAACTTAAAAATACCCCAATCTTCATTTTATAAGCAGTATGATTTATAAACTCTCAAAAATCAAAATATGAAGATATGAACTTGTTATTCTTTCTTTCAACCACTATCCGCTGAGTGCTGAAAACTGAGTCATGGAATAAGAGTGCATGTTGAGAAATCACGAGTTATGTCCTCAAGAAGCTCACATTAAATTAAATGTCATTCTGAAAAACGTTCTGCAATTTTTAAAAATAAGACATAATTATAGAACAAGTCTCACAAATTCTATACTTGGAAGTCTAAACACCAAAGAATTAGAATTAGGTCAAGAAGTTACCATGAGGAGGAGCTTGATGAAGAAACAGTATTTAGGTGAAAAATAAGTATCTGGAAATAGGATGGTGGGAAATAAAATATATTTCAGAGAAAAAGAATACAGGCTGAATAAACAATTTGCTGACTGAAATGTCTTGATTTTCTGCATGGGCTGACACACAAGACATGGTGGTGCTGCTTCAAAGAATCACTAGATGACTCTGTGCCCTTCTCTCACACCATTGGCACTTCGCCCCACTAAAAATGTAGCATTCAAGTCTCTCTTATTTATCTTTCTAAAAGAAAGTATAGTTTTTTCAAACCGTTGACCCTTAGACTGTGTGAATTTTGAAATCTATATTGTTAAAAGTAGAGGATATAGATGTTAATGATATTGTCTTCAATTCAGCTCAGTAACTCAATGTCCATAGATCTTTGGTGGGTCCAGACCTAGGGACCCCAGAGCACTGCCAGGTGTGACCCTAGAGTCTCCTGGACACTGTCAGGGTGCCCAAGGAATCCCCAACCCCACAGGGAGGTAGCAGTTCTGTTTCCTGGGCACTTTTGTTGACGCTCTGGCCTAATTGAAAATAGTCAGCAAGGGCCCCCAGGCTTCTAGACATTACTTTAGAGAACCTGCAATTTAAGAAAACACAAACCTTTGTTTATCTAATTGAGATCTGAGCCATAGCATCTAGTTTCTATAGTATAACGCTATCGAGAACTTCTTTCTCTGAAGGCAAGTTATGATGAAATCTCCTTGCTAAGTGTGACACCAGTTAGACCAGGAAGATAAAATAATAGAATTGGGACTAAGATACTTTCTTCATATTCTTTTTTGTTGCACTGGAATTAGAAAATTTTACAGTGATGCCTACGGGTAATTTCTAAACCTCCTTAAAGACTCTATTTTTTTAATGTTTGGAGAAGTGATTCTCTTCAAAAATTCATGTTGTTTCTGCTAACAGACCTTAAGAACGACATCTCGAGTAACACAATAGTAATTGGAGACTTCAACACTGCCCTATCACCCCTGGATAGATCAAGAAGATTAAAACCCACCAAGGAAATACTGGCTTTGAAGGAAGAAGTAGAAGACAGAGGGCTAATAGATCTATACAGGGCTTTATACCCCCCCAAAACAGGAATACACATTCTTTTCCAGTGCACATGGAACATTTTCCAGAATAGACCATGTGCTGGGCCACATAACATACCTCAACAGAATCAGGAAGATAGACATTGTATCAGCTATCTTTTCAGACCATTATGCACTGAAGATAGAAGTCAATCACACACAGATGCAGAAAACCAAATCAAACAGCTGGAAATTAAACAACTCGATGTTGAACAATGAGTGGGTTAGGAAGGAAATCAAGGAAGAAATCAAAAGGTACCTGGAAACAAATGAGAATGAAGCATGAGCCACCAGAACCTGTGGAACACAGCTAAAGTCGTGTTAAGGGGAAAATTTATAGCTCTGCAAGCATTCCTCAAGAAGGAAGAAAAGGCCCACATAAATAACTTGACTTCACAGAATAATAGTGAGTTTTTTGTTTGAATGTAATCAAAGTAAAGAGAAAGTAAAGTGAAATTTATCAGCTACACAGGTGGGGAGTGGGGGGGCGGGGGGGAGGTTTACTGTGGTTCTTGGTGGTGGAATATATGCACTGGTGAAGGAATGGGTGTTCGAGCATTATATAACTGAGACTTAAGCATGAAAGCTTTGTAACCCCACATGGTGATTCAATAAAAAAATAAAATAAAATTGGAAATACATATAAAATATGATGGAATTAATAAAATTATATTTTAAGAAAAAAATCATGTAGTTTCCAATCTTACATTTAGCTTAAAAAGTATGGGCCTTATAAAATACATATTTTACTATAATACAAATTAGTAAAAAAAAAGAATCATGATGTAAAATCGAACCAGCCTTTATCTTATTCCCAAGTTGAGAACATCTGAGACCTCTTCAGGTGACAGAATTCACTTGCAGTTATTAAATTGTTTCAATTTGATTATTTCTATTCCAAAAATACATTCCTTTGATGTGGCAGAGTAAATTGCTTGATCTTTGCCTCTATAAGCCTTTCTATTTACCGGACTCTGGGAATCTGGCTATATGCTACCTTTAATTCTCAAGTCATTCACACAAAGATATATAAAGGGGACAACTGAGTAACCCACCCATATTTAAGGAATGAGTTTCTCACTTTATTGCTTCTCACTTTCTTGTTCATACCAGTCTAAACTTAAATACTTCCTTACTAAACTCGCAGTAGCAGCTTTAGACAATAAAAATGGTCATTCTCTACTCTTTGCATTTATTATGTAACAAAATTCAATCCAAGGAAAGGCATGTAGATGTAGGACTACTTACTGATATAAACTCTGTTTCAGTAGGATTGAAAATCTCACTTTTACAATTCCGGTGTCTGATTCACTTCATACTAAACAGGAATATAATAATATCCAAAAAAAATCTTAGCACTTCCTCCATTCCCGCTTCCTTGGTCTAGCATATAAACCTTTGGTTTTCTGCCTTTTACCCTTATACCATTCTGCATTCTTTCCAAGGAGAGCTGTTGATTCTTGCTCATTCTTGGACTTATAAGAACTTTTTTTTAATAGACAAGAACCCTGAAATATCACTATTTTGCCCATCACCTGCTCCCACCCACCTGATTTCAGGTATTTCCACCATCTGCAGCCCCGTTGCTATGCCCAGCCATTTTGCTAAGCAAGGCAAAGCTCCAACAACAATTATGATTCACAGATGGTTCAAGGGTGGGTTCAGAATGCCATCTTGTTCGTGATATTTCTCTCTACAGGACAGCAGAAAAATTCAAAATTAAGCACTGGTACAGTGCATTGAAATAATTTACAGATATTTTTAATGTGAGAGAAAAAATAATGAACCGATTAAATCTTCCCCTAAGAAATCATTATTCTATTGAGTTCATCCAAATAGCAGGGTGTGATTTTAATTATTATAATGGAACATAATTGTCACTAAACTGAGGAGTTAATTATTCTGAAAATAATTGTGTCATTCTTCTACAAATAAAATGATAGGAAAATGTATTTTGTGGCTCAGAGTGTTGAATAATATCAACACAGCCAATATATTTACTCATGTGAAACTTGAGCAGTAGTCACTTGTGCATCTCCCAATTTTCTCCCAAGAGTTGGATTTATAATTTTAAACTTGCAAATTAGGTGAAGACTACATTATTTCTCTAATGGGAAACACAAGATTCTTACAGAAGAGCCTCAGAATTGGCATTTGCTATCTATCTTAAATGCCACCATCCGTTCGGAGCATTGTTCTGGGTCTCGTTGAAGCTGTCTGGTTGTTTGTCTTTTCTACTTTATAACTCTTAATCCAGAGACTTTCTAGACAACAGAATTGAGACAGAAAGACATGAAATTATCATTTAACTTTACATGCAGGTCAAAATTGTATCACTGGAGAAAAATGGTGGATACTTCCTATGGTTAAGACTGACTCTCAGAATAAATCCTTCTTATATAAAAATGATAGAGAACAATTATTTGGTTTATTTTACATCCCTGTCTGGAACTTCTGTCAGTGATAAAGCATTGTTCCATATCTTAATTTTAGATTTATCTGTACAATGTACTTTTAACTTAATCCTGCACTAAAATACCCACCATAGCTCATATACTAAAATTCTAGGTTTCTTTTCCTCCAATACAAATATTTTAACATTTCAATTTTCTCATGAAACCAGTTCTGAGCAAGTATAATCAGGAAATTCTTTGGGTCTAAAAAAGAGTCAACAACCATTTAAATGTCACAAAATCAAGAACAGAGGAAGAGATATTTGAAATTGGTCCCCAAAATGTGTCAGTTGTCAGAAAATGTGAACTGAGGCTTAAGCTTTAAGTAGGTAGGTCAGTTAAAAGTTAGTAAATGTGGAATAGAAAAAAAATAATCAAATGTAAATTTCCTATTGATCTGATTTTTCTATTACTGAAAAGGACTATAAACTTATATTTTAAAGTAAGCAACTAGGGGCTGGAGCCACAGTACAGTGGGTAGGGCATTTGTCTTGTAAGTGACCGACCTGGTTCAATCCCATATGGTCCCCCAAGCACTACTAGGAGTAATTCCTGAGTGTAGAGCCAGGAATAACTCCTGAGCATTGCTGGGTATGACCCAAAAGGCAAAAATAAAATGAGCAACTATTACTTTTAAAGCTTTGATGTAAGAAAAAACAAGAAACTACTCTTTAAGGACTAGAGTAACAGTACACAGAGGTAAAGGTGCTTGATCCCGATTTATTCCTCAGCACTGCATATTATCACCTGAGCCTGTCTGTCAAGCAGAGACCTCTGAGCACAGACAGGGTGAGCCCCGAAAAAAGATAGATTACTGTATCACATTAACATATTGCAACAAGATTATAAAATCCCTGCATATCTGTGTCCATTCTAAGATTTGTCTTATTGTTAACTTCTGGGACGGTAATGTAGCATTCAATAGAACTGAGTAACTGACCAGATAAGAAAATAAAATTTAGGAAAGAAAGTGTTTGTCATGGAAATGTAGGAAGTTGAGCATTTTAATTAAAAGAAAAACATATTTTAACTGCATCAAAAGTTGTTCAGAATGAAGTGACCTATAGAGAGAGAAATAGTTGTTGCATTTCACAACTTAATATGACATTTACTTGATAAAACTTCATTTAATGGAGAGATAAGTATGGAAACTAGATTGGAAGGAGCGAGTGATAAGGAGTATGAAATGAAGACCCCTACAATAGGTAGTCATAAGGAAATAAGGACATGGTGCATGGGGTGAGATTAAAGGTTTTGGGGGCTTTAGGGCTTTTGCTGTCTTTTCACCAGTGAGAGACTTAAATGTGTTTAAAGATAACCATGTAAGGCTGAAGAGACAGTTACAGGAAGTACCTCAATTTGTATCCCCAGCACTACATATGGAACCCTAAGCATATATCTGGTCCCCAGGGGTCAATAAGTCAGGGTCAGGAATAGTTCCTGAGTATCGCTGGCTATGGCCCCAAATAAAACAAAAATAAAATATATAAAATATCAATTCGGCTGAAGGAATGTGACTTGATATAGACAAAGAGAAAAGATAGGCAGTGAATTCCTGAGCAGGCTTACAATAGGAATGGGGCCGGAGAAGAACTGTAAGACCCTAGAGTAAATGAGCGAGCATCAGTTTTGGTTTCTGCCCTTATCTTTGAAGACCTCTAGAGGCCAGTGACTCCATCCTCTCACTTGAGATCTGCTTCTCTTTCCGAAATACCCAAATTTCCAACAGAGGTTTATTCCTGAGAGCCCTTTTTCCAATTTGAAATGGGAATCACATTATTTTTACAATGAAGAGAAACTAAAAATTCCACCTGACGCCACATATGCAGGCAGAACCAAGACAAGTCAGAAAGTGCAGCATTCTTCCTCTGGGGTACCTCTAACTACCACTGACAGTTCGTGGTTATGTCGCTCAAATATTCTTACCCTGGCAGCAGGAGTTTATGCTACTTGATGGAGAATGGAAAAAAGAAAAAGACAGAAACATCTTCTTAAACCATTTTATAAGATTTATGGGAAAGGGGAAGGGGGGAGGTATATCATCATTCTTGGTGGTGGAATATGTGCACTGGTGAAGGGATGGGTGTTTGAGCATTGTATAACTGAGACTTTAACCTGAACGCTTTGTAACTTTCCACATGGTGAATTAATAAAAGAATTAAAAACAAAAAAAAAGATTTATGGGAACGAAGCAATAATGAAGTATTTTTTAATTTTCATATCTAAGGTGTTTGACACACGTTAGGAATAATTAGGAACCTCGAGTTGGTGTCCCTGTGATCATGATGGTTCTGCAATAATATAAGAACCTGTCAGGGGTCCAGAAATGAAAGTAGGTACATGGCAAAATCATGCACAGTTTTCATCAATAAAGTTTTATTGGAACATAGCCAAACCCATTTATATATTTCCAGGGCTGCATTGAAATATGACAGCAGAGCTGTGTAGTTATAACAGAGACCACATGACTCTCAAAGATCAAAATGTTTACTGAGTCCTTTTTATACATTGTTGGGAGACTCTTTGAAGAAGGGAACAGATACTATATATCGTTATTAAAGACATGGAGGCAAGTTTATTTCTCCCATAGGAGAAATTTTTGTGGATGTCATCATCAGCATCCATAAACCCAGACTGAAGGATTAGGATCTAAAGTCCAGTTTCTCATGTGTTGTGTTCATCTCTTCTAGTGAAGAACTCAGTTTGTGAGAGGCACTTCTGTTATAAGAAGAAGAATTAATCTTATAATTAATATAGAAAAGCCTGATGAGCATAAGGCAGTCCAGCATAAGCCTGGACCAGAATCACTTAAACACAAGAATCTATTTGGATTCGGACTGGGGATAAAGAAACGGGAAATTGTCACTGTTGTAACAGATGTATTCAAAATCTAGAAAAGAGTAAGGTGTACGTATGTTGAAATGATCAAATAAGACCTTGACTTCACTGATATTAGTGGCGATATCAGCTAGTTATTGCTGAAAGCTTTGTATTTGTAAAGTTCTTCACAGGATCTTTGAAATTTGATCCTCACAGATATTCTATAAAGCAGAATTCAATTTAACTACCATGGTACAGGTGAATAAGCAGAACTTAATTTATTCCAGAATACCCAGCAAATAGCTCAGTCAAAAAACTCCCATTAGAAGTTGTAGCTGGATTTAATTCATTTACAAAGTTATTCTATTACTTACCTAGTGTAGTAGTTTAGCTTCAAGATTGAACTAAAGTATTTTGATCCCTGTTGAATTTCAGCGTTGTCTATTGACTGTCATATTGATTGATCTGAGGGGAGTAGATTGCACCATATGTGACCGTTCTCAGACCTTACTCCTGCCTCTATGCTCTGGGATACCAGGATGACATACCAAGGATGAAACCTGAGTAGATTGAATGCAAGACAGGTGCCTCACCTGCTGTACTTTGTCCCAGCCCTTGGTGAAGATATAATTTTGGACATAGTATGAAGATAATAAAAAGGAAAATTATTGTGCTTTAGGGAGGCCTCTCCAGTAGTACCTAGGACCTTGCGCTACATCTGATTGAGCTCAGGCCATGCTATTCTAGGGATCAAACCTGAATCTCTGTGCACGGCAGGCATGTGATATATAGACCTTTGAAACTATTCCTCAGTCTCCAGAAAAAAAAATCTATATTTTTTAAGCAAAATGGAATGTAATAAGGATTTTCAAAGGTTTTGAATTCTTTGAAGCAAAACATGTTAGAGAAATACATGGTGCCAAGGTACAATTTATACCGATTAGACTTCGAATGCTCTACAAAATTTTTCATTTAGTTAAAATATTTATGGGTTAGGGAAAATACTTCAGAGGGATGGTGCATAAGCACTTGTGGGGTCTATCCTCCAACCTCGGGCAGAGTATTGCTGAGAACCCTAAAGCAATGCTGAGAAGGAACCTAGTTTAAAATGACATTATTTATAAAAGGGAATTGTAATTTGTGGATCCACTTTTATATCACTAAAGAGTTTTTGTCAGCTTTATTTAGGAATAAATCTATCACAATATTTGTCTCTTGCAGTAAGTTTCAATTATATAGTAGACGTTTGCCATAGTTTAGGCAATATGATTATAATACTGTTAAATCAATACTGGTATTGATGAACTGGCGCAAGCAACCACAACCATCACCACCAAAGTGTAAGGCCAAGGGTTTGTCGGTATTCAATTCTGTCTACTCCCTTTTCTTGTTTCTCTATCTTCTACAGAGGGGTGGTAAAACAATATTTGTCCTCACTCCGACTTATTTTACTTAACAAGTTTCCTCCAAAGACTAATCTGGCCTGAGCACTGTAATCTGAGTTTGAGATGGTTCCAGGAGAGCAATTCTATAAACTTAATACATCTCTTACTGTGTCCATACAAAATGATTAATATTATGAATGCTTGTATGTTTGCTGGATGAGAGGAGAAACACATTCATGGGATTCACCCTTGGGTGGGTTGTCCTGCTGAAAGAGAATCTGTCCTAGAAGCAGCATGCCCTGAGGGAAAGAACTTTAACCCTATTGATTGTGACCACACTTGTGTGTAAGCCCCAACTCCTCATGCTGGGGGATTTAACTAGGCTGGAAGAGTGGGTTGGGGGGGAGAGAGAGCTGGGAAAGAAGGAGACACAGGAGTGAATGAAATAAACAGCAACTGATCAATCAACCAGCTTGGCCCTCATTTCCTCCTCCATCTGCCCCATGGCCTAGGCCACTCTGGCTGGGTAGTGGCCTGGGACCACCCCTTGAACCCTGGTGCGGTCGACAGGGAGAGCTGCTGGGGCTCTTCCCTTGCCGAGCCCCCTGGCAGATGTTTTTTTACAGCTGTGCATACTTTTTTTTAATGCTTTGTGTACTGGGGCTAGATGTCAGGCAATGGAATTGCTGGGTTATATGGAAGCTCTTTAGTAATAGTGTTATCAGCTAATCCTATAACCACATTTTACTTATATAACTTTTGCTTCTTTACCAACTTCTCCATATTTCCCTCATCTCTTTCCCTTAGCAACTCTCATTGTATTTATTTATGTTAATTCAGTTATTTTATTATCCGTGCATGAACAATATCTTACAAGAACTCTCTGACTTATTTCACATATGAGAATATCCCCAAGTTCATTCTTACCATCACAAATAACAAAACATCTTTTTTTTTTTTTTCTTTTTGCTTTTTGGATCACACCCGGCGATGCACAGGGGTTACTCTTGGCTCTGCACTCAGGAATCACCCCTGGCGGTGCTCAGGGGACCATATGGGATAATGGTAATCGAACCTGGGTCGGCTGAGTGCAAGGCAAACGCCCTACCCGCTGTGCTATTGCTCCAGCCCGCAAAAACTTCATTTTTAAAGCTGAATAATATTCCATTGTACTAATAAAAATTGTCGGGTTGGGGCGGAAATTGTCTTCACCTTTGGCAAGTACTGGGATTGTTCATACCTTGGATATTGTGATTAATGCTGGCAAGGAACATGGAAGTATAAATGTCTTTTCAAAGGTGTGGTGTCATTTCTTATTGATAAATATAAAAGGAGAATTGATAGATCACATAGTTAATAGTTACTAGATTAATAACTATTAGATTAATTAGAATTAATTAATATTAGATTAATATTGAATGATCTATGATAGATTATTAGTTAATCTTTAATTTCCTGATAATTTTTTAAATGTGACTATACTAATTGACATCCCCATAACAGAATGGGAATACTGTTAAACAACATTCTCCCTCACACATTTTAACATGTGTGAGGTGACATATCTTGATTTTAATTTGCATTTTTTTGAAGATTAGTTTTGTCAAACAAAATTTTAGTACCTGATGATCATGTATTTATTTTCTGGTTTTCTAGAAAAAGCATGTTCAGTTCTTTTACCATTTTAATTTATTTGTATTTTTTATGTTAGGTTATGACTTCTTGGATTTTAAGTTCTTATATGTACTGGATCTTTATCCAGTACATATGCAGTACATAAATCTGATAACACATTATCAGATTTGTGACTAGCAAATATTTTTCTCCTGTTTATTAGATTGAATTTATATTTTTAATTACTTACTTTGTCATGCAGAAACTTTTTAGTTTACTATAGTTCTGTTCTACTTCTTTTTCTTTTTATTGCTTTTACTTTAGGTGTCTTAGCACTGTCTTAGTCCTGTTGACCCATTGTTCATCAATTTGCTCGTGTGGGCACCAGTACCATCTCCATTGTGAGACTTCTCGTTACTGTTTTTGGTATATTGAATACACCACAGGTAGCTTGCAGGCTCTGCTGTGTGGGCGGAATACTCTCCGTAGCTTGCCGGGCTCTGCAACAGGCTTTTAGTGTCAAATTGAAAAAAAAATAACAAAAACTATAAACATTCCGAGAACAAAATTAAGTAGTTTCCCAATTTTCATTTTCTGGCAGAAACTTATGACTTACATTCAAATATTTAATCAATTTTTGAGATTGTTTGTGACATAGTCAAGTTTCACTTACTTAAAAGTGAATATAGTTTCCTTACACCAGTTTATAGAAAATATTCTTTTACCACTATATATTCTTGACTCAGTTGTTAAAAATATCTTGAACATATATGCATTATCTCACTTTTGTTCATTTAGTCTTTGTGTCTGTAAACTTAGTTTTTTAATTACTATAGCTTTGTAAAATCTAAGCTCCAAATAATAAAATATAAACTTTCTACATTAGCCTTTTCTCAATACTCTTTGACTATTAAGGGCCTGTCATTGTCATGTATTTCATGACTTTTCTATTACTATGAAAATATGCCACTAAAATGTTCATGATTGTACTGACATTATAAATTGCTTTAGGAATCTTCATTTTAGCAATTGCTATTTATTCTAATCTATAATAATGGAAAATTCCTACTTTTTTTCATTCTTTGTTTACTCAGTATTAGACAGTTTTCAATATATAGATCTTTTACCCTCTTGCTGAAATATTAAATAGTTTCTTCTTTTTGATAGTGTTATGACTGGGATTTTGTTGGGGAAGAGTTATCCCCAAGGCTCCTGTCCAGGTTCTGTACCAGGTCTGGACAGAAGCCTCTCCCTGGGCAAAGGAGAACCTATACTGGGAGAAATCCCTCCGGGTGCAATGGATCTCAGCTCAACTTTATTGAAAAATACGCACCTGTTAGAGGAAAGCTTGGCCTTGCTGAAGGTCCAATCACACAAGCTCTCAAGGTTATGGTCCTATCAGGGTTTGCCCCAGTTGGGTAATCATGTTGGGTAATGTCAGTGGTCCCTGTTTAGGACATTGTGGTTGCCTAAGGCGCACATGATGGTTCCTGCTTTTACCAGGAGTCAGGGGGCAAGGGAGGCTCAGGGCCGGTCACAGGGTGTGGTTGCCTTGGTTTTGCTATTTTCTGCCCAGTTACTTAATCTTGCAAGGTTTCACTTTGGAGCCGTTTGACAGCGTCAGATTTTCCCTGTTCCAGTGCCAGTCTCCCTGCTCCACAAGATTGTTTTTATTATTTTTATTTCTGATAGCTAATTGTTAGTCACTATCACTGTCATCCTGTTGCTCATCGATTTGCTCGAGCGGACACGAGTAACATCTCCATGTGCGACTTGTTACTGTTTTTGTCATATTGAATACACCACAGGTAGCTTGCCAGGCTCTGCCATGAGGCAAGATACTCTCTGTAGCTTGCTGGGCTCTCCGAGATGGGCGGAGGAATCAAACCCAGATCGGCCACATACAAGGCAAACACCCTACCCACTGTGCTATCGCTCCAGCATCAATTGTTAGTGTAAGACAAAAATGTATATTTATTTTTTGGCCTACAATTTATTATAGGTCTTACATTTTGGGGGTGGAGTCCTTATAATGTCCATATTCTGTCACTGTCACTGTCATCCTGTTGCTCATCGATTTGTTCGAGCAGGCACCAGTAACATCTCTCATTGAGAGACTTATTGTTACTGGTTTAGGCATATCCAATATGCACAGGTAGCTTGCCAGGCTCTGCCACGTGGGCTCCATACTCTCAGTAGCTTGCCGGGCTCTCCGAGAGGGGTGGAGGAATCTAACTGTGAACACCCAACCGCTGTGCTATCGCTGCAGCCCATAATGTCCATATGTATATATAAAACCATATTACCTGAAAATCATCATCATCATCATCATCATCATCATCCCGTTGATCATCAAATTTCTTCAGCGGTCTCAGTAATGTCTCCATTCATCATAGCTCTGAGATTTTAGAAGCCTCTCTTTACTCGGCCTTTCCAAGGATGCCGCTTTGGAGGCTCTTTCAGGGTTAGGGGAATGAGACCCATTCATTGTTACTGGTTTTGGCATATGGAATACACCACGGGGAGTTTGCGAGGCTCTCCTATGTAGGCAGGAAATTTTTAGTAGCTTGCCAGGTTCTTTGAGAGGGAGAACTAGGCTGTAAGATGTCACATGGCCGAGAAGCAATGGTGCACTTGCTTGGTTTTATAGTCTCTGGATGTTGGCCATTGGTGGGATTATAGGGCGCCTGGGGCAGTTCCTGGGTGTGACCGCCTAGCTACTAGAAAATGGGGGATCTGGGTAGAAGAGGCCCAGTCTTGATCCGAGCAGGCTTGGAGGTCTCAACCCAGGTTCCCACACACCTGGGTTCCTCTGCCTGTACCTTCATACATGAGGCTCATGTGGAGAAGGGCCTGGAGCATGGCTGTGGCTCTTGGTCCCATGCCTGCTATCTTTCCCCGAGCCCCCACGGAGTGGGTGGGCTTCAGTTTCCCTCCCCTCCCTGAGCAAACCTACCTCGGCTGAAGACCTCCAGGGCCTAGCCACAGCCATTACCTGAAAATAGAGAATACAATTTTCTTTTTAAATTGGAAGGCTTTTTTATTAAGGAAAGTTATGCCTGGTAGTTCTTAGTGCTTACTGCTGACTTACCCTCAAGGTTCACTCCTGGTGGGCCTCAGGGCAACCCTGGACGGTTATTTTTCCCTTACCTAATTTCTCTGACTAACATGCAGTACTTCAGCGTTGAACACAATAGCTGCATGTCTGTCATTTATAATCTTTATTATATTGAGGTGTGTTCATTCCATATCTATTTCACTAAGAGTTTTTATCATACAGGTAGTTATAATTTTTTCAAATGGTTTGCTTCCTCTAGTGAGGTGATTTTATGTTTTCTTCTTTATTTTATATGAAGTATCACTTGATTAATTTTGTGACTGTTAAACCATCCTTACACCCCTGGAATAGTGTACTATATTTTTTATTTTATTTTTTAAAATTTATTCTTTTATTGAATCACCATGTGGAAAGTTACAAAGCTTTCAGGTTTAAGTCTCAGTTATACAATTCTCAAACACCCATCCCTTCACCAGTGCACATATTCCACCACCAAGAATCACAGTATACCCCCCTCACCCCCACCTCCCCAGCCCCCTAGCCCGCATGTATAACTGGCAAATTTCACTTTACTTTCACTTTACTTTGATTACATTCAATATTTCAACAAAAAAACTCACTATTATTGATTTGGAGTTTCTCCCCCCTAAAGTCGACCTGCTGTAAAGAAAGCATTTGATAATTTGTTTTCCAATGCTGAGAATGAAGAGATATGAGGTCCAGAGGCCACACTAGCAGCCTCACGGGTTTGGATTTCTGTATTTTAGTACATTAGTAACTAAGTCCAGAGAAATATCTGCCAGAAATTGCATCATTGTAAGCTTTGTACTATATTTTTTAATAAAGTGCTGACTTGGTTTGGTAATATTCCATGGATTTTGCAACTCTTTACCAGGAATTTTTGTCCTACATTTTTTCCCCCTTTGTATTGTTTTGTTTTGATTGGATTGCACAGAGTGGTACTCAGGGATCACTTCTGGTGGTCATCAGGGAAGATTATATGTGGTGTCAGGGATTGAACTGGGGTGAGCTGCATACGTGTAAGGCAAGAGTATCTGCTACACTATCATACATGTATCAGATATATGTGCTGCATACATATAAGGCAATAGTATCTGTTGTACTATCTCTAGTCAAAAAATTTTTTCTTTCCTTTTATGTTTTAGCATGATGATTACTTTATAGTATGAATGCTCCCTTTTGTATTTTTTGTAAGTATAAGGAAAAAGATTGCTATTAATCTCTAAAAGTTTGGGAGCGTTCAGTGAAACTGAGTCTTATATTTGGAGGTTTTATTTAACAGTTTAGTCTCATTACTGATTTTTTTAATTATGTATTTCATGATTCAGTCTTAGTAGATTGTGCATTTCTAGTTAATTATCCATTTATTCCAGGTAGTTGGCATATAATTGTACATAGTTGTCTCATAAACCTCTTGTACTTGTATTTTTTGGAATATATTTTCTTTCTAGTTTTACTTAAATCTTTTTTCCCCTTTAAGTGTAGCTGAAGGCTTGCCAGTTTTATTCATTATTTTACAAAGAAAGTCTTAATTTTTTTATTCTTCTAGTGTCTATTTTCCTTTGGAGATTTGTAATTTGCTTTTTTTCTACTAACTTTGGACATCATTGGTTATATTTTTAGTAGTTCCTACAGGTAAAAATATAGGTTGTTTATCTTCTTTCTTTCTAAATGTGGGTGTTTTTCTGTTAACTTTTGCTCTTAGAATTTTTTGTCCTCTCTTCTATAAGGCGACTGAAGTGGTAGCATAGCAGGTAGGGCATTTGCCTTATATGTGGCCAACCCGGGTTTGATTCCTCAGTCCCTCTTGGAGAGCCAGGCAAGCTACTGAGAGTATCCCACCCACACGGCAGAGCCTGGCAAGCTACCTGTGGCATATTAAATATGCCAAAAACAGTAACAACAAGTCTCACAATGTAGACACTACTGGTGCCCACTCGAGCAAATCAATGAACAATGGGATGACGATGCTACATGGCTTCTATAAGGTTTTGTAGGCTATATTTAAATTTTATTTTAATAAGATTAGATTGTTTTCTGTTTGTTCCTATATAATGTATCTTGTCATGTTTTGTTTTTAATAAAGAACTGTAGTTTACAAATTATTGATAGTTGAGTTTATGCATATAATATTTCAACACCAGTGCCAACCTCCCTCCACCAGCATTCCCATACTTCGACACCACCCCTACCCTTCACCACTGCCCTCATACCTATCCATGTTCACTGAATTTGTCAATAAATTTGTGAATAAATTCAGTGAATAAATCATAAATTTATTTATGACTGACTCTACGTCAAGTGATCATTTGTTTGAATTCTGACTATTCTAGTTTAGTTATGTGGACACTCTTTTAACTTTTATAGCCATCAGTCATCAACTGTTGTAGTATGAAAATCACAATCATTCCTCTAAGGTTTGTTATACACCCCCTCAAAGTAGAATTGAGCATCTGGTTCACAACTACCTAAAAGTATGCAGAAAGAACATACATGTTAGGTACTCAAGGATCAGAAAGTGTTTAAACAGAAACTCAGATAATGTGGAGTATTGCTTATATGTATAGCTGATACATGGTATAAAATTAATGTCCAAATTTTTGAACTCCATATTTGTCACTTGGTTTTAACTGGAATCCAGTGATTCAGTAAATTTAATCTCTTTCACTGCAGTGGGGCTAACAATAACTTTTCCACTGAGAATCACAAGATATAGAAGGTGAAAGTAATAGTGGAACTTGCAAGAAAGGTGCTAGGTAGGGCATAGAGTTCTACAAATAAGAGATCTGTTTCTCTTGCCTTGTTTATTAATAAAAAAGATGATGTGGATGACAAAGTGAAGTGTCACTTTGCCTTGGGAACACTTATTTATAAAGTTTTTATATTAAAAGGTATTTAACAACTTTTATTAAGTTTACTTGATGGTCCTAATTTCTGCAATTTGGGTTTAGAAGTTCCACAATGTTCTCATAGGCCTAGGTCACCTCTTAGAATCCCAGCAAGCACTTTAGAAAGCAGAATAGAACAGACTCAGACTTTTGGATTTTATCCAAGTAGAATTATTAATAATGGTTAGGAAAATAGTGTGTGTATGTTCATTTTTAACCTCCCATGACCCTTTGATTCTCAAATGCTTTTATGAGATCATGAGACACATAACTGCATATGTACATGTACAAAATAACATTTGAAAAGAAACATGCAGTCACATATTTACATATGACTATGTTTGACATTATACATAAAATATGCTTCTGCTCCTTGAGAAGAGTGATTTTTTATTTTACCTCTATTTTTTTTACAGTATTTGGAACAGGTCTAAGAACATAGCAAGAAGCATTGCTTGTTAGCTAAATGCATTAACTTCAGAAAACTTCAAGACTCCCCTTGTGCCTATCACTAAGCACTTATCTCTGTTCTTTTTTGGGGCCAGTATTGGCTGTTTGAAAATGGAAATTCCTGAAGGAACTTGCATTTTTATCCCTGCACAGTTAATGAATAGAGGACGTTTTCTATTCTTCTTCGGGGTCACTAAACTGGAACTTGTCTGGCGAATTAAATGTACTTTAATTAAAGCTTAAATATAACAAGACTGTTTGCCACTTTTCATATTTTTTTTGTGGCCAGGCTTCAGTGATAATGAGACTCAAGTCATGAACGTGATTCCCATGTGGGGCCCTTAACTTTGGTCTTCTCCAAATTTAAAAGTCAAGGCTGCTCCAGTGTACCAGGCACTGTGCATGGCATAAGACAAATAATATTAGAAAAAAATCACAGCTATATTTTTAAGGGTCCTTGAGCCTGAAAAGAGAATTTGAATGAATCTGGTGAATACATGACTGAGTTGCAAGTAGTACTCTAAGAGATAGGAATAAATTGCTACAAATATTCAAAAAGGAGAGAGAAAGATTATGAAAAGTTTTTTCTTTTTTAAAATGGTCTGCATTTTTTAGTATGCTTCAAAGGTTTATATTACTTTATTTTAGGTAAAATAATAAAGTTCCAAACTCCTTATAGTAGTGAATAAATAGACCCCTGCAAAAAATAAAAATAAAAACATTGTTGAAAGGATTGTTTTTAGAAAACACCACAGTTTGGCTCAGAATAGCGCATGCATACAGGGATGGTAAGATTAAATGCTCATGAAAACTCGGAAAGTTTCAAAATAAAATATTTGCATTTCATTTAGTAAACCAGGAAGATCCCTTGTTGATTATGTGGGCAACAATTAGAATGGTTTAGAAGAGCAATTTAGACGTTTGCATGACATCAGTTGGAGCTTGATGGAAGCAGGGAGAAATTTTAAAGACCTATTGCAAGGGTTGTAGGAAAGAAGTACATGAGCCCTTACTGAGATTCTCCTGGTAGAAATGTAAAAGACAGATTTGAACAGCAAAGTAAATAAATAAAAAAATCAAATTCAGAAGACTTGCATTATAATTTGTATGTTAATGGGGAGTCAAAGGTCAAAAAAAGTTTTCAAATCTATAACCACTTTGTAAAAAGAACAATAAATGTTCTAAGGAAGAGAAAATAAAGTTGTAAGAAATGCTTCCTGGAGATGTTTGGTTTGGGTGATAGGGGAAATTCCACTTTTGATTTTAAGATGCAAGTAAAATCTTCAGTAGCCATCCCAAAGACTGGAAATGAAAGCAGGGTTAGTGATTACTTGGGTGACTTGAAAGTCTTCGATGTGGAAGTTTGTTATGTAGATGCTATCATGATGGATGTAGCTTCAGAAGATGCATTTATAAGTTGACAAGTGGTACAGATAAGTGATCAGGATAATAAATACCTTCATGAAAAAAATACAATCATCCGGGTGAAAAATTAGTAAGGGATATAAGTCACCTATTTCCAGAGTAATTTGATATCCAGTCTAGAAAGGCACATTCCAGGTAGTCTTACCTTTAACGGGGGTTAAAGAGGTCTGGGAATCTGTATGCAAGTGTCTACTGAGAGATATAGAACTGAGAGAACATAGAAAAAACAAAACTCGGTTCTACATATGTTTAAGTGCATAAATGTACCACAGTCACCCTAAGAGATAGGCAGAAACCAGAAGATGAGAATTTTAATAGAATTGAGAGTAGTCCAAGTTTCTTAGTTTTACTCTTTTTTCTTTTTAATTTAGCTATAAAACATTTTAACACAAACTCCTTTACCAGTGTCCACTTCCCTCCACCAATGCCTCCCACCCCCTATTTACATTTGCCTCTTCCCCACAAGTCTGCTTCTACCAGAGATGAGAAGAGGTGTGTGTGTGTGTGAGAGAGAGAGAGCAGCATAAAACCTTTGAATAAGAGATCATATCACTCAAATTCATCAGTGAATGTCCAGCACTGTCCTATGCATAACTTTCAGTGGAGTTGGTATGCCTTGTCCCCTCTATTAATCAGGTGTATCCCAACTTTGTCGCTTCAGTATGCGATTTCTGCCTTTAAGAACAGATAGTTAACTGTACCTATTAGATTCCAGAACTTCTTTGCAACATTTTTGATGATAAAATGGTTTGTGAAGTTTGTGAGACAGAAAATATGATATTAGAATACATCCCATTATACTGGGAATACTAATAGAGAATTTTAGCATTCTGATATATATACATATATGTATCGCATTTATGAGGTACACATGCATAGGTATCAAATATGTATATATCATATATACTATCAGTGCTCTAATAGTGTATATGACCATATGTTAAACTATTAATCATTATGGGATTAGAGAGGTAGAACATCAGGTGAGGCAATTTCCTTGCACACAGTTGACCCTGGTTTTATCTCCAGAACCCCATATAGACACGAAACACGGTCAGGATCAGAGTGTTTCCTGACCACAGAGACGCAGAACCTGAATGCTCCAAGAGCACACTTCACACTGGCAGGGATGGCCTCCAAAGGAAAAGTATACACCTACTAATATTATATGTGACCATCACTCTCCTGAAGAGATATCAAATTTGAGGGTCCTAATCTGTAAGAAAACACGCAACCCGGAGATTCTTCTGGCAGCGATTTATTAAGAGACCTTCTCGGGAAAGAAGAGGAACGAGGGACGAACGAGTAGGAACCCCTAGCTAGGCAGCTTCCCTCCTTATCTACCCCTCGCTGCCTCTTACCCCAAGTGTCTGCAGCTGATAAACTAGTTACAGCTCGTGGCGTGACCAGACATCCTGATTCCTTATCAGGTGTTATCTACGAAGCACGGTTCCGTGGCGGCTCTCCACAATTTTTTTTAATTAATGAATCACCATGAGGAACAGTTACATACTTACAAACTTTTGTGCTTATGTTTCAGTCATACAATGACCGAATACCCATCCCTCCACCAGCGCCCATTCTCCACCATCTATGATCCCAGTATCCCTCCCACTCCCCCATACAATCCCCCCACCCCACCCTGCCTCTGTGGCAGGGCATTCCCTTTTGTTCTCTCGATCTTTTTGTGTGTTATAGTTTGCAATAGAGGAATTGAGTGGCCATTGTGTTCGATCTATAGTCTACCATTTGGCAAGCATCTCCCAACCTGAGCGGGTCTTCCAAGCAACCTTTACTTGGTGTTCCCTTCTCAATCTGAGCTGCCTTTTCTTTTCTCGAAGCATTTGAGGCCGGCTTCCAAACCATGGAATAAGCCTCCTGGTTTTTATCTCTACTATTCTTGGGTGTTAGTTTCCCATTCTGTTACTTTTTTTTTTTTTTTGCTTTTTTTGGGTCACACATCTCGAAGCTCAGGAGTTACTCCTGGCGATGCTCGGGGGACCATATGGGATGCTGGGAATTGAACTTGGGTCAGCTGCATGCAAGGCAAATTGCTCTATCCACTGTGCTATCACTCCAGCCCCACACTTCTTTTACTTTATATTTCACAGATGAGTGCAATCTTTCTACGTCTGTCCCCTCTTTTTCTGATTCATTTCACTTAACATGATACTTTCCATGTTGATCCACTTATAGAAAAATTTCATGACTTCATTTTTTTTAATAGCTGCATAGTATTCTGTTGTGTAGATGTAGCAAAGTTTCTTTAGCCGGTCATCTGTTCTTGGGCACTTGGGATTTTTCCAGATTTTGGCTAATGTAAACAGTGCAGCAATAAACATACAAGTGCAGATGTCATTTCTAGTATACTCTTTTGCCTCTGCTCTGTCTTTATGAGAAAAAGACAGGGAAATTAACAAACTAAGGCCTTTGTCTTCAGTAAATTTCACCTCATGTCACCTCTTCAAACTCTAATAAAAGGTAGGAGTACTATTCATGTCCTGTTACTACTGGACTGCTATGATTGTTTTGGTTTACTCGATATTGTTCAGAGACACACCACTGAACTTAAATGGCTTAAAGCAGCAATTTTTCATTTCTCACAAATCTTTAATCTGGCAGACCCTAACTGGACAATGTTATTCCATATGGTATGGCTGGGCATTTCTCTTCCACCTGGCTCCTGCCAAAGTTGGCGGCTTAGGAGAGATCCTTCATTCCCATGCCATGGCAAGAATTTCTAGAGACTGGTTGAGCAAAGCTCTTGTTCAGATGGTCTTCACACATTCTGGTTTGTGGTTTCTTGGAGTCCTTTTACTTTAGCTGAGCATTTCACATAGAAGTTGGCAGCTATTTTAAAAGTGAAGAGAAGTTGGCAAATCAATCTCTTTGGTCACTTTATGAAAGCAAGTTCAGTCAGATGCAGTAGAAGGGAAAATAGACTTCAGCTTTTGATATGAGAATTGACTTTCATATACATTGACAGAAATGCTTGCTACCATCAGGTATATAGTGGACCACAGACATATACACACATTCAATAAATGTTGAGGAAACACTTACACATCAATAAATGGATGCAGTAAAAATACTATTAGAAGGTTTTATTTCTTTGAGAGTTCTTTTAGACCATTCATGCTTTTCTCCAGTCATTTGGAATTGAACAGAGTTGAAAAAATATAATTTTTCTGAATAATTACTTGCTTTGGGAAACTTGTAAGAGAAATCGAGAAAATCTTTAGACTAAAAACATATAAAATAATAATACTAATGGAAAATTCTAGGTGAGATGTTATTATAACTTTTAAATTTTTAACTATTATAAAATCCTACTTTACAGGTGAAGAAGTATGGAACATCACAAAAATTTACATATCCTGTCAAAAATTACATTGCTGGAAAGTTTCATGAACATATATTCAAACCTAATTTTTAGTCACTATGCTGTACTATCTCATACTTAAAGGAAATAATAGATTTTACATTGTAAAAATTTTTTTCCTTTCTATTCATGCTTCTCATCTTTATGTTCTTGCCTTTTATCTTCTTCTTTAGCTCCGGTAGAAGTGGAATTATCATTGTTACATAAATTGAATAAGTTGAATTTTATTACATGTACCTTTAAATATACTAATAAATACTGACTAATTACACATTTCTCAGAAGTGGAGAATATTTGGTGGGGAAATAGGATCCCACTAGCTGATTGGCATATGCTCTCAGCACACCTCCTTTGTAGAGTGAAGAAAAAGATGTAAATATTTTAAGGTCAATAAGATTTAGGAGTAAAATATCTTTACAGTAAAAATACATATGAATACATTTTATTTAGGACTTGAAATGCTTGTTTTGTATATCAACATACAAGATATCTAAAGAATACTATACCCAGTAAAATCCTCCTAATGTTTTTAACTTGTGGAGAATTTTTTCACTAATCTTGAACTCTCTTCATAATTATCCAACTAGCATTTGTAATTGAACAGTAAGGGAAATTTTCTGCTTGATTGAACAGCATAAATTTTTACTTTGTAACATGGGTTTACTGCACGCTGACAAACACGCACCTGCCTGCATCTCTGGGCAGCACCTATTGGTTCACTCTTCGTCAGTTGGCACCATTGCCACCCCCTGCCACGATGAGGCACTGAACCATAGAGGCTCTCCCAGGCAGGGCCTAAGCCACACCAGAGGAGGGATAGACATTCCTCTCTAATGGGGACTGCTTTTCTTGTTCTACAAGTGGGTCTCTCGCTTCTTCTCCATCTCCATACATAAAAGAAGGGAAAAATCCACAACATCAACAACTATCAGCTGATCTGCCTGTTGTCCATTGTCTACAAGTTGTTCACTTGAGTCATCCTGAATAGGATTAGCAGAACACTAGATGAAGCACAACCATGCAAGCAAGCTGGGTTCCAAAAAGGATTCAGCATGACTGACCATGTCCACATGGTGACCAAGCTCATTGAGGTTTCTCGAGAGTTCAAGATGCTGGTCTGTCTAGTGTTCATCGATTTAAAGAAGGACTTTGATTCTGTTGAGACTGAAGCGATCATCAAAGCTCTAGCCAAACAGGGCATTCAAACTCAGTACATCAGGATCCTCCTCGAGCTAGATTCACCACCAGGATCTCACCATTCTAAAAGAAAGTGATTATCAACATAAAGAGAGGGGTTTGGCAGGGCAATGCTATTTCACCAAAACTCTTCAGTGCCACCCTCAAGAATGTCATGCTACAACTGGAATGGGAAGGAATGGGAGTAACGATAGACGGTCGGCAACTACACCACCTCCACTTCGCTGATGAAATCATTCTAATAACTGCAAGCATTAGCCAAGCAGCACAAATACTGGCTGACTTCGACCATGAGTATGGAAAGGTCGTACTGCAGCTGAATCTCATAAAGACAACGTTCGTGAGAAACAGACTAGTTCTGACGTTCCATTTGTTCTCAACAGAATGAATATCTCCAAATGCAGCAGTTAGGTATACCTGGGTTGAGAACTCAACATGACAAATGATTTGGTGCCAGAACTGTGCAGGAGGAAGAGCAACGTGGAACGCCTTCAGGAGCATTGAAGAAGTTGTTAAGAGGACAAAAAACCTACAGCTCCAGGCACTTCTTTTTGACTCCACCATTCTTCCTGCACTAACATGTGCCTCAGAGACCTGGGCCCTATGAACACAGGACAAGAATGCTATTCGGGTATCCCAAAGGGGAATCAAAAGAGCTATGCTTGGAGTATCACGTTTCACTCAAGTGAAAGAAGGAATCCAGAGTTCTGACCTCTGTCGATGATTGAGGACCAGGGACACTGCCTCATTTGCCAAGGCACTGAAAAATCAGATGGGCTGAACACCTAATGCGATTTGGAGATGACCACTGGACTAGAGCCATTACCAACTGAATTCCACAGGATGTAAAAAGAATGCCTGGCTGCCCACCTACGAGATGGTCAGACTTCTTCATCAAGATCCTGAACTAACTGTTTGATGCTCTTCATGCTCCTGAAGTGAGCAGATGACATTGGGCTACACTAGCATGTAACAGGGCTGAATGGAAACGTTACTGGTGCACGCTCGAGCAAATTGATGAGCAACAGAATCACAAGTGATACAAGTGATACAACATGGGTTTAGATACTGAGTCCTAACTTTGAACTAACTGAATTTGAGAGCAGTCATACGTATCTGAGATAATTTTTCTGTCTATAAAAGGAATAACAAAGATGACTGACAAATTTTGATCCCCTATACCACACATGGTTCCCTGAATACCAGGAGTAAGCCCTGAGTGCCACTGACTCCTGGTGTTCAGGAGTAATATTTAATGTGTTCTGTGTATGTTCTGAACAAAATTAGAAAATAAAAATATACAAACCTTATGTATTGAAAACTAAAAAAGATAATTTATTTAAAATATATAAATATTTAATATCCATGCCTGGTATATTGTGAGAGAATTTTTAAGTGGCAATATTTTTAAAATTTGAAATGTTGATTAAAATTACTTGATATTAAAATGTTTTGACATATGAATATTTAGTTGTCTTTGTTATTAGACTTAAAATTTCAGACCTGTTTATATTGGTCTATATAATATTTATGTAGACTTTATAAATTGAAACATTTTTACATCTTGGAATTTATGTAGCATACATTTTCAAAAAAGAAATATGGTAGATGACATTATTATCTTCAAATGTAACAAGTGGAAGCAAAAAAGACTTAGGTATTTACCTAGGATTCAGGTCTTTCTCTAAGACTCAACAATGAATATAAAGTAGATATATGCCTTGTAGGGATGCTTTAAAAGGAAAACCTTACATAATGTGTAAGAAATTTTAATAACAAAAAAACTTAGTTTCTTTAATGCTGGGTGAGCCCTCAAATACTCATCACATATTTTTGCTTTTCCAAAGAACACAATTCTCGAGTTATCTGTACTTGAATGTCTTTACTTTCTCCTCCTCATTCCTTCATTACATTGTGCAAATCTCTTCCTGTTCTTCCTTCAGTGCAAATTTTAGATACTCAAATTTTGTTTTTGATATTCTACTCCCCGATTATATTGCAATTAAAACTAATGATCATTCTCTTGATTTTAAACATTCTCCCCAAGCTTGTTTGCTAACCTCTTTCCCAGTCTTGAAATCTTTTTCCACTAAAATATTGTAGGGATCACTAATCACTTTCTTTTATTTTACTCTATTAATTTCCTTGATTGAACTTTCCCATATATTGTCTCTATTCTGATCCTATTGTTGATGAAAAAGTAAATCTAAATTTTAGTTCAAATCTCTTTTCTTTTGGTTTTTGGGCCACACCTGGTGTGCTTAGAGTTTACTTCTGACTCTGGGCTTAGAGATCACCCATAGCATTGCTAGAGGGACCATATAGGGTGGTAGGGATTGAACCTGGGTTGGCCATGTGCAATGCAAGTGCTCTACCCACTGTACTATCTTTCTGGCTAAAGTGAAAATCTTGTTATGTAATTTGTTATGTAATTCAACTGTCTTTTACCCACCTTCAGAAAGGTGGTCAATTCAAATAGATTTAAAACCCATTTATTAACTTTCAATTGACTAGGCAGGTAAATTAGGGAAGGGCCCCCATGGAAATGGAATTCCTGGGAAGTAATAACCACCTAGCCCTAAGGCTGTCTGGACCCCAACTTGTGTGCTCAGGAACTAAAATCTGATAAAACCTTTACCTGGAACTAGCCCAGAGCAGAGAACACTGGGCCCACCCCCTAAGAGGAGCTCCAGGGTGAATAATGGTCAAGAACAGGAGTTTTCAAAGAGTACCATCTCAACTCTACCCCTCTTGGCAACCACTCCAGCAAGGAACTCTTGTCTAGGTAAAAAAAAAAAAAAAGTCCCATGGAAAATCTTGGAGAAACCCTGTAAGAGCCAACTTGAACAAAGGAAGGGTACGCATATACTGCCTAAGGCCATAAGATCTTTATGTCCTTGTGGCTGAGCACATGTGTTACCCACATCTCCCCTCTTCATGTAGAGTTGGGCTAGAGAACATTTGGAGAAGCTCACATGCTCTCTTGAGTGGTTCTTTCTCTCCCTCCTTCTCTTTCCTCACTCTTTCCTCAAAATCCTCCAAATATGTTTTACTTCATTGCTCAGCTCCTCCTGAAATTCTTTTCTATGAGAACAACAATTCTTTACGGCCTGGGTAAAGCCTAGAACTGTTTTTCCCCTTCCTTCAAAGAGCAGTTCCTCAGTTCAACCTTAGTCCGTGACTTCCCAAGAAATCAGCAAGTGGGGATTAACACCTGTGCCAAGCAGAGCACATGGGCATCAGGTGTGGCTTGGTGGCTGTCTAGCTGGGCTAGCATGGTCCATGGTCCATGCATGTAGGAGCTCTGCAAACTTTATCAGTCCTAGCCTTCTTAGCGGTGCCAGTGTGGCAGAGCTAAATCAGGAGGACGTGACCATTTTTCTCCTCTTTGCCTTACATAGCAAAGGGGGCCCACCAACTTCACTGATCCACAAGGTCAGTACTTGTGTTCAGAGCAGATACATCTATCAAATATAGATGTATTCAGATCATTGTCCCTTCATAAGTGAAGGGACAATGTAGAATGAATGATGAATGTTATGACCAGCAAGAAGATGGGGATAAATTGTTGGGTTAGTAGGATTGAGATCATATGCAACACAAAGTTTTGAATTTGTTTCTTCAGGAATAGATAGACTCTATCCTATTGCATTCCTACTGTTAGTTCTTGAAAGTTAGGTCCTAAAATAGGGTAAAAACTGTGTAAATAGGAAACAACAAACAGTAAGCCTATGTTAGTAAAATCTTAGTTTGTTCTTTATGTCCCAGGATATTTTGAAGTGTTTTGCATTTTATAGTTGCCAAATATTCAAGACGTTTCATCTCCTGATTTCTTGTTTCTTTTTGACTTTTGACCTATGGCACTGGGTAAAACATGCTCATGTACAAAGTATTAGTTCATTAAATCACATTTTGATGACTTATACTTGGAAAATGAATAATATTCTTGAAATATAAGTACTTATGTTTTCCTGTGATCAAATGACTTTTATATCATATGAATCTGACAAATCAAAGCATTTTGCTGAAAAAAATAACCATTGTCATTTTTTGTCCACATTAAATGAACATAGAATCTTGTGAACGCCATTTCTTACATAAGGCTAGAGAACATTTCCCTTGCAAATCTATAAGGTCTTTAGTGAAAAATGTGTGGTGCATATTCCAGAGTCAGCCTTTATAAGACTCTGAGTTTGCTCAGACCTTAGCTTCACTTCATTCAGATGCAAACAAACAAAAATCCATAATGAGAGAACTCATTTGCAAGGAGCTCTGTGATCCAGAGGTGTCAAGGCAAGGGGAAAACTGAATGTTATTACTGATTCCACAGCCAGTCTTTTCTTCCTCTCAGTCTTTTGAATCCAGCGCTAATCTGCAGCAGGGAGACCTCAGGACAGTCGGTCTCATTATTCAGGGGAACGTTTCTCTTGGCTATCATCCATTTGAGGGTCTGACATGCCTTTATTGAATGAGATATTTTCCTTTAGGCAAATAAAAGTACCTGAAAGATTTAAATAGAACATTAAATTAGTTTCACCTGCTTTCTTCAATGTCCCTGAAGTCTTACAGAAAACGAAGTGAAGCGACAGATCTATTTCTGCCTTTTGAAAAATGCATCTGTGTACACAGACAATTCTGATTATTCTCCCGATGAATTAACCCTCTGGATTACTAAGCTGCCCTGTTCTAAAGCTGAACAAGAGTGGTACTGACTCTTACTGTTCTCTTATCAACTCTTTTCATTAATAGCGAAAGTTGTGAGGCTGACAAGTAATTGTTGAACAGCTACTACAGTAAATGGACCACTAGTAAGTCCATACCATGTAGTTATCCCTTTGCCCGGTTCAGCAAAAGTTTCTCTGCTGATAAAACTAGTTTTTGATAGAAGTAAAGTCATAAACATTCTGTAAACAAAACACAGACTCCATCAGCATGAAACAAAGACAAAAAGAAGTTGGTTTTACACCGAGGTGCAGCTGGGTGCTGTGCAAAACACTTAAGAAGAAATAATTAGCTCTGCAAAAGCAGTTGCAGGAAAACCTCATGAAGGATAATGATTTGAGCGGGTCAGTGAGGACCATATGGAATTTCAAAGGTTGGCATATGGGATAACTATGCCCGATTAGAAAAGGAAATGTCCACAAACACAAAAGAACCTGCCATATTCAGGATTTCTCCCACTGTGGCCATAATATGACTCATATGAGTTTGAAATGAAGCTGGGAAGATGGATCCCAGAATGATCTATTTCAGTGGGTGGTGCATGGCTGTAAATCATGGTCCTAAAATATTAGACAAGCAACTCTGAAATTTTATCTGCCAGATTCCTGACAGTGGCAGATGTCACTGGTGATGAGTGAAAACAAAAATGTCAAGTAATTTGACATTTTTGTTTCCAAAAGGAGAGTGTATTAATTGGGAGACAAAGTATTACCCTAAATATAAGCCTATTAGACTTACTACACAAAGTTTATAGCTTCTTACTTGAAATCTAGAACAGCAATCAGAAACTATAGTAGTTGCTATCCACGGTGCTCTTTATGCATTATTTAGAAATTTGTTGCAATGTGATAGTACATTGGTCAAGACAATCCAGACATTATGGTGGAAAGACAATTTAAACAAGTACTTTTGATCCAAAAGCTTTTTCACTACAACATGCTCCCTATGGGTGTCAATGGTGCTTAGGAGTTAGGACATTCAGCTTGCTAAATTATTAATCTGTATATATCAATCTTCTGGCTGGAGCGATAGCACAGTGGTTGGGCATTCGCCTTTCATGCAGCCAACCCGAGTTTGATTCCTCCGCCCCTCTCGGAGATCCCGGCAAGCTACCGAGAGTATCGAGCCTGTGTGGCAGAGCCTGGCAAGCTACCCATGCGTATTGGATATGCCAAAAACAGTAACAATAAGTCTCTCAATGAGAGACGTTACTGGTGCCCACTCGAACAAATCGATGAGCAATGGGATGACAGTGACAGTGATGTCAATCTTCATTTTGAATTTTTCTCAAAACTCTTCAAAACTAGCTACCTATAATTTTGACTTCAATAAAGAGCTTTGAGAGCTTTGAACATCTTTCTTCATAAACTCCAGGAAACATTTTATGAACAAGTAAGTTAAATAGTAATGGCTTCTTTAAAGAACTCTATACATTGGGCTGCTGTTTTTTTGTGGGTTTTATTTTTTCTCTCTATTCTTCTTTGGCCTCAGTTGTAAAGCAATGCCCTTTCCCCTCTATCTGTAGTACACTGCTCTTTCTCATGATCCCCTCAAACTCCACTGTATTAATGCAGTATTCCCTAAAATAATCTTCCCTCCATCTTCCTTCTTTAGTCTAACTCTCAAATGATATTATGCAATAGCCTCACAATTTCAGTTCAACTCCTGGAGAAGGATGAATAATGGCCACAACAAAAACACAGTTTGCTAATCTCTAGAATCTGTTAACATTTTAACGTACATAGCAAGTTTCTGAATATTAAATATCTTGAAATGAAGATATCACCCTGTATTATCTAAGTGGGATGAATATTATTTGAAGGGTATCTTGGGAGGCAGGAAGGTAAGATAATGAAGATGAAAGACAATCAGCTTTGACAATAAAAGCAGGCCATGAGCTAAGGAATGTAGCAGCCTCTAGAATCTGAAATAGAGGAGTTGGATTTTTCTCTATAGATTTGAGAAGAAATACAAGCCTGACAACACCTCTATTTTATTCCAGTGAAACCAACTTTGCCCATAAGCCACCTCCTGCTGGCTCCAGATAATCTCATTATCCAATGTCCAGAACTCACAGCTGCTTCTCCCGGAAGGGAACATAAAAGAAGGTCCCCATTACCATGCCACCAGACTCTGCACCAGGCTGTTTTCACTCGGAACCCCCCAGAGGTGGGCAGGTGAGAGCCCTCCCCACCTGAAGGATCCCAGTTCCAGCAGCTGACCTCCACAACCCAACTACCACCATGCTCCTGGCTGTTTTCCACACATTTGGACCAAGCTTCAGATATGAATGAACATACTCCTAAATACCATAAGACACTCCCTACTCATTTTCCATAACGGCCACACCATCTTTTATTGGAGGCAAGATGGCCTGATGCCACCTGAACCGCTCATGCTCTCCTGAACCTGGCTCACTATCTCACCTTAGACAATGCGTGCTCAGCATGCCAGACATGGAACTCTACATGTGATCCTTGCTGGAATTCTATGTGTGATTTCTGATGGACATTGCCAGCTGTTTTGCAAGATTCGGACAGAATGGCATCAGTGGGGCATGGAGAAACTGCAGCAGTGGCCACAGCATCGCCACCTGCCCTGGCTGGGCCAAGTCACGGCGCTATTAGACATAGAGCCATGGCGGCAGTACGTGCAGTGACTCATCCACTGTGGGGTGCTGTCAGCCAACCACTGGGTGACCTGGGACTCAGTGCAGGTGTTCAACCTGGCACGGACCTTCCACGATAGGGTCCTGCTCTGCCAGATGCTGAACAACCTCCAGGCACACTCCATCAACCTCAAGAAGATCAACCTGAGGCCTCAGATATCCCAGGCGCTGCCCAGAAACACAGCCAGATGCAAGTTTGTCAGTGTGCAGATTGTTAGAACATGCCAGTCGATCAAAAGCTTACAATTGTTAGACTGGGAACACTGGTAAAGGCGATTAGAGGCCTCCCCAAAAGCCTCTGTCTCTCTCGGAGAGCCCAAAAAGCTACCAAGAGTATCCTGCCCTCATGGCAGAGCCTGGCAAGCTACCTGTGGCATACCCAATATGCCAAAAACAGTAACAATAATGGTCCTCTCTCCTCTGATCCTGAAAAAGCCCCCAATACACCATCGGGCTGCACTAGCACATGGCAGGGAAAAATGGAGGTATTACTGGCACCCTCTCAAACAAATCGATGAACCGGAAGAAAGTGATACAATGATATGGTGAAAATCAATTTCAAACTTCTTACCTCCCAAAATATCAGATTTTTTTTTTTTGCTTTTTTTGGGTCACACCTGGTGATGCACAGGGATTACTCCTGCCTTTTCGCTCAGGAATTACTCCTGGCAGTGCTCAGGGGACCATATGGGTTGCTGGGAATCGAACCTAGGTTGGCTGCATGCAAGGCAAATGCCCTATCTGCTGTGCTATCACCCTAGCCCCCAAAATATCAGATATTAAATGAATTCTATTTTAAGATGCTAACTAGTGGTAATTTTTATGACAGCTATAGAAAGCAAATAGAGCATCTCTATATTAAGAGTTTGGGGCATTTTTTAAATCAATATAATATGTAAAGGTATCTGTTAATCTCAACCCAAATATGTCACAAATATGTAGTCACCTAAATCTAGCCCACCACTACTATTCAACTTTTGAATTAGCAAGAAATTCAGGAATTATGTAACATTCCTGCTTTTGCTGATAGTCAAAGCATAGTTTTGACTCAAGGTCTTGATTTACCCCAGCATAAAAAAAAGAGACTAAGATGATGCCACAGTTTGGCACCATAAAATATGTCATAATTTTAACATGACATTCATTCAATGCTTGACTTGCCATTTATCTACCAAAATGTTAAAATGTTAGAGATAGTCTCTAACTATAAGATATGCAACTTCTTGGTGAACTTTGAAATATGAGCTGGCTTCAAAGAGGGAAGGGGCAGAACACAGATATATAGACCAAATGTAGAAAAATTAAAAGTGGTAAATGCAATTTTCTAAAAAGAGTCCTACCACATGGAGATTGAAGAAGATTAGATTTGAGAAATGTCAAATTTGTACCAATCTTTATCTCATCCCTAGAAATCATATAGAACCTTATTTGGTCCTTTCTGATACATATTTTGGGGTCCCAGTAAATTAACTGAAATTTAGTAAGAGAATAATGACTTTATTATTATTAAAAAATAAAGCATGAGAAAAAACTAATACAATTTTACATGAGACATAAAAGAAAAGGTATTTCGTTATGGGTCTAAAGCATTCAAGTGTGGATGTAGCATGGACTCAAAGATTGAAAATAAGCCAGAATCTGAAGTCCAAAATAGTACAAGGGTGAAGTTAAGGGACTTACTTGCATATAGCTGAGCCCAGTTGTATCCTGGCACTGCCAGTGCCAGTAACAATCCCTGACCATGGAGCAAGGAATAAAGGACAATCCCTGAGCACCGTGGGTTGTGGCCCAAATCACACCCCCCAAAATAAATGCATTTTTTTTACCTGTATGACTGTTATCTTTATTTTTTTTCCTTAAAGAAATATTTTATTGAACCACCGTGAAAACAAAAAAAATACAAAGCTTTCAGGTTTAAGTCACAGTCAAATACTGATTAAACCACCATCCCTTCACCAGTGCACCCGTTCCACCACCAAGAACCCCAATACACCCCCCTCCCACCCCACCCCCATCTAAGTAGCTAATGATATTCCCATTATTCTCTATATATATTGAGTACATTTCATATTTCCATACAGAACTCACTATTATTGATTGGAAATCTTCCCCAACAATCAGGCCTGCTGAATAGGCATCATCTAATAATTTCTCTTTCTTGGTAAGAGTGAAGACTTTGAGTCCGCGCGGCCGCGATAGCTATCGCGGCCGTGCGGTTTTGGGTTTCTATTATTTTAGCTCAGTTCACAGTCAAAATGGATGGCTGCAAGAATCCGCTCTGGTGCCAAAATGGGTTAGGAGACCTCAGGATCACAGTCAATAGGCGCGGAGGCTCTGCTTCTCATGCCGCGGCTCTCGGTTCATCTCTGGGCGGAAGGCGCGCCGGGAACGCCCCCCCCCCCCAGGACCACCTACAGGCTACGTCACTAAAGAAAGTCCTACCTCCTGCTGGAGGGGTCTTAGAGGGTGGCTCTCACCGCGTGGCTGCTGCCGCTGCCGCCATTTTCGCTCAGAAAAATGGGGTGGAGAGGGAAAAAAAATCCCCCCCCCGGGCTGCACGAGGTTGTAGCTCAGTTCACAGTCAAAATGCATGGCTCAAGCATCCGCTCTGGTGCCAAAATGGGTTAGGAGACCTCAGGATCACAGTCAATAGGCGCGGAGGCTCTGCTTCTCGTGCCGCGGCTCTCGGTTCAAATAAATGCATTTTAAGAATCCCAAAATCTAAAGAGGTGTTTGATTCACTAAAAAGAAGGATCAATAGTAATTTAATAGTAAATGACCCTCCATATGAATGGCTTATTTTGAAATAGATCATCTGACTTTTTATTTAGAACTTAAGAATGAACTGAGTTATTAATTTTTATAAAAATATACGATTAAGCTACAAGATATCTTTATTTACAGGGTTGCTGTTTTGTTTATGATGGGTGATTGCTTAGGATTGGCTCTGCTCCAGAGCTTCTGTCTATTAAAGTCTTTACTACAATGCATGGGCTGGAGCGATAGCACAGCGGGTAGGGCTTGCACGAGGCTGACCCGTGTTCGATTCCTCCGCCCCTCTCGGAGAGCCCCACAAACTACCGAGAGTATTTTGCCCGCACGGCAGAGCCTGGCAAGCTACCTGTGACGTATTCAATTTGCCAAAAACAGTAACAAGTCTCACAGTGGAGACGTTACTGGTGCTCGCTCGAGCAAATCAATGAGCAACGAAATGACAGTGATACTACAATGCATGCTGAGTAGCTATGCATTGCTAAAGCTAGGAAAGGTGGGGTCATATATGACCTATGATTAGCATGCATCCTATCTGGGCTCAATTCCTGCCGTGCAAGCATACTGGCACAGCCCTGCAAGCTGCAGTTGGACGAAAATCACTCTTGTGTGTCCGAGGTTTCCTGAATACTGCCTGTGAGCTTCCCAGCCAAAATTAAGAAGCATAACATGTTATAGGAACAAGTAGATGATCAAGTTAATAATATTTCTTAAAATAATTTGTGTTTTAATTTCCAATTAATAAGTCGACATATGAATACATGCAAGTCATTTTTCTTCTCAGCGCCTCAATTTTCTTCTCTATGGAGATGTTGTTTAAACCAGTAAAATTCTTTTGAATGTGTAAAATACCTAGAAAAAACTCCCTACTGCAAATCAAATTTCAGTAAATGGTAATATTACTAGAAATAGCAGGACTCAAACATTGGTTAATACATTAGCTGAAATGACCTTTAAGTCATTTCTGAAAATTTGTTTTCAACAACATAGCAAAATCATCTTCATTAGGCAAATCATTAGGGGGAAATTACACTAACAACTGTAAAATTCTGAGGAAATGTAACTAATAGACTTTAAAATGCAGATCTATAGAACTGGGAAAAACTTAGAGAACACTGTGGGTCAGAATTTTAAGGAGAACAGCAACCAAGAGTATTGAGGTTTTATCAGCCCTAAGAGAATATGTCTATCTTCTTATGCAAATGGTTTAAATTATGAGTTAAAATCTTGGATGGGGACAGAAAAAGATTCTCAATATTCAGAAAACTTGAGGTATAGAATGAGAAATGTAGTCTCAAAAAATTGTAAAACTAGATTGACGATCATAAGTCATACTGTTCATACCGTAAAAAAAGGAAAACATTCTAAAAATTTTTTATTTGTGGAAGTTAAAAATACAGGCCTAAGTTCCACTGATCATACTAAATATATGACTAAATATTTTTTAGAAAATATTTTTTAAAAATATGACCTATAGAATCATATATTTTATGTACAATTTCATAAAAAGGGTCCTAAGCAGGACTTGAGAATTAACACAAGGATTTTGAGTATATGCTTTAGATGCAGAAGTAGTATTCCTGCCACAACCTGGACTGTAAGACTATTCACAGAGACCTCACCCATCTAGCTAGGAGAACTTCTTAAGCACTGCCAGGTATTGTGACAAAACAAAATCAAAATTGAATTAAATAAAAGTCTATGCTACATAGGCAGGAGCAAAGAGAATCAAGTGACATTTAGTTTAGAATGTTTAGGCTTCCCCAAGGCAAATCATCCAAACTGAGTAGAATAGAATTTTAAGTCGATGAAAAAATCATCATAAATCAGATAAATACTATACTGATTAAAATTACATTAAAGTATCATTGACATGATTATCAGAAACAAAATATAAAATAATTGTGTTTGCAATGATTTAACAAATGAAAGGAGGCAATAACATCAGGAAGAAAATCCACTGTTAAATAGTAAATCTGCTTAAAAGTACATATAAGATTTAAAAAAAAATAAGTAAAATTTTAGAACATTGGGAGATTGTTTAAATATTGTACAAACACAGCTGATTATAGATGTGGAAAATAGGATAATGAACATTAAAAATATACCCAGATTATATCAGAGAAAATAGAGCAAAATAGAGTGGATATTAAAATATCATGTGAAGATACCAAAAGAACATATGAGAAGTCTTAGAATACATAACTTTAAAAGGGAGGAAGTATAAGAATAAATATATATATTTGACAGCATAGTGACTGAATTTTTCAAAATTTATGAAAAGTGAAAACTCACTCATTTTTATTTACTCTAGCATTATTTACAACAGCAGTATAAGTGTTCATTGATGATCAAATAAAAATGTATGGTATACATGTAATTGAGTAATATTCACTCACTAAAAATAAAATAAAATCTTGCTGTTTGTAACAACATGGATATATTGAGGGCATTACTCTAAATTTGATAAGTCAGAAAAAACAAATACAGTATGAACTCAATTACATGTGGACTCTAAAATCAAACAACATGCAACTCATAAAGGCAGACAACATACTGTTGGTCGCCAAAGCTGGGAATTGAATGTGTTCAGAAGGTCAAAAGATACAAACTTAATCCTAGGGATGTAATAATATACAGGATTGTGACTATAGTTGCAGTGATGCAATATTAATCAATAAATTTGATATTCAATATCAACACAAAGAACAGAAATATCTATTTCAAATGGTGATATTTTACTGTGAGACTCCTTTAAAAGGAGTATAGAAGGAACACACTCTACATAACAAAGAATATTTATGACAAATTCAGTCAACATCCTACATGATGACAAAAAGCAAGTACTTTTCCACTAAGGTCAAGCAAAAAACAAAGATGAATGTTTCTCAATTCATCTTGAGAAGTTGGGAAATGTTTCTCAATTCTCAATGCAGAGCCCCAGCAGCCAAAAATGTCCAGAACCCAGCCACAGTCATGCTCAAGGCCACTCTTCACATGCTCGGAGGAGCCTCAAGCATGAAGGAACCCGGAGAGGAACCCAGGCATGCGGGACCTGGGGCTAGATCTCCAAACCTGCTCAGATCGGGACTGGGCCTCCTCCACCCAGACCCCCCCCCCCCATTTTCCAATAGCTTGGCAGCCACACCCACAAACTGCCCCTGGAGTCAGTCACATAATCCCAGCAACAGCCAAGATCCAGAGACTATATAAAACAAAGCTCCCAGAATCACACAGCCATAAATCGGTCATAAGATCTCGTATAGTCTAGCACACTAATGTGCCTAAAGCAGCACACATATGTTTGGTTTTAACATACTTGCTAGTATTCTTTGATATACATTCTCTCTCCCTCTCAGAGAACCCCGCAAGTAACCGAGAGTATCCCGCTTGCAAGGAAGAACCTGGCAAGCTACCCGTGGCACATTCAATATGCCAAGTATAGTAACAATAACAGGTCTCATTCCCCTGACCCTGAAAAAGCTTCCAATCGTTGGGAAAGATGAGTAAGGAGAGACTGCTAAAATCTCAGGGCTGGGATGAATGGAGATGTTACTGATGCCTGCTCGAGCAAATTGATGAACAACGAGATAACAGTGATAGTGAATGTTTCTCAATACTACTCAACATAGCAGTAGGAAGTTCTAACTACAGTAATTTGACCCAGAGTTCTCCAAAACAGATGAAACTGGCCCCTTTAGATCAGGGTGGCAGTTCTGGAACATCAAAGTGGAGTGGTAGTTGCCATGAGTTCAGTTGGAGAATACTTTTTATTTGTTTGTTGGAAAAAAAAATTACTTATAGGCAAGTTCTGATTTTCTTTTTTACCTGAAAATATTGCAGTAATCCAAGTAATTTAGGGGACCTCTGATTTAAATAAGATAAGAAGCATTTTCAATTCATAAAAGAAGAAATAGAACTATCACTATATCATAGCAAATGACATAATAAAATAAAACAATTACAGTAAAAATGTTTAAATATTGTAAAGTGGCAGATATAAAATAAATATGCAAGAAATCTTTTTCTCCCCTTTGTTCACACCTGACAGTTCTCATTGCTCACTCCTTGCTCTGTGCTCGGGGTTCCCTCCTGGGGTTCAAGTGACTATATCAGGTGCCAGCGATAGAACCTAGCCCCACACAAGGCAAATGCCCTACTTTCTGTGCTATAATTACGCCCCCTCTTGTTTAGTTTCTGTATAAAATAATGAGCTACTGGAAATATTAATTAAGAAGACAGTCCCCTCAGAATTACATCAAAAAATACCTTAGAACAGATTAACCAAGGAAGTTAAATATATCCAATCATGGAAAAACTGTAAGACATGGTTAAAAAAATTAGACACAGATAATTCATGCTTATGAATAGAATATGTAGAATTACCTTAAAAAATGCTTATGTTAAATGCTCCACATTGCTAGTCATCAGGGAGATGCAAATCAAAACAACAATGAGATATCATCTCACACCACAGAGACTGGCACACATTCAAAAGAACAAAAGCAACCAGTGCTGGCGTGGATTGGATGTGGGGGAAAAAGGGAGGCTCCTTCACTGTTGGTGGGAATGCCGACTGGTCCAGCCTTTCTGGAAAACAATATGGACAGTCCTTCAAAAACTAGAAATTGAGCTTCCATATGACCCCACAATACCACATCCTTGGGAATATATCCCGAGGATGCAAAAGAGCACAGTAGAAATGACATCTGTACCTATATATTCACTGCAGCAAGGTTCCCAATAGCCAAAACCTGGAAACAACACGAGTGCCCTAAAACAGATGACTGGTTAAAGAAACTGTGGTACATCTACACAGTGGAATACTATGCAACTTTTAGGAGAGATGAAATCATGAAATTTGCTTATAAAAGGATAAACATGGAGAGTATCATGCTAAGTGAAATGAGTCAGAAAGAGAGGGACAGACATAGAGGGACTGCACTCATTTGTGGAGTGTAGGGTAGCATTACATGATGCTAACACCCAAGGACCGTAGATACAAGGCCCAGGGGGATTGCCCCATAGCTGGAAGACTGTTTCATGAGTGGAGGGGAGAAGGCAGATGGAATAGAGAAGGGATCACTAAGAAAATGATGGCTAGAGAAACCAGTTGGGATGGGAGATGATGCCGAAAGTAGATAATGGACCAAACATGATGACCTCTCAGTGTCTGTGTTGCAATCTCTAATGCCCAAAAGTAGAGAGTATGGGGAATATTGTCTGCCTTAGAGGCAGGGGGAGGGTGGAAAAAGGAGGGTATACCCGGGATATTGGTGGTGGGGAATGTGCACTGGTGGAGGGATAGGTGTTTGATCATTGTGAGATTGTAATCCAAACATGAAAGATTGTAACTATCTCACAGTGATTCAATAAAATTTTAAAAATTAAAAAAATGCTGTATTATCTGAAGCATTTTACAAACTCAATAAAAACCCTGTCAAAACCTTAATACCATAATTGGATTGGAATTAACAAGAAGGGGTAAGACAGTTTAGAAGTGATGATACTCTAACACGAGAGAATCAGTGCAGTTGAGGTTTAGAGTGTGTGCATTTGTATGTAGTTAAATTTTTCTTAATTAAAAGTTGAAAGTAATGATACTTCATTGCATATTTTTAAAGTTGCCAAAAGATCTTTAAAATACTCAGCACTTTCTCACACTCTGTAACTCACTATATATATCCAAGGGAGCTGATAAGTAAAGCAAATTTAGGCATGTTATTTGAACCTGAATCATATCATCACATTACTAAAAATCTAAAAATACTTCTAATCTTTGAACTTGCTAGAACAAAGGATCTATAATATATACATGTTTTATTGCTGCATACCAAATCACCACAAAGCTTAGTGCTTTCAGAAGTGTATTTCAGTTTCCTTGGGTAGGAATCCATGTGGTTAAAACATAACTACCTTTCCTGGCCAGGTATCAGAGAATGCAGTCAAGTTGTTAGTCTCATTATTTTCTCATATGGATCTTGGCATCTTCTTTCAAGTTCATTCAAGGATGTATCAGAATTCTAGTGTGGATGTTTTGCAGTGTATCAAGGTTCTAAGTTCCTAGAGGCTTTACCCAACAAAAGACATTTACAGCATGGCTTTTTGCTTGATTAAGGCCAGCAGAATGTCTCTCTTCAGAAAGACTCTTTTATGGACTTTAACCTCATTAATCTTGTTTCAAATAAGGTAATCTACCTTTTGTTCACTTCAAAGCACACAGGACACCTTATTCATCTTTCAAAAATATCTCTTCAATTGCCAAAGGAATTTTACTGGGTGCATAAACTGGAATACACTAGAGTTGAAATTTTGAAAGCAATCCTACCACACAGGTCTTACTGGAATGGAATTTTAGTTACATGGACGCCATCTCAAAAGCAAACAGAAATACATTAGTCAAAAAAAATACTATTTCAAAATGTTGAGGAAAAATAGTCAACATTTATCTAGGAAAATGGGGATGGGGAGACATTGCCCTATAGTTATATATATATGCACATACATATGTATTATAAAAGATGTGTTTAGGAAGACAAACACTGAATAAGGAACTAAAATAATAGCAACAAAGAACTATGAAATTATAAAATGTGTGGTTAAATCTGAGACAGGAAATGGGAGATTAATAAAATCTGAATTTCTGAGATCAGGGCAAGATGTTTATTTTAACGTTTTTATAACTATATAGAAATTTAAAACTAATTTGTAATCGTAAACAGAAAACAATTTGGATGCAATAGTTTTAAATAAACAGAAGCAGAAAAAAATGAGTAAACACAATCCATAAAGATGCATTTAATAAGAAGGTATGAGAAATATCATAAAGAACATTAAAAGAACCTACAACTTAATTACCAATGGCAGACCCACCTCCCTGCTGTATCTATGAATTTTGTAAAAGCAGAGGTCAGCAGCTGTAGACCCTTGATCTAAGAAGGCATGGGTCTGCATTTCTGGTAAAGATATCTCTTCTAGGAATAATCAGCAGATGCTTGAAACTCAACAGTAAATTCTTTAAGAGAGAAGTAAGGTTGGAATTTTCTGAGACCTTGAGACCTTGGTAATGTTTACGTGAGGGGATTTTACTCCATTTGAACCATCCCAAGAGATGTAAATTAAATAAATTAGGGAAATAGATTTGGCTTTGGTATTGCAGGACTTCTTCAACATAAGAAAGATAATGGACATCACATATTTCTAAGCAGATGAATGTAATATGCTATACTTTCCAGCAGTTCATGAAAATGTCTGCTATTATATTTTGTTGAGTTTATTTTGTTCATTGTATATATTTTGTCCAAGCATGTCATAGATTTATTGTATCATTACATACTTGTCTAAAAACTGAAAGCACCAGTCAGAAATGAAGTTATTATTTTTTTAAAATGCACAAACATGAGTTGAAACCAAATTAGGAAATGTTATTAAAGTCAGGGAAATAATCTTCCTGAAAAAGTTTCTAAAGAACACACTTTTGGCACAATATGTTTCTGCTTATTGGTAACTGGCTTATACAAGGATACAAATATTGGACAATGGATTGAATATTCAATTTGTTCAATTTAATAACAAAATGAGAAAATAAATCAGTTAGTCTTGTAATTATTTTCATTATTTCTGAACTGATTGTGTCTGAGTTTTCTATCTAAGTACCATATGGCTCTCTGCTCTGATGAGCATTTTGGTAAACTGATGACTGCTAATGATATATTAGCAAGACTTCTGTTTTCAATCCAGAGTAAAATGTTTATATTTTAACATAGATGTTCAAGAACAATATCTGGAAAGATAGTAGAGGGGTTAGAAATACGCCTTATGTGTATCTAACCCTTTTCAATCCCTGGCACCCTGTGGTACTGAGCATCTACTGATGCATCATAGGAAGCACTGGACACAGCTGGGGTGGCCCAAGTACTCAGCAAAACCCCAGGGCATGAACAAGCATATCTTGGGTCCTCATCTTGAATCAACCTGAGGGGTCTCCCTGGGCCTTCTGAGCTTCCCAGAACTGTTATTTTGTACCCATTGTACAAAGTTGTAATAGTTGTACTTTATTTGTATCATACATAGTATGCCTAATATAAAATGTATATTCCTAATATACATTTACATATAATACTAATATATGACACATATGTAGGCTATATAATGTATAATATATGTCAAATTCCAGGAAGAAAGAGTTGTAGAAATTAAAACCAGTGTCCCAAATCAACTCTCTCTGATTAGAATACTAATGATAAAGAAGACAGACTTGCTAGCAGTGTCTCAACCTCACAGGCACTCATAAGGGAAAGTTCTGGAAGAAATGACAGGTCCACCACTGACAGTACAAAGTGGGTGATAAGCCATATCAAGTTTAAGTATGTTCTTAAATCTTTATATCATTTTGTACACAAACAGACTGTGGAAAATATAAATCATCCTTCTTTCCCTCTCCATAAATTCTTACAGCTACTTTCCTTAGTTGATTTTTCTTTGTCCTTTGGATGTAAATCATTCATTTCAGTGACAGCTGTGAGGATGACCCTCTGTGTTTTCTTGAAGACAGGTGATAAGTAGATTAGTGGATCAGTGGTTAGACCAGTAATGGTGATATATGTCCATTTCTCTTTCTGGATATTAATTTCAGTATGTGTCACATAATCTCTAAAGTCTTTTTCCATTTTATTCTTTTATAATTCACCTAAGGCTATTTACCTTTAAAATTCACAAAATATAATGCATACTCTACTCTCAGAACATAGGTAAGCCTATCCTCAATATGCCCCTGGGGTCTCACTGCTTTCCTTCCTTCTAGATAAATCTCTATTTATATGTATCTCCATTCATCTACAAATATAAACTTTTAATATATCTATATGCATATCCATTTATGTATAATGGTATGCAATATTTATATTCTTAGCTGTACACAACTTTTTTCAAATTCCTATTTTTGTATTCACCAGACACATTGATTTTCTTGCAGAGCCTATTCAACTATATATCTTTCTCTCTCCTACTCCCCACCTTTTGTCCCTTCCTTAAAGGCAGGACAGTCTCTGCCCAAGGCTTAAACTGATAATTTTCTCTTTAGCAAAGGATCCTGAAAAAAGTCAGTTGTCTCACAATGTGATTAGCTATTAAAGGGTTAGTTGTTCCCATTTGATCATAGGAGTTGATATCTTGCTACATGTCACCTCCAAGGGACCATTAGATAAGAGTTTCCTCAGTAATTGCTATAGGGTTTATAGGATTTTGTGGGAGATGAAACTATTTACCTGATGATAAATCAATACCCTTCTCAAAAGTGTTTCTTATAAATTCAGCAAAGCACAGGTAACTTTTTTATCTTTCTTTCCAAATGTTTCTTGCACACAGCTTGCTTGACTTTTTTAAAGAAATATAGGCCTGTTACCATGTTCATATATGTCTAAAAGTGGGACTGTGTACTTATATGTAAAAAGGATTGCAGGATACTGTGTGTGGTGTGTGTTTCTGTCCTAGAAATGCAACCCATACATACTATTGCTCTCTTCTACACTCTAGTGATTTCTTTCAAATATTTTTTTTTTTATTTTTGGGTCACACTCTGGGATGCACAGGGCTTTTTTCTGGCTCTGCACTCAGGAATTACTCCTGACCGTGTTCAAAGGACCATATGGGATGCTGGGAATCAACCCGGGTCAGCCGCGTGCGAGACAAATGTCCTACCCACTGGGCTACTGGTCCAGTCCCCTCTTTCAAATATTTTTACTACATAAACAAATAATCTTTAGTACCACACCAAATACACACATACACACACACACGTGCAGAGAAAAGACTTGCCTTCCTGAGGATTATTTAGAAATAAGTTCAAAGAAAAATGGGTTTGGTTTTGTATATTATTATGGCATCACAAAATGTCACAACGCAAGATCATGTTATAAGAGCTAAGCTGGATTGTCACATAATCTAAAGATAGAGGACATTATAGGCTATGATTAGCTGCCCACATCTCATTAAAACACAAACACACATAACGATAACATATATTTTCTTTTTTGTGTAACTTATTCTTCCCTTTTGAAGATTACATGCCTATCTTGTTTGTATTTCTTGGATCTTTTTATCTCCCTGACTTTGTATTAGCTACCTTTCTTTTAACTCCTTCTCATGCGGCATGACTGGGTTGACCACATAATCACACTGTATGGAAATAGCACCCATAAAATGGAAAAGCACCTGTAAAACATATGGATTCATAGGGTTGGAGAGATAGTAAAAGGGTTGAAGCCCTTGCCTTGTACGCAGATGTCCCGGGTTTGATACCAGCATTGCACTTAGTTCCCCTGATCACTGCCAGAATTGATTTCTGAGCACAGCTATGTATGTTCCACCCACAAAAGAAAAACTACATGATCCTTCAGCTAAAATGCACAGACTTTCACAAATCAGCCCCAAATCCATTCATCTTGTAAAAAACATCTGGCAGGGGCAACCGTGGGGAGAGCCCCAACAGCTCTCCCCGTCGGCCACGCCCCCTCCCAAGATCAGGGGTGGTGCCGGGCCGCTCGCCCAGCTGGAGCGACCCGGTCCATGGGGCAGACATTCAAAATATTTATAAGAGAGATATCAACCATCCCTTTAAAGGTTTGTATATTTTCTAAGGATGAGAAATTTCAGTGCTAAGGTCAGAAAATTTCCAGGTAAACATGTGTTCAGTGGACCTGAAGTTTCCATCAAGATATTTTCCTGCTATTTCTGATATTCAAATGATCCCTATGTGCTCTCCAGCTAAGTAGAATCTTGGCATCTTTATCAGTTTGCTCTACCCCAAACTATTTTTTTCTGTGAATTATCTATAACATTGTTCATCTTCTCCTAATTTGTCAATATAGTTTTATCTCTTTACCTTGAGTAACTACAAAATTTCTCTAATTAATAACTAAGTATGTAGGCCCTCAACTTTAAGTTTGAGGTTTCTGCTTTGTTGTCAAATTACTGCTACAGGAGAGATAAAATCCTTGGTCTCTACTACCCACAGAGAGAATCAAAGAGCTTCCCCAACAGCTTTCATCATTGAGAATTCCTTTACAAAATGAATGGTTAACATTCCAGTGGAAAGATTCATACTGGGCATCAATCCACATCTAGAGTTTTCACAATGCACAATGAATAAAGTATTTGTCCTACACTTGAATGACTATACAGCAATTCTGGTAGCTATTCCAAAACAAAACAGAAAAGGCATATTTCAAAGTGAATTGCCTTTTCTTGTTCTTACCCATAGGAGTTCCTAGAAACATTTAAATTTAGTCCTTTTAAATGTTCATCTCTAGGTTCCTAACTGCAAACACTTATGTGCTATATAAGAATATATACTTATTTATAAATTCAAGTTTTGACATCTCTCATCTACATATAGTGGGTCATAACAGATTTTATGAATATATATATTGTATTTTTCTCCTGATTTGTTTCTGAGAGAGAAAGAGAGAAGCAAGACAGCTTTTGAAATTTACTTAGAAAATTAGGAAAGAGGAAGTTTAAAGAGTGTTCAAAAGAGAATACAGGCCTCTGTAGAGTGAAAATAGGCAAGCAAAGAAAGATAGAGACAAGCAAGCAAGATGCATGTTCAAGTGAAAACACGGGCATGAGAGCAAACCTCTGCTGATTGTTTTTTAATCTAATGTCTTTCCCTGTTTACTAGACTTTTTCAGCTAAATGGTTGAACTAGAGAGAGGATGGAACATAAGGCAAGAAAATAAAATTAGTTTTCACCTTAAAAGTTACAAAATAGTTATTTGAATCACACAAAGGAAAACAGGTCCAGAATTTTGAATTTGTAAAGGGAACCCTGAGGTCTTGCTTTATGGCATTTGGATATAAAGACAATCAAAATTTTATTATTAGTATAACTTCATTTGTATTAATGTGATAAAATACTTTTATTCCATAAAACAAATTGTGTACAGGAAATATATAATAGCGCATGGTTAGAGTATTTATTTTTTAGGTTCTGGATAAAAATCACAATCCCAGTGATAGATCAAATGATTGATTACTATATTGATCATAGAAACAGTGAGATTCATATAAGAAAACCATCTATTTCTAAATTGTTAAATTAGAATCATTCTAATAAGTTGCAAATTTAGATTATTTTGATTATTTAAATCTACCCATATGTTTAAAAAAGTAATACTTGTATTTTGTTTATTCCTCACAAGAGCCTCGTGAGTTATTTTGTTATGTATGTATTAACAAAATACAAAACTTCGGGGAAGTAAACTAATGGAAGTAAACTCATGGAGGTTATGTAAGTTGACAGCAGTTAAAATTGTAGAAGAAAGTACATATCAGTTCACATTTAGTCTCTGAACTATAATTTTTTTCCCTGTATTATACATTTCACCCTTCTTCAGTTCATACTCTCCAGCTATTTCTTCGGTAGGTGTCAGTGACAACAGATCGTAATGTCCATGAAAGATTGTAAGTTGTTTTGTTAGAAATAATGCAATTCGGTGAAAATGATTAGGATACCTGGCAAACTCATTCCAGTAAATAATAAGCCACACTCTCTTCCCTGAAAAAAAGAAACTTCATGTAGTAGATTTTCAGTGGATTGCCAGCTAGTACATAGGGATAGAAACTGCTCTTGTGAGATGACATGATTTTTGCTGAAGACATATAGACTACTCAGTGGTGACAGTTACCAATAAGCCTCATAAGATATCCATGTTTTTGAGACTACTTTTAACTTTACTCACAGTCACCATTGTCACTCTTATTCAGATCTGTCGAATGAATGTGGAGTGGCTGAGATGAATTTGAAGGATACTAACAGATGGTTTTCTTGCTGTTGTGATTCCTGTGAGCATGATGGGAAGCACCAAATGTATTCACATTCTAGGTAAATTTTTAAGAAATCCATTCACCAATCTCTTACCTAAATACCTTGTTGATATATTTCCTTTATTTCCAAGGAATGACCATCTTTTCAGACAGTTATTCATATTATCTATGCGTAATATATATATGCAAACAATAGCTTTTTCTTTTTGCATTACATCCGGCAATGCCCAAGGGTTCATACACTCAGGAATTACTCCTGGCAGTGTTCAGGGGACCATATGGGATGCTGGGAATAGAACCCAGGTCGGGCACATGCAAGACAAAAGCTCTTCCCGCTTTGCTATTGCTCCAGCCCCAAACAATAGCTTTTCAAAGTGAGGTGATACTCATATTTAACACTTATATTTTCCCAGTAGGACAAGTGTCACCCATACTATTATCTGGGAATATGAGTATAAAAGTAAGTCAAGTTAACTATCTAATTCTAATTGGTTAGCCCATGCCAATTGTTTTCTCAATTGATAGTATTAAAAATCTTTATGAGGTATGAGGCCAGTGTCCTTTAGAAGAAGTTTAAGCCACTTGGGAATGTTTGGTGACATCCTAATGCAACTCCTGGTGATGGACTACTGAACACACTCAACTTTGTTGCAGGCAAATTTATTATAGTTCTTCAGGTTTTATATTTTAGGACTTGTGCACCCATTGTATGAGTGGGAGTTCAATCAGAAGACTGGAAATTAGAATACATTCATGTATACATGTATATTCATCTATAAATATACATCTGCATCTACATAAATGTATCTGTATAAATAAGTGAGCATGTGCAGTAGCAGATAATAGAAGTTAACTAATGCATAATCATACATATGCAAAAAATGTGTATATTTACATATACACTGTGAAAGATCTGTTACAAGGAATCGCTTTATACAATGGCTCAGGCTGACTACATAAGAATAAAATCTGTAAAAAGAGGAAACATAAAAGGCTGAAATTATAGTTTGATTTGCAATATCGTAGGTATAAGATTTTTGTAGTTTACACATATCAATTTCAGTATCATTTTATTCTGAGGAAACATTGCTTGCAGTTGTGGTGACTTTAAGTCTGGTCATCATTTCTCAGATGTAGTTTTCTTTATTATAGTATTCAAGTAAAACTTTAGCATATTGGCATATTGTCCTGGGAATTCAGTCACAGATGTTCCTTGATCAATAGCTACTGTTAAATTCCCCACTTATTGTATCACTCCAGGCTCCTTGTTTTTCCAGTTAACTACTTCTAATCTTGTTTCCTGGCCCATTTGCTTTAGGTTACTATCAATCCCCTTACCCTCAGACAGTCTAATTCAATAGCTACATTGTCCACCTAATATCTTACTTTATTGAAGTGTCTCTCGACTCCAGAGCTTTACAAATGTACTAATGTATCCATAACTTTACATCTAACATGTCATGGTGAATGGATTTTTTTCATTATCACCTTTGTGGATTTAGTTTTATTAGCATAGGTGAGACATTGGCGGTTAGTTCATCCGTTTTTTTTGTTGTTGTTGCTTGTTTTGTTTTTATTGAATCACTGTAAGTATAGTTACAAAGCTTTCCAGTCTAAATCTTGGTCATACAATATCAAAAACCCATTCCCTCACCAGTGCACAACCTCCACCACTGAGAACCCCACTATATCCCTCATCCCATCCCTCCCCCCACCTACATGGCAGATGATTTCCACCTTATTCTCTATCGACTTTGATCACATTCAATATTTTGACAAAAGATCCACCATTATTATTTGGAATTTTCCCCAACATTCAGACTTGCCAAATAAAACATCATTAGATCATTTGTTTTCTATTGCTGATATGAAGAGCATTTTTGATTTCTGATATTTTAGTAATAAGTCTGGAGGAATTTCTACCAAAAGCTGCTGAATTCTGAGATTGTTTTGTGTGCCTCTGGGATCATGGCCATTCAGGATCCAGGAGCCATTTGTGGGTGGCAACTCTGGGACTCGTTGGGGTGGGAAGAGGGGCTAGTTCCACCATCTCCCGTGAGGCCCCATGTGTCACATCACTGCAGTCTCATACCTAGCTGTCCAATAGGCTCTGAAAAGGTGGCAGCCACCATGCTGCCAGGGAGAAAAGGTGGAAGGGACAAAACCCCATTCCCCACCTGGGGTGGCACAGCACCATGGTTTAATGCTCAGTCCAGATGGATTTCTGCCAAAAGTCGCTGAGTTCCGAGATTGGTTTGTGTTTCTCTGGGATGTTGCAGTTCATCAGTTTTTATAAAATTTTCTTCTAGAAATATAAAATAAAGAACTTGGCATCTTATATTTTATATAGGCCTTGCAATCTAGTTTTGAGTGGAGTATTCCAAGTATTTAACTTTCGAAATTAGAAAGTTTCTCCTTTTAGTTTTCAATCACAAGTTAGGAATTTGGTTCTTTGCATCTAATTGGAATATCACTGTTATTATATAGATATCAGAGTGAGATATGGGGAAGAACAAGCATTCCCTTTCAAAATGACAACAAGGTCTATAAGTACAGTAGAAAGAATTGCATTAGCCTACTAGTGACTGCTAGTGCTATCTGCTAGTTAAGCTGGAAGACATTCAAACTTCACAACTACTAGTAAATCTGGATAGTACTCAAAAATCAATGAAACATCTGAAATAACCATGGTGTAATTTTCCAATTTAACTTTTCCCATTCACTACCCAGACTGTCTCTTAAGAATAAACAAGTCTCTATAGACTGATAAACTGACAGTCATCACCACTTCTCCAGCAGTCCTTAGATATGTCACTTAATGGTATACATGCAACATCTAAACAGAATAAACAATGCTTTCGGGTAGTAATAGATATGTCCTGGCACTTGAACTATGATTTTAAGTCTTGCCTCTATCATTTTCTTTCTTCCAGTTTAATTTAAAGCAGCAACCATCTCATTATTTTCTTCATGCCCTTCAATTTGGCCTAACCTTTTTTCCTTGATTGCTATCTCATTCCCAGGTATCAAAATCATAATGTGAAGTTCTTTCTCCAGTAAATGTTACAGACTAGCAGAGCTCCGTTCTCTACTACTAATTGGACCATATCTTCTTCTCAGTATTAGCCAGAACAGCCCCTACTACCCTTTCATTAATTTAGCCATTGCTTGAAAACATTTTGATATTAACTGATGTACCTGTTAAGATTTTAGCAGAAAAAATATTCTATATTTCATCCAAAGGGTATATAACAAGTCTATTACAGAACTTCTAGTAGTCCAGATAGAGATGATAATGAGTAAAAGGGGGAATTTTAGAAAAATGAGACTCATAACAGGAACTTCTAGTCAAATCTAATCTTAGAACACTATTACATGACATTGTTGCCTTAAATTAGTCATTTTCCATGTCTGTTGCCACTTTCTTTACAATGCCCACTGCTTTATTTTAACTCTGACATGATGCATTTGCTTGGTGTAATTTTGATCACACACAAAAATTATTATGAATTTATTTCTTGTCTTTCTAGCCCCTAAAAGGTTGAGGCATAATTAAATGAGAGTTGGGATTGACATTAAGTCAACCTGACAGTCTAGGTGTTTTACAAAGAGAAATTGACCAATTATAACTTAATTTTTATTAATAAGTTTAATTGAGTTGGGCTGAACTTAGCACTAACCTGTCACCACAGTAGCAAAGAAACTTGTTAAAATTTGTTACTACTCTCTGTGCTTTTCTTAGTCTTCAATTATTTTATTATTTTTCAATTCTAACATGTAAAGTCTGGCATTTTCCTTTCCACACCATTAATGAAAACTCTCTAAACACTTCTTTTCATGCCTCATGATATTTCAGGATGCATCTGATAAATTAGTAAGAACATACCTATTATCTCAGACATTTCAACTAAAATCCAAACTCATTGTGTTAGTAAATGTGTCATCTTTGATAATACTTTTCTGATCTTAGATGGTCTTTCCTAAAAATCTAAAACCTTTTGAACAAGGTAATTTAAAGGCAACTATGTAGTTATAGCAATTACAAAATGCTACATGATTAAATGTCCTACAAGAGGATATAATACTAATTTTCAAAAATGTTATACTTTAGGGGCTGGAGCGATAGAACAACAGGTAGGGTGTTTGCCTTGAACATGGCCAACCTGAGTTCGATTCCCAGCATCTCATGTGGTCCCCCAAGCACTGTCAGGAGTAATTCCTGAGTGAAGAGCCAGGAGTAATCCCTGTGCACCGCCGGGTGTGACCCAAAAATAAAAAAATATTATATTTTAATTCCTTTTCCCTTTTCCCTATACTATAGAATACTGTTTTACATGTTATGAGAGACACCAATGCCTGAAATTGAGTGCTCTATAAGTAGGTCTTATTTAATATATGACAAACTAGCCAATTTTCATAGAGAAGAATGAAACAAGACAATTTGACTTATAAGGATTTTTTAAAGTACCATCTCCCAGAAAAGCTGGTTACTAAAAGAAATAGCAAATGGTTTTTCCATGGGTAAAGGGGAACCAACACAGGCATGAGTCTTGTCCAAGTATATTGATGGTGAGCTGGATACATAAACTCTAATTATTGATTGGTATAATCTATGATCCAATAAACCAAAGGAAAGATTAACCTTGCACCTGTGGATAGAGAATTCTTCAAAAATTTTGTGACCTCAACCAATATGTGAAAGAACAGTAGCACGACCAAAGTAATGGACTGGCATGATCCATCAGACAAAATTAACAGTCATCATCAATTCTGACACATTAAAGCAGTGAGAAAATAGCAACCTGAACTCAGTCATACCATAACACTAGAAAATGAAAAATTCATTATTCTGGAACAATTAAATAGAAAATGAGAAGTATACCAAAACAGATATCAAAATGGTGGGAAGTTGAGAAATGTATTTGAAGAAACATTAGTGATAAGAAAGTGCTGATAATCCTTAAGCCTATAGAGCGTGCCATTCATCCCATGCACTAACATTTAATAGACTATAGGTATTATATAACACACACACATATATATATACATATATATATATATCGAGAGAGAGAGAGAGAGAAAGAGAGAGAGATAGAGGGGCTGGAGCAAGAGCACAGCAGGTAGGATGTTTGCCTTGCACACAGCCGACCCGGGTTCAATTCCTCCATCCCTCTTGGAGAGCCCAGGAAGCCACCAAGAGTATCTCGCCCTCATGACAGAGCCTGGCAAGCTCCCCATGGCATATTCAATATGCTAAAAAGAGTAACAACAAGTCTCACTTGGAGACATTACTGGTGCACACTCTAGCAAATAGATGAGCAACGGGATGACAGTGATACAGTGAGTGATACAGTGATATTTGGAGCAAGCAGACGCCATTGGGCTACATTAGCACATGACAGGGACAAATGGAGATGTTACTGGTGCCCGCTCAAGCAAATCGATGAATGACAAGTGATACAAGTGATATGTATTATATGTATATATGCACACATATGCACATATAGAAAAAGACCTATGTGTGATTTTCTGCCTTATAACTCAGTCATTTAAACTTAGTAGGTCCTGGGGCCGGCATGATAGCACAGCCGGTAGGGCATTTGCCTTGCACAAGGCCAACCCAGGTTTGAATCCCAGCATCCCATAAGGTCGCCTGAACAACGCCAGGAGTAATTCCTGAGTGCAGAGCCAGGAGTACCACTGAGTATCACTGGGTATGATCAAAAAAGCAAAAAAAAAAAAAAACTTAGTAGGTCTTATACATATATGTATATATATACATATATGTATATGTACATGCATATGTGTATATAATTCCAGAATTTCTGATTCAACTTTTTGTCAGATGTTAAGCAATATAATAAAACATGAGGTGTGGAATTAAGTAATTTTATAGAATTCTTCAGTGTTCTGCTTTGCTTTCTGCTTGTTAGTTTCACCCTTTGGGGTATTTGTTGGTTGGGGGAAACTCGTTTATAATAGTAAATGATCTTTATTTTGCACTTTTTTTTTAGCATCTTCTTAGCTCAGAACAATGATTATTTCTAGAGTGCATTGCATTTATTTTAAACATTTTATAAATATTAGAAAAAAACAAAAATGGTTTATGAAGGTTGAATCTATTTTACCTCATATCGTGCTCAACACATAGCATTTGGGGCTAATTGATGAAGTTGGATGGAGGAAAAAAATATTGTTGAAAAATTTTTACATTCTGTCTAGCAGTCTGTGAGAGTTTTCAGACATCATAAGACCTTAATGAATTTTCCATACAAAACAAGAACATTACCTCTTCTCAGGCTCAATGTATTGTCCAGTAGATTTGCATATATAGATAAGTCATTTGTAAGTGTCTGCTTATTCAGTGCTCTCTCTCCCCTATCTGAACTCAAATGCTTATTGCTTGCTCTGTTCATTAGGTATAAAAGCATTCTAAGTGTCTTGAGACACTGTGTTATAAAACCTTGATTGCTTCTCTCCTAATAGAGTAAATAGATATATTCTCAATTTACCAAGTTATATTTAGGTGAAATAAGATGCAATGTACACATTGTAATAGTCTACCATGATTGAAGTATCATATGTCATCCTGCAGCAATTTAATTATAGATATTATAGATATAATTATTATATCTCGCTTGGATATTACCTTATTTCATTTTATTCTTAAATTAGAATATTTTCTTTCTCTTATTTTCTTTAGAATCCTTCCTTGGTGTTTCATGACATCATGGTGATTGTGTACCAAGAATGTGCAGTGACTATCATTCAGCTTAAAATGAGGACTGATAGTACAAGAATAATTCTCGATGTCCTGAGTTCTAAGTTCAACATATGAGTCTGACGTTTTTAATCTCCCTTATGTAGGAATTAAAATTGAAAGAATGAATTTGTTAAAATATACGATTTGTCGAAGTCCCAGAGGGATGCTTCTTTTACTCTAAAATATATACTTAAAGCAGAGTTGCCCATCACCTCTATATATATAAGTCATCATGTCTCTCCATCCTGAATATTTTATTCCCAGTCTGATTTCTATATAATTTACTACCTTTGTCCTATGTCCATTTCTTAGTATGATTGACTCCTAAACTCCCTTGATCATATTAAATTCCGTTTAAAAATGAATGCCCTCTCAAATTAAGATTATTAAATAAAAACCATATTTACATGTATGGTACTATAGCCTATGGTTGGTATCTATGAGATGTGACTACAACCTAGAGAAGAAAGAAGAATATAAATTCAAGAGTATGACAGCCCCATGTGGTTTCACTTGAAAACAGTATCTTGATCTCTGTCTGCTTCCTGCTGTCAGGTCCCATTGGCCAATCTTAATAGAAGCTATTCAGCAAGAAAGCACTATGATGCCATATGAATTGTATTTCCAACGCAAAATTTGAGTAAAGATGAGTCACTGTCACTGTCACCCCGTTGCTCATAGATTCACTCGAGCGGGCACAGGTAAAGTCTCCTTTGTGAGAGTTGTTGTTACTGCTTTTGACATATCAAATATGCCACAGGTAACTTGCCAGGCTCTGCTGTGCGGGCAGGATACTCTTGGTAACTTGCCGAGGTCTCCAAGACGGGTGGAGGAATTGAACCCGGGTCGGCCTCGTGCAAGGCAAATGCCCTACCACTGTGCTATCGCTCCAGCCCAAAGATGAGTAGAGAAAATAAATGTGGGGAGTGGGGGAGATACTACATATATTCTAGCTCAATATTTTTTTGGAGTTATATATTAAAAATATAAGTTCCATTTTAAGTTTCTAATTGTGATGGCTTCCTTTCATCTATATATTATCTATGTGTCTCTTTTCTTATCATGTAAAATTTCTCACTTCTGCTCTTTCTCTAAATCTTGACTTTCAGTCTTATTTTCTCTGTAGCTACATTTGCTATTCCTGTTACCATTCTTCATTTTTCACATGTTCTTTTGCTGTTTCTCTCCATTTCCATAGCATGATATTTGGCATGTCTCTTAAGGACAATCAGTTCACTGAATCATCTACCATACTAATAACTGTTTTATCCTACTAAGATCAAATTCTTTTCATGACTTTTTTCTTCCTAAAATGATTCAATAGATCCTTTTTGCACAGTCTCAACTAGAAATTCAGACATTTTTAGCATGTTCCCTGTTGAGGCTTATGCTCTCATTTTTAGACTTTTTCAAATTATCTAAGACGCTTATGCTCTTCAGACTTGAATACACTGCTTACTCTTTAATTACTCTTACTCCTTTCTGCCAAACGCATGATTATTCTTTCAGACACAGCTCAAATGTACTATAATCAGTTGCATTGTGTTTCCTCGCAAGAACTGATATTTGTCTCTCCTATATTACAAACCTTCCATAGCCTTTGCCCTAGTTTCTAATTTGGCAATAAGCATATGGGCTCTATTCATTTCTCCCTGTTTATCTAAGTTGGGAATACTGCTGCACTTACCTTCGTCTCACCAGACATGTCAGTGTCTGATGAAAGGAAAGTCTAATGAAATACTTGCCAAATGAATGAGAGTGACTAACTTGGCATATCTACTCTCTCTCTCTCTCCCTCCCTCTCTCTCTCTCTCTCTCTCTCTCTCTCTCTCTCTCTCTCTCTCTCTCTCTCTCTCTCTCTCTCTCTCTCTCTCTCCTTTTCTCCTTTTCTCCTCCTTTTCTCCTTTTCTCCTTTTCTCCTGTGGACCAACAGGTCAACAGATAGTCATCATTTCTAATACAAACCATGACCAATGTCATGAGAGAGCTGTATAAAATGGCTCGGCAGCCTCCTGTATAGTCAATAATAGATAAGATGTCATGTTCTGCTTTGGAGAGTAGACTTAGCATAAAGTGGATTTGTTCCTGAGCTTATGGGTTCTTGAGAATGGTATGAAATATTTGCACACAAAACTCAGAAGTTTAAGAAGTTAAAGTTTATTGTATAATTTAAGTAGTTTCGTCTGATGTCGGTGGGCCCCACGGGTGGCTCATGTGAATCAGGGAGGAGAAAGATGGTTACTTTCTCCCCATCCATCTCTGCCACTCGCAACCCAGGATTTCTGGGTTTTTGTCTTACCTTGCAGAAAATAATTTCAGGAGTAGATGAGAGTGAAGTAAAACAGATTTTATCTGGAGGTTATGAAGGGAAGGAGGATGAGAGAATGGGAGAGAGCTGAGAAGTAATTTTCTCAAGAGAGAACTTGGGCTTCTCCAACGGTGGAGAGAGACCTTGTTTTCTACAAGGTTGGCTTTTGCTATTGCATTGGGAGGGGGCCTTCCCTATCTGCCTATCTGCCTACATCAGATCCAGGGACCCTCCATAATATCCAGGCCTCTCCTTTTACTGTGTGTGATGTTAATTGTCCTGTGTCCCTGGATGTCAATATGTCTTATGTATGATGTCCTAAGTCCTGTTCCTCACCATTTGCTCTTCCCCCATGTAAGATATGCCAGTCATGTCCCTGTGCTCTTCTCTACCTATGCGTGCTTTCCTGCACTGTTGTTTGGATTTAGAACCCTGGATGTCTCCCTCTTGCTGCTCTGTAACCTGTTGTTAGGCCTCTAGAGGACTATACCACAAAAGTTAACTGTGATTCCTTCGTCTCAGGGAAGTAAAATAATTTTGAAAGAAATTAAGCTAGAGAAACCTGAAGACAGAGATGCACTGGCTTCTGCAGAGTTCAGAAAGCAGAGAATGGTCCTGTGGAGAAGGTTAGATATATTTCTCCAAGTCGTCTCAGCCTGAGTTCTGTGCATACATAAACGTTTTCTGAGCTTTGTCACCGGGAGAGCTTTGCACCCTTGATGGTCTTTTTATGTCCTAAACAAGACCTTCAGATTCTCCCATGTCTTTTCCTAAGGGGATCCAAACTTCTCTGGTAGGTTTCTCAGATTCTTCAACTCCAAAACACTTCAAAATTTTCATCTCAAAGATATGTGATCCTCATACCATTGGGCTACTTCAGCGCTGGGTAATTTCTTATGTCATTCCTGAAAACTCACAAAGGGACTCTGGTGTCCTTCTGCCTGTAACAGAGCATTCCTGATGCCCCAGTTCCCAGGAATCCAGCAGTCTTTTCTTTCTGAGAGATATCCATGCTTTGAACTGGGATTTCTTGGTGGTTTTTTGTTTTGTTTTGTTTTGTTTTGTTTTGTTTTAGGCTCCTGAGATGGTCTTTTGTCTCAAAGGCCTTCTTGCCTTTGGACTGAGTCAGGTGTTTGTTTTTTTTTTCCAAAAGACATTATCAGTGGCCCCACTCCCCCCCATCTCCCTGCCTACTGAGGTAATAAATACAAGTAGAACAAATGGTATATCTTTTGTAAATCACAGGGAAATGTAAATTAAGTGTTAAATTCAGAGTCCTTTCCTATCTGCTTTGAACTACACCCTGAATATACAAAAGAACTGAAGCATCCCCATCAAAACTCAATTTCCATTTACAAAGATAAAACTCAAAATGTACCACTCTGGAGTCCTTCTTTCAAGGTTTCAAGTACCCTCTTTTGTATGCAAATATTTCTGATGGGATTTACCTTAATTGGACAATACCTAAATGACTTGTTAATGATGATGTCCTTAGGCTCCTGAACAAGATTTTTGTGGAGTGGAGGCAGCCTCAAGAAGGGGATTAGCCATGTGGCTGGAGCGGTAGCACAGCAGGTAGGGGCATTTGCCTTCCATGTGGCTGACTTGATTCCCAGCTTCCCCTTTGGTCCCTGAGCACCTCCAGTAGTAATTCCGGAGTACAGAGTCAGGAGAAACCCCTGTACACACTGGGTGTGACACAAAAGAAAAAAAGGGGGGGTATCAGCCCCTTTCTCCCTTATCTACCTCTGCCACCCTGGCCATGACTGGGAAATGTAGGACTGCTAAAGATTGTGATGAGCCTTTACCTGAATCTAATGTCTCACCAACTCCAATTGGCAGCCACCAACCCAACCTACACCCCCTTGTTCCTGAGCACCACAGGGGCTGAGTCCACAGCTCAGGCTGGAACAAGGAATTGCTCTTTGCAGGAAAGAAAATTCAGTCATAGGCCTTACCCAGGTCTCTTGGGCCTCTTGCCTTTTTCTAGAAAATAATTTCAGGAGGAGAGGAGCAATGGGGTTAAACAAGGTTTTATTTCGAAGTTTTCAGGAAGGGGAAGGAGGGAGGGAAGTACAGAAAGTAATGAGCTCAAGAGAGTAAGGAGGAAATTGTCTGCCATAGAGGCAGGGGGTGGGGTCAGGTGGGGATGGCAAGAGGGATACAGGGGACATTGGTGATGGAAAATGCACACTGGTAGAGGGATAGGTGTTGGATCATTTTATGACTGAAACTCAATTATGAAAGCTTTGTAACTGTATCAGATGGTGATTCAATGAAAAGAGAGAAAGCGAGAGGGATGGGGGAAGATAGTGAAAGAGAGAAAACAAGTGCTTCTCCAAAGGTGGAAAGAGGGGCCACTTGAATGGCCTTCAACAAGGTGTAATGGGGGTTGCTCCTTGTCTGTCTCTCAATCTCAGTTCTTTGGTTCACAATCCTTTGAATTTAAAATCTATTTTAAAATCAGGCTCCTGGTGTGTAGGTGTGGACTAGGGTATTGGAAAACTTGGTCAAAGAGTTTCACACATTTCAGCAACTTCTTTCTCTTATTAAAGGGTTAAGTTGAACAATGTATTTTTCTTGGAATTGATAACTATTAAATGCATTTTCCTTTACATTCGTCTTCTTTTTCCCATATCATCCACTTTCTGAAAAAAGTAGAAGCAGAAAAGAAATTTCATATTTATGTTGCTCCAAGCATTGGATAACTATTTGGACCAATTCTGTTCACGAGGGAATTATAAACTGTAGGCAGCGGCACAGTTCTAGTTAGAAAGTTTGGAAAGTTACTCTCATTATTTCAAATAGCTGGTATTTTCTCTTACTCAATTCCAAATTAATTTGAACATTTATCAATTAGGCAATTCCTGTGGGCATAGCAGTGAAGGTCTCAGTTGAACAGAACAGTTGTCCTAATTCTTAATATTTTTATAGGCCAGCTGGAGAGAGCCAGGCTCTCCCTGAGTCTGGAAAAATTAGAAAGTAAACAAGTTACCAAAGAGAAAAAATTTTAACAAAACTATGGGATTGGACTTCTATTTGTCTGGGACATGAGCACAACAAGCACGTCTTTTAAATCATCTCTTTTTCTTTAAAGTGAAGTAAGAATTTCTGCAATCTCACCTTTTGAAGAATACTCAGGACAGACCAAAACATAATAGCACTTTAGAGAAAAAAATAGCATAATTCACATTAATATGTCATATAGGTAACCCACTTTGTTTCAGACAACAATAATAAAATGTTAGAAATTAGAGCAAATGTTTTGTGATTGTGTTATAGTGGGCTGGAGCCACAGCACAGCGGGTAGGGCATTTGCCTTGCACACGGCTGACCTGGGTTCGATTCCTCTGTCCCTCTTGGAGAACCCAGCAAGCTACTGAGAGTATCCCTCCTGCACAGCAGAGTCTGGCAAGCTACCTGTGGTTTATTCAATATGCCAAAAATAGTAATAAGTCTCAATTGGAGATGTTACTGGTGCCCACTCGAGCAAATTGATGAACAATGGGATAACAGTAATACAGTGATATAGTTATAGTGGATACACACTCAGGTTCTTGTTTGAGAAGATAAAATTGAAAGCAAACTACTGGGGATCAAATAGTGAAATTCAGAATAGACGTAATTTAAGGAAAGGGAAAAGAATGCAGGAAAGACTGAGAAGAAATGGGGGTTTGGAGCATGTGTGTCCTGAATCAGGTTTCCAGAGAGAGGTAAATACCTCCCTCCTTTTATACTTTTTTAAACAATGGGCAGGGGTTTTTTTGTCTGTTTGTTTTTTGTGTTGAGGAAAAAGGAGATGGGCAGTTAAAAAAGAGCTAAGAATGTTAAGGTGTTTATCTTCTGGTATTTAGTCATAGAGGTTATTGGACGAAGCCTAAGTCATCTGGGGTTTGTAATTCCAGTAATTCCTTTTCATAGGACCATATTCCTAATCTTGCCTAATCAGCTCCTTTTGTGTCTATCAATTGAATTATCTCCTCATCTTCAAATTTCACAAATCTCGAATTAGTTATAGACTTATTACATGGTTTAGCTTCTCTATCACTTAGAATTCTAATGAGCACTGAAAATGACATATTTGGATTTGTTTTCTAAATTGTAATATAAAATGTCTAGCAGTATGGCCTTTCTATGATAATAGGAGGGCACATGTCTGAGTTTTGAGATGAGTTTACTTAGAATCTTATAAAGAGAAAGCACAGTTCAGATTCAAAGAAATGATTGATTGTGGAAATCACAAGTCACATAATCATATGTAACAATAAGAATATACCACTGTATGAAATAAATGACACTTTACCTCATAAATTTTTATTTGACAAGATTTCTAACAAATTTTATTTCCTTTCTGTATGGTTGTCCTAGAAAAGTATGACAGCATTATGACATAGACAAAATGTTGGTATTAATATGAAATCTAATGTGGCCATTTGAAAGTGAAAGGAGAAAATGAGTCAAAATTGGACCTTATTTTTTAGCAAAACTCTTGAAGAATATATTCTCAATATTGTAACTGAGATAACTTTTTCTTCTTACCTATTTAATATTTTTAAATATTTGTATGTGGTATGCCAAGAAGGGATACTCGTGGGCAAAGTAATTTAAAAAGCATGTTATCCTATTCTGACTATAGGTTTACTCCCAAGTTTTTAATTATGATTTTGCATCCCTTGAAGATCTTATATTTTTAAAAAATTTACTTTATTGGGGGCTGGAGTGATAGCACAGCGGGTAGGGCATTTGCGTTGCACGAGGCCGACCTGGGTTCGATTCCCAACATTCCATATGGTCCCCTGAGCACCGCCAGGAGTAATTCCTGAGTGCAGAGCCAGGAGTAAGCCCTGTGCATCGCTGGGTGTGACCCAAAAAGCAAAAAAAAAAAAAAATTACATTATTGCTGTAGCATTGGTTCATAGGTGTAAATATTTGGGATACAATGCTATCATATTATATCCACCACCAAAGTGCTAATAGTCCTTCATTATAGTTATTAAGATCCTTTTAGTCCTTGTTGATCTTAAGAAATGAAAGCACTGATTAGTGAACTTGAATATTACAGGTTTCATGGCTATTATATTTTATATTAGGAACTAATGGCTTTGATTTAAAGCCTTAGGCAGTTTATTTGACTTGGCATGAAACACATTTCAAAACAATAATCACTTTTATATGTCCTTAAAATTTGGAACATCTATTTCTGCTCTTCTCAGAACCAGATCTATACCAAGTTCTCCTAAGTAAATACTTTTTGTCACCTCAGTAGCATGGCTTTTGAAATATAACCATCATGCCTCATCAAGATTTGTTTTAATTAATTTATACAAAGAACATGACTGAACACCATTGACTACTTTATAAAAATGGTATTTTAATATTCATGGTATCCTGGATCCTATATTGTTTACTTTTAATATTATATAGTATAATAGAGAGAGTGAGAGAAACAGAGAGAGACATGTATATCGATATATATGCATTCTCTCTCTCTCTCTCTCTCTCTCTCTCTCTCTCTCTCTCTCTCTCTCTCTCTGTATAAAAGCAATGTCAAGTACAGAATGGAGGACAGTGTTGAACTGTAATTCCAAACATTTTAGGCTTAACACTGGGTTTACCTTTCTCCTCCACAGTGAGTTTATGCTATTTGAGTAACACCATTAAAGTGTTACTAGGGGCACACCCAATTCCACAGGGGCACTCCCAATCCTCTATGTTCGTTGTTACCTTCTCCTTTGTTTCCTTCTCCCCTTGTCTTTTAGTAACAAATATATCCAAATCAGACAAGGCAACTGACTTGTTAATTCAAAACTTCTGATGACTCTGGATTTTGTGTATGTAAGTAAAATATTTGCTACTCCCTTTCCTTTATGCCCTTTGCATATTTTAATTTTAGAACAATGTCCTTTTTGTATGGATAAAAGAAGACAATTGTATGCTTTTGTAATATGGGAGTTAATTGAAAAATATTTACTCCTGGGCATCCACTATATTTACTTGACTTGAGCCTCAGTTTCCCTTAGATTGACCTTAGTTCCTTACATCTCAAAAGTTAGGTCCTACCTAGGAACTTGGATGTTCCTGGGGCAAGCTTCAAGCTACCCTGACTTTGACATGGGACAGCCTAGGACCATAAGAAGTACAATAAGTTAAGAGAACAGTCATATGGGCCAGAGTGATAATACAGTGGATAGGGTATTTGCCTTGCATGTGCCTGACCCAGGTTCGATCCTGTGCATCCCATATGGTCCCCTGAGCAATGCCATATCCTGAGCAATGCCAGGGGACCATATGGGATGTAAGTCCTGCACATTGTCGGGTGTGACCAAGAAAACAAAAAATAAAATTTAAAAAAGAACAGTCTGGAACAAACTCTGTCATGACCCAAGAAATTGAATAAGGAACCTATTGAAGTTAGAAAAAAACTAACCTGGGCTAAGGACTGTAGTCTGGGCAAAATAACAAGATGTCCCCAGTAAAAGCCACCCTTTCCCATGACTCCAGAGACACCATTTTTAGCTTAATCTAGGATATAGATAAGAGTCTATGTCTCTTACCGTGTTTATACAAAATGACTAGAAATATTATATATGATTGTTTAAATGCTTAAATATTATATATGATTGCTTAAATGGATTACTAGTAAAGGTAAGAAGAAAGCAGTATGCCCCTTGATGGAATGCTGTCTTTTGCTGGATTTCCTAGAATTTCCCCGGAAGGAATTACTTTACATCTGTTCATCTTTGTTAATGTTCAACCACACGTATGTGTATTTGCTATCTCCCAGCCCTTCATTGTTTCTTTTAATTATTTATTTTAATTAACCCTGAATAATTTAAATAAAGTTGCCACTGTTTACCAGCCCGTGGAACCCTTTCTTTTGTCCAATGATCATCCCGAGGTCTGGGGGATGATCATTGGCCTTGAATGCATCAGGGAACCCTGGTCACTGTTGGACAGTGTCTCAGGCAGGACAGTAGCTATATGAGTTAAAAGAAAAACTTTCCGACAGTGTAGAAGTATACAACTTCTTACGTTGGATTGTAAATTTATATGGCTTGTTTGATTTTTATCTTGAATAATTTACATATACAACTCCTACATATTTTCTTTCTCTCAAATGACTAAAAAAATACATTTTTTCCTTAAAGGCTATGAATAAAATTTGAAAAAAAAATCTTAGATCTTTACTCATTGTAATTTAGTTAGGATAGCTCTATTATGCTTTGGTAACAAACAACTCCTGAAGCCTCAGTGGCTTCACAGAGTAGTTGTTTATTTCTTATTCATGCTACATGTTCAACAAAGATCAGTAGACTGCTCGGGTTGTTCCTTTATATTCCCAAACTGACCAAGGCTTTGTTTTACAGTTTTTTTTGAATCATTGGTAGGGGAATAAAGGCAAGTTGTGTGCTGGTTTTTAATGTTAATCATTGAATAATGCAAGTCAATTTTATAAATTTTATTGGCCATAGCAATATATAGCCATATCTACATTAAAAGAGAGTATAGATATATAGTCATTTTGGTGTCTATAAGGTCAGAAGTATTTTGTAAAAAGTATAACTGCTTTTCACAGCTCAACCTTCTGAGCATCAAATATTGTTCATCTTCCCTATTAGTACCTAAACTTAAATATAGGCTCTAATACAAGAGAGAGAGAAATATATGTATATGTATATATATATATATATATATTTGTTTTTGCTTTTGTAGGGCCATCTGATAAGCGTGTGAAATTCAAATAACAGTTATTAGAAATATGTCATAAGATATTAAAATTATGGTTAGCAACCTTGAAAATTAAGATAACTGGGGGAAGGTAATAGGGTTCCTGGTACTAAGGGTGGAAAAAAATAGAAACAAATTTTTACAGGACCTGAAAAATATACCTATAAAACCCTACAAGTATACATGTAAATTGGTCTCTGTAAAATAGCTTGATTCAATTTAAAACCAATAGGCCATAGTGACAGTATAATTATATACTATTTATGTCTACAAGTCTGTATTCTATTAAATATGTACATTGAAGTAGAATTAAAGTGTCTGCAATATCATAGTATAGTACAAGGAACTCACATTTTACAATATTTTATAACAAAATCAGTCATGATTTGCCTTCCTAATAGGGGTCAAATTCAATTTTGTAAGAAGAATATAACAATATGAACTAGACTGTAACTATCTGGAAATTTTGCCTGACAAATTTCTGCAGGTCCAGATCCAACTACAGAGGTACTCTCCCTTTCTTGTTAGAGATTCCAGTAACTCTTCACACAGTTGGATGCATACGTCCAACTGTTCTAAAATGCTGGGCAAGGGAAGAGCCTCTACCTAGTATTTCTCCCCAATTTACTATTATTATTAAACAGTTTAGGGAAAGTTGCATATCAACTTGCCATGCCAAGCAAAGATTATGGTAGAGACCCAGAGCATGAAAAATTTTATAAAGTACAAAGCTACACCATCTACATTGAAGTCAGAAAGGAAGGACAAATTGTTTTCAAAGGCATATGTGGTAGGCCTACTTTATTCATTCACTTTCCCATCTCTCCTCTGTCTTGGCAACATTCTTTGTTAAGACACCATCTTAGGCTTCTGATAAACATATTCCTTTTGATGTAAATCAGAAATATAACACATTTCTGATCTAGGTTTCCTTTATTTTATTTAATTGCTTTGCACCAAAACCAAGACAAATTCTAGTTGTAATTTTTATAATTTTTTTCATATGCAGTATTTGTATTTCAGGAACTGTCAAACTAAAGAACATTTAGAACAAAAGTTAATTATAATTTTATCACTCAAATAATTATTTTGATTCTCATGTGTATCCATGTACACTTTGCACAAATCCAGATGTACAGTTTTGTACATTAACATACAATTTTCTTACTGTTTTTTTCTTGATGTTTTAATTTTTTTAATTGTTCTGTGTATGTTAAATATGTATTTACATAGCTACATAAAGAGTCTAACAAATTGATGCACTGTAATTTTTCCTATTTGGGGAATTTTGATTGAAGTTTGTATTTCCCTAATAAGTATACCAGGCACAATAAAAATTCTGTACATTGGTAGTGTTTTCTAAGCATTTGCACACTTTCCCATTTAATATCTCAAGACAACAGGAGCTTTGTTGAAAATATGTATATGTATGTATATATATATTCTCTTATGTCACAAATATCTCTTTTATCAGCTCTCTTTCCTTGAGCAAATTTACAATACATACCAGTAACTGCATAACTCCTATTAGGTATACTGAATCTTGAATAAGCTTAATTGGTATTGTCAGACATAACATATAACTATGTTTATATATTATTATATAAATTATAAAATTATAAAAATAAATTATAAATTATAAAAATTCAGAATAGCCATTGAGTAGAAAATAAATCAGCAGATTAGATGCAGAAGTTGATTTCTTCCAATCTATACACTGTTTATTGGGCTATCTCACATTCCTATTTTTGAGTAAATAAGCTATCGTTTAAAATACATTAGTACTCAGTTCCAAAGAGATCATGCAAGAGTTAAAGTGTTTACCTTGTCCCTGGCTGATCCCACTGTTCCCCAGCACACCTTATGGTACCCCTGAACACAGCATGAGAAAAGAGCCACAAGTAGTCCCTGAACAATGCCAATTATGATCCTAAAACAAAAAAAAAATAAATACAAGTTTTTTAAATTATGATACAATGAATCTTAGTAGTAGTTGGCTACTGAATAGATTCTATATAGCTAGATAAATATATATGCTGGATCCTGATACATTAGCTAATTACTTTTCAGATAATTTCTCCCAGATATAAGTAGTATGATGGCTTCACTTGATGTGTTGATTATTGGTTTGCTAATAATTTTCTTTTTCTGTTAGTTTCAATCAGAAACTCATTTACAACAGAAAAGAGAGGTTAAGCATGCAACTATTTTCACAAAAAAACACATGCTTGTATGCATTGGGGAAAAATTTACATGATTGCTGCTGCAGAAACCATTGACTTTATCCCAAGTCACATGTTTTCTATGAGTTTAAATTCTACTTAGGGCTGCCTAAATTCAACCACACATGAAAATAATAAAATTATATAATAAATATGAGGTAGGTCCATATAAATCCAAGAGGAAGATCATGGACTGAATTTCCTTTAGAGTAGCGCAAGTAATGAAAATGATCTAGCTTCTTAAATTGCAGCTCATAATCCCATATGGATAATTGAATGTGAAGGTTGTTGAAGGAAGCTTAAAAAAAAAAAAAACCTTTAAAATATGTTTTTAAATGCTTGGAAGCTTTGCCACAGAGACTGTGTGGGGAACAAAGGGCAGTTAGGATAGTGAAAGGATCAGAATGACAATAATAGTTGGAAATGATTGTTTTGATCAGGAACTCAGTGTTGAATGTAGGTAAAAGGATATGCCTGATAGCCTTTCATTATCTACATTGCAAGCCATAGGGCCCCAAAGTGGAGAGGGAGAGAAAGATGTCTGCCATAGTAGTGGGGGGGGGGGGTGAAGGCTGCTGGAGATAGGGGGGTAGGGCAGAGGGCAAGAGGGAAACAGGCACCGTTGGTGGTGGGGAAAGTACACTGGTGAAGGGATGGGTGCCCAACATTATATGACTAAAATCCAATCATGAATAACTTTGTAAATGTTTTTATTATTGTGATTCAATAAAAACAATTTTAAAAATATGTTTTAAAATCAATTTACTTGTGAGTTGTTAAAATTGAATATTTATATACCTACATTTGTACATTTGGGTTGTATAAATTTTCTTAAATAACAGGGGATCACAGTGGTAAAATGTAAGAAGCCCTGAACTATACAGCAACACCACATCCACTAATTTTAAAATAAAATGTAATGAAATAACACTTAAGCTAATAAAACAAATGTGGGCTAGATGCACTTAGCATGTTTTCTACACTATAAAGACAAATTAAATAATAAAAGGACAACTACTGCCAAAAAAGATAAAATATAATCCAGAAGGAGTAAAATACAATTAGAGGGAACACAGAACTCAAACTAAATGCAACTCTGAGATGGAAGTTAGCACATGAACCTAAAATGCTTGGAAATGTAATCCAAAAGAATTTTATTGTGGAAAGGGATAGGAATTAGCATCTGAGGAGTCAGACAGAGGAGGCAGGACAAATAGAGGAAGAATTTGAGCTATAAGAATTTTCAATGAACCTGATACTAAGTTGGATTGTTACTTTCGAATTGTCACAAGTTGGGGTGAGAGAGCTATAGTTTAAGCCCCCAAATTAATTAGCAATTGCATGTTACATTAAAAAATCTGAATTTGAATGATGTAATTCTTCAGCTGAGATAATGCCTGAGAGAACTTTTAGCTGAAAATTATAGAGGACTTCTCACTATGAGGTGCTACATGTTTATATTTGAAAGGAAATCTTGATAGTATATAACAACATCAGTTAGAACCCCTTTGTAAAAGGTAAAATGATGTTAATATGTATCACTTGGTCCAATGCAATCTACAATAGCATTGATCATGGTTCTCTGAGAAACAAAACCAATATATGAGAGACAGAGAGAGAGAGAGAGAGAGAGAGAGAGAGAGAGAGAGAGAGAGAGAGAGAGAGAGAGAGAGAGAGAGAGAGAGAGAGAGAGAGAGAGAGAAAGAAAGATGGCCATTTCCCTTCTGGAGAAGCCGCTGTGTTCTTGTATGAAAAGGTATCTATCTCTCTCTCTCAGCCCTCACATTTCCCAAAGTAAATATCTTTTAATAAAATAAGTTCACTTTGCTAAAAAAATAAGACAGAGAGATCAACAGAGATGGAAATAATAGATTGGCATTTTGATACAGCTACACCTATTATAAGTATACATGTATGCCAGTACAGGTATTTTACATAGATATAGAGGATACAAGATGGCTGGAGTAATTATGGAAGTTGACAATATAATAGAAGGTAGAAGACCTTAGTTAACAATGTAACACAAATTATAGTTTCAATCTGAATCTTAAGGCCTGAAATCCAATGCTTCAGACTAAACCTCAAGGTTACAAAAGATCAATTTAAGTAGCCAAGCCAAGTAAACATTTCCTCTTACTCAGTTTTTTTTTTTTTTTTAATTTTAACTCCACTCAGGTCTTCAATTTATTGGATGGGGTGTATCTATATTAGTAAGAGCAATCTGCCTTAATTATTCTACTGATTCAAATATAATCTCATTCTAAAACATCCTCACAGTTATATCTAAAGTATTATGTGGCCAAGTGTTTTGGCATCTTGTGGCTTGTTAAGTTTACACAGAAAATTTATCACTACAACTTTGGAACTTTCCATAAGTCTGCCTCTAAGAGGATAAAAGCAAAATACATGTGCAATTATTCTTTATAGACAAAATCCCAATGTTACTGGAGACAACGAACTTGCCCAATTCAATTCTGAAATAGCTCTGAGAGTCAGTTTTTCCACTAAAGTCAATAATTAGAAGAACCAGAGACTTAGTGGGCAGTGTTTTATGGCAATAATTATGGTATAAGGAGTTATATAGTTATACCAATATAAGTTAATATAAATGGTCTTATCCTGCCATGCAAACTCTATTCTTTAGTTTCTGAATTCTTATTTATGCCAACTTTTATTGGTCACAAATACTATATAACTTTCCTGTACTTTAAACATGAGGCCCAGTTAAAAGTTCATGTATTTCTGGGCTATTTTCTTAAAAGGCACACAATTTTATTCCCAGAGGGACAGCCTATGACTTCTAATCTCAGTCTCAATATTTTTTCCCCTATCAATATAAATAAATCAAAAACCCACATAGGATAATAGCTTTTTCCAACATTTTTCATAAATGTTCGGCATGATTCTGTGATTCAATTTATACTTCTTAAAAACAAGAGTTTCCTCCTGAGAAGCATAGTTTGATTATAGAATAATAAAATTAATTTGTTTCTATTAACCTGTTTTAATAATTCCTACACAGTCTCAGACACTCTATCTCTTCCACCCATTTTCATCTCAACATTGTAGAAATCATAATAGTTAATGTCATTATTCACAGAATACCTTGAATGGGAAAGAAAAACACTAATGTGCCCTCATATCAAACATTTTTCCATGCATATCACCTCAACCCTCAAATGAAGATGTAATATTGATGATTTTAGAAATAAGTCTTCTTATGTATAAAGTAAACAACTTCCATAATAATACAGAGCTAATCAGTAGATTAATCTGGTTTTAAATTTAGATCTCTAGGACATAAAAGTCTATGTTTTTGGGCTGGAGTGATATGACAGCAAGTAGGGTGTTTGCCTTGCATGCAGCTGACCCTGGTTCAATTCCCAGCATCCCATATGGTTCCCTGAGCACTGCCAGGAGTAATTCCTAAGTGCAGATTCAGGAGTAACCCCTGTGCATTGCCTGGTGTGACCCAAAAAAGCAAAAAAAAAAAAAAAAAAAGTCTATGTTCTTAACTCCAATTCCCTGAGATCTTAAGATCTTCTGGAAAGATAAAGTGTCACTGAGTGTGTAAGAATTGTTCTCCTGCTTGGGTCCCTTCAACTACACATAGTATAGAGGTTTCCCTTGTTCTGTCAAAGAAGATATAAATAATATGACTCATTTTCTAAAATAGATAACTGGAGAATTTGTGGGCATAAATTATGATAGATCAAATGAATGGCTGGAGATATGGTACAAGACTTGACACTTGCCCTGCACATGACTGAACCCAGTTGGATCCCAGGTACCATATAAGGTCTCCAGAACTGCCCTGAGTGACTCCCAACCACAGAATCAGAAATAATTTCTGAGCACAGCTTGTGTGACCCAACTGCACCTGGCCTCCAAAAAGATACACAAATATCAGAAATTTAAAGAAAATAGATACCATTTAAAGGTATAGTTAATTTTCATTATTCACCCATCTATGTTTGTCAACTTTCTATTCACTAAAATGAATTTTTGTTCTGAAATTTATTTGTAACTTTATTCACTTGTGTTCATAAACCTGAAAATACATAGAGCAATGAAAAATATGAGTTGCCAGTGTATAAGTTTCCATATAAAGACAATAATTTATTCCTCTATCTCTTGTTTCAGTTCTTGTTATTGTAAATAAATGTTCTTTTGTGACCACCTTAAATTTTTCATATATTTCATATTCTGGTGAGATTTTAAAAGAACTTAATATAACTGTTGTCCCATTGCTCATCGATTTGCTTGAGCAAGTGCCAGTAACATCTCCATTCATCCTTGTCATGTTCAGGGTCAGGGGAATGAGGCCCCTTATTGTTACTGTTTCGGCATATTGAATACACCATTGGTAGCTTGCCAGGCTCTGCCATACGAGATTCTGCATTGCTCTATTCCAGGAGCTTTGTTTTATAGTCTCTGGATCTTGGCCATTGATAGGATTACATGGTGCCAGGGCAGTTTGTGGGTGCGACTGCTAAGCTACTGGAAAACTGGGAATCTGGGTGGAGGAGGCTCAATTCCGATCTGAGCAGGCTTGGAGATCTCAGCCATAGGTTCTGCAGACCTGGGTTCCTCTGTCAGTTCCTTCATGGGAGAGGCTCGTCTGAGCATGTAGAGAGTGGCCTTGAGTATGACTGTGGCTAGGTTCTGCAGGTTTTCAGCTGCCAGGCTCTGCTTGGGGTGGGCAGGGAAATTCAATCCGCCCCCTCCAAGGTTGCCTTGGTAAAGACAGCCTGGTATCGGGGCAGGAAATTCTGCCCCAAATATAGTGCTCTGAAATGATGTCAAGTGATCCTTAATGTTGGAGTCTCAGTAGCCAGCCTGAGACTTTGACTAAACCCCTGTCCCTGAAAGCAAGAATCGGCCCTGTTTACAGGGGCCTAGGGGCTCTGCATTCCACACACTCCAGCATTCCACACACAGGCACTCTGGTTGAGGAGACAATGGGATGAGGGGTGTGACAGTTAACATTTACCTGAGCTAGTTAACATGGTCCTGAGATTGGGGAATACAAATCATTAATTGGCATCTGTACTGAGCTCCACAAGGTAAATGTGATACATGCGTGGAATGTCCCCCCACCCTAGACTGTGTGTATAAAATCCCATCTGTAAGAATCAATAAATGGAGTCTGCTTGACCACCAGGCTTCCCCGCTCTGCTCGGTAATCTTCTATGTCGGCTTCTTTCTCGGCAGTAGGAATCCTGCGGCGAGCAGAAGGCCAGGGCAGAGGCTTCACCCCTTCCTACTCCCTCTCCTATAGGGAGTAAGTCTGGTGACTTCGAGGTTCATACTCCAGTATGCCGGGGTTGACTGGCCAGGGCCCTGACACTTAATGCCAGAAGACTTCAGTGTACCTCATAGAGAAAACACACACTTTAAATGAATTTAATTCAGCCATGTATATGTTTGTTTTTGTTGTTTTGGTTTTGTGTCACTCTCAATTGTACTTGGGGCTTACCCAGACTGTGCTCACTCAGGGATCACTGCTTATGATGCCTAGGGGACCATATCTAGTACTGGGAATCAAATCCAGGTTGACTTCCTGCAAGACTGTCACCACTTTATTATTATTATTATTATTATTATTATTGAATCACCGTGAGATACAGTTACGGAACTTTCATGTTTGAGCTTCAGTCATATAATGATTGAACACCCATCCTTCCACCAGTGCACACTTTCCACCACCAATGTTCCCAGTATGACCCCCTTCCCAACCCTCCCCCTGCCTATGGCAGATGGCAGACAATATCCCCCATACTCTCTCTCCACTCTTGGGCATCATGGGGCAGTATAGACACTGAGAGGGTATCACGCTTGGTTCCCCATCCACTTTCAGCACACATCTCCCAACCAGAGTGAATCCTCCAACCATCATTGACTTAGTGATCGCTTCTCTATTTCAGCTGCCTTCTCCCCCAGCTCAGGAGATAGGCTTCCAACCGTGGAGCAATATTTTTGGCCCTTATAAGACTAGCACCTTAACTGCTGTACCCAAAATGCATAAAAATCATGTTGGCTTGGTTTTTCATTAGTGAATTAACAAGATAACATTAAGTATCTAGATGGAAATTTATCTACTAAATTATCTTAACAGATGAATCAGTTTAATAAAATGTTGCGATTAGTAACTCTCAGAAACCTAGATTTATATTTCCCCAAAGAGTAAGAGCTCTGTATTTGCCAATTGATTATTTCTTAATGTGTTGATAGTACACTACCAAAGTAAGAAAAATGTACTTTTAGTATGAATCGAAATCAAACATATGGTTTAGGTATTTTTCAAGTATACTAAAAGATGGTATAGAAAAATTAGTAACAGGTATTGCTAGGTCAAATGAGAGCTCAATTTCTAATTTTTTGAGAAGCGACCATACTGTTTTCCAAAAGGGCTGAGCCAGTCAGCATTCCCACCAGCAGTGTAGAAGGGTCCCTTTTTCCCCACATCCACACCAACAGCGGTTGCTTTTGTTCTTTTGGATATGTGCCATTCTCTGTGGTATGAGGTGGTATCTCATAGTTGTTTTGATCTGCATCTCTCTGATGATTAGTGATGAAGAACATTTTTTCATGTGCCTTTTTGCCATTTGTATTTCTTCCTTGAGAAAATTTCTGTTCATTTCCATCCCCCATTTTATGATGAGTTTGGGAGTTTATTTCTGGTAGATTGCAACCAGTGCCTTGTATATCCTTGATATCAGCCCCTTATCTGATGGGTATTGGGTGAATATTCTTTCCCATTCTGTAGATTGTCTTTGTACTTTGGTCACTGTATCTTTTGCAGTGCAGAAGCTTCTTAGTATAACATAGTCCCATTTATCTCTGTTTCCACTTGGTTGGTCAGTGGCATGTCACTTTGAATATACCAATAGCTTCAATGTCGTGGAGAGTTTTGCCAACCTTGTCTTCAATGTAACTTATGGATTCTGGTCTGATGTTGAGGTCTTCAATCCATTTTGATCTGAATTTTGTGCATGGTGATAGGTCGAGATCTAAACACATTTTTTTTACTAGTGGTTGTCCAGTTATGCCAGCACCATATGACCCAGCAATACCACTGCTGGGAATATATCCTGGAGAGGCAAAAAAGCACAGTCGAAATGACATCTGCACTCGAATGTTCATTGCAGCACTGCTTACAATAGCCAGAATCTGGAAAAAACCCGAGTGCCTGAGAACGGATGACTGGGTAAAGAAACTTTGGTATATCCACACAATGGAATACTATGCTGCTGTTAGAAAAGATGTAGTCATGTGGGGACTGGAGAGATAGCACAGCGGGTAGGGCATTTGCCTTGCACGCGGCTGACCTGGGTTCAAATCCCAGCATCCCATATGATCCCCTGAGCACGGCCAGGGGTAATTCCTGAGTGCAGAGCCAGGAGTAACCCCTGTGCATCGCCAGGTGTGACCCAAAAAGAAAAAACAAAAACAAAAAAAAGATGTAGTCATGAAATTTGCATGTAAGTAGATCAACATCAAAAGTATCATGCTAAGTGAAATGAGTCAGAAAGAGAGAGACAGACATAGAAAGATTGCACTCATCTGTGGAATATAAAATAAAGTAACAGAATAGGAGAATAACACCCAAGAATAGTAGAGATAAGTACCAGGAGGTTGGCTCCAAGGCTGGAAAGCTGGTCCCACATGCTGGAGGAAGGGGCAGCTCACATAGAGAAGGGAACACCAGGTAAAGTGTGGTTTGAGGACCCACACCGGATGGGAGGTGCACTCTGAAAATAGAATATAGACCAAACACGATGGCCACATAGTGCCTCTGTTGCAAACCACAACACCCAAAAGGAGAGAGAACTAAAGGGAATGCCCTGCCACAGAGTTGGGGTGGGGTGAAGAGACGGGGTGGGAGGGTGGGATGGATACTGGGAACATTGGTGGAGGGGACTGGGCACTGGTGGAGTGATATAAACAAAATGCAAACATGACAGTTCATAAGTTTGTAATTCATGGTGATTCACTAATAAAAAATATTTAAAAAAAGGAAAAATTATTAACAGGAAAGATGAGTGATGAGAGAAGTTTCTCCTAAGCAAACTTGTCACAGACTCTGTGCCATTGAAGGCATACAAGTGGGTTGAATCATTAGTGCCCCACACTGTAATAACAGTCACAGTCTTCCCTGGGGACTGATCCAATTAAAAAACCGCATGATTTTCTGTGAAGCTGAAAGACTTTTTACTAGCAAAACCAAAGTTCTCATTAGTTCAAGAGCTGATATGTTTGGGAACACTTTGAAAACCTTTCTGGTAATGTGTGGCTGAGAAAATTTTCATGTTGCAATCATTCTGCAAAGGTTTTTTGAGCAGAAGCTTGATTCTCTATAGGAGAAAATGGAAGAGGCACAAAACTGATTTTACCCTCCAAGGAAGGCGTAATCTTGTTAGGGAGTTAAGATTTTTACCAGTACACTGGTGAAGGGTGGATAGTCTATGGGGCAGGCTGAAATGTGCAGAGAAATCATGTGAAGGCCAGTACAATTTAGGGAGTAGTTGGAAGGTGGTAAGACACCACGTTCAGATGAAAAGAAAGGATGACATCAAATGCCTCCCTTGGCTTAGAAATATCAGAAAGTAGCTGAGAGTGAATGATTCCTGGTCACCCATGCCCCCCAAAGCTAGCCACTGATATGTTACGCACATTTTATATAGAGAAGTCTGGCTCTAGGCATCAAATGTTATAAATAAACATAAAATTAAAAATCTAGAGAATTTATTTTAACTTTGACTACTTCTAGGTTAGGAAAAATAAAGGTTCAGTTATCTTGAGCTGACTCTCCGAACAAATGTTGATCTAAGACAAATCAAAGAACATTTCTTCTTTTTCTTTCTGATCCTATTTGAAATTTCTTTATGCTCGATGATGGACTCCACAAATTTTGAACCTAATAATTAAGGGTTGCATTTTGTTTATGTGTCTCCTAATGAGCACCAGCTGGCTGGGATTGAAATCTGTTTAATTCAGCAAATATGGGGTTACTGAAATAGGTCATGGATTACATTTTGCTGAGGTTCATTGCTTTTATACAACTCTCCCTGATCATACAGCTGGTCAGTATCCCAACTGATTATCTCCCCGTCTCCTAGGTGACCAAGTAAATTTGATTCCTTCCAAGTCCAATAAAATTATACTTTCCCCAGCTTTCTTGTCCTCAGTATCTTGCAATTAGCATGTCATTTAAATAAATACTGACAATGATATGTTATACTTCTTCTTAGACTCTGCTTTATTCTTTTAGGTCAGGACAGAACCTTTCACTAATTCTTATATCCTTTTTCTGTTTCTGAGCATAGCAGTAACTCTTCAGCATTTTCTTATAGAGCATGAATTTTGATGTTATATATATTTCACTCAAATACAAGATTTTCCACTTACTATCTCGAGAACCTTAAGCAAATCACTGATCTGAAACAAAATGAGCTTCTTCAAATAGTTTTGTTAAGAACTATTTTGGAGCCAGAGTAAGGCTCAGTGGCCAAGTAACCTGAAACTTAAGATTGGGAAGCTGATTTTCAGCACTTCCCTGTGGCCCTGATAACCACCACAATCAAGTCTGTTCACCCTTTGTTATTGGGTTATATCAATAACAAAGGGGAAGAAAGGAATGGTTAGTTAAAAAATCTACTGTAGTAGTATGTGTGCAGTATCTGGCTTATATTCTTAGCATGAGAGGTACTCAGAAGTGTGTGGTCTGTGTGTTCATATTGTTCATCTGCGCTCATATTGTTCAAATCTTTTAAAAGAAAGGGTCAAATTAGGCAAGGATACAGATGCCTTATTAATAGGGTTTTTAGGTCTATAGATCTTTTTGAGGGGCAGCATGGGGGGACAGGATTGCTGATTCACACTGGCACTCTAGCTATTCTGGATTCTGAGTTCAGGAGTCATCCCTAGTGATGCTCAGGGACTATATGTGGTGATGGAAACCACAGTCATTGTCAGCTGCATACAAAGGAAGTGTCTTAAATTCTGTACTGTGTCTCTGGCCCATACCTAGACATCTTCATTTCATTATTTGAGCTATTTTCATCCAATCTTAATAGAAAAAATAGAAATAAAAGTATTTTTTGAAAAATTTAATGTAATTCACAAATGGAAGTAGAAAGCTAGAACTATTCTCATTTCTACAAATAGTTCTCATCTACCTCCCAGTATTTCTTTTCTCAGCTTCCTTCACCTCATCTAGATTGGAGCAATAATAAGTAAAAATTGAAAGCATGAATGTAAAGGAGCAAAGCTCCCAGTATGGAAGAATTTAATAATGCAGTAAGACTCTTTTGAATAGGAAATAACTCTTAAAAGATTTCTTTTCATGTAATTCCAGGCTCAGCTCAGTGAGATTCTCTTGCAGTCTCTTGATTGATGTTTAGCTTCTCCTTATAAGCTCCCTGAGCCTGTGGTATCTGGGCTTCAATAGTGGATGTGACTGAGTGGATGCAGTCTTTCAAATCTCCGCAATGTAGGGTCGATAGATGGTCAAGAGCAGAGAATCTAAATCATTTTGTTGTTATTTGTTCATTTTGGCTTTTGGGCCAGAAACAGTGGTGTTAGGGTTTTCATCCTGGCTCTACCTGCAGAGGTCAGTCCTGGTGGGTCTCTGAGGTCCATATGTGGTGGTGGAAATTGAACCTGGCTCAGCTGAGTGCTAGGAAAATGACCTGTCTACTGTACTATGACTCCAACATAGAATCTAAGTCTTAAAGTTTTTATTACTTAACTGGATCTTTTTAATTGGTAAATTTTGAATATTTTTGGAAATATGCTATATTAATGAAAAATATTGCATCATTAAGTTCAGCATGACTATGAGAAAGCCACTTTTTTTTGCAGATAAAAAATTGAGACTATAGAGTTTTAATATGTTATTATTATCTTAGAGTTTGTAAATGATGAAACCAAAATGAAATCAAAACAAAAAGTACCCTCTCTTCTTTCCCTGTGAATGTGAGGAAAAAACCTTATGCAAATTTTTTTTACACTAAAAAATCCTAGTTTTATTAGATTCTTTCAGTCAAATAGGGAAATTCATAGTTGCCTTGGAATAGAACACCTACATTGTGCTCCCAATAGCATATGTACCCCTGAGTAAATAACAAGCCAGATTCTATCCAGATGGCACTTTTTAATAGAGTAAAGGTAGGGAAATAAAAAAGTCTCACTTATGACTTTATAGACATGGGAAGGCACACAAAGAATCTCTTGGAGTACAAAAACTTTACTTCTCTGATAATATTTACTAGCAGAAAATACTAATGTTAAATGTTGCCAAGGATTATGGCAAGGATGAAGCGTTCATTTCATTTTATCCCTATAGCGTTTTTGCTATAACTTCTAAAATCAATCATGCCATCTTCACTAAAAAAGGGCAAGCCAGATCTTTCTAGATCATATCTCAGAGAGACCAACCAGTTTATGTTCCAAAGAACTATAGCTCAATGAGTGACTCCAGCATGGGAAAGGAGGCAAATCTGATGAATTCACTTTGTAATCAAAATAACTTTCTGTTCTATAAATTCTTGATCTGCAAATAAACTAACTCTATATCTAAGGCCTCAACTCCTTGAATTTCAGCCTAAATACATATTACCTAGATCCTTTTAATGTCTGGATTAACACTTCTTTTTTTAACCAATATGATCAACATTTCTCATACTGTCAAAAATAAGAGTAGTTGTCTTACAGTCAATATCTGCTTTGCAATTGATTGATTTTATAAATTCTTCTGATATTCCTTTATTAGCCCCATTTTTCAGATAAAAATGAAGTTGCAATCTTATATTCTTTATTTCACTATATACATATTATCAAATTATCCCTAAAGGTATTCAGTGTTATATATTTATTATATAGCAGTAAGGTTTGCAAATTATTTTTGTCACTTAAGTCATAACGTGAAACACAAAAGCTATCCTGGAAAAAATAACAGATGGCTTTCTATACAAATATGGCTTTTAATATGACCCTGTTTTAAATTAGCCTATAGAATAGGATAATTAATCAAAACTGGTAAAGAATAAAAGCAGACTTCTACATTAGTGGATTGAATTGAGACCCCAGAGATAAACCTACAGATATATGAATAGCCAATGTTCAACAAGGAGTTAGGTTGGTGAGGTGAAGCAAAGAAAGCCTCCTGAAAAAATTGTTGGGAAAACTGGTTAGGTTTGTGCAAAATAACTAATGTAATAATATAATAATAATTTAATCCCGATCTCACATCATATATAAAACTAATTCAAAATGGATTAGTGATCTCAATATTAGAGCCAAATCAATAAAATGCATTTATTAAAACCTACGCAGAACTTTTGATAATATTGAAGAGGCATCATCAATCACACAATGCCATTGATGAAGAAAAGGAAGAAAAAAATAAATGTGAGTACATAAAACCTCCCCCAAATTTTTCTGCACTTCCAAAGCAACTATGACTAGAATTAATATACTAAATGGAGAAAATATATGATCCTCATCTATCTGGCAGAGGGTAATATCCAAGATTCAAAAACCACAAAACTTTTTTGTTTTTTAATTTTATTGAATCACTGTGAAATAGTTACAAGCTTTCATGTTTGGGTTACAATCTCACAATGATCAAACACCCATACCTCTACCAGTGCACATTCCCCACCACCAATATCCCAAGTATACCCCCCTTTTCCACCCTCCCCCTGCCTCCATGGCAGACAATATTCCCCATACTCTCTCTCTACTTTTGGGCATTATAGCTTGCAACACAGACACTGAGAGGTCATCATATTTGGTCCATTCTCTACTTTTGGCATGCATCTCCCATCCCAACAGGTTCCTCCAGCCATCATTTTCTTAGTGATCCGTTCTCTATTCCATCTGCCTTCTCCACTCCGTTCATGAAGCAGTCTCCCAGCTATGGGGCAATCCCCCCTGGTCATTGTGTCCTCGGGTGTCAGCCTCATGTGATGTTATTCTATACTCCACAAATGAGTGCAGTTGTTCTATGTCTGTCCCTCTCTTTCTGACTCATTTCACTTAGCATGATACTCTCCATGTCTATCCATTTATAAGCAAATTTCATGACTTCATATCTCCTAACAGCTGTATTGTATTCCATTGTGTAGATGTACCAAAGTTTCTTTAACCAGTCATCTGTTTTAGGGCACTCGGATTGTTTCTAGGTTTTGGCTGCAATGCTGCAATGAATATATAGATACAGATGTCATTTCTACTGTGCTTTTTTGCATCCTCGGGATATATTCCCAGAAGTGGTATTGAAGGATCATATGGAAGCTCAATTTCTAGTTTTTGAAGGACTGTCCATATTGTTTTCCAGAAAGACAGGACCAGTCATCAATCCCACCAACAGTGAAGGAGTGTCCCTTTTCCCCACATCCACACCAGCACTGGTTGCTTTTGTTCTTTTGAATGTGTTCCAGTCTCTGTGGTGTGAGATGATATATCATTGTTGTTTTCATTTACATCTCCCTGATGACTAGCAGTGTGGAGCATTTTTTCATGCCATTTGTATTTTTTGGCCATTTGTATTTCTTTGAGGAAACTTCTGTTCATTTCTTCTCCCCATTTTTAGATGGGGTTGGAGGTTTTTTTCTTATACAATTCTACTAGTGTCTTGTATATCCTTGATATTAATCCCTTATCAGATGGGTATTGAGTAAATATTCTTTCCCATTCTGTGGGCTCTTTCTGTATTTTGGTCACTGTTTCTTTTGAAGTGCAGAAGCTTCTTAGTTTAATGTAGTCCCATTTGTTTATGTTTGCTTCCACTTGCATGCTCAGTGCTGTTTCAGTCTTAAAGATACTTTTAGCTTCAATATCATGGAGATATTGCCAACATTTTCTTCTATGCACCTTATAGATTCATGTCTGATATTGAAATCTTTAATCCACTTTGATCTGACTTTTGTGCCTGGCATTAGACAGAGGTCAGAGTTCATTTTTTTTTAGGTAGCTATCCAGTTTTCCCAGCACTACTTGTTGAAGAGGCTTTCCTTGTTCCACTTCACATTTCTTGCTCCTTTGTCAAAGATTAAGTGGCCATATATTTGGGGGCTTGTGACAGGATATTCAACTCTGTTCTATTGGTCTGCAAGGTTGTTTTTTATCCCAATACCATGCTGTTTTAATTACTACTGATTTGTTGTAGAGTTTGAAGTTGGGGAAGGTGATGCCACCCATCTTTTTTCCAAGGATTGCTTTAGCTATTCGTGGGGGTTTATTGTTCTATATAAATTTTGGGAGTGTTTTGTCTATTTTCTTGAAAAATGTCATGGGTATCCAACTATAATGTAGTCGAAGGCCATGTGGGGGAAGGGAGTTGCGGGCTGAATGAGGGCTAGAGACTGAGCACAGGGCCACTCAACACCTTTATTGCAAACCACAACAGCTAATTAGAGAGAGAGAACAGAAGGGAATGCCCTGCCACAGTGGCAGGGTGGGGTGGGGGGAGATGGGATTGGGGTGTGTGGGAGGGATGCTCGGTTTACTGGTGGTGGAGAATGGGCACTGGTGAAGGGATGGGTTCCCGAACTTTGTATGAGGGAAGTATAAGCACAAAAGTGTATAAATCTGTAACTGTACCCTCACGGTGATTCACTAATTAAAAATAAATAAATTTAAAAAATAAATAAATATATAAACATTTAATATTTAAAAAAAAGAAAAAGAAAAATGTCATGGGTATCCTGATAGGGACTGCATTGTATTTGTATAGTGCTTTGGGCAGTATTGCCATTTTGATAATGTTAATTCTCCCTATCCATGAGCAGGAGATGTGTCTCCATTTCCTAGTGTCCTCTTTTATTTCTTGAAGTAGTGTTTTGTAATATTCCTTTTAATGTCCTTCACCTCTTTGGTTAAGCTGATTCCAAGGTACTTGATTTTCTGAGGTACTATTGTGAACGGGATTGTTCTTTTAATGTCTCTTTCTTCTCTTTCATTTTTTGTATATAAGAAAGCCATGGACTTTTGGGTGTTGATTTTGTAGCCTGCCACTTTACTATATCGACCTATTGTTTCTAAGAGTTTTTCTGTAGAGTCTTCAGGGTTTTCCAAGTATAGTATCATATCGTCTGCAAATAGTGATAACTTGATCTCTTCCTTTCCTATCTGTATACCCTTGATATCTTTTTCTTGTCTAACTGTTATGGCTAGGACTTCCAGTACTATATTGAATAGGAGTGGTGAAAGCGGGCAACCTTGCCTTGTGCCCTATATTAGAGGGAAGGCTTTTAGTTTTTCCCCACTGAGAATGATACTTGCCATGGGCTTTTGGTAGATGGCTTTGACTATATTGAGGAAAGTTCCTTCGATGCCCATTCTGCTGAGAGTTTTCATCAGAAACAGGTACTGAATCTTGTCAAATGCTTTCTCTGCATCTATTGATATGATCATATGGTTTTTATTATTTCTTTTATTAATGTGATGAATTATGTTGATTGACTTGCGAATGTTAAACCATCCTTGCATCCCTGGGATGAATCCTACTTGGTCATGGTGTATTAACAAAAACAACTCGATATAGTAAGGTAGTGGTGGATGGAACAGTAACTCTACATAAAACAAATGAAAAAAAAAAAACTAGGTCAGAAAGATGGTACAGGAATTAATGGGCTTACCTTTCATGTGGCCAGCTGGCTTCAGTCCCCACATATGATACACTGAGCATCACCAGAAGTGATTCCTGAGCACAAAGCCAGAAAAATATCTGTGTACCACCAGCTGTCACCTAGAAAACAAAACTAAGAACCAAAAAAAAAATCAAAGAAATAAAAATCCCTTATTACCACTGTTGTAAACTTATTACCTAAACTACAATTATAATAAAAATTATTTTTGAATGAGAAAGTATGCAAACACTTTTGCAAAGGAAATGTACAGATGGTAATAGGTACATGGAAAACTGCTCTTCATCACTTATCATGGAAATCCAAAAAAGTGACAATGAGATAGTAATTCATACTGTAAGTACCAGCATCTTCATAGGAGTTGACCAACTTTTTTATTAGTCAAATTAAGGTCATCTTCTTAAGGGACTGAGTTGGGTTTTTGCCTTGTACATGGCCAACCCTGGTTCAAACCTGAGTGTCTCATATGGTCCCCTGAGCCCACCAGCCGTGATTCCAGTGCAGAGTCCACAATAACACCTGAGTATCACTGGCTCTGTCACCCTGCACCCCAACCCACCCCAAATAAGTAATCTTGAGTATGGGAGATCACACCTGAAAGTTCTCCACGTACCTTCATTTCTGAGCCACCATAGAATTCACATAGCTTTATTAAGTTCTGATTATGCTGTTATATCCTCACAACTCCTGAATTTAATTTCACAGTAATTTCCTGAAGTACCTAACATTATTTCCATGATGGTCTATATTTGAGGTTAAAGATTCTTTTCCCAAACCACTGTGCTTTTTAATGATAGAAACAAGAAACAAGCATCTCTTGTTGCTTAGCCTATGCAGAAACTTTTTTTTTTTTGGTTATGCTCAATCTGATTTATGGGAATTTGGCATTTATTTCCACAGTAACTCTGTGTGTCTGTTGATAAAACAATAAAGGGGACAATAAAGAAAATCAGTTTGGTAAAATGGTTATAAAATGATTTTCCTCCTGAGATTGAGAGTAAGTGGGGTAGGAAGGAGCTGAGCTTTATTTGAAAACAGAAGTCCTATAAGGTCCTCATCAATCTAAGTATGTCTCTTTGACGTTGTTGTTGGTTTTAGGGTTCACATCTTTAGTAGTGCTCAGAACTTATTTCTGGCTGAGTTGTCTTCTTATTCCCCACAATTGATACGTGGCTATAGAATATACAATCACCATATCACTGTGTCACTGTCATCACTGTCAACCTGTTGCTCATTGATTAGCTTGAGCCAGCACCAATAACATCTCCATTGTGAGATGTGTTGTTACCATTTTCGGCATATCGAATACGCCATGGGTAGCTTGCCAGGCTCTGCCATGCAGGTAAGATTCTCTCTGTAGCTTGCCGGACTCTCTGAGAGGGACAGAGAAATTGAACCCTGGATCAGCTGCATGCAAGGCAAACACCCTACCTGCTGCTCTATTGCTCCTGCCAAATCACCATATATGATTAAGCAATTGAAAATTATATAGAAAAAAACAAATTTAGGCCCAGAGAAACAGATTGTAGACTCTCTGTGAGGGTTAATGTGGACTTCACAGGGAACATATTAGAGAACTCATTTTCAGTCAAAAATTGGTTATCAACATTTTAGCGATCAGGTTTTGTCACTTTATCAGAAGCATAGCAGAAATGGAAGTAAAGCCATCTCTATTATTAGCCTCAGTAGTTGAAATTTTATCATATACAAAATTCTGCTATCACAGTTATGTCTGTTCGTGTATGGCTCATGGAATCTGACCACCTAATCTTAATATCAAAAGTTAATAACAGCTGATTTTCCTTTCAGATGTTTTCATGGAGATTTCAAATACATCCAAAAATATATAATAAATGTTTTGGTTATTAAATTTGAGTGAAATAGAAATAAATATATTTGGGCTTAAAATGATAAGATAAAAATTTCTGTACATCAGATTGTTTGAATTCAGAGAAATTATAGTAAACCAAGTTTAGTGTTGACTGAGGGAGGGTTTCCTCTTCCTTAACAACTGTTCTATATTTAATACTGAATAATATTAATTCAGAAAACTTTTATCCTAAACTAATCCACTATTTAATATGTACTAATATAATTATATACTTCATTACAATTATAAGACAATTTTTAAAAATTAACTCTTTCCTGGGTCTGGAGTGATAGTACAGCAGACAGGACACACTGCCTTGCACACAGTCAACCTGGGTTCAACCCTTGGTCCTCCAAGCATTGCCAGGATTTATTCCTCAGTGTGGAGCAAGGAATAATTATGTCCTGAAAATCAACTGGTGTGGCCCCAAAACAAAATTAAAAAAATAAAAATAACTACTCCTGTACAGATACATTTGTTCCCCCATTTTGCTTCATGTAAGAAAAAATGTATTGTGTGGTCAACCCTGGTTTGATATTGTTCATGACAAGTGGATCACTATTCATCTAAAGGACTGACCCATGAGGATAGAGATAGAAGTAATCTCTGAGTACTGCAACAAAAAGAAAAATGTTTCATTAGGGATCTACAAAATGTCGTGGTTGGCAGGTCAAATATTTCTGAACTTAAACTTCTTGGAAAAGATAGTAATCTACTTATTAGGCTTTGCTTGGGACTCTATTCAATTGCTTTGATTTTGAAGATATGCTTAAGATTTGTGTGCTATATATACGTCAGTGGAGATGAATAAATCACTTCTAATTGAAACTATATGACTGAACACTAAGATGCATGATACTTTGTGAAAGGTAAGTTCTGGAAACTTGCATAGAACAGAGTCTTTCAACATTTGTATTACCCCTGGTCAAGCTCTGGTCTATAGAGCTAAATTGCAAAACCAATTTTCAGAAAGTTGCCAAATATAAAATAAACTAACATAAAAATTAGAGATATTCTTACACTGTGTAATCGCAAAATGAATTAGTGGGGGTGGCAGTGATGTGGTCTCTGTCTCCCCCCATGTGCATTGGGTGGCCATGTGCCACTTCCCCACCTGGGCCTGCAGCCACTGCCAACACATGCATGAAGGAGGGAACAGGGCTACCAGACTGGTTGGAGATCATCTGTCATTATTCCATTCTCCCCACATGCCTGTTCCAGTCTCAGTAAATATCCCCATCCCAGTTCTCATACTGTCCCTCATTTCCCGTCTCCTCCTGTTGCCCATGCTAGTCTCTCTGTGCTCCATCTCCCAGCCTTGGTCTCATGACCAACCTCTTCCAAGCACAGGGAATAGCAACTACACCAGGTGAGGTAGCACAATCAACATATGAAAGCCCTTCCTTCCCAGGGAAGCTCTTCTAAGATAAGACAAAGACCTCCTGCAGCCAGGAGATCTGCTCAAGCACAAAATACCACCTAGGAATTTGTTTCTTTTTTCCTTAGTCCAACAACCATTTAAACAGTCATAACATTAGTCCTTTTGTATGGACATATTAAGAGATACATAAAGCTTATAAACTGGCTCTCCTGTGGACATCTTGCTATAGATCCCAGACTACAAGTGTTCAAGCCGGATTATTCTTTCTTAACCCTAGCAGGGTCCTAATCCAGTTGTTAATTTTCAGATCATAACAGAATTTTCCATGACTGTGCTCTTAACTTATAATTAAGTATTATGACTCTTGGCCTGGCCCATTTCAGTGCCAGGGCAGCTCACAGTTAGCCCTGGGTCCATGCAGTTCATCATCGGAACGCTGCTTTTGGGGTGCTAGGTAGGTACTAAGGGCAACTGAGGCTTAAATTGAGAAAACAGATGCCCCAGAATGAACATTATTCAAAGTCTATTAACTCCCAAGTTACTAAAGCAGAGCATTAACTGTTTTCCTATGTCTATACAAAAAGGACATTGCTCTGAAGTAAATTATGCAAAAGGACATAAGGGAAGGAGAAAAGCAACATTTCACTTACAAATACAAAATCAGAGATTTCTGAGGAATTTGACTTTACAAGTCACGGGTACTGATTAGGGGAAATGAGTAGAAACATGTAGAAAAGCAGAGCATAGAGAAGCTAAAGATGAGTACCTAGGAAAAGGAAGTGCTTCCGGAGCATTGTGAATGGTATAACCCAGTAAACCGAAGCTCCCTGCAGTCAGGGAGAAATGACAAACCAATGTTACCCTACATTAAACAAATACAGAATAAGACAAATTTATTTTTGATTTAGTTCAATGACATTCTCACTGAGCATCAGTGGTGTGTGAAACAACTTAAGTCATGCTCATTTGCAAGAATTGTTAGGAGCATCTCTTCTGTTTTTGGTGATGTTTTTGACAATTTGAAATATTCTATGATAGAAGTAATGGTGCCAAGGAAATGGGCAAACACTCTAGGCAAATTTTAAGTTTTCCAGATAGTTGTTAACTTTCACCAGCATGCTACTTTCAAGGTTCCGTTCTTTTTTTTCTCTCTTTTTTTAAAATTTATTTTATTTTTATTTTTTTCTTTTATTTTTTTTATTAATGAATCACCATGAGGTACAGTTACAAACTTATGAACTTTCATGTTTGCATTTGGTTTACATCCCTCCACCAGTGCCCATTCTCCTCCACCAATGTTCCCAGTATCTCTCCCACTACCCCCACCCCATCCCCCACCACCCCGATCTGCCTCTGCGGCAGTACATTCCCTTTTGTTCTCTCTCCTATTGGGTGTTGTAGTTTGCAACAGAGGTATTGAGTGGCCATCATGTTCAGTCTATAGTTTTGGTAAGCAGCTTTCAACCTGAGTGGGTCCTCCCAAAATTCTCTACTAGGTGTCCCCTTCTCTATCTCTGCTGCCTTTTCCCCCAGCATGTGAGGCCAATTTCCAAGCTGTAGGGCAGACCTCCTGGTTCTTATCTCTACTACTCCTGGGTGTTAGTGTCCCATTCTGCTACTTTATATTCCACATATGAGTGCGATCTTTCTGTGTCTGTCTCTTTCTTTCTGACTCATTTCACTTAACATGATACTTTCCATGTTGATACATTTATATACAAATTTCATGAGTTCCTCTTTTCTAACAGCTGCATAGTATTTCATTGTGTAGATGTGCCAAAGTTTCTTTAACCAGTCATCTGTTTGGGGGAACTCCGGTTTTTTCCAGATTTTGGCTATTGTAAACAGCACCGCAATGAACGTACAAATGCAGATGTCATTTCTACTGTACCTTTTTGCCTCTCTGGGATATATTCTCAGGAGTGGTATTGCTGGGTCAAATGGAAGCTCAATTTCTAATTTTTTGAGAATCGTCCATATTTTTTTCCAAAAGGGCTGAACAAGTTGGCATTCCTACCAGCAGTGAAGAAGAGTTCCTTTCTCCCCACATCCCCCCAATACCAGTTGCTTTTTTTTTTGGATGTGGGCCAGTCTCTGTGGTGTGAGATGGTATCTCATTGTTGTTTTGATCTGCATCTCCCTGATGATTAGTGATGTAGAGCATTTTCTCATGTGCCTCTCAGCCATTCGGATTTTATCTTTGGGGAAGTTTCTGTTCATTTCATCACCCCATTTTTTGATCTGGTCGGCAGTTTTCTTCTTGTGGAGTTCAACCACTGCCTTGTATATCCTTGATATCAACCCCTTATTGGATGGGTATTGGGTAAATATTCTTTCCCATTCTGTAGACTGTCTTTGTGCTTTGGTCACTGTATCTTTTGAGGTACAGAAGCTTCTTAGTTTCAGGTAGTCCCATTTATTTATCTCTATTTTTCACTTGCTTGGCCAGTGGCGTGTCATCTTTGAAGATACCATTGGCTACAATGTCCTGGAGGGTTTTGCCGACCTTATCTTCAATATACAAGGTTCCATTCTTGCTATCATCAGAAATCAAATGAGTTTTTCTACAAGTCATTGCCATCACAAGAGCAAGATTCAGTCATATTGGGAACTTTGGTTCATCAGAAAATAAATTAACAAAAATAATCATTTAGAATATTCTAAACATATTTCAATCTAGCCAAGATGTACATCTTGCTAAAATAAAATTGCTTTTTGAATTTTACTCCAAAGATCTAGGAATTTATTTTAACTCAGTTTGTTAATTTTTTCTTCAAATTCTAAGCCATTGAAATATATTTATGACTCAACACTTGTGTGGAGCTGGGATTGGACATAATTATAACATGGTAGCTCCCTGGATTCATACTTACTATAATCAGAACAAAGATTTTTGGATTTGGTTTTGCTGTGGCAGGGATGGACCAAAAAGCTGCACAAAATGTCTGTGTTCTGGGCCTGGAGCGATAGCACAGCGGGTAGGGCATTTGCCCTGCACGCGGCTGACCTGGGTTCGATCCCCAGCATCCCAGATGGTCCCCTGAGCACCGCCAGGAGTAATTCCTGAGTGCATGAGCGTGGAAAAACCCCTGTGCATTCCCCACCCCCCAAAAAAAGGGAAAAAAAATTTCTGTGTTCTTATCACAGAGCCACCTTCTCAGCTCATGAACAAACTTTTATGTTAGGAAAATGAGATAGAGAATTAAAATCATTATAATCAATTGATTTAGAAGACATGAAATATATGATAAACATTTTTTTTGCTGTTCAAGATTAATAAACTCAGTCACCCACTGGCCCCAGAGGCTTGGCATTGTGGGTGTGCAAATTTGTGTCCAGCATGACTGCAGAACTGCTCAAGCCCCACAGGTGTGGGAGGCCACCAGAGCTGTATCCCAGTGTCCTGTCAGGCCCCAGGGAGTCATGGAATGACTTTTGCATGCAAGGGATCAGCACTGCCACTAGAACTGTTTTTCAACCCCTCTCCCAAAACTGTTTTCTACCCCTCTCGCTAATTATGACTATTTTTGTATGAAATGCCATGGCTTATGATACTTTTCGTGATAGAATTTGTGCATGCATTGTTACAGCACTGCATCTACCACCAGGATGCTCATTGCTTCTACCTATGCCCTATGATCATCTTCTAAAATCTCAGCCCTGGCTGCTACCTTTCTCACACATACACACTTGCAGGTAAGCTAAATTTTGTGGGCCAATTCTCTAATTGCCTTTGGTCAATTGTTATTCCCTTACAATTTTTCTCTATATCCCATTAATTAAGAAGCCAACAAAGAGTTTAATGTACATATTGTAACTTATTTTGGCTGTTTTATAGATTTCTTCCAGTGTCAAGATTGGTAAATATTAAGTGTGTATTATATGTTTGTTTGTGATAGCACATATATAGTATATATTTTTGCTTCGGTTATTATTTGATCTAAAGAATTTCAATCAGAGTTAAATTTCCCACTGCATTTTAATCAAAGCTAAAAAAAAAACTAATTGAAAATGTTTTTTTGTTTTTTTTAAATCTAAGAGCTGGAAATGTTGTAGCTTCCTTTTTTGCCCCCATAGGATCTTGTAAGAAAAAGGGGGAAAAATGCCTATTGACTGATACAGAGGCAGGAATTGACTTACAAATGAAAACAGACAAGTTCAGAGACCCATGTTGTTGTGAAGTAACAATAAAAGGACACTAATGATCAAGAGTTGCTACTCTCAGAATCCCAGACTTGAGCAAACATGACTTCAAAGGATACTTTGAAAACCAAATTAAATAAAAATCTAGTGAAAAGTATCAGAGTAGCAGTGTCTGGATGAAAATTAACCCAACATATTCTCTGCCAATGGTGTTTCCTCTGGATCTGATACTTTGGGTTTTTAGAAGTGGAATCTTTATATTTCTTGAGAAAGATGCACTATTTTTGTGGTTTGTACTGTCTCTTCAAAGAAAGTGATACTGCCCATAGTGATAAAGCTTTAATAATTTCCATCTTAGCCATGACTTATAGACATCAATCCCCAGCCTTAATTGTGACAGTTTACCAATGATTATATGATGGAGGCATAGTGCCTGGGTTAGAACAAGTTTAATTGGTGTATGGGATATCTTGAAAGATTAAAAACCTATAAAGAAAGAAGAGTGAAAGAATAAAGATAGGCCTTTTAGGATTTATGAAATATGTATAAGCAGGTTGGAGCTTTGTGTTTCTCAGTTCAGAAATAGAATATAGAAAATTTTTTTCTACCATTTTCAAAAAATCTTTCTAATGGAGGAATAGAGAAGAGGGTAATAGGAAAGGAAAATCAACATTCTAATCCAATTTATAACGGTATATTTTCTTAAATTTACATTTGCTTAGAAAGATCTTCATTTTGTCTAGTCACCCTCATTTTCCACAGTAGGAATAAAGTTCTGTTGTATATCAATAATATTATTGTCACAAGGATAATTTAAATCACATCCTAGTTAGCCTATAAACTTCTCCATCTTGAAACACAACTCTCTTAGTTAATATATCATTTCAATATATAGCAAATAAGCATCAGTAGATAATCAACATTTGACCATTGTTTTTATCCTTTACCCGCCACACCTCCAAAATACCAACATCAGTTAAGGGTATCTAAAACAGATTTTTCTGTAAGGATCTAAGAGTGATCTTTCACATTTAGGGAGTCTGATCACTTTAAAAGCATGAGTGAAAGCCTAAGTTCTATCACTAGTTAAAATATGCTTCGGCTTTTACTAACCACAGCAGAATCATCATAATTACCAGAAAGAACATCAATTTTAACAGGCTATATCATGGGCCATGACTGTTGACACATCACAGGAGCTGAATAACATAAATAACCTCCCTTTTACAAACATAAAAACCAAACTTAGGAACACTGGTACAGGGAATTTGACACTGGTGATGGATGATAGAACATTGTGTTTAAAACTTAACCATAATTTTGTAAGTCATCGTTCTTTAAATTAAAAAAATTAAGCTAAGCCCCGAAAGGAAAAAATCTGCTTGTAAGTCACACATCTAGATATATAAGTTAATTGTATTGTTCACCTATAATTGTCAGAGCTAATGTTTCCAAAGAATATGACTTTTATAAATTGTAGCCATACTGGCCTCACGTTCCGGGGAAAGGTCAACTCAGAGAAGCGATCACCAACTACATTGTAGTCGAAGGCCATGTGGGGGAAGGGAGTTGCGGGCTGAATGAGGGCTAGAGACTGAGCACAGCGGCCACTCAAAACCTTTATTGCAAACCACAACAGCTAATTAGAGAGAGAAAACAGAAGGGAATGCCTTGCCACAGTGGCAGGGTGGGGTGGGGGGGAGATGGGATTGGGGAGGGTGGGAGGGACACTGGGTTTACGGGTGGTGGAGAATGGGCACTGGTGAAGGGATGGGTTCCCAAACTTTGTATGAGGGAAGTATAAGCACAAAAGTGTATAAATCTGTAACTGTACCCTCACGGTGATTCTCTAATTAAAAATAAATAAATTAAAAAAAAATTAAAAATAAAAAATAAATAAAAATAAAAAAATAAATTGTAGCCATAGATTTGACTACGTAATTTGAATCTCAAACAGAGTGTCATGATGACTCAGAGGTGAAGTTTCAACAGTAGAGGTTATGTCTAGTTCCTATATGAGGCAGCAGATTAAATCTCTCACACAGCTAAAAATAAACCTAATTATGTTAAATTGTGTATTTTAATTTCCAATGGGATAGTTACTTAATTGTTGTTACTCACCCCATGCCCATTTTTACTCACTGCTCTGAACCACTAAAAGTAGAATATTTAAAGTTGCTTTTCTAAGAATCATTTAATTTTTAGTTAACTTTTAATCTCTACCTATGCAAAACTCTTTAAGGAAATTAGTGGGTAACAGCAAGATGGCTGCTATCTCCATCACGCTCTATTCTTGTTTCTGAACAAGAAAATTCTGAAAATCCAACAAAGTTACTGGCTCCTCAGTAACACAGATATAGAGCAATAGTGTGACTGAAAATGTGCAATTGTGGGTCACATGGTTGGGACGTTCTCATTTTGTCTAGGAGAGAGACATAGAAATTCACATTTTCTCCTCTCATATTACCTACTCCTTGAGTGCCGCCAACCCTTCCAACATATGCCAAATAGTTGCTGATGTAAAAGCTCTTCTACATTATACCCTTCCATGGTTTCTTTTGTTCATTTACTTTATTTCCATTAATTATATATGTTTATTATTTTTATAACTAATTACTGACAAAAACATAAAAAATAACATAAAAATAAGGACGATAATGCATTGGATAAAATGATTACACACATCTTACCTGTTTTCAGATAGAAAATTATACCATCATTTTGAAGACCCCAGAAGCATCTTCTAAGACCCTGTCTCTTTTTCTGTTCTCTTAAAATTACATCTTTTCAAATTTTTCAGTCTTATATTTCCGTATTCCATATTATTTGACCACATTGACTACACAAGTTTATTTCTTTCCATAAGGAATATTTTATACCCTTTATTGGAAGTAATGCAATAACAAGTGTAATACTCTGTATTTTTCAGTGCTAATTATAATTATTATGTCTCATTTGCAATTATCTGCCTTGTATTTTTAAATTATGCGTATTCTGATTAGCTGTAAATCAGTCATTTGCCTCTTCAACACTATTAATTTATAGCTTCTTTTTTTTCCCTTTTTGGTTTGTTTTTTGGGCCACACCAAGTAAACCTGTGTCTGTTAAACAAGGCATGGGTGAGTAGTACTGTAGTACTGTCATTCAGTTGTTTATCAATTTGCTCGAGCAGGCACCAGTAATGTTTCCATTGTGAGACTTGTGGTTACTGTTTTTGGCATATCAAATACACCATGGGTAGCTTGCCAGGCTCTGTCATGGGGGCGGGATACTCTCAGTAGCTTGCCAGGCTCTCAGAGAGGGACAGAGGAATTGAACTCAGGTCAGCCATGTGCAAGGCAAATGCCCTACCCACTATGCTATTGCTCCAGTCCATGAGTGAGTAACAACAACTAAATAACTATGCCTGTCTGAGGTACTATCTCTCCACTTTCAGTTATACCTTCTGTTATCAGATATGGTATGAATTATTCTGCTATTATACCATATATAGATGCAATAATGGTAATAATCTTTGTAATACTCAGCATGAATATATTTTTCTAATTGGATCCAAATTAAAGCAGAATTTTTTCCAGATAACTGACTCTTAAATGTTGAAATGTGGGATTAGTTATCTCATCTGATTGAATTTATAAGCAGAGATGATCTCAATGGCTTTGGTAAATGGAGTTTTGTTAATCCTTATATAGCAGTACCATTGCAAGTACATGTGTTTTCTAGCACATTTTAAAGATAAAGGAGTAGACTCCACAAAAGGAAAAGCATGAGATGATGAATGTGTGAATTAACTTGTGTGTGATCATCACTTCATAGTTTATTTGTCTATTGAGTTATCACAGTGTACAATTTATACTTAAATCTATATTTGTTGTTTGTACCTCAGTAAAGCTGGAAAAGGTTTTAGAATTTCAAAAAGTAATAACAAAGGTGAGGCATTGGGAGACTAAGTGCTCATACACTTAACAGTGATAGAAGCAGTAGTTACAATAAGAATAAATTAGGTATCTGCACTGAAAAAAATTACTTGAAAACAGAGACTCAGTACGCTGGTCTCTCTTTTCAGCACTAAGAACTGGATAAAGTCTACAATGGCATCTAAACAGTAGCTTTTATTTTGTAAATACAGTTTAATGTAGAACCAAATTTGATCCCAAAAATCTAAGTTGAACTGAAATATTTGTCAAGAACTCACCTTCAATACTGGGTATTAAGTGACAAAAAATGGTTGGGACTTGACATTTGGACAACATACATTTAGTTGCACTCAGATGAACATTGATCTCTTTGAACTCCCAAATTTTCTAGAAGCCTTTCTTTCCAAGAGAATTTCCCATTCTTTTATTTCTACAGAGACTAGCCTGCCTTCTTTAAGGCCATGTTGAAATGAAATCATTTGAGACTATTGTTTCTGAGTGAGGTGCTGAAAATTTTATTACTACTCTTTAACTATCTCAAATTAATCACTAATGTCAGGGTCCACTGTGCCCCAAGTGTGAAAGGGGCAAAGTCTGACCCAAGAGAAGATGCTTCAAAACTCTGCAAGTTTTTGCTAAGTTACTTGTCATATATGTGTGGAAATTCATTCTAAAACAGTCTGCCAGAGAAGCAGAAATGATATTAGATAGAAGTTATAGTGTACACCGCAGGAAGACAACTAAGAAGTTATAAAGCCTTGAAGAGAGGTTTACTGATACCAAGTAACCAACTCAGAGGACATAGTGAGAATGACAGCGATTTTTTCTGATATGCCAGTCAGAAAACACAATCTATGTCACCTGGAAGCAGGCAATAGTGGGAGTTTATATACCAGAATAGAAAAAGGCCTGGGGTAGTTACCTAATTTAAACAGTAACTGTAAATAAATCAGTGACTTTGTGTCCTTGGTAGTTATACAGAACCTAGCCACACACCCAACACAACTTTGTTCTCATGGGTATGAGTAGAAACAAGATCATATAGTAACTCTAAAAATTCTTTGCTACCCCAACACAGTAAATCAAAGGTAATAAATTAGTCATGGGAAATTAAAAAAATAATGCTATTAAAATATGAACGATGCAGGAGTGGTAATTTCTTATACATCTTTTAACTTACCTGGTGCATAAAGTGATTGATTCTTGAGAAATTTGGTTTAATTTTAATTTAAATCAAATGAGGGCCAGAAGAGAGAACTCAAAGGTTCTTAAATGCTAGGTATGCTGGAAACCAAGGGAGTTCAATCCCCAGCACCACATATTCCCCACGCATTAAGCTGAGAGAAACCCCCTGAAAATTTCCAAATGTGGCACTTTTAAAAATAAATATATAGAGTTGGAACCTAAGACTAAGATTTATTTTATTTCCATTCAGCATAATATAACTGAATCCCACTTACAGATTCCAGGGAACCAACAAAATAATTTCTAACACATTATTATGCTTTGGTCATGATTAAACCAGAACTGCAGTATGGTTTCTCTCTCATTCTTTCATGTGCAATCTTCTGTTACTTAATTTAAATGAAGCACTTCTTATTCTATTTTTCTACAAACACAGCCTACTGAGTTTTTTCTTTCCTTTCTAAATTCACACATGTATGTAAGATCTTTCACATTATTTAGCTCCTCTTATCATTTTTCCATGTGTTTATTACTTGACTCTGATCATAATATACATCATTCTCTGTTGGGAAACTAGGGTAAACAAAACATATGGAAAGAAGGTAAGGATCTAAAGTACTGCAGACATCCATCTGTGCCTTAGGTTGCAGTTACTGGTTGAACTGGTAAATCTCTGAATGTCAGCTGCATATTCTGTAAAATGGAGTTCCTAGCACTATCTTTTAGTATTGAACTGGAGATTGCTCACAGCATTGTGAGTGAAATCACCTTGTGTAAAATGTCTCATACACATTTTATCTGGCTCTTAGGTCTATGTGCGTCAACACTCAAAAGCTGACATTCTAGTGTGTGAACAATAAAACTCAAAGAAATTTGGAATTTTAATCTATGGCTTTGTAGCACTGTAGTACTGTAGCACTGTCCTCCCGTTGTTCGTAGATTTGCTCGAGTGGGCACCAGTAACGTCTCCATCATGAAACTTGTTGTTACTGTTTTTGGTATATCAAATGCAGCCACCGGGAGCTTGCCAGGCTCTGCCGTGTGGGCGGGATACTCTCGGTAGCTTGCTGGGTTCACAGAGAGCAACCGAGAAATCGAACCTGGGTCGCCCAGTGCAAGGCTAACGCCCTACCAGCTGTTCTATCATTCCAATCCAGTTGCAAAGAATACTAAGCAGCAAACCATGGCAGAGCGATGGTATAGCAGGCAGGGTGCTTGTCTTGCAGATGGCCACTGGGTTTGATCCCCAACATTAAGCAGGGATGTCCTCCAGGCCCCACCAGGAGTGATCCCTGAATGCAGGGGTAAACTCTAGGCACCACCAGATATGGCCTGGACACAGAGCAAAGCAAACAAAGTGGACCCCCCCAAAAAAAAAGAAAATCATTTATGTAATCAAAAATATCTGTGGTCAAATTAATTATACTTTATACAGATGTATAATTATTAACATATAAGAACATTCGGAGAAATGTATATATTTGATCTCTAGTGTAACAACACATTATATTTTGTGAAGACGTTTGATATATTTGGACAGGGAAGTCGGAGCTTTTAAGGCCAGCATTGATTGCCTTGTTAGAAGGTACATGTCGGTTGACAAAGATCAAAAATCGCCATAAAACTTAAGAAAGGGGCAGAGCAGAGAATTTAAAACTATGTACCAAGACAAACTGTCCCAGAGCATTTTCTTTGAATCTGCGCTAGCATCTGCCCTGCAGAACAGAAAAAGCAGGACAGTTTAATCTGTAAAGTTTGAAATCATTTAAAGGAAAGGGAAAAAAAAAAAAAGAAGTTTCTGTTTCAGGTCGGACTTTCTAACTGGAATTTCTCTTTCTTGCTCTTCAAAGACGGCCTCCCCTTTGACAGGTTTGGAGATGCGGTGGGGAACCCTGTGTGCATTCCCTTAGTGAAAATCCACCCGCACCTGCAGGGAAGATTTTCCACGAAGCTTCTCAAGTTCGGTTTGACTTTGGGACTGTCACTCTAGTTCCGGCTGGAAACCCTAGCAACTGCCCCACCCCACACCAAGCCCGCCAAACACACACAACCGCATAAGATTTCGGCAGGTATAATCTTCTCCAACCTCAAATTTTCCTTCGTTATGACACTGACATTAAGAAAACGAGGCTCGGTTTTGTAAAGAGAAGAACAAAAAAATTCCCAGGATCATCTATTCATTACAAGCGTTTCTCAACAGCAGAGGTAGAAAGGGATTAGGGCGCAAGTAGCAGCATAGGAAAATGGTTCCACGTAAACCGGCACTCAGCATCCTGTTGAGTGAAACCAACATTCAGGTAGGAGCCAAAACCACGTGAGAGAACTGAAGGATTCAGAGCAAGCAATCTTTCAAATAGCATAATTTCTCTCCCATGACAGAAAGGAAATAGCAACAGATCCAAAGCTGTTCTCGAGTCTTATGGATAATTGGAAATAAATACCAATCTTCACCCCAGCATCAAACTCATTCTCTCAGCACCTGTTTCTAACAGGGCTATGCTGAAAGTGTGCTGTCTCTTTTGAATTCTAAATGGACCTCTATTAGCAGCCCCATATAATTTAATTTTCTGTTTTTCCAGAGGTCATCATCCAACTCTAAACTTCCTGAGAGCCAGTAAGGAATCTTTAATCTTTGTTGTGTCAGCACTTTGGTGGTTGGCACAAATGTGTCATATAGTAACTTACTGTGTGATGAATTTATGATGCTAAATTTAGAACTCAGAATGTACTGATTTTCTTTCATGAGTCATTTCCCACTCATCATGGAACATTAGAAAGGGGAAAATACCTATTAAAAAAAAAATCCAAAAACTTTTTATGTAGTGTTAAGTATCAGGAGAGTTTCTGAGACAAAAAGCAGAATGTGAAAAACTATGGCCCTTGAACAAAAATTGTCATGTCCACTTCCACTTTTCATACATATAAAGTTTTTTTGGAGCACAGCTGTGCTGCTTTGTTTATGTGTTGTTTTATGCTGCCTTTTCAACATGGCAGTAGGGTTGAATCACTGAAAAACAGTTTATGTCACCAACAAAGCTAAAAATATTTAATACCTGGTCCTTTTCAGATAATTTGGAGTCTCTGCTTTATAACACAAACTGCTTTCACATTTAAAAAATCTTACATGAGGTATTAAAATCCCTACCTTGCCCTTTGAGGTAATTATAAAATATAATTGGTTACAGACGCTCTGCCTAAAAATTGTTGCTGGAATACATGATATTCTAAATAAATATTTCAAGAAGAACAAAAAGTTTCTAGGTAACATCACATTAAGAGTGAATATGTATTTTGTTTTGAGATAATAGTGTATTCAGGCTAAAAATATAATATCCTGTTAAACTTATTTCCATGTCTTGAGGCATTAACATTGTAATGGATAATCTCTTTTCCCACTCAGCCCCATTTTCTTTTACATCTGGAGTTCATAGGCTTGTTCTTTCTGCATCTTCCCCAACCTTTCCTGTAAACTCTTGGGATTTGGTAAAACAGGGAAGGGGAAGGAGACCTTGTCCAACATCCTATGTACCTGAGTAAAATTTTATCAGGTCCTTCTATCAGAGTTCTTGGAGGAGGTGGTTAAATGGTTCTTTGGAAAACCATATGTAATTATTTTTCTTTAGAAAAACACCCAGACACATAACTCTCTAGTTCCCCTCCTTTTTATTCCTGGTCTGATTCATGTGTGATATGCACTCCGCATTGATATGCACGAATGCAACTTTTTAATGAATTTACCATAAGGTGCCTCTTCTATTTGTTTGTTTGCTTGTTTGGTGTAATGCCCACTTGTTCTCAGAGATCATTCCTGGTGGGATCAGGGGACCAGATGTGGTCCCTGGGATAAAACCCAGGTCAGCTGTAAGCAAGGCAAGCACCCTACTCACTATATTCTTGCTCCCATTCCTCATGCCTCCTTTACTGAGTAGTTCCAAAATTTCCAATGGACAGGATTCTATTTGGCAAATATAATCATCCTGGAAAATGAGTAGTTTAGAATACTTGTGTACAGAACACTAGAATTTGTACTTATATAGTGGATTTTAAGGAAATGTGTGACCTATCCCTGGACCTGGAGAATATTATGATAAATGAAATAAACCAGGTACCGAAAGATAAAAAATAAATGGTGTTATATATGTGTGGAATATAAAGTCAGGTTCACAGAAGCAGAGAATAGAATGTTCACAGAAGTCTAAAATAGAGGCTTTGATAAAATTAAATAGTTTCAGTAACATAGGTTAAATATGTTCTGGATATCTGCAGATCAATGCAGTTTCTATAGCTGTAAACACTATAATATAGAAAAAAAGATTGCTAAGATAATTGTGTTCTTAACGTATAAAAATTATCATTATAAAATTTATGAAGGTGAGGCGTATGTCTATATTGCTAGTGTTGGCAATTTGACAGATGTATTTTTATTTCCTTAGTTTTATACATTAACTATGTATATATAAAACCTTTGTTATACCTCTTTAAAAAGTATTTGAGAACAATTAGTGCTGTACATCAAATGAGTGTTTATGCTACATTGAGAATATATAAAGGAGGGTCCGTTTTAATAAAAAAACAGAAGAGGAGCAAATACTACTGAAAATAAATAATTTCTGAATCCAGTCGTACCTTCCTGTTTATCTGTCAAGTAGAAAGAAGGTAACTGGTATTTGATGTTGTTCCAGGCTGCTGTCCTCCAGGTTGACAAGTTGAGAGGAATACTAAATACGTTTTCTTGTGGAATGGAGTTGAACATATTTGACAGTACATTCGCTAAGTGATAAATGGCAATAAAGGATCAAGGAAAACTTCTATCTTTAATCAGCGCAGTAATGGCTGACCTCTTTGCACTAGGTTTGATGGCAGAAAATATTTCTATGCAGCTGGACTCCCTAAAGTGAATGGTGATGATAGAATCCAGAAGGGGACAAGCCAGACGGGGGCATGTGAACAGCATAGAAAAGACAGATACCATTACTGTGAAAAGTAGCCAGAATGATAAATAGGGGAACCCATTTTACATGGATCTGTGTAAATGTCTAATGAAAAATATACTAATAGAGACAAGATATATGTGCAAGAAAGATACAGATTTTCTTCACCCACTGGAAGTAGAGTATTTTGTATCCAGTATGATTTTGTAGATTAGTTTTTGAATTTGAGAATATGACTATGTGAAAAGGAATTTTGACTATTTCCAGTTTCCATAAATAACATCCATACATAAATAAAAATCATATAAATATAAATATTGTACTTTCACTGAACAAAACAAAACTATAACAGTTGACTTATTATCTTCAGCAACATTAAGAAAAGATGAATAGAAGACTAAGATCAACACCATAATGTGTATGGTCTTTTATTAAATTTCTAGTTAGAGTGTGTTCTCTGTACCAAGGATAGGATTCACTTCAGGAGGAACTCCAACACAGGTATAGTATATCTAATAAACATTCATCACTTCTTTCCCAAAGGGAGTTCATGTACTTGTTAGATAAACTTCATCTTAGCAACCAGAAATACATAAAAGCTATTGATATCCAGGGGCTCAAATTCTGTCATGCTCCTATCCCCATTACTATTTATGCTAGTGTGAAGGTTTATGAAAGTGAGGGAAGATTTAGAGCCCTAGATCCAGTATTAGTTTGCAGTAGGTCTGGAGAATACCATATGGTTCTTTATCTGATCCTTTGGTGCATAATTGAAATGAATTTTTCATAACTGGCATAATATTTCATAATTTTTTCAATTTTTTCATAACATGATGATATTAGCTCTGAAATCTATTGGGCAGAGCTCACTAAGGTAGAAATGGCAAGTGAAAGGCAAGAGAAAGTGGAAAATAATTTCATTCTCATGCTTTGCACACAGAAGGAGTTTAATCCCTCAAATTACATGGTTTCCTGAACACAGTCAAGTGACCCCTGAGCACTGTTGGGGATACATCAAAAACAAAAAAGCAAGAAAAAAAAAAAGAAAAAATGGTCTTTGTAAATCATGGTGTTTAAATCAAGCTAAAAAATAAATAAGACTTCCAACCATAAAAAAAAAAGAAATGGTCAAGTAAAATTTCTTAATTTGGTTCTCTACCCATGTAAATTAGAATTAACAGCAAATCTCAAGTTGAATCATAGTTTAGCATAATACTTAAAGTTTTAAAGATAGAGAGGAAGTAATCACTATTTTGTAACTATTTACTTGATATGTTTCTTAAAAATCACATTTCAAACTTACTGGATTAAAAAATGTCAGTGTCTGACAGTATAAGGCTATTATTGATATAGATATAAATTATAAATTATTTTGAATCTCCTTAAACAAAGATAATAAAAGGCAAGTTGCATTAATATGGGAATAAAATCAGTACATATTTATCACAGTAGAATTATATTTAATGTCTTAATCTCAGAGACAGTATAGTCTATAAAGATTTTAATCTTTTGACATCCACAGAACATAAACTTTGATCAATGAATTAATTATATCATGACTTTGTTAATAGGAAATTATATTTTAGATACCCTAAAAATCATTTGATGGTCAGAAATTGTGATAATCCCTTGAAATATTCAGAAGATTGTCTGGTAATTTTTTTAGATTTCAATGGTTTGAGTGTAATCACTCTTACTTTGTACCTCTTAGAGAGAGAGAGAGAGGGAGGGAGGGAGGAGGAAGGGAGGGAGGGAGGGAGACATAGAGGGGGGGGAGAGAGAAAGGGAGGGAGACATAGAGGGGGGAGAGAGAGAAAGGGAGGGAGACAGAAAAATCAGTATTCAGCAGGCATTTTGAACATTTGAAAGTAGCAATATTCCAATATTCTAATTTGAAAAAATGAGTAAACCCATTTATCTAGTGACTCATGCTAATTTCAAGTGGGATCTAAAAGAAGGCACAGCTTTGGAAAAGTTTATAAAAGACCCTTAATATTCTAGAGCAATGTCATGATCTCTTTCGCAAAACAACTTGACATTTGACAATTTGTTCCTGGAAAGCTAGTGGACTCCAGTAGTCACTGAACTGTTTAACAGAACTCTTCATTACTAACTGGATTTCATCAAATCAGTAACCCTTAGATAATCAGAATAATAGCAACAATCCAATGTACAATAAAAAAGATATAATTGACTGCAGATTGATGTGAATCTAGCTAAGATGCAATAAGAAGGTAAAGGAAAACCCAGATGGTTGCAGTATCTTCCTCTGCTATGTTTTACTTATACCAAGTTCATACATACCATTGGTTTAATAGATGGAATCACTAAAGAGAAGTAAATCAAACTTTCAACCGGTTTATAAATTACTTTATTAATATAAGCAAAAATTTCTGAGAGTATGCTATAGCTCAGTTCTTGAGTTTCTCAACCTTCTAATTTTAATCCGTGCTCAATTGCAAATTCTAGTGCCTGTGAAAGAGTTTCTACCAGGGAGAACAGGAACTTTTCCGTAGAGCTAGAAGCTACAACTTCTGTGTAATTAATTTGGCTTCAAGGCAGTTGACCACTGGGCATAAAAAGGGCTTCTAAAATGTAGTGGTTGAACGTACTTGATAAATTACTGCTGCCTAATGGGCATAAGGGTATGAACAGGTCTCTATTCAAGAAGTTCATTTTGGTATCTGTTGGTATATGCAAGCCTGTTGATAACATAAATTGGCAATTCAGTTACTGTGACTTAATAAGTCTGCCATGACCCAGACCCTAAAAGATGAAGATTTGAGACATGCTAGGCAGGGCATGAGAGAGATGATGAAAGCCAACTCTAAATTTGGGAACTGAGGTGAAACTACCAATAATATGGCAAATCTTGTGTTAAATCTCTGTTATTTTGGCATGGCAAACATTTTGAAGAGCTGGTGAGGGAACTTACTTAGAGATTTTACATGCATCTGAATAGAGCCAGTGGTGGACTGTAGTAAAAGATCTAGTGATTATCTTCACATCTTAGAAGATTTTTTTTTATTTAACCAGTTATAGCATACTTTATCATATTCTTTCTTCTGATAAAGTCCTGCCTGGTTTTACTTTTCATTTTTTGACTGGGTGAGTGTTTTAGTCATGTGCGATGTTGTTCAGAGCTAACTTCTTGCTCTGATTGAGTGACCTTAAGTGGTTCTGGAATTTTAACTGAGTTGGCAATGTACAAGAAAAGAGTCTTAACCACAGTACTATCTCTCAGGCCCAATAGGATACTGCTACAAGAATAGTTTACCTTGATCCAATTCCTTGTACCATGTAGGAGAGGAATACTTAGAAGCAGAATTCATTGTTCAATTCCCCATTTGAATGATTGAAAGTATTTTTTTATATTGGATTTTTCTCCTTTTATTCTATCCTACTTCTGTTATTCTTATTTGTAATTCTTTATATCAAAACCCAATTCAATTATCTGCATTCAAATCCTTGTTTCAGGTCTGTTTTTAGTGTGATTCAAATTAAGTCCCTGAACCCAAACTTTGTTCTTTCATGCCTCAAATATCCAGTGAAACTGTACTTTTAACCTCATTCAGGCTAGGAAACTGGCAATCTCCAAATCTTCAGAGAATTAATTAGATATGTATCCACAGTTTGATTTAATGAAATATCTTATTGTCTCTGGTTTCTATTTTTTTTCTTCATTTCTTGGGGACATCTCTGCTGTGCTTAGGGTTTATTCGTGGATTCCTGTTCAGATATCACTCCTGGAAGAGATCAAGGGATAATATGGCATCAGGAATCAAACCTGGGGCTGTGGTATGCAATGCAAGATCTTTACCCACTGTAGTCTCTCTGGTTTGTGATTTGTTTTCTTGCTCTTGATAACTGGTTCTAAATAACCTTTTTTTTTTCACATATTACTCACATATTGTCACTCTCACTATAATATTCACATATTATATGTCCACATATTTCTGGCCATAAGAGTTTTAGTTGTTTTGTTTTAGTTATATATTCTTACATAATACTCTTGCACCAGTAAATGGTTAATAGATAACTACTACTACTTTGCAATGACATCCACTTTTCCAATCCCACTCCAAATTTATCCAATGTATTCTAGTTTTATTTGATACATCAGTGAAAAATAGTAAAGAATTTTTAAAATAGCAAAAAATGTTTGTGTTTCACATATTAATGAATGCATTTGATCTAAACAGGAGATGGAGAGTGGCTCTTGTGAGAGAAGTTATAGGTTCTCAAACATCCCTCACTATTTAAGAACATCAGAAGTACTAGAATTTTTATTTCCAGTTGAAAATGCACAAAGCATAGATCTTATCAGTTCTAAAACTTAAAGTTGAATATTTAAAGTAGATTCATCACATTTTTGTACAGCCATCTGAATCATCTCTAGGTATTTTATCTTAAAAAAAGATAAATTGTGTCTCCATTAAACAATCAATTCACCCATTGTATTCCTTCCCAAATTTCAGATAATCTCTTTTCTTTTTTCTCAAATAAACTTGACCATGGGAGACAGAAGAAAAAGACAGAAGAGACAGAGAAGGAGACAGAGAAGGAGACACACGAGAGGACATGGGAGAAGAACGAGAAGATATAGAAGCAGAGAGAGAGAGAGGTTGGAAGAGGCCAGAGGAGAGACTACAGAGGCAGAGACAGAGAGACAGACAGAAGAGAGCACAGCAGCACACACAGAAGCAGAGCACAAGGAGGAGCTGTCCCGATCCGGTCCACACACAGCGGCTCCAGAACACCCAACTCCAGCGCCGCGTGCGAGAGAGAGCTGCCCTGAGTGCCCTCCGACAACAGAACTACAGGACACAACATTGCGTCTCCCCCTCCCGCGTGCACCACCCTTTGTGATTTTTTACACAACACTATATTTTAGAGAAAAAGTTGCTTTATGGAGCATTTTTTAATTATAAATGGATATTGATTCTTGTTAGATGTGATTTCTTTTCTTCATGTATATTGATGTGTTTACACAGTTTATATAATTGTTTATCTGTTATTACATTTATTGATTTTTTTTTATCTTGTAGCATGCTCACGTTCTTAAAATCTTACTTGGTCATTTGGTGTAATAACTTGGGGTTTTTTTTTTTTTTGTGTGTGTGTGTGTGTGTGTGTGTGTGTGTGTGTGTGTGTGAGATGGGTCATACCTGGCAATGCTCCGGGATCATTGGTGGTATCTGGGAAACCATACGTGGTACTGGTGATTGAATCAGAGTTGGCTGAGTATAAGGCAAGCATCTTAAGCCCTGTGGTCTCTGTTCAGTTCTAGGCATGACCTTTGAATTTTATTTGCTAAGATTTTAAGGATTTTTGTCTTTATGCTCATTAAGGATATTGGGGGGAGGTGTTTGTCAGATTTTGTTTCTGGAGTCGTGCTGAGCTCATAGTATGTGTTTGGAATCATTTTCTTGTTTTGGAGTAATTTAAGAAGATAGGTTTTAAGCTATCTTTGAAAAATTTGTTGTGAACATTTTTCCTTATTTATTTATTTGGGGATATTACTGTTCTAATCCATCCTGAGGGTTGTATGATTTTGAGAATATGTTTTTCTATGTTTTCAAATTTATTTACAGGTAAATATTATAGTCTCATGATTCTTTACATTTCTATGCTATGTTATAAAGTTCTTCTGTCATTTCTACTTTATTTGAGTGTCTCTTAGTATTAATAAAGGTTTTTCAATTTTGTTTATCCTTTTGAGGAACTAGTTCTAGTTTTGTTAATCTTTTATATTTTGTATTCTCCTTTCAATTTTATTTCCTTTCCACTGATTTTTAGTTTCATTTGCTCTTTCTCAATTTTCTTTAGGTGTAAAGTAGGGTTGTTTATCTGAGTTTTAAGTATTTTTTCTTGTTTTATGACATAGGCCTTTGTTGCTGTGAAATTATTACAGCTATTGCTGCACACCAAACTTTCTTATAGATGACTCCTCTCTTCTTTTCTATTTTCCAGAATTTAAATTCATTTCTTCTAATTTCCTAATTATTCCCATAGAACTCCAGCAGCTTGAGTGGCCTGTTTATTTCCCACATATATGGAGTGAACACATCTTCTCTTTGGTGGTTGATTTCTAATTCCATACCATTATAATAAAGAAATATGTCGGTGACTATATTTTTAAATCTTAGTCTGTAATCTTGTCACTCAGTGTTCTATTTGTGATTGAGAAGAATTGTAATTGGTTTTTTTAGGGAGGAGGGGCAGGGGTACCTTGCAGTTGTGTATTAGATTGTGTAAATCTGCTCTAATTCCTTATTTAAGGCAATTGCTTCCTTGTTCTCCTCATGTCTACATTCATATTAATGAGTGTTAAATTATATTGATTGATCCTTTGACAGTCCCTATCTCGTGTTTTATTTTGAAATCTGTTTTATATGATGCAAGTATGGCTTTTCCTCCTGGGTTTTAGATTTGTTTTTAGGACTGCTTTCAGACCTTTCACTTTGAGTCTGTTTATCTTTCAATCTCAAATATTCTACCTGTAGACAGCAGAAGGTTGACATTTGTCTTTTGAAACAACCAACCACTTTGTGCTTTTTAACTGTGGTGTTGATGCCATTGATTTTTATGGAGATGAATAATATAAAATTATAGATTACTTTTCTTTTTAGTTCTACTTTTTGAGTCTGTGATCTTTGTTTTTTTCCTTCTATTTTTTTTCTGGCTACTATTCTGAGATTACCTTGAAGTTTACATTTATAAAGTTCTAAATATATAGCCTATTTGAAATTGAAAGCTTGTTAATCCCATTTGTTTTAGGAGCCCCTGTTGTTACTCTCTTTCTCTTCTTCAATTTATTATTGTGTGCTGATGCATCAATATGACATTGCTTTTCATTCTTTAGAAATGCCTTTATGCATTCCTTGAAAGGTCTATTTGGTTGTGATGAACTCTTCTAAGTTTTGCTTGACCATAAAGCTCTTTGTCACTACTTCAACTTAGAAGATAACATAACTGGAAATGTTTTGTACATTATCTCCAAAGTGCCCTAGATTCTGTTCCACTGTCCTTAGTCCCTTCTAATCTGTTTATGTCTCCTTCCAAATGTGTCCTCCTGCCACTGCTTGGTAATTTCAGTTTATGTGAGTGTGTCAAGTGCTGAGGTTTTATCATTATCCCATACTGTCAGTTCAATTGTTTTGTTTCTTTATAGACCACAGATGAAAGTGTTCTTGCCTGCTCTTTTTGTTGTTGTTGTTTGTTTTATTAAATCTCTGTGAGATAGTTACAAGTTTTCATGTTTGGGTTACAGTCACGCAATGATCAAACACCCATCCCTCCACCAGTGCACATTCCCCACCAATAGTATACCCCCTCTGTCCCTCCCTCCCCCTGCCTCCATGGCAGACAATATTCCCCATACTCTCTACTTTTGAGCATTATGGCTTGTAACGGGCTGGAGCGATAGCACAGCAGTTGTGCGTTTGCCTTTCACTCGGCCCACTGGAGTTACATTCCTCTGCCCCTCTCGGAGAGCCCGGCAAGCTACCGAGTGTATCAAGCCCGCATGGCAGGGCCTGGCAAGCTACCCGTGTGTATTGGATATGCCAAAACAGTAACAATAAGTCTCTCAATGAGAGACGTTACTGGTGCCCGCTCGAACAAATCAATAAGCAACGAGATGACAGTGACAGTGAAACTTGACCATACTAAGTTTCTGAAAAAGTGGTATCATATAATATCTATATTTCAACTACTTGATTTAAGGTGATATTAAATTTTATCCATGTAGCATATTTCAGAAATTTTATTTCCAATTTGTGTTTTGTGGTCACACTTGGTGATGTTCAGGCCCTATCCTGACTCTGCACTCAGGAATCACTTCTGGTGGGTTTGGGAGACCAGATGAGGTGTTAGGTATTGACTTGAACCAGGTGCATGTAAGACAAGTGCCCTACCAACTGTATCATTCTGGACCCCAGAATTTAAAGGCTGAATTCCATTGCATGTTTCACATATTATTATCCATTTGCAGTTAATACACTTGGACGTCTTTTTTTTTCTCCCCCTTTTTTGGTATGGAGGGGCAATTGTGAATATTTATGTCTTGTAGAACAATGCACAAATTTTTTTTCTACATCCTCACCAATTTTTTTTTTTATTGAAAGTAACATGATTGTGAGAAAGCATTTGATTGTGGTTTGGATTTGTATTTCCTAAATAATATGTGACATTTCTCTTGTATATTTTATCAATGATCTGTGTTTTCAGTTGGGAAATCTTTAGCCTCCTTGATTAGGCTTATTCTTTATGTCACCTCTAATTTGATCTTTATTTTCCCCATAACCTTTCCCCATTTTTGGTAATCTGAATTTTGTGAACCAAGATGAAGGGCTTGTGATTATTGTATTTTGTCTTTTCCCTTGTTTTCTCTGTGTTCCACAGATGAGCAAGATCATCAGGTATTTAGGTATCATCCTTCATTCTCTTTATTTCACTTAACATTATACACTCAAGTTCCAACCATAATGAAGCAAACTGCATGATCCAACTTTCTTAAAACTGTAATTGTTTCCTGTTTATTATACTAAGTGCTACAATGAACATACGTGTGCAATATTTTTTTTTTTGAATTGATGTTTTTGTGTTTGGGTAACTGGAGTGTAACTGTTGGATTCACAGAATTCAATTCTTACTTTTTTGAGGAATTCGTGCTGTTTTCCATAGACGCTGAATCAGTTGATCCAATAACAGTGAGAGTTCCTTACTCTGCACATAAGCCTTCAATTGAGTTCATTGTTCATGTGATGCATCACACTTGTTTTGGCTGCTGAAAAATCTTTACATACAAAAATAAATTCCATTTCATGTGTGTAAAATTAATATGAATTTGAATTGTTTTCTAGAATTTCATTGTTTTGTCTTGGAGCCACACTCAGTGGTGCTGGGGGATTACTCCTGTCTCTAATTTATTCCTGGAAGAGTTCAGAGAACCATGTGTGATACCTGGGATTGAATGAATCTATGTTGGCTGAGTGCATGGCAAGCACCCTACCCACTGTACCATCTTTCTATCCCCTTAGAATTTCACTAATTATTTGCATCAATATCCATCAGGGAATTTTGAGGTACTTTTCTTATAATCTTTTTGCATTGGTATATACAATATTGGCCTCACAGAAGCAGTTTGAATGTGTTCCCTTTTATATTTTTGGGGTGAATATGATAATTTCTACTAAATCTTAAGTCTGCAATCATTTCTAGAATATAGCACCATAAGTGCAAAATAAATAAAAACAGATAAATGGATGTCAATTCTTTTTAGATAAAATGAAAATAAAAGATTAAAAGGACAACTAAAAGGGAAAAACATCTAAAATCACTTATCTGATAGTTAACATCTAGGATTTATACAAAACTACTCCAATAAACACTAACAGGAGCACAGATGACTCAAATGGTTGATGTGTAGGTGTTCATAAATTCTTGGTTTGCTGACCTTTATATCAGTAATGTGCCTCATTTTATATATATATATATATATATATATATATATATATATATTAATACTATTGACATTATTTTGTCTGTGATTAGGCTCATCATCTGATTTCTTTGCTTATTTTCATAGATATTTTTCCCTCTTTTCACTTTCAACCCATGTTTTTCCTTAGACCTAACGCAAATCACTTACAAACAGCATAGAGTTGGGCATTTAGAAAGATGACACAAAACCGATGCTTTTCCAGTGTTTATGAACTGATTCTGAGAACCAACTTGATTTGACAGTGTATGACCTCTTAAAATCTTCCAAAGCATTGGTAAGTCATTTGGGTGCTTTGCTTTTACTCCAAGTAAACATGATTACCGTGGAGGAGGACACCCAGTTATACTCAATGGATGCCAGGGAATGAGCCCAGGTAGGCTGCATGCAAGGCAAGCTCTCTACTAGTGTACTATGACTCCAACCCCCAAAATGTGATTTTTAATCTCTCCTATCCCCTAAGGATCTTCTATTCATCTCATATCTAAGATATTTTATTGCTCTGTCCATAATCTTTTATAAAGTGCCTACATGAAAACTCATATTCCATACTGTCTCTCACTGCTTTCTTTTCTTAGTCCTTCAATATCCAAATTGTCCACCATTTTCACCAATGATCCACATTAAGACAGAAAAGTGGGCTCAATAAATTCCAAATAGGGCTAGAAAAATAGATTAGGCATTAAGATGTTGGCAAGTCAGACAGACCCTGACTTGATCTCTAATAATATGCGGTTCCCTTAGTACTGTTAGGAACTACCACTGAGCACAGTATCGGGAGTAACTTAATTACTGCAAGTACTTATTTCTAGACTTCCTGATGATACTTTTAATATCATTATTGTTTAATTTGTGATTCTATGGGAGACTGGAGCATTCCTCTTTCTTGATGATGGGCACTTGAGATTCTCAGCACTATTTTTTGTAAGTTTTCCATAATCATTTTCTCCTTCAAAAATACCAAAACCTTCAAGTAAAAAGTAGTGACTCTCTAACTTGATTAATATGTTCAAAAAATAAATCAAGTAAACTGATTCATCTCAAGGAGATATAGAGACTATGGATTATCACTTGATATTTTTGAATGCTTATTTTGCATGATTCAGCTACACAGTATTTTATAGTTCTTTGAATCTCATGTCTGAAGTGTTCTAATGATCAAAAATTGAATTCTCAATGACAACACTTGTATAACCTATAAATGAAACTACAGTTCAGTTATATAATTTGATTTGTAAAGTAAGACTGATTTTATGTTCCTCAGCCTTCAATGGAGAAAAACCATCGACCATTTGCAGATAATAGACATTTCCTGGATTCTTAGGGTATTTTATTATTGTTGGTTTTGTTTTAGGGCCAAACCTGTCAGTATTCAGGGTTTATTCCTGGATTCCACTGAAGGATCACTTCCAGTAATTCTCAGGGCACCATACAGGGTGCCAAGAATCAAACCTGGGCCAGTCAAGTGAAAAGCAAGCTCCTTATCCACTGTACTATCTCTCCAGCTCCCCTGGATCCTTTGGGTATTAAAAACAATCCAAAGGTTTTGTCTTCTGAACCATCAATATTCTTAAAATTGTTAAAGAGATTTGATATTTATTTTCCCACCAGGATTATTCATTCTTCTTCATCCTTAATTGCTACATCTGAACTGAATATTCCGTTTGCTTGTGATTGACTACCTGTCAACTTCAATATATAATTCAGTTTTAACTCATGTTTATATTTGATTTTGCAGATGATTTTTTAGTTTTTTGATCATCATCTCCATGACTAGATTATATTCTTTAATCATTCTCTTCTCCACCTCATATAAGCTACCCAGGGAAGCTTTTTTTTTTTATTTTTACTGACAACAAAACTGTCTCCACATTTACTGCACATCATCCTTCATTTAGAAGCCCATATTCCTGACATCTGAACATGTTTTCAGAAGTTTAATGTGTACCCTTGAATCTCCACCTCTGCCATTCCTCCTTACTAGGTTTATTATCCACTTATACCTCTTGTTATTTCATAATATATTTCATTTCAGTTTTCTAATTGCCAAATCCTACTTGTCCCATTAATAATTCTCCAAATATGTCATCACCAATGCGTTTTGATTTATTTAGCTATATATAATATTTATTTCTACATCCTAGGTGTTTGGCAGAATGTTCATTATTTAGAGGGCACATTTACTTTATTATGTATAAATAATACATTCCTAATTTTTATTTATTGACAAGGAACAACAATTTTTGTTTTGCTATAGTGCTCTCATTCCAGGGTCCTTGATCACAGAAAAATACTAGTTATGATGTTTATTCAATAAGTGCTGCTAATAAAAACATTTTAAAAATAAAATTAAAGGTGATTCTCAGAAAACACAAATATTGCTTATGATCATGTTTTGAAACATATAAAACCAGAGCTGAAAGTTGCTGTACTGCCTGCAAACTGGTTTTGGGTGCTTTCCAAGTAGTTTTTAACTTCAGCAGTTTCTTAACTTCTCCGAAGAATATTTCCTTCTTAACCCATTAAATCACAGCATAGTGGTCAGAGATACGGTACTGGGCTTAACGCTTAAAGAAAGTACAGGAGTTGGGGCTGGAGTGATAGCACAGCGGGTAGGGCATTTGCCTTGCACCCGGCTGACCTGGGTTCGATTTCCAGCATCGCATCTGGTCCCCTGAGCACTGCCAGGAGTAATCCCTGTGCATTGCCAGGTGTGACCCCCCAAAAAAAAGCAAAATAAAAAGAAAGTACAGGGACTAAGATAGTTTGGGGGGTCACTCTTTGCTCACAAATAACCCCACTTTGATTCTGGCATGACCTATAGCTTCCTGAGTACTGACAGGAGTAATCTATGAGCACGGAGAATATGTAAACCCTAAAGCCTGCCAAGTGTGGTTCTAAAATAAAACACAAAACTAAACAATGAAATAATGTATGAATCTTGAGTCATGCCACATGTTTTAACAATAATTTCATTGATAAATTAAATCCTTCAAGTGTTGTAAGACCTCTCTCAAAGAAGGTATTCGTTAAGTATTTGCAAATGAGTTTCAATGAAAGTTGCCCTCAGTGTATTTTTGGTTTTAAGTAGGTAGGCTCTTTGAAATCAGTCTGTAGCTTTTATGGCACATCCGTGAGCTTTCTCACCACAGGTGGTGGTTTCATGGCGTGTGGTGGTGAACAGAATCACACCTGTAGAAGATTTTTGAACTAGGTTTCCCACCTTTCAGTAATCCTTGTTCATTTTCTTCAGGACCTTGCACCTAACCTGAAACAAGGATAGGTGTTCCCAATTCTCAAAGCTATAACACATTACTTAATAGTTTTTCCGGTTTCTAGAGACACATTGTATTTGTTCACTGGTAGTGATCATTCAAATAGAAGGAAAGAGTTGTGCGTGTTTAAATGCATATTTTTGGGATCCTTATTTCTTAGTAATAAATACTAGGCTAAACATTTGCATATTTAGTAACCTCCTTTAAAACTTAGGGAAAATAATTTAAACGAGTATTTTGGAATTAATGGATCTATCCATAACTATTTTTTATTATTGTTTCCCTCTGAGAATACATTCTTTTATAAATTAGCCCAGAGCTTATGATGGCCCAGAAAAGTCTTAATATGGGGTTTTTCTCATCTTAAATTCAGATAGAATAAAAGCAAATAAAAATATAAAATAAAACGCAATCTTGAGCTTTTAAAATAACCCATAGATTTCTTTAGATAGTACCTATTTTATTTCCCATTTCTAAAACCAAATGTGTTTTTATTTCACTTTCAAGAAGATGCTTTAACCTTTTTTTGAGTATGCATTAAAGAACCCATTCCTCAGATGTCAAGATTAAATGTGTTTATTTCGAGTTAGTAGATACAATGGCATTTTAGATACCAGCACTCCAAGCTACACCTATGTATTTGCCTCTAAACCTTCACACATTGTTCGATTTCCATTCCTCTAATATTTCATCACTGGACCTTCTATTTCTAGCAAAATCATAGTTCAAATGTTTAAAATAGTAAAAGAAAGATGGATCACTATATAGTCCTTCTAGTGACCCCAGGAGAATTATAAATCTCAAATAAATGATTATTGTTTTCAGAAAGGGGAAAAATTCAGAATATGATCACTAGTCATGGCACTACTAGAAGAGAAAGAAGAGATAACAGATTTTTTAAAAAAGCATTTTAGGCTGAACAAAGTTAGTTTTGACTAAGTAGAAATTTACATGATCTCATGGATATGACTTCAAAGTTAAATTATTCAATTTCCGGCCACACACTTAAGCGTATTGGCTAGCACATTTTTGCACTGAAACAGAAGTTATACAAGCTTTATGTTCTATCATTACACTTCCAGATTTTTCACTTAATATACCTGCCAACCTAATGATTCTTGCATGCATTAGAGTTGCTTTTGTAGAGTGAAGTTTATTTTCCCCATCCCTCCCACTCCCGTAAACATTGTGATGCGAACTCTTTGTCCAATTATGAGAATATTGCAAAGGACAGCTCTGTGCCACCTCAGGACAGGAATTCCCTGTCCCCTCCCCAGGCTACAGATGGATCTGTAGTGTTGACCACATCTCATCTTACATGCAAACAGATACTGTTCCTTTAATTTCCCCGTGCCAGAGGCATATAAGTAGGCAGGTATGCATACAAAAATTAATTAAAAAGAAAAGCAAAAAGAAAACGCTTTCTTGTTAATGCCTATCCTCCTAAAAGGAATCCATTGCTTTGAATTCACTTAAAGCCTGCACAGGCGAAATGTGTTTCTTCTGAGAACCTCGTCTAACTCGAGTTTGGAATTCTTCAGGCTTCTCTCTCTTCACAAGGGGCTTCTTTTCGGGAGCCTTCATCTTCCAAGACACAACTGGTGAGTTGACAGCTGCTGTCCCATAGACTTTCTGGTATTTGGTTGAAGCCACATAGGATGCTTTCACTGTGAGGACAACTGCATTCATCAGGTTTTTAGCCGCCTGGATAAGTGATGTGGCGCTGTCCAGCTAAAGCAGGGGCAAGAATAAGATACATCTGGTCAGTAAAGGCACATCATTTGCAAGAGGGGTCACAGTTTAAAGCAATCCTGTGACTATTCAAATACACAGTATTTCCCAGAGAAGAGCAAGATTATTACACAATAATGCAAAGAAACCATAAAGCAGCCCCCTGTCCTTTTTGTATGCTTAAATACCAAGGTTAAAAGAAAGATCAAGACCCCAATACCTCTAACCCCAAAGTCTAGCCCCCACCTTTTTTTGCAAGAATTCCAATGCTACAAAAGTTTTCTGAAGAAATATATATTGTGTTATGTTTATGTTGATCAGTAAGATGTAAATTTCTCAAATGTTTGAAACTCATGTAGTAAGCACTGAGTAATAAAAGGATTTATATCTGAATTTTGGGATTCTACCAGTTGAAGTATCAATTTAGACTATTTCTCCATTCTGAGCTCCAGATTGGTAGGGTTGCAAGCAGTTCAGGGTTTTTGCTTAGTTGGGTTTGTCCTTGACCATCAATACACTATTTTTCAGATCTTGAATATACCTCCTAGGAAAATATCGATAACAGTGCCATGATCTTTGTAGGTCAGAGAGCATTTTGTAAAACCTGCAAATCCCTGTATTAAGGAGCTTTATTTTTGTTTTCTACTATGAGTCAAACACTAAGAACTCTTTATTTTGCATTTAACTCTCAGTGATGTATGAAGGAGGCACTCACTGCCATAGGTATTTTATGACAATAGAGCTGGTGCATAACTTTCTCAGGTTTATGCAGCTTTAGTAGAGCCATTGTGTTGGGTATGAGAGCTATAAAAATGCTGTAAGACACAAGTCAGGGCACAGCAGATTTAGGAGTTTATTTCAGGTTAGCAGGTTTTTTAGGTTTCCTCTATTTTGCTTTTAAATAGACAATGTGGCCATACTCTAGATCATTCAGTATGCTTCAACCTGACCGCTTCCCTTCCCAGCAAAGTTCAAATATGCATCTCACAGGTTCCCTTTTCACTAGAAAATCACTAGGATAAATCTCACTAGAAATTTCCTTCTCAAAGAAAAATCTTAAGAGTTAGACTGAATATGACTCAAGACTCAGAAATGCTTGAGCTTAAATTTTTTCCCCATCATATTACTCATAAAATCAACTTAAGAAAATGTGCCCATTGTGGTTACATGGGAACTCAAAGAATGTACCTCTAAAATATTGTAATTTTGTTCCTAGCGACCGTGACTATTGTGTAACCCTATTTAACAGATCAGAGCTGGACGGGAGAATGAGAATCAGGTATATCCCTATCTGGATAGAAGGTGACTCTCAGCATGTTTTTACCAAAGGACTCCAAACACTGGGACTCTGCTGTGTGATATGACTGTCACTCACTTTGGAATGACATGTCCCAATGAGTGGAGACAACAGAACTTATGCCTAAGGTCTCTATAACGTTGTTGTTTTGGCTGCTTTATATTCTGCATCCTTTATCAAAGTGAAATAAGTATTATATTGAATTAGAAGAAGTCTGTGACAGGAAATCAACACTACTCTTCCAGCAACAAAACAAAATAATCATAAAGTCAGTCATTGAATTAAAAATTTGAAAAATTCATTCTATGTAGGAATACTTTGCAAAACCATTGAATTGAGGTTTTCCTCTTTTACAGAAAAATATTTAAGGTCAGCACTACATTGACCCTGCAATAATAGTCTTGATCTACTAAATATAATTAACTACCTTTGTAACTGAATAAAACAAATAGAATACAATAATGACTTGTCACTTCTATTATACTGTACAAAAATACATATCCCAAATTATTGCTTAACCCATAATATTTAGTTTATATATCACAAATTTCTAAAGACAGTTAAGAACAAATTCTGGATTATTAATGTTAATATAAAAGTCAAGCTCAGATTAGTGCAGTGATTCTCAAAGCACAGCTTTGAATCCAGCATATCAGCATCACCTGGAAGCCTGTTAGAAATGCAATTTCTCAAATCAGTTACAGATCATGAATCAAAAATGTGCAAATCCAGGGAATTACGATGCATGCCATAGTTTGAGAACCCCTGGATTAATGAAACCCAAAGACAATCTGAAGATTTTATTCATTCAGTGATTTCAGAATTTTGCCCATGCACAAGTTTGATAACATAAGAGCTATCTAACTAAATTCCACTTTTTAAAATTTTTTCCATTAGAACTTGAGGTAGATGTAAGTAATCAAAATATAAGACTGCAAAATGTTTATTTAAGATGCTTGATACCATGTATCTCACTACTTAGCCAATTGACATTTCCCTTTTAGTCTGTCAGGTTTCAAAAATGAGCAACATTCATTAAGTTAGTCAGTGCTATTGCATAGTATGAGTAAAAGGAGGGTATATGATTATATTAGGGACAGGACTGTTGATTTGCTTCAAGGCCATAACATTAGTAGAAGTAGAATAAGACAGAATGTGGCTAATATATTATCGAAATTATTTTCAAAAAGCAAATCTTGGGAGTGAATCCAAGAAGCAAAGTTACAAGTAATCTGGAGATTTTTACCACAGATTCCATTTTCAGATAGATGGTGTCTAATTCTGCAGCAAAAATCTGATAGCCTGTCTCTTCTTCAGAACCCCTTTGCTCTCCCAGCCTGACGCAGGAATCCTGTGAATAAACCTAATACATTGGTTGAGAGTGAGACAGCTCTGAAATATAAAACTAGTGATTTCATTTAAGTCACCTGGGAGGGCAGATGCAGTCTTTGTGGCACAGTAAAGTGCATCTGGTCAGCTATATCGGAGCCAGAACACTGTACAATAGCTCAAGCTAAGCGTATGAAATAAAACTTTAGGAAAAAACTGGACTACCAGTTGACCTACATCCCCTTTAATGATTTAGATCATTATCAGCACATTTTTATTTAACAGGATTCCTTTATGTTCATCCAAAATGGCTCAGATCTAGTTACCAAGAGCCGTGTTTTACAAAAATGTACTTTATAAAGAAAACCCATTAAAAAGAATAAAAGCTATCTAGATAAAACTGATTTTCAATGCAAACTTAGGAAGTTAAACAACCATGTTCTATTTTATTTTAGACTGTGACTATAGGATTTTTGAAGCATATATAAATACAATTCTCACAGCAGAGCCTGGCAAGCTACCCGTGGTGTATTAGGTATGTCAAAAACAGTAACAACAAGTCTTAAAATGAGACGCTACTGGTGCCCACTCAAGCAAATCAAGGAACAAGGGATGACAGTGCAACAGTGCTACAATTCTAACAATAAATGATAAGGAATGCTTACTGGGTGCCTGATAATTGCCTTTGGACTATTAAATTGCATGGTTTGAGTCAAGAGAAATATTTGAAGAACCATTATCATTACATTTCTTAGGTAGGGAAAACTCAAGTTTAGAGAGGTAATGTAACTTTCCCCGGCATTAATTGTCACTGTTGCAATTAGGCCCAGCAAAATCTCCTCCCAAAGCCTACTCTCTAAACCACAACTCTGCTACTCTGTTAAGTATCATTTTACTTTCAGGTTCATGAATTTCAGTCCCTACCTATCATTCAAAATGAACATATCTCTATCCACTCTGTCTAGCCAGAAGTGTGTACTCCTGTTTGACATTTTGTTACTGTCATGACTTAGTCCCCTGGGTGTCTCCACAGCACACCTGGTCAGTGGTTTTGATTTACTTATCTTAGAAATTAATTTCGTCTCTTCCAAGGAAAGCCCTGAGCAAACAAATTAGGGATAGGACTGGAGCACCTTTATTTTTGTGGTGATATCTAATTCTCTTGGAAAAAAGAACTATTCTTAAACCCCTCAGTAGCTGCTTTTTTTTTTTTTTTTTAATAACTGAATGAGGTAAGAGTTTGGGAGTGTAAATGTTGCTGTGATTTAGGGTCGCAATGTTACTGCACCCTTTGTGTCCACAACCCTTCCTGACAGGCCTTTCACCCCGGCCTCCTAACTAGCGTCAGTCTGTTCTCAGAATCTAGGGGTGTATTTTTGTTGGATATTGTCTTTCTTGCTAATGTTATTACCTTAGATGAGTGAAATCATCCTGTATTTTATTGCTGATTTATTTTGCTTAGAATGACCCCTCCACTTTCTTCCATGTTGCAGCAGAAAGCTGATTTCATCTTTGCCTATGGCTAATACTCCATTGTGTGAGTGTGTGTCTGTATCTCACTATATATATATATGTGGATATATATATATATATCACAATATATGCACACAATGTATATATTACAATTTCTTTATTCACTCACCTATAGAGAATTTTATCTGGGTACATGGATTTGTAGCTGAGAGTGATTGTTTCCTGATAGTGAATAGCATCACAATTAATGTAGGTGGATATATAGATTTTCAAATCTGAGTATTTTTTAATATATACCTAGAAGCAGAGTTGCTGGATAATATGATAGTTCTATTTTTAATATTTTGAGAAATCCCATACTGCTTTTCATTGAAACTTAACCAATTATTCTTTTTTTTTTTTTTTGCTTTTTAGGCCACACCCCGTGATGCTCAGGGGTTACTCCTGGCAGTGCTTGGGGGACCAGCACTATGGGATGTCGGGGATCTAACCTGGGTCGGCCGCGTGCAAGGCAAATGCCCTACCTGCTGTGCTATCGCTCCAGCACCAACCAATTATTCTTAACAGTAATAAATATGATTTGATTTTCTCCACATCCCTACCAGCACTGTTTATTTTTCTGCTTTTTCTGAAATAGGCCTTTCTCACTGGTGTGAGGACTTATCTCATTGTCCTTTTGATTTACATTTACCTGAAAATCATTGAGATCTGTGAGTTTTAGTCTCATCCTTAAGGTTTATATTGGAACTAGATCTTCTGGATTCATATATTTTCCTGTCCAAGTGCTCAGAACCCCATGGTTTTTAGGTTGTCTTTCTGGCTTGGTTTACCGTCATAGCATTAATCTGATTTCTGCAAATTCCCTTGGTGCATGTTTGTGGTTTTATTTTTTTTTTAAATTTTGTTTTTCTGTAACATATTCACTAGACAGCTGTTAGGACTAGTTGTATTAATAAGTACAGGTACAGTTTCAGTAATGAATATCCTAAGGCTTTGCCTAGACTGATCTTGCCAGCTTTATAATGACCCTAGGAAGACTATATCAAGCCATTTTTCAAATTGGCCTACATTTACGAACTCGATGTTTCAGCAGAAGAACAACTATATCTTTTCCTATGTCTGGGACTATATTTTTACTGGACCCCTCATTTAGTGTCTATATCCAGTCTCAGAAAAGTGGCTATGTTTCAGCTAATTAAAAAATAAAAACTATCTTGAGCAAATTCAAACATGACTCTGTCTTTATACTGGCCCCTGAATTTCTCATTTAATTTCACTCTCATTTAATTTCACAACCATTCTTGAGGCAGAACAATGTTATGTTTAGCTGGGACTTATATCATAGCCTAGTGAATAGAGTAATAGAATGCAAATAAATGGTGAAGCTAAGATTTACACCTGGGAATGGCGAGAGATTCAGTGGACTGGAGCATATATTTTTTTTCAGTCAGGAGCCCTAAGTTTCATCTTTAGCACTGCACAGAACTGCCAGGTATGGGCCCCAAACAAGCAAACAAAAAATATTTGAACCCTGATGTGTGAACTTCTGAACTCTGTGAACCATTGCTCCATGTTGCACCCCAGAACTTTAATGCCAGAATAGATTCAAAGCCAAACAGATCAAACAGTGGTAGACATTTTCCCTAGTTTATTTCATAGTTGTCATCTGTCCTAACCAGAAAAATTAGGTTTCTCCTAATTGTCACTATTCTTTTGAAATATCAAAGTACTATTTTAAAAAGGCAACAGATGTTTCCTCACATCTTGTTCTATTACAGTCCATGAAAAGCAAATAATGGTGAGCTGTTTTAAAGTCATTTCTACATATCCTTGATCTTTCTCTTCTTCTATGACTACAGTTTTCTTCTTAACTCCAAATAGACTTCTCTTTCCATGTATCATAATTATTCTGTTTTTGAATGGAATAAACTATTAAGGGAAAGACTCCTAAAATTCCATGATTCTTCCATTAATCGATATTTATTGCCAGTTCTTTGTCATTGCTGAGCATTGTCATAAAAACTACTTAAAATGAATCTCTACAACTTAGATGATTAAATGAATATTTATGAAACCATGTTTTAAGTTCTATACTATTTCATTAAGATAGGTTTTATACCACAAGAGGTGTCCAGTTTCAGTAGATATAGAACTTGACACAAATGTGTCTTAATCACACTATTTTAAATGAAAGTGTAACTACATTTCTAGGATAAAGTTGAATTCTCATTTAACTTACTGTTCAGACTGTTCTAACCATACTGATATACTTATTCATCCATCTATTTCTTCACATGCCTGTGCTTAAATGTTGTATATCTAAATAGGCAAAAGCTGAAAGGTTTAATGTTCTATGATAGATGCTTTAGTAGGATAGAAGAGGGGAAAGAGGATCTTATTTGATTCAGAAAGTAGTGCTTCATATGTGTGGGCATAAAATTGAGGCTCACTTTATTGGATGAAATGTGAGGTTTGTTGGAGACTGATTCAAAATAAGGATAGAAGTTATAATTTCAAATCTCTAGTGCAATTAGACATACAAAATTTGATAACATATTGGTGCTATTTCTTTAGATGATAGGAATAATGGAGCTAAGGTGATAGAATGTTAAGTTAATTTTTAAAATACTGAATTTGAGGTCTCTATATTGTGTACAGGAAGAGTTATCAAAGGTACAATTGAACTTAAGGATAAGAAATCATATATTTTACTTATATTTGTATTCCTAAAAATTGCACAAATAAGTTATAAATACCACAGGTATATAATTTCTCACTTCATGTCTGAGTTTATCTTCCTTCATATTTTTTTCTTACATAGAACTTAATAGATTCTGAATAAAATAGTAAATCTTTATTCTTTCTTCAGGTCAAGAAGCTGAATAAATTTACTAAAGCTTCTCTTAGTGTTAAAATGATTAAAATCAATATAATTTTAATATTCTAAGAGGTAACATCATTAGGGAATATCTTAACTATTCTATTGTCAGTCGAGGCTATTTTTTATTCTGCTAATTAGCAGTCCTTCATCCTTAATACTAATGTTGAACTTCCTGAGGCCAACTAGTAATAAAACACATGCAGTATAGATTTATGGTTTTTTAAAAAAACAGCAACACAGCATTGTCAAAAGTGTAAATTAGTGTAAAAGGGGTGGAAGGGAACACACTGAATTAACTGTACATGACATATTAAATGTCTTAGGATACTGATTTGTGATAGCCAGATATTATAAAGAGAACTAGACTTTGTGTTCTACATTAATCCATTTAATATATATATATATACATATATATATATATTTAGAGCTAAATATACAACCTGGCATCTGTTTACCAAAAAAAATTATCTATTACCAAACAATAACGATATGTGGAAGTTTATGAAACCCCAAGTACAAAGTAGCCTATTAGGGGCTAAAGTGATAGCACAGCAGGTAGGGTTTTGCCTTTCATGCAGCTGACCCAGGTTCAATTCCCAGCATCCCATATGGTCCCCTGAGCACCGTCAGGAGTAATTCCTGAGTGCAAAAATCAGGAGTAACCCCTGAGCATTGCTGGGTGTGACCCAAAAAGAAAAAAAAAAAGAAGAAAAAGCAGCTGATTAGATGAAAAATAATGCAAATATTATGGAACTGTCTAAGCAACATAGAATACAATAAGACATGTCAATTTGTAGATTATTTTGTGGTATAAAAACTGGGACTTTGCCTTGGTTAAAGGTTTCCCCTTTCTGTCTGTAAGTAGAATATATACCTTTATATGGAAGATTATCTTTTTCTTCAGGAATGCTGTTAGCAATAAATAATAATAATGAAAAGGAAATGTTTTAAGTACCCAAAATCTCAAAAATGACTTATCTACTATACCAAATAATAAGATATTCAGAAAACCTGAGAAATATGTACCTCAAAAAAAAGTGCTCTATAATGAAACCCAAATAGACCTGTCCCATTTGGGTCTAGAGTATTTTAATTAGTTAATGTCAGTTAATATAGAGAATAACTTAGAGGATGCTAAGATATTCTATGAGAAAAATCCATTATATTCACTTTTGAAATCTTTTAGTGGAAGTAACTCAATAGTTAGTAGATAAGAACAGGAAGTATTTTAATCAGCTATGCCATAAATATTCAAACTAGGATAGTGTTTTAAGGTGGCTTGTGATGAGAAACTTGGTAATAAATTTAAATCAATGGCAAACACTTTTAGAAACTTGGCACCCTTCCAACTGAAACTGGCCATTTATTTATAGTTAAAAAATTATCTCGCCTCCCCACCCCAGTCCCCGCTACTCCGATCACTATGCCAATGATAGAGGGAAATAGTCACTCTGATGAGAACTGGATAAGCATGATATCCCCCCAGTCACAGCACAAAACACAGTGCCTAAAAGAAAAAGGGGAAAGTTATTTGCTTTAGAGGCAGGCTTGGTGGGGGAGGAAGCCAGGGACACTGGTAGAGGGAAGTGGATATTGGTGAAGGCATTTGTTCATAAACATGGTACAACTGGAGCTCAATAATGAATAATTGTGCATCTTTGTATTTCAGGTTATTCAAATACAGTTTTTAAAATGATCCTCCCCTCACTCAAAGATGTAACAGATTTTATGGGTGGGGTGGGTATAGAAAATTGGGCTACAAGTCAGCTTTGCTGTTGGGGAATGGAAGATTAGAAACCCAGAACTCATTTCTGGGTAGTATCTGCCAAGCAAAACATTTCATTAAAAAATAAAATCCATAAGATTTTGGAGAGATATTTGATCCCTTTAGAAATTGTGGTGCATTTGAAGTACCAATTTGTTCAACTGTTTGAACAAGTAAAACTTATTAACAAATCTAGGTAGTCAAGGATGATAAGTGAAGCAAAAGTATGGTTAAAAAAATAGCTGAATTGTACCTTTCTTCACTTCATGGATGTTTATACATTTGCAAAAGATAATTTCTTTGTGCAAAGTCCTCATTCTGATGTTCTAGTCTACTCTTCCTCATTGAACGAAGTAATCTAGCAAAGCAGGATTCTTTATTGTTAAGGCAGTGACAGGAGGAAACATAGGGTAGAAATTCACCACTCACCGATATGCCCATTCCAGACATTATTAATCAGTCATGGATCTTTTCTCCCTTCATAATCATTTGAAATGACATGGGAAAGGAAACTTCTCTCCTTCCTCCAAAAGGTTACAGAGTTGTCAAGTTCAACTGGGTAAAATTTGTAATACAGATGTATCATCATTATTCCTCTACTTTAAATTTAAATTAGCTTATCTAAGTTCTTTCTTTTTACTAATAGATTCGGGACATATTTTGTCTAAACAATTCTGAATTTTCATCTTTGTTTTTTAGCTAATTTTTAGGAACATTGTACAAACTTTTCATACAAATACCATGATCACTAGGTGTAAGATGTTGGTTTTACAAAAGACATAGAAATCTTTAAATTTATGTAAAAATCCAAACCATTTGGAAATGATTTTAATTCAGATAATAAAGATTAACTGCATACAACTATGGTGTCTGAAGTGAAAATGACTAACATTCTGTGATTACTTTTTAAAACTACATTAAAGCAGTATTAGAATATGTAAAACACATATAGTTGCTTAATAATTGATAGCTGAGACACACTTTAGGGCAATTCCTTAAGAGTTGGGCTTTTTTCAAGGGCTATTCTGATTTGATTATGGGATCTTGAAAAGTAAATCTTTTATAACTTTAAATACAGGATAAATCAAGCTAGGAAGGCAAGAGTATTGTTTTTCTGCAGAGCATCTATAAGCAGTAAAGGGAGGCAGCCAGTGTGGAACCAGTGCTGAAAGCCAGTTGCCAGGAAATCCATGTATAATGGCTCGAGTTTAAGTCAGCAAAGGCCTTAGCACAAAAGCACTCCAATTTGAGTCAGAATAAGAAAAAACTCCCAGGAGAGGACCCCTGGGAGCACTGGTAGAGAGTAGTTGACACTGTTGCTGGAGTCACTGATAGAACACTGTATGTTTAAAACCCAACTAGGAATAACTTTGTAAATTAGGAAAAAATATCTTTACCACATTGCTGAGAAATTTACCAACTGGCTCTCATTGAACTTTCTCAACTAGACATATCTGTGTCTTCATTTTTAATTCATTTAGGTAGGTAGTAGCGCTTCATAACCAGCCAGTCCACTGATTAACTATCTAAATTTGCATTTTTTCAATTATAGGTAAGTAAACCTTGGGGACGCCCATGAAGGCTTAATTACAGTCAACAAATTTTCTAAGTGGCATAGAGCCATTTTCCAGACCATTCAAGTTTTTGCTTAACCCCAAACAAGGTGTTCTTGTATTGCAAGAAGTGGGAATCTTGGGATTCACTCACCCTTGGAAAATTATAGAAAGACATGGCAATTCTCCATAAGAGCAGAGGTGCCTGCTTACAGTTATTACTTCCTATATATTCTCTTTTCCTATACACTTTGGGGTCTCTCAGCTCAGAAGCCTTCTTTAGGTTGTTCTTAAGAAACAGAATAATCACAAAGGAATAAATCTAATGGAATTTTAGACATTCACACTTATTCAGAGATATTTTTAGGTATAAAGACTATTTTTAGTAATAAACAAAAATGCTATCAATCTTTGTACTCAATAATAAATAAGCATCATCTACATCTTTATCATCTAAGGTTTATAACTTGTGGCAAACTCTTCAAAGTTTAAAAATTCTCCACTTTTAGAGAGAAAACAGAAGGGAATGCCTTGCCACAGTGGCAGGGTGGGGTGGGGGGGAGATGGGATTGGGGAGGGTGGGAGGGACACTGGGTTTACGGGTGGTGGAGAATGGGCACTGGTGAAGGGATGGGTTCCAAACTTTGTGTGAGGGAAGTATAAGCACAAAAGTGTATAAATCTGTAACTGTACCCTCACGGTGATTCTCTAATTAAGAATAAATAAATTTAAAAAAAAAATAAAATGTCATTACCCCGCGGGGAAAAAAAAAAATTCTCCACTTTTACTTAAACCTATAAGCAGAACTGAATGCTTTGATTTCACTCCAAGCCATATCATAATGACTAGGAAACAAATATAATATGACTAAGTATGCAAAAATCCCAGAAATAAAACTTTTCTGGCTCAAAACAGCCACCAAAAAATTACTATCAAGAAAATCCTGACACACAAAACCTGACAGTCTTTGTTGATAAGTTGTCATGACTTTTGATCACCTTATGAAACAAGTGCTAAAGCAAAATAGAAAACAGTTCACAAAACTCAAGATCCATAGGTTTGAGAACCAATGGTAAAGGACTGGACCTGTAAAGTAGGACTTGAATATGCTGGTTACTCCTCCACCCTTTCACTTTCCTTCACATTCAACCACAAGAAAATGTGTCAGTTGTGTTATTCAAATACTGAAGACAGGAAACTGCATCCAGACCATGCCCCTCTCATCAGGTGTTTGGAATTGCTATTTCTATTGCAAATGCATCACTATATGCTCTATGCATCACTTTATCTCTTGGTGATAGAAAGCCTAAGTTGAGACTGATTACTGGCTTGGAATCTTAGTGACAAAATAGTTCTCCCTCAAATTTCTTATCTTTGAAAAGAAAAGGCTTTTCTGGATTCTGGAGTATCAAATGAGACAATGCTTTTAAAATTAGTAGTGGGCTCTTAAATCATTGTTTCGATTACCATGGTCATGTGTAGCTCAAAGACAAATTTATTAAATTTTTTCACTTCCTTTAATTCCCTTTCCCTCTATATGTCCTGTATTTTGGATTCTTTTTTAACCGCCTCCTTATTGAGAATAACATTGCTTGGGTTTACTCTCACTGTCACTCATCCCATTGCTCATCTATTTGCTTGAGCTGGCACCAGTAACGTCTCCACAATACTCTCAATGTTTAAATATTTGCCAAATTTTTTGAGAACTTTTGTATGTGTGTTGATTAGACCTACCCACCTATAGCTTGTTTTAACCTTGTAAAATAAGTTTTGGGCATGTGCACCTCCTTCTTCAAATTCTTGGAAGTGGTGTAAAAGCACAGTAAGAAGCAGTAGTACATGATTTTTTGTTGGTAGGATTGCTCAGTGTTTCTTAGGGTATGGGTTTTTATTTTTAGGGAGAGTTGGTTATTTAAAATATTTAGTAAGATTAGCTCAATTTCTTGAAGCTTATCCAATTTGTTTACATATGATTACTCAGTCTCAATTACTCATTTTTTAATTTAAATTTTTTCACTCTCAGGTAGTGACTAAGAGTTTGTTGTTGCTGTTGTTATTATTATTATGATTACTTAGGTTTTTAGGTCATGCCTAGCCTCTGTTCAGAGGCTACATGTGGTACTACACAGAGAATCACATGTGGGCACAAGGAGGATTTCAACCAGGGCTGGCTGCAAGTAAGGTAAATTTCTTTACTGCCAGACTATCTTTCTGACCATAATATTAGTAATTATTAATTTTAATACTCTATATATCAACTCTTTGTATTGCTTTTTTCCTTGCATCACCTATTTTAGTGCCTAATTTATTTATATCCATTATAATTTTTATTATTCTGTCTTCTATAGACAGTTGGTTACATTTACTGTCCTTTTGTCTAGTTGCCTTAGATGTAGGACTGGAGCAATAGCACAGCAAGTAGGGTATTTTCCTTGCACACGGCTGACCTGGGTTCGATTCCTCCATCCCTCTCAGAGAGCCCGGCAAGGTACCAAGAGTATCCAGCCTGCATGGCAGAGCCTGGCAAGCAACCTGTGGCGTATTTGATATGCCAAAACCGTAACAATGGAGATGTTACTGGTTCTCACTCGAGCAAATTGATGAACAATGGGATGACAGTGCTGACCTTAGATGTAAAGTTAGATTGTGAGCTTTCATGTTTAATGGTATAAGTCTGTATTGCTATTAACATCCCTGTTAATACTTTATTTATTGTATCTCACAAAAGATCTCATAGCTGGTATCTTCACTTTTAGTTGGCTTCAAAGAAATTTTAAATTTGTCTGATTTCTTTTCCTTGATATTTTTTTTGGGGGGGGTGTTGGGCCACACCTAGCAGTGCTCCTTTCTACACTTGGTCTGGTGGTGATGGGGCATATGATGTGCTGGAATTTGAATCATTACAGTATGTATATTCCCATATATACAGATGCACACAAATGCATATGTATAGCACTGCTATAGCACTGTTGTCCTGTTGTTAATCAATTTGCTCAAGTGGGCAACAGTAATGTCCCCATTGTGAGACTTGTTACTGTTTTTGGCATATGAATATGCCACAGGGAACTTGCCAGACTCTGCCGTGTGGGTGAGATACTCTCAGTAGCTTGACAGGCTCTCCAAGAGGGACGGAGGAATAGAACCCGGGTTGGCCGTGTGGAAGGCAAATGCCCTGTATGCTGTGCAATTGTTCCAGTCCATGCCATGTGTATGTATATGTGTGTATGTACATATATATATATATATCTGTGTGTATATATATATACACACATGGATATGTGTGTATACATTTTTAGAGCACACATGGCATTAGGGCTTAGTCCTAGATCTGTACTCAGGGATCACTCCTGACTTCTGACAAGATTAGGGGATCATATGTGGTGCAGGAGGTTAAACTTGGGTCAGCCACATGCGAAGAAAATGTTCTACCTGCTTTATAATCGCTTTCTCCCAGATTTGCTTTTTGTGATTACTATGAGGATTGTATCATTATTTCTAAGACAGTTATTTTGTATTTTGGTTATTGATTTGTCATTAAAATATGTTAACTTCATTTAGTCTTCTTCAGTATTTTTATTCTTATTTATATCTAATTTTATATTACTATCACCCTGCTTATTTTTTATGTTGACCCTCCTCAACATTGTAGTGTGGGTGCTGATAAATTCTCTACTAGGTCAGATGCCTTGATGCTTTTAATATATTTTCCATTTTGCATTAGAAATTTATTCATTCTATCAGTCCTAGCTTCTTAGATTATTTCTTCAAATGGGCTTTATGTTCCCTTTTCTCTCAACCTTGTGGTATACCTGTTGTACAAATGTTTTCTCTTCTAATGGAGTCTTAATTCTAATAGGCTCTCTCCACTATTCTGAAATCTTTTTTTTTTAATTTACCTCTCCATTTATGTCATTACTGATTTTAGCCATATTTTAACTGATTGTTCCTCTTCAGAATCTAACTTGTCTGCTATGCTCTCCATAAAACTTTTTATTCTACTGGCCAGAGAAGATAGTACAGTAGGTAAGTGGCTTGCCTTCATGCAGCTAACTTGGGTTCAATCCCTGACACCCCATAAGGTTCCTTGAGCACTCCAAGAATTACCCTGAGTCCAGAGCCAGGAGGAAACCCTATCAGGTGTGACCCAAAAATCAAAATAATTTTTTTTGCATTTTATTGTTGTGTTCATTGTTCATAATCCATAAAAAAAATCACGCTGCAATTTGTGAATCACTTGTGCCCCTGCATTAGGTTTATTTTCATCGAGAGTCATGTGTGAGTGCATTTTATTCATCTTATTGATTTTCTCCATAATATTTGTCACAAATCCAGACTAACTCCTGAAAATGTTTCTCTGCCTTCTGCACAGTATTTAAGGTGATGAAGGAAATATTCTATATTTTACAGTAGGAGGTGCTCTTCTGCAGTTTTACAGTTCTAAAAAAATAGCACATAGGGAGATTGGGGCCAATCGGCCTCAGTTTCCTTTAGTGTCCCCATTATGTGATGGGAGGACAGACTGTATATAAAGATTTTTAGCTGTCTTTTCACAAAGCCTCCAGTCTTTACATAGGCATAGTCTCAAGTGTCTGTGCCTAATCCTAACTGGATTTCTTCAGCATGCCAATGACTTTTTTGCTCTGCTGATAACGCAGGCTGAGTCCCCTAAATCCCAGAGGGGACTCGCACGTTCAATCATGCCAATTAGAGACCCTGGGATTTATGTCTCATCACAAGGCCCACTTCTGCAGAGGATATCACCGGGTAAACTGAGTGTCCTAACTGTGTGTGGCATGGACTAGCAATTTGTTTTAAACTACTAAATTCATCATTGTTAGCAAATTTGGGGTTTGTATACCTATCTTATAAACACACGGTTGCAAGTGGAAAACATTTCAGATTCTCAAGTTATTTAAATCCTGATTTAGTCCACCACATTTTCTGGGCATACCTCAAACTTTTAAATTATTATCATGACCCCTTGGTAATCCTAACTACACCTCAAAAAAGATCCACTTTTTGGTAGAAGGCCCACCCAACACTGAAGGTCATTTTCCAAGCCCATTACTGTATTTTCTCCATCAAAATACAAACACTTTGGATGCCTATGTTTCTTAATGTCCATTCTTCCATAAAGTGGGTTATTTCTGTCTTGGGGGACATACCTGGTAGTACTCAGGGAAGAACACTACCTGCTGTCCTATGTATCTGGACCCCAAACTGGCTACTTTATCTTTGCTTTTACCTAGATCACCTACCACTTCATCTAAAATCCATCAGAAAACTCAGTGTTGAATTTCCATAGTTTATACATCAGCCACTACTTTTATGAAGCACTTAAACAGAAAAATGTGTTCAATTATAAAAATCCATGGATCAAATGAACTGTGTAAACAGTTCATGTCATTTTTCATTTTTTAATTGGTTCTCTGTGCAGTCAGGTAAGTCCTTTTTTCTAGTGATAATAGGCAGCCTTAGTAGTTCTTCTCAATATACACTCTAGGCCATCCAAAGCTCCAACCCTGAAGATTCTGATGCATTTAATTGTTGCCTTAAAAAAAGCATATTAATACTATTCCTCTCATTTTCATACCTTTCTCACAAAATTTGTAAATATTTCTTAAATATAGTATATATAAAGTGTAATTTTAGACATAACTATATAAAATAATTTGTAATAACCAAATTTTTAAGACTTCTCTCATTATAGAAATGAGAATTACGAAGAAATAGATATTATGTATGGATTCATAGGAGGTATTTAGTAAGTTGCATGGTTTAAAATCAGTAATTTTAAAATAGTTTTAAATTCAAGCACTTGATCCATGGACTTTTATAATTGAACACATATTTTCTGCCTACATTCAAACTTTTTTTTTTTTTTTGAGTAGACAGAACAAAACCCTTATGATCCTGGATTTCTTTTGGCCACTGCTTTTTCAATTGTGTAAGACCATTACCAACTTCATTACACACATAATTTCCAAGTAATCATTATGTTCTCTTGGAGCTAGAGGTATACTGTCTTTAGCCCCCAAAAATTAATGGTTGGAATTCAGTACATTAATTAATATCTGTTATTTAAATTTCTTCCAACAGTTTATTCTCTGTCAGTTGCTATTATTTTCGAAGAGTATAAAGTTTCTGCATAATTTTCTAATGACTTATCCCAGAATATCAGAGAAAAATGATTATTTGCCTTTTCTCTCAAATCATTTAAAAAAATTCTTGGCAATATGGTAATTCCAGTAAGCTAGTAAAAATTCCAGTATCTTGTATTATATCTTGTTCTCTTAGATCAATTTGTTAATCACAATTTATAAATAAGGCCATTATTTGGTTTGTCAATGGCTTCTTAACTTAGTTTTTCCATCCTTTCCCCATTTAGTCTGTTAAGAGACACCAGTGTAGTGAGCCTGTTAAATTCAATATTACCTTTATTCTGCTCAATCAATAGATTGTCTATTGTCTTGTCTTCTCAGTCTCAAAGTATCATATAATTATAGTTGCTCTGATTTATTCTTTGTTCATTTTACTCCTAAGTACTTGGAATATTTTGGGTTCTACTCGTTAGGCTATGTATGCATGTATGTATTCATGTATGCAGTTCACAGAATGATTAATATTTTCTTGCTTACAGAGGTCTTCACACTAGACATCAGACTTTTAACTAAATGCCATCCATGAAAACGTCCCTTTTAAACTGAAAATGTTTCTACCACTTACTTCCTCATTTTGTTATCCTTTTATAATATCAATATTTACTGAATGCGTTGAAAAACTCTGCCTCTGCCAGAGGAACCCAGGTGTGTGGGACCCGGGGCTGAGACCTCCAAGGCTGCGCAATATCTTATAGCCTACTTCTCCCTCTGGAGGAATCTGGCAAACTACTGGGAGTTTCCTGCCACATGGGAGAGACTGGCAAGGTCCCCATGGTGTATTAATATGCCAAAAACCAGTAACAAGCTGGGTCTCATTCCCTGACCCTGAATGAGCCTCCAGTACATCATCATTGGAAGGATGAGTAGAGAGAGAGGCTTCTAAAATCTCAGGACTTGGATGAATGGAGATGTTACTGAGACTGCTCGAGAAATTCAACGATCAACGGGATGATGATGATTTGAAAAACTAACTTTAAGGATAATTAAAATATAGAACAGTACCTAGTCCAATACCCAACTCCTTAATGCCTACTACCTCTTCATTCTTTACAATGTAATAAGTAAATATTTATCAAATTGTAATAAAAATATATCTTTTTCATATTCTGTCCTTGCTTGCAGAGCTTCAGAATTTTTTCAGAAAAGATACATAACTCTTTAAGGACCTCAAACAAGTGTGTCTACTTAGCACAGTTCTGGTATCTTAATTATCCAGAATTCTGCGTGATGGTAACACCATTTCTTCTTAACACATAGGATAATATAGAAAAATTAACATTTTGTGTGCACTTGGGTTTAAAAATTTTATATCTGGTACAAATGTGCTTGATTCCATTTTCACATGAAGTATTTCCTTGACCAAAAAACATACCATATGGACTCAGAAAGATGGTACAGTGAGGCAAGCACTTGCCTTGCACGTGGATAACCTGGACTCATTCCCTGGTACCCACCAGGAGTGGTTCCTAGTACGCTGGGTGTGGCCCAAACTACCCTTCCCCTCAAAAAAAGAGCTAAGTTAATGTGCAATTAAACCACTGATAACTGTGAGTCATGTCATCGAGTAATAATGTGCTAAATTCCCTTAAGCAAAGGTTGTCTCTAATTCTGTAATCTGATTCACATAAGATATGAATTACTCAAGTAGCAGTAACATCTTCTAATTTTACTTTCAGAATCTTCATCATAACTTGTTTTCTTGCATACCTTTAGCTCAAGGAACTCAAACTTTAGCAAGAAGGGAAAAAGGTACTGCCATGCTACTCTTTCATTCTCTATGAAACAGTAGGCATGATTAGTAATAAAATATAGTTGGTATGGTTGGAGTGGCAGAGAGTCTCTTGCCCGCATGCCTGGCTGTCTTCCCTGGGGCCCCTCGGAGGGGATGGGCTCTAGTTTCCCTTCCTGCCCTGAGCAGAGCTCCCGGCAGCCAAAGACCATAGGAACCTAGCCACAGCCATGCTCAAGGCCCCTCTCCACACGTTTGGACAGGCCTCATGCATGAAGGTACCAGCAGAGGAACCCAGGTGTGTGTAATCCCATCAACAGCCAACATCCAGAGACTTAAAAGCAGCCTCCCAGAAGCACAAAGCAGCCGCACGATATCTCATAACCTACTTTTCCCTCTGGGAGAAACTCGCAAGCTACTGAGAGCTTCATGCCCACATGGGAGAGCCTCGCAATTTTCCCATGGTGTATCTATATGCCAAAGCCAGTAACAAGCTGAATCTCATTCCCCTGACCCTGAAAGAGCTTCCAATGTGGCATTGTTGGGAAGGCCGAGAAACAAGAGGCTTCTAAAATCTCAGGATAGGATGAATGTAGAGGTTACTGAGACCGCTTGCTCGAGTCACTCGATGATCAACAGGATTTTGTGATGGTAGGAGAGATCTGTAATCTTACTTTTCCCTTTTGCAGAATGTGTTAAGAAAATATGATTCCAAACAAAACACAGCTTATGGGAATCTAAAAGTAAATCATCTGATCAGGCAGCTTACTCATAGATTTGACCTTGATAATTCCAGTTGTGTTTCTAGCTAGAATTAAGTATTTCATTTTTTGTTTGCAAAGGTCTACTGTCATATTACACACAAATACAAGTACCATATTTGGTGTATTGATAAAGAGAAATGCTGGCTAATTTTTATCTAACATATATTTTTTTCCTAGACTCAATGCACATTAAATATCCCAACAAACTGCACCTTTTAATAGATTAATCATGTAAACACTACCACCTTTCCCCAAAAGTGTTATTATTTCATATCTTGTTGATGAGGGATCTGAGGATTAGAAAAGCAATTTGCTAGATGAGACAATTATTATAAATTCACAAACAAATTTTTTTCAAGGCATAATATATTAAGCCTTGAAAAACGTACTGCAGTTCCAGATTTCTTGGATAAATAAATAAAAAAGCATGTGATGTGGTTCCCCTGAGAAACCTAAAAACTTCATTATATTAGGATTATTGGATCAAAAGCACTGAATGCTTCTCTTCAGTCTAAAACTGAAAATATTGTTTTGGTCAAACAAAATGTCCCATGGATAGATGATATATTGCTGTTCTCTTATGAGAGGATTGGCTACATGAGAAAGTTTAGTGGACCAAATATTCTCAAAAATGGAAATGCAGAAATATATTGCACCAAAGATTAGAAAAAATACTAGTGATTTTCTGAAGAATTTTATTTTAAAATAAAACGGATTTATGAAGAATCTCCGAAGAAATGACAACTTGAACATTAAAGGGTGGAAGAAAAGATGATGCAGTATCTTGTCCATACAAAAAACCATACTTAAGATCAAATTTCCTCAAGGCACTTTCCTTATCTTGAAGTTCCTATGAACATAACCTTTAACAAAGTTCATTACTTTATCTGATACACCTTAAAAAAAGGCAAGGCAAATTTTTCAAATACATTATACACACATGTGTCTTTGAAACAAGTCATCTCTGGATTTATCTCCTGTGTTCTCCACATTTCTCTTTAGGAATATAAAAGTTATATTCATTTTCTAATTCTCACTTAATACATGGTAAGGACTCACCAATAGCGCTAATTTTAACTTTGTGGAGTTATGAATATCATGAACACAAAATATACATATTAGTAATTTGAATCTCATAGCAACTATTATATGCATCTCATATAAGGACTAAAATATATGAAATTCTAAAATTATTATGTAATTGTATCTTAAAATGATTTGCTTTAAATGTAGTTACAAAACAGTGGAATTAACTCAATATCTTTGCTTAGAGTAAGAGACTGAAGCAATTTTACTCTGCTTACGTTGGGGGTTGCTCCCAAACAATGCTCATGTGGACCACTCCTAGAAATACTGGTCCAGATGAAGCAGTGCTGGTGACGGAACATGGATCCTTGCCCACACAAGGCATGTTTCCAGGAGCTATCGTCTCTGTTTAAACAACATTCTCACCAAAGCCTTCAGTTGATTTTGAGTACAAATGCCTTTTCTCTCAGACTAAGAAGGAAGATTTTTAGAAACAGTTAAGATATCTCTAGATGATGATTGATAGGATTCAGGACTCCTGTTTCTGAGAAGGTGCAGATCTATAACCTAATAATGCTGGAATGAGCAAATACATTTGAAACTATTGTACCTTCCCTTCTTCAATCCTCCCGGAGGGAAGGAAGAAAAAGGTTCAGAGAACATACATGCCCCGGGCAAAAGGAGCACTTCAATCAGATCCACTATTTTCATCTCCTATCTCAGGACACATGTGACACTGTTTAGAGACATTTTGTTGTCACTAGTGGAAAAGTTAAGTTCCTGCAATCATGTAGGGGAGAAAAGTTAGAAATGTCCTACAATGAACAATTACAACAAGCCTCCTGCAACTATGAATTGTGCCTATGAGACTGAAATGAACTTTCCTCCTTCCCAGGACAGTATTTCTCAAAGTGTGATCCATGAATCATCTTCATCAGAACATTTAGGAATTGAATAAAGATTGATAATCTCTTTTCAGAACTGTGCAGGCCATTCCATCTACATTTTCAGCCATCACTTCACTGTTATTCCTCTACGACCCCTAATGACAAAGAAATGCTGTCTTGATAAGGGCAAAAACATGGGCTGGTTGTTTACACTGTATGCACAGTGCACCGCTGACATAGAAATGATGCAAATAGACAAAAGGCATCTACATCACCAAAGGAGACTACCATATTTGGGGAAAAGTAAGGTTCTATATCCTGACCCGCCCCCCTACCTTGGGAGGAGCCCATGTTCTCTCAAACACTATCTTTCTAAATTTACTGATTAAAAAAATAGCTTAGCTTCTTGTTAATGACTTTATGTGCTGAGTGTGTGAACACACTAATGCATTTCATCTGAATGACTAATTGAGTAAATACTAATGTCATTCACAATTTAAAGCTTTAAAAAATGGGGCTCAGAATTTAAGCACCTACCCAGGGTATTAAGGCAACTATTAGAAGTTAGCATTCATTTTTGTCCCATTTAATGGAAGATATACTGCCACTCCAACTCAGTCTCCTTATTTTCTTCAAATACTACATAGAGTATAAGCATTGTTAGCGGGAGGGATTGGCAATTGTTCCTCGACAGTCTCCTTTCCTACATGGAAAATGAAAAGATGGAACACTAGCAGTCATCTTGAGTCAAAATATAAATGTAAGAATATATCCCTCATCCTAAATATAGAAGACCTTAAAGCTAGAAGTGATCTAATTCCATTATACACTATTCTGATCTAGGAAGAACATTGTAGAGTTTTACCCTATATAGTTGAGTATTATGACATGTGACTAGCTCTATACAAGTTTATTAAAAGAATTACTAACTTATCCTACGCAATAAAATCAGTAATTCACTTGTAAAGAAAATTAAACCACATTATTTTAGCATTACTTCAAATTTCTTTGTAAATTAAGGAACTAATAGTTTCTGTTCTTCTGAAATAAAATTTATTTAGGGTAAAAGTGGTATTGCAAAGGGTAGGACACTTAAGCCCTGAACACTCCGAGGCTTGGTCCCCATATCTCACCATTAGAAAATATAAACTACATATTAAGGAAATTCATTAATTTCTTTTTGGCTGCAAATATTTGGTGAAGAATATAGTGAAATATTTCAAATAAAGTTTGGTACATTTATGTGGAGAGAATGAATGATAGAATAATATTTTAATTAAGACTATTAAAACATGGATCCTTACACATCTATCTTAAATTCTGAAGGAATCATTAAATTTTCCAGTGTGATAACAGTAAAATTTAAAAATGAATTTTTCCTAATGGATATTAGACAACTTTAAGAGTCGTAAGTTATTACATGCAGTGTAATAGCAGAGAAGATGAAAAAATGTGTAGGGAATATCACAGGGATAGTTTCAGAACCATTAAAATCTATTTTAAGACCACCAGGAATGAACCCCAAGTCTACAAAGCAAGCACTCACTGGCTTGTATTCTCTCTCTGTCCCCTCTATTATTTTTAAGGAGGAAATAGCATCTCCTCCACTGGATTGCATAGTGCAGTTTAAATACTTAGCACAGTGTTGGGAACACCTTAATTCCTGAATATATCTTAGCTTCAAGGATTATTCTCCAATAATTATTACATATTATAGAATCCTCTAATAATTTACAACATTCAATTAAACTACTCTTCAAGTGGTACTATTATTTCAATTAGAAAGCAAAATTTCAGAGATTAAGAATGCTGCCTCAAATAAATATTAAAAGATTAACAAGTGGCAGAATTTCTCCTGGATGCCACACATGGCTGAGTCATCTGGAGTACCCAGAAAGACGGTTGGTGAGACCAGCGCCTCTCCAAGCAGAGCCCTGGCAGTTGAAAATCTCCACTCCACAATCGTGCCATACTCGGGGCTGGACTCCATTGCGAGCATCTAGAAATGAGCCTCATGTAGAAATTAATCTGTTGAAAACTCAAAAATGCATTTTTTTTTTGGTTTTTGGGTCACACCCGGCGATGCACAGGGGTTACTCCTGGCTCTTCACTCAGGAATTACCCCTGGCGGTGCTCAGGGGTCCATATGGGACGCTGGGATTAGAACCCGGGTCGCCTGCGTGCAAGGCAAACGCCCTACCCGCTGTGCTATCGCTCCAGCCCCAAAAATGCATTTTTTTATGTGAGTGATGTCTCCTGGATTTCAGAGTCAGGGATAGGCTATCTCCCCACCATCTCCCTGTACTTCTGGAAGCCCCAGCAGTCCTGTACACTCTCCAAAGCCACCATCCACTTAAAAATTTAACTCTAGCTTTATGACCCTTTAAAAAATTTTGAACACCCTAGAGCACACAGCCATGCAGCATTTAAAACTCTACATCACTGATAATCCAGAAAGAGCACACTAGATTGAATGAGATGTAATGTAGAAGGCAACAAATCTTGATTAACAAAACAGAAACACAGAAGGTTTAACCTGTAACATTTTAATACAAGAGCTTAATGGTTCCATGGTGAGATATAACAATCTTTACTAACTTTCTTCTAAGGAAATATTTTTTGATAATCCTTGTAGCAAATTATAATAAGCAATATAAAATTATTGATGGCCTGCTGTGGGGGCAGGCTTAAGGAGTGGGTGGGAAGATGTAACGGTGATGGAACTGGTTTTGGAATTATGAGTATCTGTAACTATACTGATGATTTAAGGTTATAAAATTTTAAAAAAGAATCTTGCCCTATACCATACAGATCATAATAGTTTTCAAATAAACATTTAACTTGGTTATAATATTAATATCTAGGATATGCCATCAAAACTACAAAAACTGATTGTTTTCTGCTTGACTTTTACTCAGGTAAAATGGTAGATCTTGAGCAGAAAGTTTTTCCTGGCTTAGTGTCAGTTCTACCCTGGTAATATTTGCCAAAGACAGTAATAAAGGCAATCAATGGCACAATTATGTGTCATTGGTAATAAAGATCTCTTTAAATTAACATGCCCAAACTAATTTATTCAGTGGCAAATACTGGCATTCTACCAGTTGCTTCTAGAATGTGCCAATCTCTGCACAAACAAAAAAATATAGGGAATAGAGAGGGCTCCCTATTATTTATTGATCCTAAACAATCACAGAAAATTCTAGTAATCTGTAATAGAAGTTGGAGTTAAATCAACAACTCATTTATATAACAATATTCTGTTTTTAACACCAGGATTCATTTTCATGTCTTATTAAAATTCCTTTCTAGCACTTTGATCTTATGTCTCTAAGCATGCAAATTTCTACATAGACTGATACATATAAGACAACAGATGTTATTCGTGAAGAATAAGTAGACGAATTAGTGAATGATGCTTTGGGCATATTTTAAATGTTTTAACACAGTGCATATAAGTCAGGCCCTACATTACCTTTATTTATTTGATCACAATGTATAAATTTGTCCTATATAAAAAATAGCCTAATAGATTTACTAAGAAATACAGGTAGAGACAAATAATGCTCTGAACTGGTTCTTTCATCACTTATTTGGAGGGTATTATTTTTAAAGCTTCATATCAAAAAGTGTATTTACTTCTTATATTGGAATATGACAACTAAAAGACAAAGTATGGTTCTTTGATGTTTATAGCCTCATGCCATTCCTTCAAGTAGATTTAACAATATCTTGATTCTTCATACTTGAAAATTTTTTTAAGTATGGTGTATAAAACATACTTTATTTTTAGTTAACCAGTTTCCTTGAGGCATTTTTAGATTTACCTAGAAGATCTATTTTCCCAAATCTGTTGCTTTTCATAGTTCAATTATTTTTAATGAAACTTTGATGTGAAAATGAATCAACTTGGTACGTGCTAAAAACATAAGGGAGTTAGGAAGTTAAGAGAAAAAAATTCTTTATCCCCAACCTACCATTCAAACTCCATCTTTGATTTTTCTCAGTTCTATTAGAATAAAAGTCGCCATTCTCTCTGCTGTACAACCCTAACCACTCTTCTACGAAAAATTAAGAAAATATTGCTGATATCACTTTGGATAAATTTCTATTAACATGGTGATTATAATCTCCTAGAGTTACTGGTGTTTAAAAAAAAAAAGCTCAATTTTAAAATAGTCCTCCCAGTGTTGAATTCTAAACCAATCCATTTGTCTGATAAGATCCCCCAACTTTTCTCTCTGAGGGGAAGTGGCTTTGCCTGCAAAAGTCTTTTTTTTAGGTAATTACCTTATTTTACCCTCTTCCTGACTATAAAGTCTTCCTCGTGGTGTCTTTATACTTTCTGGTAGTATACTGCCATATGCAATTTTTTTAAAATCCAATTGAGACACTAAATTTAGTCTAATGAATTTTGTTAGGTACTAATTTACCTATATGTTTTCTATTCTAATTCTCCATGTGCATGCACAGAATAGTGACTGCTACGAATTGCATACTGTTTCATTATAAAATGTCTAAAATTATAAACCAGACAAGCACCCTATTCTAAAATATTCACTAGAGACATAACTAGAGAGTTTGATGGACTGGTTACCATCCATGTTATTGTTCTTCTGAGACAAACAATTTTCCTGTATCTATTTTCCTTCAATAATCTTATAACAATGATTTTAAGTATTACTTGAACACTGCAGGTAAATGGTTCAACAACACTGCTCCTTGCATGGTAAAACTGACTGATAATATTATCAGTCATTGCCATAAAGATAAATTTAGGTTTTGAATGAAGGTAAATTCTTGAGGTAATATATCTAGAATTTATTTTTATGTTATAATAAACAATAAGAGACATTTTACTGGCTTTTCTAAACCAGGTAATGTGGGATAGGTGATAGAGAAGTTCTGTTTTTGGAACTTTAGTCTCTGTAAAAGCCAGAGCTATAATATGACAGGAACATAGCTATCAAAATTCACAATAGCACCTTCTAAGTGAAGCAAAGTATACACTGCAAATCATCTAAGAATCAATAGCAACAGAGACTTTCACACATACACGTCCTTCCTCAAGTGTGGCTAAATCATACCAAAATCAATAACCTCTCTCTATGTATCAGGGAAAAACTTTCATCATGGACAGTTTTACAAAGAGATAAACATTTCCAACGTTGGCTGTTTGAATGCAAAGATTCTGAAATAGTTCTGAAATAGTACACAGAGACGTTTCCATTTGCTTTGAAAGTCTGGTTAGATTAGTGTTTGGAAACTTTCCATGACCGGCATATATTTCTAAACCTGTGATTGAGAACTCCAAAAAGATAATCCATTTTTTTTAACCTTAGAGCACTAGAATGTTGCAGAGTGTGAGAATCTCCTTCTCATCCTAATTTCTTCTTTATATCTTAATAATCACTGCAATTTGCTCAGTTAAATAGGTGTGTCTAATAATGCCAGAATATGATTAAGGAATTAATGAAACCTCCAACCATAGGCAATGACTTTTGAGTTTAATATACAGTCTGCCCCAAACAAAGTTATCCTCTGTATCATTTAGTGTTTACCTGTCCTCCTAGTGTACAAAATTTGAAACCACTATTCAAAGTTAGCCAAAGGCCTCAACTCCTTGCTAAGTCTTTCCCTTGTATAATACAGTCCACCTAAATCAGGTTATCTCTTACTTTATTGACACTGTTCTCACCTATAAGTTAACTGGCATCTGTCTAGTCTGTTGAAAATCAATTTTGCAGGAGTCAGGACTTAGATATTTTTCTCCCTAGCATATAAGCCAGTATTCACCAAGTACCTCTTACTAATTCTGCTGAATCCCACAAGAAAATCTCTGCAAAATAATTTTGAATTTTGTAGATCTAGTGAGATCTAACCTATTCATCCCCTAAAAGAAACAGACAATTTTTAATCTAAAATAACATGATTGTATGGAATAAAAATAATTTTCTGAGTACAAACTATCATAACTTATATTTCTCTTCATGTCTATTCATATCTCATTTTTGAACTGGTTCAGACTTAGCAGGTTAATCTAATATCATCCATTTAGAGAAAATGACTCAGTTTCATATATCATTAACCAAGTAAGAGTAAATCAAACAGATATGTAGCAGAATTTTTAAAGCCAAGTTTGGACTAGAGAGTTCCCCCCACAAGGCATCTCTTCAAAACTATGAAGTAATAGAAATTTAAAGCAGGGTAACTTTATGAAACACATTTAAAATCATCTCTCATCTTAAAAAGAGAAAACAAAGGCCCAAGATCAAGAAGTTACTGTGCAAAACCTCAATTACTCAATATATGAATATGAATACCCCAATTAATGCAACTTTGATTATAGTTCACTGCTTCTTTTTATACAGCACAACATATGTATGCGTTTTAATTACAATTTTCATACAAAATGGATTAAAAAGCACTGGACACCACCGTACATAACACATGCACATGAGAATAAACAAGTGCATGCATAATGCATTCCATGAGAGACTCTCTGAATTGGCACAAGTGCACAACACAACCGTTCTTAACTCACGAAATTTCGAGATGATTGTTTCCAATGATTAGTTTGTAAAATATAAGCATTTCTTACCTGGCAGCTGTATGAGGAACTGATAAAAAACATTAAAAACTTGAGCTATGATTAGACATCAGATGTTTCTCTGAAACTAAAGTTTTGCTTCTTCCTATGTTTCAGTGGTGTCTAGCAATTTTAGTAAAAAGGCAGACCAGAGATGAATCATGCAGCTTATTAAGGCTTTGGCATTGTTATACCCACATTGCAGTGTTAACTGCAGATGATTATTACCAAGATATTCTTATTAGCTTCTCTTAACTCTGCTTTACCAGTATAAGTCATTTATTTAGGTTAGAAAGCATAAGTGGGAAATTGCTATATTACCCCAACTTTGATATTTTAAAAAACAAAGGTGTAATATTAATTTTTGTGCAACAAAAGTGAATTATCTTAGTTGTGGATTGAAAAATTGAACAAAGTAATTAAGATTTCCTTAAAACATCCAACTCAACTACCCATATAGCACTATTTATAAATATATATTTCGAAATAAAAATTCTACCCTCAGAATATAGTTAATAAATTCCCAGGAATCTACAACAAGATGTTTTCAATCCCATCCCCTGACAATATGTCACCCCTCCTTAAAAACACCCACCCTGATGCTTTAGCATCTGTTAAAGATTTAACCACCTCCATGAACTTCCTCTGCCCTTTTATATAAAAGCTCACATCTTGACAGTTTTAATAGGTACCCAGGAAAGAACAAGAAGAGTGGGGGAGAAATGCTCATTCCAGTTGATCTTTTCATTCTAAATACTAAGGCATATAAAAGAATTAATCAGTAATAATAGAAACCCAAATGAAACAAAGAACAGCAGCTTTTCACAGCTCTGAACTACTATAAGAAATCCTACAAAACAGTGTCAGTGTTATGATATGCAACACACATACACACGGAAAATTTGGTTGTTACTCCTTGAAATATATGCATCCTTTACCTTCCAAGACTGATGATTCTCTTAAAATACATAATTTAGTGTTTGCATTAGCAAGGTTGTTTTTGTTTACATCAAAACCAAGTTGTTGCTCATACTGATATATCTGTTTCTTTAGTTTTGTCCCATAGTTTCGGAAGAGCAGACTGATTCTGGAACAAACCTCAGGAAAAGGTATTCTGTGATCTTGAAATAATCTGAAGAAGAATCTGAATATTCTCCTAACGAGCCTTTCCTAGAGAAGCCCACCAAAGGACAACAGAATGGATTCATTCCACATTTGCAATGACTTTCAGTCCCAATGGGAAGAGAGATTGAGGAATAAGGAAATTTAAACACCACTTCCACTTCGCAAGTTTGGATAATGCATGAAGAGTGTTATTTCTCTTGTGGAACTGTCATTAAAGACGAGCAAACTGGACCCTCTGCTCAACTTGGTTAATAACAACAAAGATGAGTTCAATAGATATATCTTTACTTCCTTGAAACCCCATCCCACCCCCACCCACTGCTTTCAGGATTAATTTTCACAACGAGACAGAGTAGATTAGAAAGCAAAGTTACTCACCATGGAGGAATCACTGCTTCCACTCCCGAGCGGAGCTCCCTCAGCACAGGTTGGGAGGTGGGTAGAAAGTTGACTAGCCCTGCCCCCATCTATGACATCACAATCTACCTCATAAAAGGTAGTGAAAGTGCTCTGAACTCCTGTCTGATTTCCGAGAGATACAGAAAAGAGAGAGTGAGAGAGAGAGCAAGAGAAAAAATAAACGTACCCTATTGGGAAGGGGCAATCGGGAGAAAGAGGCATCGAAAGAATATGGTGCTGAAAGAGATAATGAGCGCGCCTCAGTGATATTAAGCAGCTTGGCCATTTGATTCCTCATTGGTTCTCTTGAACTGGATAAATGGACCATCTGGGAGAAGGAGAATGAAACCTTGCCAAGCATTGTAGGGGACAATTGCAGCAAGTGTCATAAGGGGATGAATCCGATATTTAAAGCATTGTAGATCACCAAGAGAGAAAGCAAGGGCGCAGCTCTTATAGCCTGGAACAGTATAGTATGGGGGGTCTCAGATGCCTTTTTTGAAAGTTCCATGGCCCTGCTGTGTGACCTTCATCAAACCCTCTGCACATCTGGCCAATACATGGTACTAAAGGGATACTTACCTCTTGCAGTGGGATTATTGGAGAACATTAATGCATTCATTGTTTCTAGAACTGCAACTCTTTTCATTCTTCCATTGTGCATTCAAAGGGTGGGTTGTGTGACAGACAGTTAAAAAGATACACCTCTAACTGATGCCTATTTATAACTTATATGTATCTAAATTGTACCTTCTACATAATAAACTACTGTGGATATTGGCTGTTTCTGTGTGTGTATACTATATACATATATATATGCATATATATATATATGAGGGTTGTTAGATTCAATGTTTAAAACTGAAGTAAAATCAAGTGGCAAGATTTCTACAATCAAAAGATTGCCTTCAGAGTCACAATTGACCGTTAGTGGCTCAGCAATGCTACCTGACCCAACCTTTTTGTCAGGTGTGATTATTTTATAGTCACAGCATTATAACTTTAATTTTGGGTCTAGTTACTTTGAGAAATCAGGAAAGCAGTACCAAGTCCTTTTTTTAAACGAAATTTTAGATTAAAATTATGAACTAAAAGTTCATGTGTATATTAAGGCAAGACAAAAGGAAGGGTGATAATGAGAGCAGGCGTCCTGAATCCATATAGTAGCCAAATATTAATCTACCCAACGGACCGCATAAAAAGTGACACCATCCCTTTGTTCACAGTAACTTTTAACTTCCAAGCTTGTAAGAATGGCATGAAAATCGTAGCATTATAAAAAAGTGAAGCTTGCTCTGTATGGAAATAGAATTTCTGCTGGGATATTTTTTGTCTTAAGCCAATAAACTATTTCTAATCTTAATGATCTTAGTTCAATAAATGTGTAAGTTTATTAATCACATTTCAAAATTAAGCAAAATGGGAAGATTAGGTAGCATTTTGAAATAAAATGACCACTAAATAAAAAAATCTAGATTTGGCACAGAACTTCCATCTACTATTCCAAAACAATGATTTAAGACCAAAAATGTAGGTCGTGACTCACATGTATGACCATGGGTTCAATTACTGTTACCACATAGACACAATGTTAGAGACAACAGAAAAATATCTGACATTTAAGAAAAATTAGTCTTTTTTCCTTATATTTACTTGCCAAATACTTGATATGTTATTCTATTCCTACATTGAATAGTTTTAATTGCGTGAAATTTCACACTTAATGGTGTTAGGCAGTCTAAATTTGTTCAAATATTACATATTGTATCATTCACTGGTTGGCTAATTCTTACATTTTTTGTGATGTAATAAATCCCAGTTGGCTTTAAAAGTCACTGACATTTTCATTGTAAGGAATATATTCTTCATTTGCCAGAATTTCTAGTTTCAGAAATGATTGCTATGTATTAGAAGTGTATTTGGGTCATCACACCTCTCATGAAAATCTTAGCAATTTTAAGATTAAAATACATTGTCCATTCTTCTAATGAACATATGAAGATTCTTACTGATCAACAAAGATATCTTCTGTCAAAAGCAGTGGATCAGAATAAAGTAGCGTTAAACACTTGCTAAATAATGAGATACAACAAACTGGATTCAGCTTATAATTAACCTAAGGTATTTCTTATTTTCTATTGTTTATTTGGAAATGGAGCATGCTTCAGGAACCCAATGCAAAACTAGGCTGCATCAAAAGGATGCAGGGTGGTGAACTGTGCTGATTATTTTAGGAGAATTTAGTAGGATTGATTGTGATAATGTCTTTAGTTATGATATTAGTTAAAACTTTCTTTGACAAATAATGCAATAGCCAACATCAGATAATTTCCAAATCCTCTTAGGATCTAGCATTTTAGTCTTCTGACAACCTTCATGAAAACTGTCTTTCTGAAATAATGAATCTGATGCATATTCCATGATGTCACAAATAATGAATGCATTACCTTGTGAAGACAAAATATGAAGTGATTTTAAGATGTTGAAATCCCAATATTTTAGTCATAATTGTATCATTCTGATCAGGTAGATACTGGGCTGGTTTCACTTTTTTTGTTTCCTCACTAAAATT